>NC_134399.1:223999451-224620511 GCF_050003625.1 Haematobia irritans | reverse complement strand
TTTTTGTTCCGCATTTTGATATATTGTATACTTTATTTTTATTTGCAGTTACATGATGTCTGTGTTTGTACATTTGATGGGCACGAAGTAAATATGGAATGATTACTTATTGTTGAAATTGAACCAAAATAGAGTATGTAAAAATATGTCATGTTTGCTTGCACTACATTATAAATACAAATAAACAATGAATTAGTTTATAAATAAATAAAAACAAATAAATAAAGTTAATTTTTTTTTCTTTTCTCAAGTGGCGTCCTTTTTTCGACGACGAAAAAAGTTTTTTTCATAAAGATCAAAACATTTTAGGTTGTGACCATGTTCTTTTAACTGGAAGAAAAACATTTTGACGAATACCATAACATTTTAGATCGTGACCATTATCTTTTTTAATGGAAACAAAATTCTTTTTATCAATATAATAACATTTTAGATGAGGACAATTTTATTTTTCTTAGAACCATGTTCACTGACCCAACGTGGTTACAGGTGAAAATGTTATATGGTCGCCGAAAAAAAAAGCTCCTATCATATTAATTTGCTCTTCGAATATGATTGTGACAATCATGTTTCTTCTCTGCGTGTACCAAGAAATTTTAGTGTAAATATTCACGTAATTTATGACAAAGTCCATAATATTTGCATTTATTTTTGTTCATTCATATTTAATTTTTTTGTGTGTAAACTGTCTCTATGCTCGACTCCGAACGATGCGAATCCATGAGTCCCAGTTTCTTTGGCTCGTAATCTATATAACAATATTAGCGTAAACAATTGTTGGAACGGGTTTGGAAAGGGTTTTTTTCAGTGTATTATATAAATGTTCTATTTTCAAGTTTTTTATAGATATGCCCATAATTTTAATTATTTATTTTTCATTCATAGTAAAATTTTTTGTGTGGACCTTTTCTCTATTGCATCAAATTGCATCAAAATAACAAGAATTTAGATATCTAAGCAATAAAATAAATTTCAAATGTATTTTATTAACACAACAAAGTGCAGTGATGCATATGTATATGTGAATATGTACACCCTCAAAAAAAATCGCTTCTTTAACATATGTTCCAAACATATTTTGCAGGAAGCACATATATTATTGGATACTGCCGAAACATTAATATGTTTGTTTTATGTGAACATATTATATGTTTGGAAGCATTTTGAGCCCAAAAATATCATATGCTTGGAAGAATTTTTCCCAAAGACGATTATGCTCATTGCCTAACATACTCGTAATTTTCACTTCCACGAAATATTTTAGTTCTTGGCACCTTTTTCTGTAATACAAATAATGTTGGAGAAATTATTCACTTTTATAATTTTTTTTAAATTTTACCTTTCGCCTGCACGGAGAATCGAACCGAGGACCATTTTTTATATTTGAAGGTGTCCGTCAACTCCTCGGACTACTTATTAATAAAGAGGAACTAAACTTTGTTTTTATACATTTTACTGTGTAATTTTTCACTATTTCCTCCTTATTTCATTTTACTGTCCCAACTCTAAAAAGAGTATAGTGCCCTTTCGAACCAAGAAAAAAATTGTGCCCATAATGCCAAAATGATAAACAAAACACATGTCCACACATACATAAAATGCTGCTCTCAAGGCGAAAACATATGCTGTTTGTTTTTCAAATGTCTATTCTCTTGGTTCTGAATGTCTATTCTCTTTATTCAAATTAAATAATATTTAGACTTAAGCATATCAAATTTTTGGCCTTATCATAAAACAGTTTTCCGAAACAACATACAAGCGGTTTCACAGAAATTGTTCTCTTTTGATTCTTTCGCTGTGTTATGTTGATATCTTTCGTCAACTCTCCCGGTTTCCATCTCTATTTCTTTCTCTATACTCTCTCTGTCGCTTTGAATAAAATATCACAACATATGTATGTTTAGTTGAAATTTGTAAATATATATAAGTGTGCATTCACACATATGATTTTTATGAAACATTCATGCCCCAAACATAATATAGTCTAACATATTAACATAGATGTCCCAAACATTTAGTGTTACTTTAGGAACATTACATGTTTGCACTTAAATATATTGTGTTTTAAAATTGTGCCCGAAACACATTTTGTTTATATCGGAACATATGAAAAATATATTTTTCTAACAGTGTATATGTAAGTATACACGCAAATATTATTAACCCAGCAAAAACTCTCATTACCCGGTAATCTTGTAGGTAAGCCGTTTTAAAAAATAATAACCACTTATTAATTGGCATCGCTCCGGATTACATTTACATACGCATGTCCTAGGAGGAAAGTACTTCTCCCCAGGCATACTTTCGGCCATGAAATAAGTAGTGCTTTTAAAGCATATAATAACCTAATATGTAATCACTTATTCGTAGATACACCAAAGCTTGGAAAATAGCCACTTATTGTCTCAGGCAACCAAATCTCGAAAATATTGATTTCTATCGCCGATTACAATGGATCAAAATATGGCGAGTAATGCTGTAATAGTAGCACTACACCCAGAAAAAAGTGCCTTCGAAACTAAAGGAAAAAATATTCATCAATTTAGATTAGCCATTTTATTTGCATTAAGTTAAATTACACTAGTTTACACTGAAAATGTACACTTGATGAGAGTCGACTATTCTTATGTATTTTGATCTGCTGAATTCGAAAAAAAATGTTTAAAATTTTTTTTATGGAACAGTTTTTGAGATATCCTGTTATTTTTATTTTTCGCTCTTTTCTCTCTAAACAAATTATATTTCGAGTTGAAAATGTCCGATTATATCGTCGTTGGTACTTAAATGAAAGCTATTAATTAATAACGAATAATCGTGTATAATTGGATCTGTGATAAGTTAAGTGGTTCAAAATTTTCGATGCGAACAGCCAAATTTTCAAAAAGTTTACAAAGGACCTTTTCCGCCAGAAAAGTATAAACCATTGAAAAAACGTCTGTAAGAGAAGTTCATGATCGTATAGATGATACTCTAACGTAAGTAATAAAATCAATTAGAAGAAAAACGACCGAAAAATGTCGTTCCATTAAAAAAAATTTAATTTTTAATTTTTTTCGAATACAGCAGATCAAAATACATAAGAAAAGTTGCCTTTCATTAAGTGTATATGAATTTTTTATTTTTTGTAAACTAGTGTTATTGTGTGAAATAATAAAATTTACTTGCTTCAGTAAAAAAATCCTAAACTGAAAGCAGTTAGGAATAGTTCATTAGCTAGAATAAGGCATGGCATTTTACTAATACTGTTTTCTTCGCGGGGTATACGAATTTACTACTGAACAAGAAAATTTTATTCACTGATAACAAAGCATTCGTAAAAATGAACAAAAACCGAACTAAAACTAAAACCAAATTTAGTACAATTTCATATAAAACAAGTAAGGAAAGTCTAAAGTCGGGCGGGACCGACTATATTATACCCTGCACCACTTTGTAGATCTAAATTTTCGATACCATATCACATCCGTCAAATGTGTTGGGTGCTATATAAAGGTTCGTCCCAAATACATACATTTAACTATCACTCGATCTGGACAGAATTTGATAAACTTCTACAAAATCTATAGACTCAAAATTTAAGTCGGCTAAAGCCCTAAGGTGGAACACAATGTTAGTAAAAAAAATATGGGATAAATTTAAATCTGAAACAATTTTAAGGAAACTTTGCAAAAATTTATTTATGATTTATCGCTCAATATATATGTAATAGAAGTTTAGGAAAATTAAAGTCATTTTAACAGCTTTTCGACTAAGCAGTGGCGATTTTACAAGGGAAATGTTGGTATTTTGACCATTTATGTCGAAATCAGAAAAACATATATATGGGAGCTATATCTAAATCTGAACCGATTTCAACCAAATTTGGCACGCATAGCTACAATGCTAATTCCACTCCCTGTGCAAAATTTCAACTAAATCAGAGCAACAAATTGGCCTCTGTGGTCATATGAGTGTAAATCGGGCGAAAGCTATATATGGGAGCTATATCTAAATCTGAACCGATTTCAACCAAATTTGGCACGCATAGCTACAATGCTAATTCTACTCCCTGCGCAAAATTTCAGCTAAATCGGAGCAAAAAATTGGCCTCTGTGGTCATATGAGTGTAAATCGGGCGAAAGCTATATATGGGAGCTATATCTAAATCTGAACCGATTTCAACCAAATTTGTCACGCATAGCTACAATGCTAATTCTACTCCCTGTGCAAAATTTCAACTAAATCGGAGCGAAAAATTGGCCTCTGTGGTTATATGAGTGTAAATCGGGCGAACGATATATATGGGAGCTATATCTAAATCTGAACCGATTTCAATAAAATTTGGCACACTAGACTACACTACTAACTGAACTCCTAGTGCAAAATTTCACCCAAATTGGGGTAAAACTCTGGCTTCTGGGACCGTATTAGTCCATATCGGGCGAAAGATATATATGGGAGCTATATCTAAATCTGAACTGATTTCTTCCAAAATCAATAGGTATCTATTCTGAGCCAAAACACATACTTGTGCCAAATTTGAAGTCGATTGGACTAAAACTACGACCTAGACTTTGATTACAAAAATGTGTTCACGGACAGACGGACAGACGGACATGGCTATATCGACTCAGGAGTCCACCCTGAGCATTTTTGCCAAAGACACCATGTGTCTATCTCGTCTCCTTCTGGGTGTTGCAAACATATGCACTAACTTATAATACCCTGTTCCACAGTGTGGAGCAGGGTATAATGATAACTCTGACTTCCTTTATTATAGAAAGCTTATCATACATACGAATAACACTTAGCATAGAAAAATATTTCAGTTCATACGTACTAAGAAGTATTCAATCCTTTCAATTCTATTTTATTAAGCCAACTGCCTAAAAATTTGAGAATAACAATTCGAAAATTATTAGGCATTATATTTATTTTTGTCATTACAAGTAAGTCATTATAACACACCGCAATGTAATGCAACGTGTAATGACAGCTTTACTCCTGGTAATGCCAATTGTAATGACATGTGGTTACCTAGTTTTTGCTGGGAAATTATTAATTTCTGATAAGCATTTAGCCCCAAGTTGGCAAATATACTGTAACACGTCCATATGCAATCCTTGAAGTGGAGTACCGAATACAGGGTGGTGGACCAAAAAATCCAAAAGTTCTGCAGTTTATACAGCATTGCACTAAAGGATAATTTGGTGTTGGTGCTGGGGCGACAACGAAAGGTGGTCTTGGTGGTAGCGGTTGAGGGGTCCTTATTGTTGGTTGCGGCACAGGTGGCGGTGGTGGTGGGGGTGCTGGCGGAGGAGGAGGGGGAGGCGGTGGAGGTAATCGAGTTGGAATAGGTTGCTGTGGTATCGGTGGGCGATACGGAGGAAACGGCTGTGGCAGGGGTTGCGGACGATATGGCGGTCTATATGGTGGTATTGGCATATATTGTGGACGATATGGTGTTTGTTGAGGTGGACAACAATAAGGCTGGATCGGTGGTTGTGCCGGGGGTAGAGGAGGAGGTGGCGGTGGCGGAGGCGGTGGTGGAGGTGGTGGTGGATGTGGCGGAGGCACCGGAGGTGGGAAATGGGGCGGCTGAGGCCTAATCGGAGGTTTACCATGCCCACAACACACATTCGGTGGAGGCGGCAAAACTACAGTCTCACAACATCGATCCCGATAATAAGCATCCCTAGTACAAGGATATACACAGCGTGGCGTTAATGTATCCATTATATCATTGATGAAACTAAATGTGCGCCCATGTCGCTCATTACTGTCAAATTCATCGAAGAGTTCTACAGTAGAATTTTCACCATTTTGTTGAGGTTTTCCATTTGTTCCACTACTATTTAGAGTTTCGGCAAATTCCATCATTGCCATGGACTTTAGTTCCAAATGCGAATCATAAGAAATATTTTTCTCAACTGATTCAACGAACTCGCTTCTCATATGAGAGGATCTGAACGCTGAAAAAGGAAGCAAATAGAAGAGTGTAAAATTTTATTTGTATTGAAATAAACGCCAAATACAATGAAAAAAAAACATTATACATTGTTAAAAATATTTTTGTAATATTAATGAAATTTGTAGTTAAAATTGAGCTAACGAGACTATTTCGTACATACAATGAAACTACACCCAGAGAAGGAATATGATCACCTCAAACATGTTTTTAGAGCAAAATGTTATTTTTGGGTGGTGACCATGTAGAATGGTTTTCGCAACCATGTTATTTTCTCGGAAATCATGTATCTGATTTCGGCAAGCAGGTTATATTTGACGAGAAAATAACATTTTTGTGACAAACTTGGTACATGATCACCATACAAAAATAATATTTTGCTCTTGAATCATGTTTAAGGTGATCATATTCCTTCTCTGCGTGTATTCTTTATTGTAATGAGTTATCTGTTGTATAACGAAATATTTATACAATGTATGCAAAATTTTCATTATCGCGTTGAAAATATTTCTTTATATTTATGAAAAGGTCTCATTGGCTAAATTTTAATTATGTTGTATGGTGCGTGAAGGTATTCACGAAGTGTTCTGTTTAATAGTGACGTGGGTGGCCAGTATAGGATATAAATACTACACCCTCACTTACGTAACATATACCCCAGGATATATATTTTCAGGATTGGTCCAAACAAAATATTATTTGTATTGTTCAAATATAGTATGTTTCACCTTAGACATACACTGGTGGAAACAAATTTTAATCAATTTTTCTTTGTGTATGCATATATATTTTTAAGGCGCCAATTAAATTAAAATTAATCTTAAATTTTTGGTCTAAGCGTTTAAGAAAATTGAAAATATCGCATTCGCGATCTTAATTCTATTTATTTATTCATACGGCTTTACACTCAAGAAGTTAAATCGACAGGTCAGTCCCTGTGGGGGCTACACCAAAACAAGGACTCCAATTTTAAGGATTCCAAATTTCAACAAATAAGGAGGAAAATTGCGACCATACCCTCAAGTTTTCCAATTTTAAGGAAAATTGAATTAAAATAACGGCAAGTTTGAGAATTTGGAATCTGGAGTCGGTTTATATGTGGGGACTCAGGTGGATAACCTATGTTGTTAGCACCTATATTTCCTGTTTATTTTCCTAATTCATTACGATTGTAAATATATAAAAAAAATATGGTTCAATTTCCTGCAACAAACATTTTAAACCAAATTTCTAAAATTTCGTTTTCTAGACAGGAATTTATTTTTTTGCGTATATGGAGTTAAAATACATCCACATGTTCAATCTCAAGCGAATCGGATAAAAATTGCGGCTACCATGCCCTTACGAAGTAAAATCGGGCAATCGGTACACTGAAAACAATATTGTCGTGAGGTCAACGATTTCATGTCTTTAAAATACGAATGCCCAGTTTGCTTAGCATAGAAGACGTATTTCTTTAATATAAAGTTTTTTTTTCCTTGTCCAAAAGTCGATAATCTTTTCAATGAAATCGTTTTGTCCTTGTAATTAAGTGATTTGACTTAAAAATGGGTATCATAATATGAAAAAAAATGTTTGGGCTAAGGTAAACTTGACATTAATTATTCAGAAAAATTCCTTAAATTTAATGGAATTGTCTTTAAATTTGTTGTCTTTTTGCATCTTGATTACAAAGCAAAAAATCTTGCAAAAATAGGACGTTTCTTACTTGAAACATAGCATAATTTCTACTGGAAGTCGAGTCTTAATTGGGGAAATAAAGTTGTCGTTAACTCGGTTTTAAAGGACTTCGATGGCATAAGAAGAAAAAAAGCTGACAAAATGAAAAATTAAAATTTGCTTCCTAGAAGAAAGTACACAAAACCCAAAGAGAATTGTGTCTTAAAAGTATCCTTACTTGTATTCTCCGCTTCTTTGGCTCGGAATCAATACCAAAATTTTTAAAGTAAAGACAAAATCTTTGGAACCGGGCATGTCTTTTTTCAGTGTATATGGTGAGGTATATATATATAGACATGGACCGGAGGACCATTAAATATCTCTAGATCTCTAATTTCATACAAATTACATGAAAATTTTTACACAAGTAGGAGACCTAACATTCTAGGTACGGCTACCGAATTTGGTTGAAATCGGTTTAGATGTATTTCCCATATATAACTTACGCCCCAGAAGCCACTCTCAAACAGTGTTTACTTGAACCAAAGATTTTGATTTTCCTTTAAGGGGTTTGTTATTGATTCTAGGACTAATAAAATTAAAATTAGGATCTCATTTATTGAATTTTTTTTTGTGATATATGAATAAAGCCATTCACGTACAAAGAAATACCACTTTAACATGTCAAATTATATCACAGATACTTAAAATTAAACTGTGTTCTTAATTCTAAAAAAAAAATCTTTATACCAAATATTCAAAAACCTCAAAATAAGTCCTAGCCCATATGTGAAGCATTTTTATTTTAATTCTAAAGATTCAATATATTAGAAAAGTTAAAAATATGTTTCTTTACTCTAAGGAAAATGTTTCTTAGTTTAAAACATTAACTAGGAAAATTTCAAAGATTCTTGTCCTAAATATAATGAAAAAAGTTTTTAAAGCAAATATTATAAATTTTTTTTTACCCTGTGGAACAGGGTATTATAAGTTAGTGCATATGTTTGTAACACCCAGAAGGAGACGAGATAGACACATGGTGTCATTGGCAATAATGCTCAGGGTGGGTCCCTGAGTCGATATAACCATGTCCGTCTGTCCGTCCGTCTGTCTGTGAACACATTTTTGTGATCAAAGTCTAGGTCGCAATTTAAGTCCAATCGCCTTCAAATTTGGCACATGTTCCTAATTTGGGTCAGAATAGAACCCTATTGATTTTGGAAGAAATCGTTTCAGATTTAGATATAGCTCCCATATATATCTTTCGCCCGATATGCACTAATATGGACCCAGCAGCACGAGTTTTATACCGATTTGTACAAACATAAGACTTAGTCGTATATTCAAGTGTGCAAAATTTTATTGAAATCGGTTCAGATTTAGATATAGCTCCCATATATATCTTTCGCCCGATATGGACTAATATGGTCCTAAAAGCCAGAGTTTTGGCCCAATTTGGTTGAAATTTTGCACAGGGAGTAGATTTAGCATTGTAGCGATGCGTGCCAAATTTGGTTGAAATCGATTCAGATTTCGATATAGCTCCCATATATATCTTTCGCCCGATATGCACTTATATGGACCCAGATGCCACCGAAATTTTGCACAAGGAGTACAATTGGTAGTATAGTCATGTGTGCCAAATTTGATTGAAATCGGTTCAGATTTAGATATAGCTTCCATATAAAGGGTGATTCTTATGAGGTTAGGATTTTCATGCATTAGTATTTGACAGATCACGTGGGATTTCAGACATGGTGTCAAAGAGAAAGATGCTCAGTATGCTTTGACATTTCATCATGAATAGCCGAACGATCTGCCACAACGTCGAATTTTCAGTGAATGGGCCCTAGAAAAGTTGGCAGAAAATCCGCTTTTTTATCGACAAATTTTGTTCAGCGATGAGGCTCATTTCTGGTTGAATGGCTACGTAAATAAGCAAAATTGCCGCATTTGGAGTGAAGAGCAACCAGAAGCCGTTCGAGAACTGCCCATGCATCCCGAAAAATGCACTGTTTGGTGTGGTTTGTACGCTGGTGGAATCATTGGACCGTATTTTTTCAAAGATGCTGTTGGACGCAACGTTACGGTGAATGGCGATCGCTATCGTTCGATGCTAACAAACTTTTTGTTGCCAAAAATGGAAGAACTGAACTTGGTTGACATGTGGTTTCAACAAGATGGCGCTACATGCCACACAGCTCGCGATTCTATGGCCATTTTGAGGGAAAACTTCGGAGAACAATTCATCTCAAGAAATGGACCGGTAAGTTGGCCACCAAGATCATGCGATTTGACGCCTTTAGACTATTTTTTGTGGGGCTACGTCAAGTCTAAAGTCTACAGAAATAAGCCAGCAACTATTCCAGCTTTGGAAGACAACATTTCCGAAGAAATTCGGGCTATTCCGGCCGAAATGCTCGAAAAAGTTGCCCAAAATTGGACTTTCCGAATGGACCACGTAAGACGCAGCCGCGGTCAACATTTAAATGAAATTATCTTCAAAAAGTAAATGTCATGGACCAATCTAACGTTTCAAATAAAGAACCGATGAGATTTTGCAAATTTTATGCGTTTTTTTTTTTTTAAAAAAGTTATCAAGCTCTTAACAAATCACCCTTTATATGTTTTTCTGATTTCCACAAAAATGGTCAAAATACCAACATTTTCCTTGTTAAATCGCCACTGCTTAGTCAAAAAGTTGTAAAAATGACTCTAATTTTCCTAAACTTCTAATACAGCGATAAATCATAAATAAACATTTGCGAAGTTTCCTTAAAATTGCTTCAGATTTAAATGTTTCCCATATTTTTTACTAATATTGTGTTCCACCCTAGTGCATTAGACGATTTAAATTTTGAGTCTATAGATTTTGTAAAAGTCTATCAAATTCTGTCCAAATCGAGTGATATTTAAATATATGTATTTGGAACAAACCTTTATATATAGGTTTGTTCCAAATGTGATATGGTATCGAAAATTTAGATCTACAAAGTGGTGCAGGGTATAATATAGTCGGCCCCGCCCGACTTTAGACTTTCCTTACTTGTTTATTATTATTTAATGAAATTTGCGTTGCGTAACCTAAATTTTGTATAAAGAGTACAATTGATAGTATCGTCAAGCGCAAAAAAAAAATCATCGAAATCGGTTCGTAATTGTGGATTGGACAGCTAAAACAAAATTTCATAGAGCCGAGGTGATCAACTTTCAACATCCTCAAGTTACAAGGGACCCACAATCTTAGAACAACTTCAGCATTCACACAGAGATTATGTCGATATTAGGTCCGTTCGAGAACCCGATAATTTTTGATAATTATCAAAAATTTTTACTGGGAGTAATTCGTTTACCCCAAAAAGCCAGCAAAAGAGAGCCGGAGAGAGACTACAGTTGACAGTTATGAGATAGAGAAATTGCAAGTTTTTGCTAGAGATTTTTTCCCCAGTAAAATCTTGCAAACCATAGCATACGCTGCCAGCTGGTTGTTGATAACAAACCATAGACCAAGAAAATATAGAGACATACTTTGATAATTCACCATGGTTCTGTTTATTTGCAGTGCGCAGTCATTTCACTCAATTGTGCGGACAAGTGACTCAATTTCTTTTTGGAAAACGAGAATTACCGTACAAATCAGTCAATTTGTATTACAAAAAAGGTGTGCATTTATAGCATTTTATATGCTTTTACCATATTTGGTGTTTCAAAAAAAAAATCACTCAATTGCAGACGAAAAAGAGCCATCTACGGTGTGCACACAAACTACAGCGCGTGAATTCACTTAAGATGTCTATGCCTTCCTTGGTCTATGAATCAAACAAAGCACCAGTACAAGGTCCATGTTCCGCAACTGCAATTGGAAATTTAAAAAACAGGACTCGTTTTCTGTTTTTATTGTTTTACGGCCAATTTCATGTAGCTCCGTTAGGCTTTAACTCGCAGTTAACAGAAAGTAAATTGCAAATATCTTCTCTCCGGTTAACTTTAACTGAAAATTTTTCGGCATATGGAATATATAGGCAAGAAGACAGCTACGTCTATAAAAGTTCGTTAGTTAACGGAGCACTAACGGAGCCTCACGAAAATGTGGGTTAGAATCATAAATTTTGAATATGCAAATAGTTACTGAATGCCGTACTTTCACCAATTTTAAGCAAAAGAGAGTAAAATACACTCTTACTCTCTTGGTAGTTTTTACTGGATATTTTTTTACTGGAAAAGTACGCGAACAAACCTATTATTTCCAAAAAAAAAAAAAAAAAAAAAAACGGTTTAGAACCACTGTGATAGTGAATATAGGTAAGAGTATAAAAATGAAATTATATGAGATTTATATTTTGGTTTTGAACACAAAATATTTCCATAAAAGTACAATTTGAATCCACGTCATATTTTTAGGCATACCAACTTTTATTGTATCCATCCACGGTACAAAAATTCTTTATGAAGTACAAAAATTAATTAAAAAAAAAATAATAATAATATCAAGATATACATTAGACTAAATTAACCTAAGTTCATTGCCTTCTCAGCCCATGGGCGGAGAATACATTAATGGTCCAGTTCTTCCGACATTATAGGGTCCACAGGGTGCTGGTCCATAATATCCCTGGTTGCTACAGGTGGGGCAGCATTGTGTATGTAGTAAAGGATATTGATTATACAAAGGTTGACCAACGACCATAACGGCCCGTGTCGGAGAGGGGAGAATGACAAGAGGGCGCTCAGTTGTTGGTGGCGGTATTGCAGTTCCTTGTGCAAATGGCTGCTGCGGATAGTAGGGAATATAGCCAGGATTTGGTTGAGGACCACAACAGAGACTGGGTGGCGGTGGCGTAATTGGCTGTTGGCAACACACATTGGGTTGAGGAGGTGGGATTAACACAACTGTCTCGCAACAGATATTTCTTACATAAGCCTCTACGGTACATGGTCTGACACATCGTGGTGTAATACTATCGATAAAATCGCCAATTATTGAGAACGTACGTCCCTTTGTTTCATTTTCATCGATCACATCGAACACTTCAACGGTTGAGTTATCACGGCGTATGGGATATGGTGAGTCAGTTTGATATAAGGTACTGTGATTTTTTGATGAAATGTTTACTGGGTCTGTTAACACTATGGGTGACAAAATTGATGTTTCACTTGTCTCGTTTCTTCTGCTTTGTTGTCTTTTGAATTTGGTTTTCGAAAGTCTAGATTTTATTGCTGCAAATGAAAGCGTACAAATGGGGGATTTTAATTTCACAGCCTAAAAGTATGCTTTGTCATATAAAAATGTTGTTTCACACACACACACACACACCCACACATATATCCCAGAAAACATTTGCAAGGGAAGAACGACGTATAGAAGCACTCCACACATATTTCAAGAGCAAAATGTTGTTTTTTACGGTGTTTTCAACACTGCCAAAAATATAACAATATGCTTTTGAAACATGTTTGGGGTAATCATATTCCTTCTCTGCGTGTAGTTGAGAAGAATTAACACTAATGGAAGACCAAATACGGAACACTTTGTTTTTTGTAATTTATTTTTTATAATTGTTTTTCCAGAAAATGTATTCTTGAACAATTTTTGATATCAGACAATCTGAAATGGGCATCTTTACGTAAAACCGATTTTTAATGCACCGTTGACATCTTTTTCTGAATAAATCCGAACTAAATCTTGAATAGTATAGATTACTTCATTCAATTTTATTGTTTTTATTAAAATTAATCTTAAGGCTAAAAAAACATTAAAATCCCCATTTAAGCCCAGTAAAAAAAGGCGTCGCAAAAAAAATAGTGAAAATGTTCTTTTTGGTGCAAAATTGGCGCAGAAGCGATGAATTTAAAATGAATTTAAGGGCTTGTCGTAGGCCGTTGCACTGAATATGCATCACTTCTAAAGGCGCGATCCGAATACGGTATTTTGGAAGTGAATTAAAAAATTTTGTGATATCTTGATAAATAAATAGTTTTAGTTTTTTTATGGTTTTTAATGCTTTCTAACGCTTATCTGAAACGCTTGACCTCAAATATTTTCTACAATTCGCAAATTTTCCAGAATGGATTTAGCATTTTTTTTTAATTAAAAAAAATTGTACACTGAAAAAACAGTGAACCCACCAGGAAGAAAACTTTCGGTTAAATTTTAGCAATTTTGAACATTTTTAGAAAATTTTAGCTGAACAGTATTACAAACGCTGGCATCACGCCGATGTCATTAAAATAAGTAACATAAATATTTTACGACAAATTCAAGAACATTGTGAAATTTTTTCACTTGTTAAAGAAAAAAATTGTAGTTTCAAGGACAAAACTGGAGTTCAAAATTGCAAGAATGTCTTTAGTGACATGCGAAGTTCATGATGGGCGCATTATTGGTGAAATTTACAAGTTTTAAGAAATTCTGAACTATTTTGTCAGAAGTACGAATTTAGTAAATCTTTGTACTTTATTTGTGTATATTTTACCCCCGTTTTTTGTTCATTTAACTAACGTACGCAAAAAATTATTAGAGTAAAGGAAACTTTCTTCAAACATAATAATTCCATGAACTAAAATAAGGTTAAATTGGCTTTAGTGAAATAGAGAGTTCACTTTTTTGAGTGTACCATTTTATTAATTCTTACTCTTTTTTAACCTATTTGAAACAAAAAACAAGTAAGTAAAGTCTAAGGTCGGGCGGGGCCGACTATATTATACCCTTCACCACTTTGTAGACTGAAATTTGTGTTACCAATGTGGTATCACAATGGACTGAATAGTCTAAGTGAGCCTGATACATCGGGCTGCCACCTAACCTAACCTAACCTACCATCTCAACTCCTTCATGAAGGTTTACATTCCCATATACAAATATTTATATCTTAACCGATTTGGAGACAATTTTTTGTATTTCTACAAAATCTCTAGAACTAAAATTTAAGTCAGGACATCAGCCGGTTTAAGAAAATACGTTGATAAATACGTCAATTATGACCAGAGAAATATATATATATATATATGGCAGCTATATCTAAATCTGAACCGTTTTTTTTTTCAAAATCAATAGCGATTGTCTTTTAGCCAAAGTAAAACTCTGTGCCAAATTTGAGGATGACCGGACATAAACTGCGAGCTGTACTTTGCCCACAAAATTACATATACAGACAGACGGACATCGCTTTTCCTTCTTGGCGTTACATAGAAATGCACAGCTTATTATACTCTGTACCACAGTGTGGTGATAAACATTGAAACGGATCTCAAATGCCACAAACATGTCCTATTATTTAAACGATGTAGTGTGAGACCAGTACATTGTCGGGAGAATCATGTACCTGAACTGAAAAAATATTTACGTTATATTAAGGATTGTGCACCCTAAATTTGAGGATGCACAATTTACAAAACATTAAGGACAAATTTCTTTAAAATAATAAAAATTTAATTAAAATAAATTTTATAATCTTAGCTTCAAAAATTTTTTCGTTAAATTTAGGACACAAAAGTTTGAATAATTTGCGCCCCTCCGTTAAAGTCCCATGACGTTGAACTAAGGCAAATTTTCCGTAAAAAACACATTTTTGATTTAAAAAAATCGTAACTGAAATATTGAATCTTTAGGTTTAAGATAAATACGTTTCAAATATAGGCTAAGACTTATTTTGAGGATTTAGCATATTTGATTATTTTTTTTTTTTTGTGAATTTCGGAAACATTTGTTACTTTGAAGTATCCGTCATAATTTGGATTTGTAATATGGCATTTGTTTGTATGTGAATCGCTTTATTAATATACGGCGAAAAGATAATTAAAAATTTTTTTTTAAATGAGGTCTGTATCATAATTTTAAATATGCCTTTATTTTAAAGATGCCGCATCTTTGGCTCGGAATCAAAACCAAAATCCTTAAGGGAAAATCAAAATCTTTGGATCCAAGTAAACTTTGTTTTGAGTGTGTTTTCTTGACCATTCATTTTTTTTTTACTTTTCTATCGGTTACGTATAAATATGTCTAGTACCATTACAAGGTCATAAAGACCATGTACTTTTTTTCGCGACCATGTAATTTTTCCAGTTTTTGTGGCGAAAAGAATTTTATAAAAACTTCGAGTATAGAATATTGCTAATTGATAACTGGAATCTGAGAAAGACGACGCTGTAGCTCTGCATATTGACAATCAATTTGAATTCTGGGTCTAATAAAAGAATTCCATGGTTGATGCTACGCGCTATTTCATTTATTAAAATTCACTACAAAAGTGTTAAAAAAAAACTAATCAATCGAAAAACCATCTTGACTGATGATGGCCATTGCCCCCCAATCATCACCAAGCGAAATTGTCACATTTGGAGTTTGGAAAATCCATGAGAATTCGATGCGGTGTATGGTCTGGCCTTTATGTAGGAGATAGGAAAGCCACTTTTGTTTTATGGCTAGGGGAAAAAAAAGAGTGCTGCAAACGTGGCCGTTATTTTGCTCGTATGATTTTCCATTATCATACGGTATATCTTCTTGTTATACCCTACACCATAGAATGGGCGGTACCCTTACGTTGTCGTACCGTTTGTAACACATCGAGATAGTGGTCTCAGGCCCCATAAATTATATATTCGTGGTGAAATTCTGAGTCGATCTAGCTTTGTCCGTCCTTTCGTCCGGCTGTCCGTCCGTCTTTTGAAATCACGCAAACTTCCGAACGAAACAAGCTATCGACTTCTAATTTGATATAATTATGGTAGTTGTTGTTGATGTGGGATGGCATGTAGAACACCATCGGGTATTTCGGACCATTTTGGGTATAGTCCTCATATCCAGAAAAAATATTGTTTTTCTTCAATCACGAAATTAGTTCTTAATCTAATTAATATTATACTGAAATGTTTTCAATCATACACATTATTCAAATCAAACAATTAAATAATAAAATTAATTTCAGTAATAGATTTTTTTTTCAACTAAAAGAATTGTGGAATCAATAAAATTTTTATTGAATATTTTTTTAAAATCCAATTAAAATTTTAGAAAATCATAAAAATGTTTCCATAATTGTCTATAGACCCAATATAAAACTTTCCCTAGGTTTTAACGCTTGAGCCTCCTGAAAAAACAAATTTCATACGATTCGATTGAAATTTGGTACGTAATGTCTGTGTATGCCTTCTAATAATCATGCAACAATTGGTACATATCGGTTCATAACTATATATATAGCCCCATGTAAACCGACCCCCAACATTTGAATTATTTGTATGAAAATCTAAATTTAGGGAACTAAATTAGTGATTTCGGTAAAATAAAATTTTATAACTAAATTAAGTAAACATTTTTGTAAAATAAAGAATTGGAGGAAAGTCCGTAATTTTCGTTTAAAAAACATTTTTTTAATGCAATTAAGGATATCCAGTTTTGAAAATTATATCCGTGTATCTTTGAATCAAGACAAATTTTCTTTGTATAAGAAGATCGTATTTGATTTGGAGGCATAATTGTAATAATAAAATAATAATTAAATAATTGAGATATTGAATCTTTTGACTAAATATAAAAAGGTCAAGACTTATTGTGAAGACGTTACGTTAGGCTTGATTTTAAAATCTTTGTAAACATTTATATGTAGCTCATCCGATTTTAACGAATATAACAGCTCTCATTCAAGTTAATATTTTATGCTATATCGTGGATGTGATATCATCTATTTAAGTAAATCATGGTACATGGTCTTACTAATGCTGTAGGGTTAGTTTAGGGAAAGAATACAAAGTGTAATGCTTAGCTTTTTATACCCTCCACAATACACTGAAAAAAAAGCATGCCCGATTCCAATGATTTTGTCTTTACTTTAAAAATTTTGGTATTAATTCGGAGCCAAAGAAGCGGAGAATACAAATAAGGATACTTTTAAGACACAATTCTCTTTTAAATTTGGGTTTTGTGTACATTCTTCTAGGAAGAAAATTTTAATTTTTCGCTTTTTCAGCTTTTTTTCTTCATATGCTATCAAAGTCCTCTAAAAACGAGTTAACGACAACTTTATTTTCTAAATTAAAACTCGACTTCCAGCAGAATTTATGCTATGTTTTAAATAAAAAACGTCTTTAAAATAAAGTGTTGAAAGGCATTTCCTATATTTGAACGATTTTTTGCTTTGTAGTCAAGATCCAACAAATTTAAAGAAAATTTCATTAAATTTAAAGATTTTTTCTGAATTATTAAAGTCAAGTTGATCTTAGCCCAAACATTGTTTCTTTCATGTTACGATACCCATTTTTAAGTGAAATCACTTAATTATAAGGACAATATGACTTCATTGAAAAGTTTATCGACTTTTGGACAAGGAAAAAAAAACTTTATATTAGAGAAATACGTCTTCTATTCTAAGCAAAATTTGCATTCGTCTTTTAAAGACATTAAATCTTTGACCTCGAGACAATTTTTTTTTCAGTGTAGGATGGTGGTATATTAACTTCATTCCGTTTGTAACAAATCGAAATGTTGCTCTAAGACCCCATAAAGTATATATATTCTGAGTCGTGGTGAAATTCTGAGTCGATCTAAGCATGTCCGTACGTCCGTCCGTCCGTTGAAATTACGCTAACTTCCGAACGAAACAAGCTATCGACTTGAAACTTGGCACAAGTAGTTGTTATTAATGTAGGTCGGATGGTATTGCAAATGGGCCATATCGGACCACTTTTACGCTCAGATTTGGCTTGCAGATTTGGAGCCTCTTGGAGTAGCAAAACTCATCCGATCTGGTTGAAATATGGTGCATGGTGTTAGTATATGGTCTCTCATAATCATGTTAAAATTGGTCCATATCGGTCCATAATTATATATAGACCACATATAAACCGATCCCCAGAATTGGCTTGCGGAGCCTCTAAGAGAAGCAAATTTCCCCCGATCCGGCTGAAATTGTGTACATGGTATTAGTATATGGTATTTAATAAACATGCAATAATTCGTCCACATCGGTCCATAATTATATATAGCCTCCATATAAACCGATCCCCAGATTTGGCTTGCGGAGCCTCAAAGAGAAGCAAATTTCATTCAATCCGGCTGAAATTTGGTACATGGTGTTAGTATATGGTATCTAACAACCATGCAAAAATTGGTCCATACCGGTCTTAATTATATATAACCATCATTTAAACCGATCCTCAGATTTGACCACCGGAACTATGGGAGGAGCAAAATTCATCCCGACTGAAATTTGGTACATTGCGCTAGTATATGGCCGCTGACAACTATGCCAAAATTGCTTCATATCGGTCTATAGTTATATATAGCCGATCCCCAAAAATAGTCTACCAAAATTTTATTTCTATAGAAAATTTTGTCAAAATTTTTTTACTATAAAAATTTTTGTCAAAATTGTATTGCTATAGAAAATTTTGTCAAAAATTTATTTCTATAGAAAATTTTGTCAAAATTTTATTTCCATAGAAGATTTTGTCAAAATTTTTTTACTATAGAAAATTTTGTCAAAATTGTATTGCTATAGAAAATTTTGTCAAAAATTTATTTCTATAGAAAATTTTGTCAAAATTTTATTTCCATAGAAAATTTTGTCAAGGTTTTATTTCCATAGAAAATTTTGTCAAAATTTTATTTCTATAGAAAATTTTGTCAAAATTTTACTGCTATAGAAAATTTTGTCAAAATTTTACTGCTATAGAAAATTTTGTCAAAAATTTATTTCTATAGAAAATTTTGTCAAAATTTTACTGCTATAGAAAATTTTGTCAAAAATTTATTTCTATAGAAAATTTTGTCAAAATTTTATTTCTATAGACAATTTTGTCAAGATTTTATTTCCATAGAAAATTTTGTCAACATTTTATTTCTATAGAAAATATTTACGTATTTAATAGGTCGTTTTTGTTTAATATATAGCCCGTATGGACTAACTTACAATTGAAAAGACGGTGTTAAGAAGTTTTAAGATACCTTGCCATCGGCAAGTGTTACCGCAACCCAAGTAATTCGATTGTGGATGACAGTCTTTAGTACAAGTTTCTATGCAACTCATGGTGGAGGGTACGTAAGATTCGGCCTGACCGAACATACGGCCGTATATACTTGTTCTGACTTATTTTTACTTATAATTTAATTTAGTTATGAACAGAACTGTATGGTCACACTGGGCAAATATTTGACAGAAATCAAAATAGAATTCCACCAAATATTTTTAGGTCATATTGGATAAGTAACATCATGGTAGAATTATTTTCCAAAACCGGTATCCAGATAATTTGAAAATGGTTTTGGAAAAATGTTTGACACCCATATTGGTGACATATTTGCCTAGTGTGACCATAGCCAAACTAACATAAACCTTAATATCAAAGTGTATTACAACGACAAAACAGAAAACACATCACAACATTTACGATAATTTATTGTGCAAAAACTTCAACATAAATAAAAGTGGACTGTGCAAAATTAGCCATGAAATCAAAAACAATTAATTTTTCTAACCTCTACGATTTCCAGTTTTGCTATTGGCAAAACCTTGAGCTGCTTGATTATTGGCAGAAGCTCCAGTATTAGAGAAAGCTCCTCCGCCGCCAGCACCGCCTTGGGCATTTGCAAAGGAGTTACCACCACCAACGCCCGAACTAGAGCTTGCTGAAGCCGATGCCACAGCATTGGCACTTGCACCTTTGCCGCCCTGACTCACCACAGAAGCATTGCTAGTGGCGGAATTGCTTACAGAACCATCGGCTCCTCGGGTGGAGGTCACACCAGATTGAGTGTTTGCTGCAGAATTTTGACCATTATTGCCCTGGAAGATGGATTGACTGCTAGAATCAGCCTGTGAGCCACTTGTATTGCCTTCGCGGAATACGGCAGAGTTGGTATTGGCAATATTACTGGAGGTACCAAATTCATTGTTATTGGTTGACTGGGAACCACTGTTGGCCTCTGAACGTTCCCCGGTGGCTGTTATTACTTGATTGGTGCCGGCATTCGATGTGGCGGCCTGTTGTTGTTTCGCATCAAAATTTAGAGCTTGACTTTGAGCACTATTCGAACTCTGGGAACCATCTGCGGTTACCGCATTCATTTGAGCCACATTGGCAGAACTTACTTGGCCGCTGGTACCATCGGTGGCAAGATTGGATCCAATACTAGATGCTCCATTGTTCTGGGTGATTCCACTCTCATTCACTTCCTGATTGGTTTGAGTATTGGCACCTGCCTGTTGTTCGAATAAATCACCCTTGTTGTTGGCCAAACCTTGAGCGTTGGCATTTTGAGACTGAGGCTGATTACCAAATCCAGGCCTCTTGTTAGCTCCAAATCTACGATCATAGTCATTACCGGGATATACGAAGGGAATATATTGGGCTCTACGTTTAGGCCTAACATAATTTACTTGAGGATATGGGGATCTGGGTGCCACTTGACGCACAGGGGCAGCGTAAACAGGTGCTGGAGGTGCAGAAGGAGTTCGGCGTGTTCTAAATCCTTGGCCATAAGTAAGACCATTGGTTGCAGCTCCTCCTGTAAAGCCCCCAGTGCTGGCTGAAGTCTGGCCCTGTTTTGTACGGCTGACGGCATTCGACTTGGAAAATGTATTGGTCACACCTACGTTTCCATATTGTTGGGTATTTGTTCGCGAATTGCTATTGGCTCTAGCCTTAGCGTTAAGACCTTGAGCTTGGGCTTGCGCCTGAGTATAAGCTCCAGCATCGGGTTGGTTATTGCGTGATAGGTCGAAACTTAGAGCTCCCAAACCGAATTGCACACCGCCATCGGCTGCACGTTGTAATCCAAAGGAACTCTGACCCCGATTTAAGGTCGTGCCCAGACTATATTGGCCAACATTCAAGTCGTGCGACACGGCCTTGGAAACGGCACCATTGGTCCGAGTTTGAGAACGGGTTAGGGTACTGCCAATTGGTAGACCACCCAATTCGATTTCTCGAGAAACTGCATTGCTTTTAGAAACGGTTGTCACGCCTCCATTACGGGCTCCTCCATTTGATTTCGTTATAGTTCTGGAATTGGCAACACCTTTGCTATACTCAACATTACCATAATCCACTTCACGTTCAAAAGCTGTACTGGTAGCCTTAGAAACGGATCCTGTTCTGGGTACATTTCTATACTGCTGTTGGGCATATTGGGCAGGACACACTGAAAGAGAACAATCTCATATTATCCCAAATTAATTTGCTCCATGCTTATATAAGTTTACCTTGGATTTGTAAGATGGCTAGAAAAGTCACCAAGAGAAAGCCACATTTGAGGTTTTTGGCTAACATCGTTGATTTGATTGTGCGCAGATACGAAATATCCGTCTGTCTTAATGCTCGTGTTTAGTCTGTCTGAATCGCTTGTGAAACTAGAAAAGATGTTAAATTGTTTATTAATATCTCCCGTCTACTTCCTCGCCCGCTTTGGGTTTTTTTTATGAGTTGTGTGGTTGTTGTGTAGCGACGTGAATAAACTCTCTGACTTCGATTTGGGTTCTTGTCAAACTTGTTGGGTTTCACTGACTTCACCAGAACCCCCGAAACCAAAAAAAAAAAAAACAGGGGACAACAATAACATCGAGTGTTAGATACTAAACCAGCTACAATGGGCATCATCATTCAAACGTCCATAAGTCGCAAACACATAAAGTGCTATTGTTTACATGTCCGTCGTGGTCATTTACAATTTTTTGGCTTCTGCCCATGACTTGCCTTGACTCTCGCACTCTATCACAATCAACGCCTCGGTTATAATTATTTTGGGATTTTTTTTGACTTGGTCATTGATTTTGGTTTATAGTAATGAGTAGAGGGTAATTTTGTTATGCTTTTATTTATTTTACTATTCTTATTTTAAATGTTAATATTAAAATTTTAGGAGAGAAACAATTTTGTCATGAATTGGTTGTGTTTGTAATGCAACGGTATATGAAATTTTAAACCAATGAAGATGCCTCTTAGTTGAAGATTTGCTTCTTTAAAAGCAAATTTAATTTTATTTTTAAATTGAAAAAAATAATATATATTATAAGGTAGGAAAACAATTTGTTGTACTCAAAAATCGCCCTAAATCGTTTTGTGTGGAAGATTCATTTCATTAAAGGCGCTTTCTCATTACGTAAACAAATATCAACTTGGTTTGAATAGATCTGAATCAAAAATATTATAGAAATCGTCCTTAAATTTGGTGTTTTTGGTAACTTCGCATTAAATATATATTACTAGGATTCAAGATTTTAAAATTTTAACTTAAAAATGGTATTTTATTTGAGAATGACTACGATTTTTATACCTTGAATTGGGGATTTTAATCTTGTAAGGTACAAATATCTTAAATTTGCTTGCGAGCTTAAATTACGCCAAACCTAAATTTAAAAGTCTAATGAATCTTAAATATACAAAATAAATAATAAGAGAACAAAATACCAGCAAAAAAATGAGTCGCCAAAGAAAGAGTGAACAGTTTCTTTTTGTATCCGGAAGTAGCGGGACTTCTAAGCAACAAAAGCGTCGCTAAAAAAAGTAGCGAAAATGTCCTTTTTGGATCCGGAAGTGGTGCAAATTGGCGCAGAAGCGATGAATTTAATATGGCCTTGTCATAGGACGGATGTCCACCATTTCAACTGCCGTTGCACTGAATATGCATCACTTCTTTATATGTGATCCGAATTCAGTGTTTTTGGGATGTGAATTAAAAAATTTTGTGGTATTTCGACAAATAATTACAATAATTTTATTATAATTTTTAATGCAATCTAGCGCTTGACCTCAAATATTTGCAAAATTTCGCAATTTTTGTAGAATGAATTTAGAAAATTTTTCGACAAAATTTAAATAATTTATACCATTTTATTAATCCTTACCCTGTTTTTAACATATTTGAAACAAAAAATGTTAAAATAGCCCTTTAAAAGTATGAAAAAAGCGAGTTATATAAAATTGAATTAAAAGGACTTCTTGAGTAGTTAAAATAAAGAACATCTCTGGAAGGACATTTTTGGAAGTGCTTATAAAGTTGTGCCAATTTTTTTGCTGGGTTGTCGTAGGACGGATGTTCACCACTTCATCATCCGTTGCATAGAATTTGCATCAGTTCTTAAGGTGTGATCCGAATTCAGTGTTTTGGATGTGTATTAATATTTTTCTCATAATTTGCTCCTAAAAGTAGGTTGCTAAAAAGTAGGAAAATTCTAAGGGACTAGTACTGTTTTTCTGGTCTCTAAACTTATCCTTAAAGTCAATTGTGGACCACATAAAAAAGTAAAATGTTTTGCCGTTGTAACTATATAACTATATACACTGAAAAAAAAGCATACTCGCTTCCAAAGATTTTGTCTTTACTTTAAAAAATTTGGTATTGATTCCGAGCCAAAGAAGCGGAGAATACAAGTAAGGATACTTTTAAGACACAATTCTCTTTTAAATTTAGGTTTTGTGTACTTGCTTCTAGGAAGCAAATTTTAATTTTTCGCTTTCTCAGCTTTTTTTCTTCATATGCTATCAAAGTCCTTTAAAAACGAGTTAACGGCAACTTTATTTTTCAAATTAGGACTAGACTTCCAGTAGAAATTATGCTATGTTTGAAGTAAAAAACTTCTTTAAAATAAAGTTTTGAAAAACATGTCCTATATTTGAACGCAGCAAATTTAAAGACAATTTCATTAAATTTAAAGAATTTTTCTGAATTATTAAAGTCAAGTTGACCTTAGCCTATAAATTTTTTCTTTCATGTTAAGATACCCATTTTTAAGTCAAATCACTTAATTATAAGGACAATACGACTTCATTGAAAAGTTTATCGACTCCTGGACAAGGGAAATAACTTTATTTTAGAGAAATGCGTCTTCTATGCTAAGCAAAATTTGTATTCGTATTTTAAAGACATGAAATCTTTGACCTCACGACAATATTTTTTTCAGTGTAACAATAGAAATATATCGATATAATTGGACCTTAATGATATTTTGGTGCTACAAATTGGTATAAGTGTTGTAATTCATCTCCGACCAAATGTCGATATATCGGCAATATAGACTGGGCTCTCCAGTTTAAGTCATGTATACACAAAAGTCATGCATTTTGTTGGTACGATGACTTAAATTTTTTGAAGAATTAAAAAAATATATATGTTATTGAGATAATTCTTTCCTCCATTCCATTACGAAGTTTGTTCCTTAAGTCTTTCGTTTTGCATCAATTTTTTTTTTTATTTTGTTTCTTAAACTTAAAAACATTGTTTAAGTTACTATACTACAACTAGTCTATTATATTGAGACTAACTAGTAGTTATTTTATGATAAAATAATTATTCTGAAACCCATTTTCAGTTCAGAAGGTTTGTATCTACGAAGTCTCCTCGATGTTAATTCTTGCAGTAGTGTAGGAACCTCTGCATTTGTGTGAGAGATCAGTCTTTTTTCGTGAGCTTCTGCTATTATCTGGATTTCTTCCCTTACAGTGTTTATGTTCAAATCTCTATGTAGAACTTTGTTTCTTATATACCATGGAGCGTTTACTATTTCCCTCAGAACTTTGTTTTGAAATTTTTGGATCATATCCATGGTACTGTCCTCATATCCATGGTAATTTTAAACCCCATTTGTCCATCCATCTATCGATTTCTACAAGTGAATTCTGCAGTTTTCTTATTGAAGTTTCATTTTACTAACATTGTATTCCACCCTAAAGGGTGATACGGTCAAAATTTGGTCAAGGGAAAACGCGTGTAAATCGGTGAAATCGTTTATCTAAAAAATCAATTTAAATTTCTTTTTCAAGTTCAATTAGTATAAAATTCAGGAAAAATATTCAGTTAGGCTTTCGCTTTTCCAAATCCGAATTGCCGGGCCTCACGCTTGACACCTGCCATCAGATTTTGTACAGTCACCTTGTCCACCTTCTTCGCCGCAGAAAGCCAGTTTGCCTTGAACTGCTGCTCGTCCTTAGCAGTTTTTTTGGTTTTCTTTAGGTTACGCTTGACAATAGCCCAGTATTTCTCAATTTGGCGGAGCTCTGGCGTGTTGGGAGGGTTCTTGTCCTTGGGAACCACCTGCACGTTCTTGGCGGCGTACCACTCCATGGCCTTTTTACCGTAATGGCAAGATGCCAAATCCGGCCAAAACAGTACGGAACAATCGCGTTTCTTCAGGAAAGGCAGCAGACGTTTATTCAAATACTCTTTAACGTAAATTTCTTGGTTGACAGTCCCGGAAGCTATGAAAATGCTGCTTTTCAAGCCACAGGTACGATGGGTTGCCAAACCAGGTATTTCTTTGCGAACTTTGACAGTTTTATGTGCTTGAAAATATCTGCTACCTTTCCCCTTCCTTTTGCCGTATAAAACTCCTGTCTCGGAAGCTGCTTGTAGTCGGCTTTGACGTAGGTTTCGTCGTCCATTACCACGCAGTCAAACTTCGTCAGCATCGTCGTGTACAGCCTCCGGGATCGCGCTTTGGCCGTCGTATTTTGTTTATCATCGCGATTTGGAGTCACTACCTTCTTGTAAGTCGATAGTCCGGCTCGATGCACGGTTGTAGACGATACACCCAGCTTATTTGCGGCATATCGGAGAGAGAGGCTAGGGTTTCGCTTGAAACTACCGGCAACTCACTTTGTCGTCTCAGCGGCTTCCGGTTTTCGATTTCCCCCCGATCCAGACTTCCTGGCTATCGACAAACGTTCCCCAAACACATTAATTACATTTGTAATGGTTGATTTGGCAACTTTTAGCGATTTTGCCAGCATTGCGTGCGAGTAGGTCGGATTTTCGCCGACTTTAGACTTTCCTTACTTGTTTTTTACTAACATTGTGTTCCACCCTAGTGCATTAGCCGACTTAGATTTTGAGTCTATAGATTTTGTAGAAGTCTATCAAATTCTGTCTTCGAAAACCAATGGGAAATAAGATTTATTTCTACAAGGGCCTGCTATTAGAGGAAAGTATTTCCGTCCTTGAAAAAAAGTCGAGGAATATTCCACCTATTTTTCGTAAAGGTGAGTACTATGTTCGGTTTTTTCACCAAAACACTAAATTAAAAGTACAAAAATATTTATGAAGACTATTATATTTTTATCAAGTCTTATCAAATAATGGATGGAAAAGATCCAATGAATGGATTGTAAATCATTTCATATCTCTAAATTAATTAATTAAGAAAAGTAACCGTGAAAAAACTGGTTTTCAGCTTGAAAACTGAACATAGTACTCAGCTTAAGGCAGTAAATACATTCTTGCAATTGTGATTTCCTATTTTTATCTTCAAACTAAAAAATTCCTCCTACTATTTGGTACGTTTTAGCTTTATACTTAAGTTAAAATAATCATGGCAAAATTGACCTTAGTAAATTTCTTTTATGTAAAGATACTCATTTCAAAGTCGAATCTCTTAAATAAAACACCTTGATGGAAAATATTGATATATTTGGAACTTGTTGTATTAAAGAAATATGTCTTCTACGCTAAGAAAATCTCTCATTCATATTTTAAAGACAAGAAATCTTTGTGCTCCAGACTACAACTTTTTCAGTTACATGGTGAAAGTTAACACATATATGGAATTATATTCTTCGGAAAATTATTTTTGTTTGGGATTTCTTGGTTATGCTAATAGTAATAAATTCGTTAAACAACTTTTATGTTGATTAATAAATCCTTAATTTTTTGTCTCATGAGAATATATTTAATATACTTCGACATATTACATTTGAGAATTGAACCAGAAAACGTTGGAATACTCAGAAGAATTTTTTTTAATGTATGGCACAAAAATTAATTTCTGTAAGTAGTTAGTAGTTTTCCATTATATTGTTGAAAAAAAAAACACACACACACACTCGCAAGCTCACTTAAAACTATAAAGTGTTAAAAAAATCCATGAAGAGATTGGAGCACGTTCAATAAACGTATAAATTAAATATTGTTTTTTTATTTTTATTTTTTTTTTTTAATGGCAAAGACATTTTGGAATTAGTGTAAATTAAAAAAGATATATTTAAATTTACCTGTTCCTGTCTATAGTAGCTACTGATTTCGTTTGCTCGTGGATTAATTTCATTAACATAATTTAATATTGTCTAAATGTATTACTCACTCCTCTTCTGTCGATACTACTTTTATGAAAAAAAAAAATTCACTGGCTTCGATTGTCTTTGCTCATTTTGATTTACTAAAAAAATACCACTAAACTGATATACAACAAAACCGAAGATCAACTAACTTTCACCACTATAACTTCAATACTCTCACTCTTAAAATGCAAAATTTTATGAATATTTCCAGAATTGGAATAAAACAAATTTGATCGATTAGATCTTTTCGCTTAACCTACTTTGGAAGTGATGCTCATAAATATTGTGTCGTTTGGCCTTCACGGGTGAAATGAAGTGGAAAAATAATGGAAAACATTTTCGACTGTACTCGGCTCAACCAAGTGTTTCGTATTTTGTTTTTATAAATAAGCGGTACTTCTTTGTTTGTTTTGTTGTTATGTTTATTATTGGAATTTTATTATAAACTGGTGGGATTCACCGGCATTGTCAAATCAAAATCATACAGTGCATTCAAAGGGAGTGTTTTTTTTTTGTGGTTGGACAGGTTTTATTGTTATTTATTTTTCTAAATCCATTTCATACCATTTAGAAAAAACGCACTTATGCCAATGTTGCATATTTAGCGAAGAATGAGTACACAGGCATAAACATGTTCCTTATAATGATAATAAAATGAAATTTGCCTTAAATATAGAATATAAGCTAGTTACAAGATACTGCCTTGTCATTGCAAAACTGAAAGACTAGAAGTCTCTGTCAAGGTAATGACAAGAAATTTGGGTCAACGCGTCTTTGATAAGTATTGCCGTTGGCGTCGGAAAATATAAATAACATTTGTGTGTTCGATAAAAAATGACGATAGAAAATTATAATAGAGAGTATGTGTATGTTAAAGCAAATATTTGTTGTGGTTTTTGTTTCAGGTTTATTCCTGGACAGAGTTGCCTTGGAATAAAATTGATGAAAAAATCAGTTTTTTCTCTACACAATATGATCAAAAGGCTATATCTTATAACTGTATTCTTTTTACAGATGTCACGAACAGTGTTGACAACTCAAGAAAAATGGATTTACCTCGAAATGTAATGAATGTGAATTTTAAATTTCAATTTTAAAATTTTCAAAAAGTCCCCATATTTCCCAACCAAAAAATTTGGAAATACTTCTAAAGGCACAACTTTAAAAGCACTTCTAAAAATGGCCTTATTTTAATTCAATTTCACTCACTTTTTCAACTCACTTTTTTCATATTTTAAAAGGTAATTTTAACGGTTTTTTAAAAACAGAGTACATATTAAAATAAAGGTACTAATTATTTAAATTTTGTGATCCGAACATAGTGGTTTGGATGTGAATTATAAAATTCTGTCATATTTTACCAAATGAATAATTAAAAAAAATATTATTTTTAATACATTCTAACACTTGTCTGGAACGATAGACCTCAAATATTTTCAAAAATGCGAAATTTTTCTAGAAGGGTTTTAGCATTTTCTTCGACAAAATTTTAATAATTTGTATCACTTTATTAACTTTTACTCTTTTTTATAGCCACCAAAGTATATACATTTTGATCAGGGAGAAATTCTAAGATGATATAAGCATGCCCGTCTGTCTGCTATACTTACGCCACAGCCTTCAATAATGGCGCTATCGATCTGAAATTTGGCACAGATTCGTCTTTTGTTTTCAGGCAGGTCAAGTTCGAAGATGGGCTATATCGGTCCAAGTTTTGATATAGTCCCCATATAAACCGACCTCACGATTTGGGGTTTTGGGCTTATAAAAACCGTAGTTATTATCCAATTTGCCCGTAATTGGAAATCTAGAGATATTTTGAAAATGGTGCCTATCGGTCCATGTTTTGCTATAGCTCCCATTTGGACCGATTTCCCGATTTTGCTTCTTGGCATCTAGAAATTGTATTTTCTATCCGATTTGCCTGAAATTGAAAATCTAGACGTATTTTAAGACCACAAATTGGTGCGTTGAAAATGGGGGGTATCGGTCCATGTTTTGGTATAGCCCCATATGGACCAATTTCTCGATTTTGCTTCTTAGGCGTCTAGAAAGTGTACTTTCTATCCGATTTGTCTGAAATTGAAAATCTAGAGGTATTTTAAGATCACAAATTGGTTTGTCGAAAATGGGGGGTATCGTTACATGGTTTGGTATAGCTCCCATATAGACCGATCTCCCGATTTTACTTTTTGGGCTTCTGGAATCCGTAGTTTTTATCCAATTTGCCTGAAATTGGAAACCTAGAGGTATTCTAGGACCCTAAAGAAGTGTGCCGAAAATAGGATGTATCGGTCCATGTTTTGATATAGCCCCCATATAGACCGATCTCCGGATTTTACTTCTTGGTCTTCTAGAATCCGTAATTTTTACCCAATTTGCCTGAAATTGGAAACCTAGAGGTATTCTAGGACCATAAAGAGTTGTGCCGAAAATGGTGAGTATCGGTCCATGTTTTGATATAGCCCCCATATAGACCGATCTCCCTATTTTACCTCTTGGGCTTCTAGAATCCGTAGTTTTTATCCAATTTGCTTGAAATTTAAAATCTTGAGGTATTTTAGGACCATAAAAACGTGTGTCGAAAATGGTGAGAACCGGTCCATATTTTGATATAGCTCCTATAGTCCCGATTTTACTTCTTGGGTTTCTACCATCCGTAGTTTTTACCCAATTTGCTTGAAATTGGAAATCTAGAGGTATTCTAGGACCATAAAGCGTGTGACGAATATATTGAGCATCGGTACAGTTTTTGATATTTGATATAGCGCTCTTATAAACCGGCCCTCCGATTTGGGGTCTAGATTCTAGAACTACAATTAAATGTGCTGAATACTGTGTGTATCCTTCCATGTTTTGGTATAGCCTCCATTACACCGGGAGATTTAATTCCTAGAGTTTCTAGAAATTGTAGTTTTTATCCGATTTGCCACTAATTGAAAATATACTGGCATTTTAGACCCATAACAAAGTGTATATGCTTTAGTTTTATCGGTCCATTTGGTAAGGCCTCCATATAGACCGATTTCACTAGGGTATATAAGGCGCACTTACCATGAAAATTGCTTGAAACTGAATGCAAAATTTCCAGATTTTACTTCTCGTAGTCATTTAAATAATTGGGATGAAATTCTACAGATTTTACATTTCAAATCAAGGCGTTATTTCATCATTTTCTTGCACACTTACAAGAAACGTTTATGATTCCTCTAAAACTCAAACAAAAAATGGTTCTTATAAATTCAGAATCTGACCTAGTCCCCATAGGTAAAATCTTTACATTTATCAGTGGGAAGCGTACTGGTTGAACTGATCTGCTTGGGAAAATATCTGTTATCAAACCCAACTGAAATTTACAGAGGAAACTATTATATTTGATTTTTGTTAGTGGGTATTTAAGATTCGGTCCGGCCGAACTTACTACTGTATATACTTGTTTTTTTTTTTATATATGAGGCGAGTTATACAAAATTGAATCAATAGAACCTCCTGGGTAATTAAAAAAAGAACTTCTTTGGGAAGAAATTTTTGGAAGTGCTTTTTAAAACAATTTCGAAATGCCTGTCCGTCTATTGAAATCACGATAACTTCCGAAAGAAAAAAGCTATCGACTTGAAACTTTGTACAAAAATTTTCTATTAATGTTGGTCAGATGGTATTGCACCGACACTCAAAATGTTGAATTTGGCCTTGTAATTAACATGCAAAACATAACATATATAAACCGATCTAGAATTAAAGTCCATATGTTATGGATGACATTCTTAAGTGGAAACACAATCCATGATGGAGGGTACTTAAAAGAAATGTTTCTAGGACAACTTAATTTTTTGCTGGGATGTTAAAAGCTAATAACAAATCTTCCCAAAATTTTGATTTCCAATACGAGTATTCAAAGAAAAAATTTAATTTCTTTTTAGTATTTATATAGTTTTAGTGATTTTTTACGCTATACAACAAGTCAAACTGTGTGTTATGTTTATTATTTGCTTATGAATAAAAATAATATGCCGTATTCATTAGCATTTATATGACAAAAATTCACTTTAAGTGGTTCAATATAATTCCCAAAATTGACGACAATAGAATAGCATATGAGAATTAATAGAAACGTTTAGTAACATATTGGGCAGTGTTGCCAGTATTGGGGATTTTTCCCCAAATCGAGGATATTTTTTCGTGGATGGGGACAAAATTTTTGAGTTGGGGATTTGGTGGGGAACTTCTACAAATTTGGGGATTTTTGTTGGGAATTCTGGTCAGTATAACAAATAAGGTTTTGAGTTATGGTTTATATGACATTTTTTACTTCTACATCCCAAAAAAGGGTCTTAAAGACGCACAGAGAATCATCAAAATATGAAGAAAAAAATCTATTCCAAGAGCTACTTTACAACTTACTTTGTTTCTAAGAAATTGTTTACTATTGTGAAATTATTTCATAAGGATTTGGGTCGCAGTGTTGGCCCCTCATCTGCATACATCACTGATTTGGAAAATATATATCAAACATATATAACAGACTTCATATCGGGGAAACAACGCCTTTTGATCGATAACCAAATTTTATTTCTTAGCTATTCAGAACTAAGTTTTGATTCATAACTACACATGTTGACCCAACTCCTATTTTTATTTCTCGAGCATTTAGAAGATCTTATTGTAACTCGCAAACTGGTATAACAAAAATTGCATATTTTTACAATTTTTGTTTTATGACGGATTTTTTACAGTAGAGCCTATTTTGCCACACACTGTATTGGGGATTTTTGTGAGGAATTTTAAATTAAATTGGGGATTTTAGGGGATGAAAGCGTCTTATTTTGACAAGAGCCCGAAAAATACTGACAACATTGACATTGGATGTTGTTACATAGATGAGTGTATCAGGAGAAGCATTTATTTCTTTTATTGTTATACAGTAATTATGTACGGAGTTAATTGATTATTTTCTATATTCTTGTTTACCGGTTTTAATACTATTAATGAACTACTATACTACATCATCTCATAGAAGAAAAAATTAAATAAAAGTAAAGAAGAAAATCATTGGCGCCAAATCATGACCATTTTAACCATACAGCAGTTCATTCTAATTTTTTTTTGGGAATCGTCCGAATTTTCATTTGTTTTAGTTCGTATTGAACTTATGTGTATGTTCATTGAACTTTATATTCACGTTTAGTGCATAAAATTTTTGAGACATACTTAAAAAAAGTAAGATTTCATTAAGCTGTGGAAAATTTCGATAAAAATAATAAAATATAACTACAAACAATTACAGTCGAAGCTCGGTTTAACGAACGATATATTGTCAGGCCCTTTCGTTATTTAGAAAAATTCGTTAAATCGAACGGGTATATTAAATGTTAACTTTTAATAAAAATCGTACTTTTTACTAGATGAGTAAAAATTCATAATCAAAAATATTACTTTAAATAATCCTTAAAAACTGATGAACTTGATATATCTAGGTTAGGTTAGATTGAAAAGAGGATCCAAGATTCGCTGTCTTATGGGGGCCTATATACACCCATAATTTGTGTGTCTAACTTCTTAGACGAATTGCCTAATTTGTTTCCAGTCCCCGGTTTCAAGATGGGCCAGGCATAGGTAGTGTTCATAGTAACATCTTCCTAAAAATTCCTACATACAGCATTACTCTGCTGCTCCTGTCGGCATAGATGTACTCTCAACGCTACATTGCTCTTTCGACCGAGCACCAAAAAAGTTTTTCAGCGGTAGTTTATCCCTCTTACTAATGATGTTGACATTCCTGTGTATTTCATAGTTTCTCTTCAGTTATAAGACGGGGGTTCCTTGTTATTGAGATAAATATAGAATCGGGTAGCACTCATTATTAAGAGAAAAATTCACCACCTGTCCTACGAAATATTGCCACTAACTGACCTATCACAGGACTAGTACCAGTTTTTAAATTTTCATATAATTTATTGATTTCTATACTCTCTTTATTTATTTTTTTTTTTTGATCTAAACATTTACCTATGGGCCAACATAGTCCAAAAGTTTTTCTTTCTGGTGCAATTTGGATGATGAAAATAATATCGGTACCTAAGGGTTTGTCTCAGACTGGTTCATGAGGACCTGTCTAGTCCTACTAAGTTCTCCCAGGTCATGTAGTTTGGAATGAGTTCAAGCCGTGGCCTGCAGTGTAAATTTATCCCCGTCAATGACAAACCCATGTTGAAGTGACCAGTCCCTTCCATACGTTTCGGCCAGAACTGGGACTGGTCTATTCATACCTGGGAGTAGTCCTGTACCGGTTCTGGTGTAGATCCATTTTCCGTAGCGAAGCTACCACTCTATATAACCTAACTTTACCTAGTTACCCGGCCATTGAATATGTGTTTACGAACATTTTAATGGATTTTAATATCTTGGGAATGCCGTATTTTGTGGACATTCTCGCAATCGTCAAATATTGCTGTTTTGTTGTTGTGTATTTACTTAAGATTAGAAGCCTGTTCGTTAAATCGAACGTAAATTTTGTTCAACTGTTCGTTATTTAGAACACTCAATGTTAAGAATTTGGACGTTCGTTAAATTGGATTTTCGCTAAATGGGATATTCGTTAAACAGAGCTTCGACTGTATTTTTTTTTTTCAATTAAAATAAGTTAAATTTAGCGTTAGTTTAACTACGGAAATTTTTTTCTGTGCAATGAAAAAAAAAATTAAAGTTTGACAGCAACAAAAATAAAGATTTATATAGACCACCTGTTTTTTACTGTTAGTTTGCTGGAATATACTCATACCAAAATATTATGAAGAAAATGGAAGAAACACTTTTAGTTACGATCAAATAATAAATTTTACTAAATGAATGTTGGTACAATTTGATGCGAAAGAGTACACTTTTGGGTTCTTTTTGGCCGATTCTCATCATCTCTTTTCTTCAATAACAGTGGGTGTTATTGAAATCAAACTACTCTACAATACAATGATTATGATTTTCATTGGCGAATTAAAATTAATCTGTTTTGTTATTGTTGGTTTCTTTCTTCCATAAGTTGGCTTATCTACCAGAGTAGCTTAATCAACAGAGGAAAGGTTTTCTTCTCAAATTTATTTAAGCAAAACCCTTTACACTGCAAGATGGTTGGATGAACTATCGTGTCGGAACTGCCACATTACTTGTTAGCATCACCTACTGGCAGCGAAATTATCAACCAATTACACTAGTTTACAAAAAAAGGAAAAAATCATATACACTTGATGAAAATCAACTTTAAAACTTAAAATTTTTTTATGGAACAGTTTTTGAGATATCCCGTTATTTTTAAATTTTCGCTCTTTCTTTCATTCATTGCTTATCACTTTGTAATTTTTCGGTCGGTTTTCTTCTAGTTGGTCTTGTTACTTACGTTAGAGTATCATCTATACGACCATGAAGATAAAATAAATATAAGTTTTCCGTCTGTCCGTCCGTCTGTCTGTCTGTTGTAATCACGCTACAGCCTTCAATAATTGCGCCATCGTCCCGAAATTTGGCATAGATTCGTTTTTTGTTCGCAGACAGGCCAAGTTCGAAGATGGGCAATATTGGTCCAACTTTTGTTCCCCATATAAACCGACCTCGCTATTTGGGGTCTTGGGCCTATAAAAAGCGTAGTTTTTATCAGATTTGCCTGAAATTGGAAATCTAGAGTTATTTTGGAACCGTAAAGAGGTGTGTCGAAAATGGTCCGTATCGGTCCATGTTTTGGTATAGCCCCCATATAGACCGATCTCCCGATTTAGCTTCTTGGGCTTCTAGAAACTATATTTACCATCCGATTTGCCTGAAATTCTTGAGCTTCTATAAACTTTATTTATTACCCGATTTGCCTGAAATTCGAAATCGAGATGTACACAGTCTCACATAAGTTTACATACCCTTGAGGTTTTTACCTTATAACTAAACATGTTTCTTGTTGTTGTTTATAATCCAGAATAAAAGAATCTTCTTGAAAATTGACAAATACTTTGTTTTTTAAATTAATTTACAAAATCTAAAGCATATATATGCATATTTTATTATATTTTATTAATTAAAGAAAATACAATTTCTTAAGTCGTATGTAAACTTGTGTAAGACTGTGTATGTTTAGACCACTAATAAGTGTGCCGAAATTGAGGTATATCGAGGTCCATTTTTTGGTATTACCCCCATATAGACTGATCTCTCGATTTTTATTTCTTGGGCGTCTAGAGACTATATTTTTTAGCCGATTTGTTTGAAATTTAAAATCTGGAGGTATTTTAAGGTCACAAATATGTGAGTAGCAAATGATGCATATCGGTCCATGTTTTGGTATAGCCCCAATATATATCGGTCTCCCGGCTTTGTTTCTTGGGCTTCTAGTTCTAGTCCGTAGTTTTTATACGATTTGCTGGAAATTAGTTATCTATAATGAAATTTTAGACAAACGAAATTTCCTTTTCTTATAAAGTATTTTCGTTTATTCAACGATTGTCTCTAAAATTTGTGTAAAAAAAAAAAAAAACTTTGCTTGTCTAAAATTACGATTCTCAAAACAGAAAACACTTCTTTCATGGTCATGAAAATTGCCTGAAACTGAAAGTAGAATTTCCAGATTTAACTCATCGTATTTATTTAAATAATGGTGGAAAAAATCTACAGATTTAAGATTTCAAATCAAGGCGTAATTTCATCATATAGACGAACGTTTATAATTCTCTAAAACTCAAACAAAATTGGTTCTCATAAATCCAGAATCTGATCTGGTCTTCATAGGTAAAATCTTTAAAGTTTGTCTTCGGGAACTGACTTGCTTGGGAGAAGATTTGTCATCAAATCCTCTACAATTCTATATATTATCAAGTAACCCACTACGACGAAGAGTTTTCAAAGTAAACTATTATGTTTGATTCATGGTGGTGGGTATTTAAGATTCGGCCCGGCCAAATTTACTGCTTTATATACTTGTTTTTGAAAATTTCGCATTGATATTTTTTGAACCACTTAACTTATCACAGATCCAATTACACACGATCATATTACCTTTCATTTAAGTACCACCAACGTTATAATCGGACGATATATTTAACACAAGATATATTGTGTTTATTGAAAAAAGTGTGACCATTTAAAAATAACGGGATATCTCCAAAACCGTTCGATAAAAAATTTTTAAACATTTTTTTTCGAATTCAGCAGCTTGAAATTCATAAGAAAACTTGATTTTCATTTTGAGTGTAAACTAGTGTTATTAGAATAAATACGGATAATTCACTAAACCCAATGTGAATTACATTCGAAAAAAGGTTTTTGAAAGTCATAAATTTGCACAAAGATATGACTCGAGGATTTGACTTTGTCGAAGGAAAACTTAATTATTGTCCTCTAACGGTTGACAAAGTCTTCATACGCTACACAGTTTGGCCCATTCTCGGCGACGAGATGATCGACACGTTGGTACTTTTTAGTGCCACCCTTACTATTCAAAATGCCCTAGGCGTCATCAAATCCGCCTGAACTTGTTTGGCAATGTTTTATTGAAATGCTATTATTCCACATGAACAATTAATTTATATAATATATGAACATTACTCCTATCTGTTAAAATGATAACTTCAAATTCCCAATATCCAGGTTTCCGAATCCATTATTAAATTTTTATTGTTGCTAATATAGATTGATATCGATACCAATTAGAGAAAATCATCCTTAGTAGTTCATATGGAATGTTAAAAATGGACCAGTATCTGTATTTGGGCCGAAAGCGTATTTATGTATAGTGTACACTAATTCATATGGTATGTATCCATATGAGAGGGTGTATGATTGTGTGTGTGTGTGAGTGTATGACCATTCATTCATATATCCTGTGAGCTGTGGTGTGACCATAATGAACACTTGTGGTCATTGTGCCAACATAGAATCCTAGACAAATTGTATTGTAAATACCCCTTTGTTGGCTGTTACCATTGTTACAAAATTTACAGAGAAAACAACTTCGTTTTCCCCCATTCCAAGTCATTTCCTCCCTACCTCAAACATACACAAAGCAAAACAATGCCAAAGTGAAACAAAGAATGTGAACTTTTACACACACCACATATACTATATATCCATATACATAAGGGTCATTCCATAAAAATTTAAACTAAAATCAATCAAAACAAGTATATACAGCAGTAAGTTCGGACGGGCCGAATCTTAAATACCCACCACCATGAACCAAATATTAGGGTTTCCTTTGAAATTTCAGGAGGGCTTGAGGACTTGAGGACATTTCCCGAAGATAAATTTAAAGATTTCACCTATGAGGACTATATCAGATTCTGGATTTATAAGAACCATTTTTGTTTGAGTTTTAGAGGAATCATTAACATCTCTTGTAAGTGTGCAAGAAAATTATAAAATAACGTCTTGATTTGAAATCTTAAATCTGTAGAAGTAAAATCTGGAAATTTAACATTGAGTTTTAAGCAATTTTCATGATCAGAATTTACAATTTCAGGCAAATCGGATAAAAACTACGGAGTTAAATCGGGAGATCGTTCTGATGGAGGCTATACTAAAATATGGACCGATACTCACCGCTTTCGGCACACCTCTTTATGGCCCGAAAATCATAAGCGTAGGAAGGCCTCTGGGGAGGGGGTTTAGACCCCCCCAGAAAAATTTTAGCCCCCCCCAGAAAAATTTTAGCCCCCCCCCCCAGAATTTGAAACTCTATTTATGATTTTCCATTTTTCAATATATGTCAATAGTTTTTTTTTAATTTTTATAAAAATAAACAAGTATATACAATCGCACAAATTTCCGCTAAAGACTTTCATGAACAATCGAATTACTTGGGTTGTGGTAGCAGTTGCCGATGGCAATGTTTGAAGTCAAATATTTATGAAATAAAGCTGTGGTTGAACTTATGATTGATTTAGTTTAGTCAATTTAATTAAAAAAATAGTAATTGATATTAAAACTATTCTTTCATAAATTAATATTTTAATAATGCTGCTAAAAAGCGTTGCCAAAAAAGTAGTGAAAATGTTCTTTTTGGGTCTAGAAGTGGTGCAAAATTGGCGGAGAAGCAATGAATGTAATATGAGCTTGTCATAGGACAAATGTCCACCGTTTCAACAGCCGTTGCAATGAATTTGCATCACTTCTTAAGGTGAGATCCGAATTCAGTGTTTTGAATGTGAATTAAAAAATTTTTTCCCAAATAAATAATTTTTATATTGTTTTTATGATTTTTAATGCATTCTGACGCTTGTTTGAAACGTTTTTCCTGGAATAATTTCCAAAATTATCGATTTTTCTATAATGGATTTAGCAGTTTTGTGGCAAAATTTGAATAATTTGTACCAATTTATTTATTCTTGCTCTTTTTTTAAACTATTTGAAAAAAAAGAAAACAAAAAATTACACATTAAAATATGAAAAAAAAATTAAGTAAAAAAACTTCCTGTGTAGTTAAAATAATTGAGGACATTTTTGGAAGTACTTTTAAAGTTGTTCCTTTAGAACAACTCACAATTTTTTTGCTGGGAAAAGTGTGGAACTACTTTTAGTTGCTTTATTATAAATTGTTTGTCGAGTTATTTTGATGTCTAATTTTTTATTCAATTTTATGAAATAAAACATTAATTGAACCTATAAGTTCAGTCTATAAATTTTAGCCAGGGGGGTTATAGCCCCCCCTAGGAAAATTGTCTAGCTAAGCTAATGCCGAAAATACCTCCAGATTTCCAATTTCAGGCATATAGGATAAAAACTTCGGATTCTAGAATCCCAAGAAGTAAAATCGGGAAATCGGTCTATATGGGGGCTATACAAAAATATGGACCGATACTCACCATTTTCGGCACACCTCTTTATGGTCCCAAAATACCTCTAGATTTCCAATTTCAGACAAATTGGATAAAAACTACGGTTTCTATAAACCCAAGACCCCAAATCGGGAGGTCGTTTTATATGGGGACCATACAAAAACATGGACCGATACCCACAATTTTTGGCACACGTATTTGTGGTCCTACAATACCTCTAGATTTCCAATTTCAGGTAAATTGAATAAAAACTGCGGTTTCTATAAGCCCAAGAAATAAAATCGGGAGATCGGTCTATATGGGGGCTATACCAAAATATGGACCGATACTCACAATTTTTGGCACACGTATTTGTGGTCCTACAATACCTCTAGATTTCTAATTTCAGGTAAATTGAATAAAAACTGCGTTTTCTATAAGTAAAATCGGGAGATCGGTCTATATGGGGGCTATACCAAAACATGGACCGATACTCACCATTTTTGTCACACCTCTTTATGGTCATAAAATACCTCTAGATTTCAAAATTTCAGGCAAATTAGATAAAAAGTACGATTTCTATAAGCCCAAGACCCCAAATCGGGAGGTCGGTTTATATGGGGACTATATCAAAACCTGGACCGATATAGCCCATCTTGGAACTTGACCTGCCTGCAGACAAAAGACGAGTTTGTCCAAAATTTCAGCACGATTGCTTCATTATTGAAGACTGTAGCGTGATTACAACAGACAGACAGACGGACAGACGGACATCGTTATATCGTCTTAGAATTTCTCCCTGATCAAGAATATATATACTTTATATAGTCGGAAATCGATATTTCGATGTGTTACAAACGGAATGACAAACTTATTATACCCCCGTCACCATTCTATGGTGGTGGGTATAAAAATATAATGCTTTCAGCCCGATCGAAATTTATTGGCGCTTTCGATTGGGAAAAAGGTGCAATATTCTCGAAATTGATTGCAAAATATGAAGAACATTGTCACAGCTTTTGGGTCCTGTATCCCTCATAATATTATGAATTCGGAATAACTTTGAAATGACACTATCATTTGGGAGAAACACCAAGGCAGCATATTTTTTGCGAAACTGATACGCCCTAAGACTAACGGACATCGTGTAGAATTCACTTTTCTCAACAAAAAAATTTGTTTAAACAAAAGTGAATTAATTTTGTGATATCTTTGACATGATTTATAACATTATGACGTCATTATACCTTTGACCACTTTGTAGACCAAAATTTTTATAACCGGGCTTTTTTTTAGTGTATATGGCACACATTGCTAGAATGTTAATTCTACTCTCAGTGCTAAAAAAATCGAAATGAAACTATGGCCTTCAGTGGTCATAAGAGTTTAAATCCGGTGAAAGATTATATATGGGAGATACATCTAAATCTGACCCGATTTCAAAGAAATTTAACGGTACAATCAATTGTAGTTTTTATGCTATAGTTGAAGCAAATCAAGTTGAAAACTATGGTCACTACACGGACGAAAAAGACTGTTTTTTATATGTTTGGGTGTAAAAATTATATGTTTGGAACTCACATTTTTTAACACAATACTTTTAAGTGCAAGCATATAATGTTCATAAACTAGCATAATATGACATATATGTTAATATGGTAGAAAATATTATGTTTGGGACATAAACTATTTGTAAATATATAGTATGCTTAGATGCAAACATATATTAATTTAGAAATAGCCTATAAACGTATAGGCTATATTAGAAAGAGAGGCCTAGAGAGTATTCAGTTGAAATCACGCTAACTTCCGAACGAAACAAGCTATCGTCTTGAAACTTCACACAAGTAGTTTCTATTGATGTAGGTCGGGTGGTATTCCAAATGGGCCATATCGGTTCACTTTTACGTATAGCCCCCATATATTCGGAGCGCCAAATTTGGCTTGCCGATCCTCTAAGAGAAGCAAATTTCATCCGATCCGGCTAAAATTTTGTACATGGTGTTAGTATGTGGTCTCTAACAACCATGCAAAACAACATCGGTCCATAATTATATATAGCCCTCATATAAACCGATCCTCAGATTTGACCTCCGGAGCCTCATGGATGAGCAAAATTCATCCGATTCGGTTGAAATTTGGTACGTGGTGTTAGTATATTGTCTCTGACAAGCATGCAGGAATTGGTCCATAATTATATGTAGCCCCCATATAAACCGATCTCCAGATTTGACTTCCGGAGCTATGGGGGGAGCAAATTTCATCCGATCCGACTAAAATTTTGTACATGGTGTTAGTATATGGTCTCTAACAACCATACAAAAATTGGTCCACATCGGTCCATAATTATATATAGCCCCCATATAAACCGATCGCCCGATTTGGCTTGCGGAGCCTCTAAGAGAAGCAAATTACATCCGATCCGACTGAAATTTGGTACATGGTGTTGGTATACGGTCTCTAATAACCATAAAAAAATTGGTCCACATCGGTCCATAATTATATATAGCCCCCATATAAACCGATCCCCCGATTTGGCTTGCGGAGCCTCTAAGAGAAGCAAATTACATCCGATCCGACTGAAATTTGGTACATGGTGTTGGTATATGGTCTCTAATAACCATAAAAAAATTGGTCCACATCGGTCCATAATTATATATAGCCCCCATATAAACCGATCCCCCGATTTGGCTTGCCGATCCTCTAAGAGAAGCAAAATTCATCCTAAATTTCATTGAAATTTGGTACATGGTATTGGTATATGGTATCTAACAACTATGCAAAAATTTGTCGAAGTCGGTCAATAATTATATATAGCACCCATATAAACCGATCACCAGATTTGACCTCCGGAGCCTCTTGGAGGACCAAAATGCATCTGATTCAGTTGAAATTTGGTACGTGGTGTTAATATATGGCCTCAAACACCAATGCAAAAATTGGTCGAAATCGGTCCCTAATTATATATAGCCCCCATATAAACCGATCCCCAGATTTGACCTCCGGTGCTTTTTGGAGAAGCAAAATTCATCCGATCTGTTTGAAATTTGGTACGTGATGGTAGTAGATGATATTTAACAACCATGCCAAAAGTTGTCCATATCAGTCCATAATCATATATAGCCGCCATATAAACCCATCCCGAGATTTGGTTTTGGAGCCACTTGGAGGAGCAAATTTCATCGGAGTCAGTTGAAATTGGGTACATTGTGCTAGAATATGGCCGTTAACAACCATGCCTAATTAGGTCCATATCAGTCTACAGTTATATATAGCCCTCAGATAAATCGATCCCCAATCACACAAAAATTGGTCCATATCAAGTTCATAATTGTATATAACCCACATATAAGCGACCCCCATATTTCAATTCTGGCTCTCTACGTACCGTGCAAAAGTCCATAACTATTCGTAATTATTTGTAGACTTACATATACATACCTTTTTTGTCAATATATACTTTTTTGTCTAATATATGGACTAACTCACAATTTAGAAAACGATGTTAAAAAGTTTAAAGATACCACAACCCAAGTAATTCGATTGTGGATGACAGTCTTTCGTAGAAGTTTCTACGCAATCCATGGTGGAGGGTACATAAGATTCGGCCTGTCCGAACTTGTGGCCGTATATACTTGTTTTTTATTATTCTAAGAAAATCGGCTTTTTCAAAATCAATATTAACAAATCAATGAAGGGTCATAGACTCGTCCATTTTGTCGTTACATACAAATGTACAAACTTATTATATCATGTACCACACTAGTGGTGAAGAGTTTAAAAATGCATTCAATTTCTTACGTTGAGAGTCGTCGCCCCCGTTCAATTAGCTATTCTAGATACATTGTGGTTTAGCTCATATCTCTACACCACAATATGTTGTCGTTTTAAATTCTCAAAGGATGTACACCCTCAATAGGCAACACAAGACACAGACCTTCTTTTTCAGCATCCACACATATACGCATACGATGTCCATGTATTTGCAAAATACTTTTGGTACAAATTGAAGCCATTGGTATTAGTAACAATAAGTGCGACACATTGTCTCCATATCTTTGGTGAATACTCAAGGATGCAAGTCTTAGGGATGTGATGTTCGCTTTCTAGGCCTCTCTTTCACAATCCATATGGCAGGAAACTGTAATTTTTCAACTGTCAAAGAATAATGCCAGCCTTGAGAGGCTTCTTAAACTTTGTTTTTCATTCGGTCAACTTTTGCAACCACCTAGCCCATTGATTCGGTGGTAGAAATTGATTGTAGGGGGTATTCCAATGATCATACCGAAGGCAAAAGTAAATAAATTCAGAGTTGGGTTAGGTGGCAGTCCGAAACAAGGTAATTCTATTTTCTATTTCTTTAGAAAAATCTTAAAATACAATTTAGTTGAAAGTTCGCACAAAGTAGTTCATTTTCTCCATGAAATACTGTATTATAGTGTAGTAAAAATTGAATATCAATTATTGTCTTATGTCAACAACCCGTTATATGTCATTTATTAATATTCCCACTTTTTTGATGAGAAACAACATTCTCAAAATGTATGGTCTCAAAAAACGAGACCAATGTGTTCCATTTGTTCCACTGTACATCTACTGGTCCACTGTATAAAATTCTTTATTTTCAGTTTGTGTTGAGACAATTCCAATGCATATGATTCTCTCAATTCTTTGATATAGTTGGTGTGCGTGAGTGAGTGTGGTGTGTTTGTGTATATGGGTGGATGCATTTGTTTACTAACAAATTACAATTTAAGTTTTCGCCAAAAAATAAAAGGCATTGCAAATAACAACTTTGCCAAAACGGAATTAAAAATAAGTTATTTATAAACTAAACAACAAATTTTTGTTGGCCGAAGGATACAGACACAACTAAAGAACATTTCGATTGTGGATGCGTTGCATGCTGCAGCAACTTGCTGGCAAGCCAGTGGCAGAACTCTCAAAACTGTGAAAACCAGAAAAAAAAACTCAAAAACAAATAAATAATGCTTAACACCCGTTTGTATCATTGTGTCCATATGTGCAAATATCCAGGGAATTTATCCAACATATGCAAATTCTTTGTGTTTTAGTTCTGATTACACAAACAATGCGTTTAAAAAATATAAAGAAAGTACCGGAAATGTTATAATTTCAAATATAATACAAAGGAAGGCCCATCTTCTATGTTGGCATTGTGTTTTATTTGTGCAGCATTTCCAAGTAGACCACTTAACGGCTTAAAGTAACTAACAGAGATTTTCCATACTTCGGTAAAAATTGTCTCTCATATTTTTGTGTAGAAAATATGTATTTGGGATTCATAAAATATTTTTCATGTGAAAGCATTTAATATTCATTAATGGTCCAGCCAAAGCTGAGTAAGTAGTAGTCCATAGATTTCGATGTGACTCATACATATATTATTTGTGGCACATCTAGAACCAGCAATATATAGTTTTTAGATCCTTAAATAATCATTTTCACTTAAATAATTAGAGGTCGATTTTTTTAAACAAAAACCGAATTTACTCTTCTTTGAAAACTGCTGAAGATAACTCTCGGAATTTTTTATTTTTCAACAACTCCATAAAATCGATTTTTTGAATTTTTAGCTAATTTTGAGCTATTTTTGATTTGTGCGATAATTGTAAAGTCGCGTCTTCCATCTATTCGTTGAATTGTAAGAACAAAACGTGCTTATCCCTTTCAATTTAAATTGGACATTTTTGATTTTTTGTCATCATCAAAACTCGATTCTAGCCAACGTCAAAAAATCGAAATTACTCGATTTTCTAAAAAGAAATTAAAGTCGTTTATTCGATTTTGAAGATTCCACAACGATATAAACATTTTTCGAAATTTGTATACCATGCGCCACACTGTGAAACAGGGTATTCTAAGTTACTGCATATGTTTGTAACACCCAGAAGGAGACGAGATAGACACATGGTGTCTTTGGCAATAATGCTCAGGATGGGTTGCTGAGTCGATATAACCATGTCCGTCTGTCCGTCCGTCTGCCTGTGAACACATTTCTGTGATCAAAGTCTAGGTCGCAATTTAAGTCCAATCGCCTTCAAATTTGGCACATATTCCTAATTTGGGTCAGAATAGAACCCTATTGATTTTGGAAGAAATCGGTTCAGATTTAGATATAGCTCCCATATATATCTTTCGCCCGATTTACACTCATATGACCTTAAAATTGCTTCAGATTTAAACGTTTCCCATATTTTTTACTAACATTGTGTTCCACCCTAGTGCATTAGCCGACTTAAATTTTGAGTCTATAGGTTTTGTAGAAGTCTATCAAATTCTTCCAGATCGAGTGATATTTAAATGTATGTATTTGGGACAAACCTTTATATATAGCCCCCAACACATTTGACGGATGTAATATGGTATCGAAAATTTAGATCTACAAAGTGGTGCAGGGTATAATATAGTCGGCCCCGCCCGACTTTAAACTTTCCTTACTTGTTATATATTGTTTAGGGCAGATAGCTGAATAGCAGGTTGAATTAGGAGTGAGATGGAGTAATAAATATCTGGATGATATAATTTCACTGCAGAAGGTTTTCTTTGTAAGAAAAATTTTTCTGTGTACCTTACACAGAAAAAATTTTCACAATTTTTCCAATTAAAGTCTTAATTGAGTTTTATAAATATTAAATTAAAAATTTAATTGATTCAACAAATTTTTAAATTTAAACAAAAATCAATCAGAAAAATTAATAGTTTCAATTAATTTTTTAATTGGATCAACTAATTTTTTGATTGACTTTAAATTTGGTGTTCGGTCGGAGCAGGGATTGAACCTACGAACCTTGGCATGCAAGGCGGACATATTAACCATTGCTCCACGTGGCCAACAAATATATGTTTCTGTTAAAGGTTTGCATCGGCTTGTGGGCGCTCAAACTATGCTATATAAATATATCTTGCAATGATAATTATATATTTATGACAATAACAGCTGCGTAGATTAGTGTATGGTGTGTTGGCTTACAAATTGTATGGTCCTCGGTTCGATTCTCCGTCGAGGCGAAAGGTAAAATTTAACAAATTTATAAAATTGAATAATTTCTTCAACATTGTATGTATTACAGAAAAAGATAGTAAGAATTAAAAAAAACCTGGTAGGAGTGAGAAAGGTGTGGGGAATATGCAATTGGTCAGACATAAACTTTTTTAAGCACTATCTTCTTTGGGAAAAAAATTCTTCCAAGCATATAATATTTTTGGGCTCAAAATGCTTCCATACATATAATATGTTTACATAAAACAAACATAATAATATTTTAGCAATATCCAATAGTATATGTGATACCTGCAAAATATGTTTGGAAGCGATTTTTTTGAGCGTGCAGACGGACATGCCTATATCGTCTTAGAATTTCTCCCTGATCAAGAATATATATACTTTATATAGTCGGAAATCGATATTTCGATGTGTTACAAACGGAATGACAAACTTATTATAACTACCCCCCCCTTCACCATTCTATGCTGGTGGGTATAAAAACATACGGTTCGCTTAAATCTTGAATCAGGTGGACACTGCACATGTGATCAAATTTTAAATGTTGCTTCTGTAACCTGCCAATTTGAGTAGTCATTCTTAAGATTTTCTGCTGCCTACAATATAAAATTTGTATAATGTACTTTTGTTGTTGAGAAATTGTAATATCCAAAATAACAAGAAAGTAATTACTACACTTGCGTTCCACTGTCTGTAGGCATAGTAACGACTTTTCTTACACATTGTACAAAAACAGAATAAAAGAACAACAGCTTTGTTCATACAAATATTCTTATGTGACTATCGGTTTATGTGGAAAGTTATTCAAATTTCATTACGACATTATCACATACACATGCAATATGAAAAAAATATTTGGAGACACTATCATGCTTACAGAACATACAATAAACATATTTTCATAAACTTATGGATGTGCTAGCAATTCTCCCAGGAACTATGCATCCTGCAATTGCAGATGCATATTATGGTAATATTCGTTATTACCAAAATGTTGCACATAACAATTTTATACATTGCTACGAGATAGGTATCAAAAGATGAAGTTATCATGAGCTTGTGTCAAAATTTACTTACAAAGTCACAGTTCAAAATGCGTTTTGTTTCTGGTCAAGAATGGTACATCGAGTTACGTCGATGGAAGAAAATATTCACTTAATATGAAAAAATTTGCAACTTTATTTTTTGATTAATTAAAATAAAGTTTAAATTAAATTAAAAAAAGTTTTCATTAAAATAATAATATATGCTTTTGAAATTTATGTTCGTTCTTTAAAATCGAACACCCAGAGAAGGAGTATGATCACCCCAAACATAGTTCAAGAGCAAAATGTTATATTTGGACGGCAAACATGGATTATTAAAGTATATACGGCCGTAAGTTCGGCCATGCCGATCCCTCCACCATGGATTAAGTAGAAACTTGTACTGAAGACTGTCATCCACAATCGAATTACTTGGGTTGCGGTATCACTTGCCCATGGAAAGGTATCTTAAAACTTCCTAACACCGTCTTCTAAATTGCAAGGTAGTCCATACACTGAAAAAATATTGTCGTGAGGTCAAAGATTTCATGTCTTTGAAATACGAATACAAATTTTGCTTAGCATAGAAGACGCATTTCTCCAAAATAAAGTTATTTTCCTTGTCCAAAAGTCGATAAACTTTTCAATGAAGTCGTATTGTCCTTATAATTAAGTGATTTGACTTAAAAATGGGTATCTTAACATGAAAGAAAAAATGTATAGGCTAAGGACAACTTGACTTTAATAATTCAGAAAAATTCTTTAAATTTAATGAAATTGTCTTTAAATTTGTTGTCTTTTTGCATCTTGACTACAAAGCAAAAAATCGTTCAAATATAGGACATGTTTTTCAAAACTTTATTTTAAAGAAGTTTTTTACTTCAAACATAGCATAATTTCTACTGGAAGTCGAGGCCTAATTTGGAAAATAAAGTTGCCGTTAACTCGTTTTTAAAGGACTTTGATAGCATATGAAGAAAAAAGCTGAGAAAGCGAAAAATTAAAATTTGCTTCCTAGAAGCAAGTACACAAAACCTAAATTTAAAAGAGAATTGTGTCTTAAAAGTATCCTTACTTGTATTCTCCGCTTCTTTGGCTCGGAATCAATACCAAATTTTTTAAAGTAAAGACAAAATCTTTGGAACCGAGTATGCTTTTTTTTCAGTGTATGTGGTATATATTAAACTAAAAAAGGTCGATTAAATACGTATATAATTAAGTTTTACAAAATTTTCTATAGAAATAAAACTTTGATAAAAGTTTCTATAGAAATAAAATTTTTACAACATTTTCTATAGAAGTAAAATTTGGACAAATTTTCTATAGAAATAAAATTTTAACAAAATTTTCTTTAGAAATAAAATTTTGACAAAATTTTCTATAGAAATAACATTTTGACAAAATATTCTATAGAAATAAAATTTTGACAAATTTTTCAAGAGAATAAAAATTTTGACAACATTCTCTATAGAATTAAAATTTTGGCAACATTTTCTATGGAAATAAAATTTTGTCAAAATTTTCTATAGAAATAAAATTTGAAAAAAGTTTTCTATAGGAATAAAATTTTGACAAAATTTTCCATTAAAATAAAATTTTGACAAAATTTTCTATAAAAATAAAATTTTGGTAGATTATTTTTGGCTCGAGTGGCAACCATGATTATAAACCGATATGGACAAATTTTCGTGTGATTGGGGATCGGCTATATATAACTATAGACCGATACGGACCAATTTTGGTATGGTTATTAGCGGCCTTATACTAACTCCACGTTGCAAATTTCAACCGGATCGGATGAATTTTACTCCTCCAAGAGGCTCCGGAGATAAAATCTGGGGAACGGTTTATATGGGGGCTATATATATAATCATGGACCGATATGGACAATTCTTGCGTGTTTGTTAGAGACCACATATTAACACCACGTTCCAAATTTCAACCGGTTCCGATAAATTTTGCTCCTCTAAGAGGCTCCGGAGGTCAAATCTGGGGATCGGTTTATATGGGGGCTATATATAATTATGGACTGATATGGACCAATTTTTTGCATGGTTGTTAGAGACTATATACTAATACCATGTACCAAATTTCATCCGGATCGGATGAAATTTGCTGCTCCTAGAGGATCCGCAAACCAAATCTGGGGATCGATTTATGTGGGGGCTATATATAATTATGGACCGATATGAACCAATTTTTGCATGGTTGTTAGAGATCATATACTAACACTATATACCTAATTTCAACCGGATTGGATGAATTTTTCTCCTTCTAGAGGCTCCCCAAGCCAAATCTAAGCGTCGGTTTATATGGGGGCTATACGTAAAAGTGGACCGATATAACCCATTTGCAATACCATCCGACCTAGACCAATAACAACTACTTGTGCCAAGTTTGAAGTCGATAGCTTGTTTTGTGCGTAAGTAAGCGTAATTTCAACAGACGGACGGACATACTTAGATCGACTCAGAATTTCACCACGACTCAGAATATATATACTTTATTGGGTCTTAGAGCAATATTTCGATGTGTTACAAACGGAATGACAAAGTTAATATACCCACCATCCTATGGTGGAGGGTATAAAAATGATTGATACGTTTTTACACTGAAAAAAATATGTACGTAATGTGAAAGATTACGCAACATAAATTTTAGGATTCCCAATGTAGAAAATACTAAGGACAGATTTCTTTGAAATAATTAAAATTTAATTATAATAGAGTTTGTAATCTGTACTTCAAAAACATTATTAAATTTAGGACACAAATTATAGACATTTGCGTATCTCCGTTTAAGTCGTATATCTTCTAACTAAGGCAAAATTTCCTTAAAGTAAATAAACATATTATTGAGTTAAAGAAACCATCCTTAAATTAACTGAAATATTGAATCTTCAAATATAGACTATTATATATTTTGAGGATTTAGTATCTTTGGGTATTTTTTTTTTTTTTTTTTTTGTAAATTTTTACTTTGAAGTTTCCGTTATAATTTGGATTTTAAAACTGGCATTTGTTTGTACGTAAATAGATTTATTAATATGCTGGGAAAAGGGAATGAAAATTCGAAAAATGTAATCTCTAATTTTAATTTTATTGATCCTAGATTTAAAGCCATACGAGTCGCTAAAAACTATCTTTATTTTAAAGAAGCCAAATCTTTGGTTCGGAATCAATACCAAAAATCAAAATCTTTGGATTAAAGTAAGCTTTTTTAAGTGTAATTAAAATATTATTTATCTCAGTTAAAGTTTTAATTAAATTAAAAAATATTTCCAATTAAAAATATAATTGAGTATTTTATTCGGAAATGGTTCAATATTTTTTGAGAAAATCGGACATTTCATAACAAAGTGCTAAATTCATAAAAAGGCGCAATAAAATAATTATTAATAAGTAATAGAATTAACTTTTTAATCAAGTTAGTTAAAAAAGTAATTGATACGATTTTAATTAAAATATTAGATATCACAGTTAACGTCTTAATAATATTAAACAAGTATATACGGCCGTAAGTTCGGCCAGGCCGAATCTTATGTACACTGAAAAAAAAGCCTGTCCGGTTCCAAAGATTTTGTCTTTACTTAAAAGATTTTGGTATTGATTCCGAGCCAAAGAAGCGGATAATACAAGTAAGGATACATTTAAGACACAATTCTCTTTTAAATTTGGGTTTTGTGTACTTACTTCTTGGAAGCAAATTTTAATTTTTCGCCTTTTCAGCTTTTTTCTCCATATGCTATCAAAGTCCTTTAAAAACTACTTAACGACAACTTTATTTTCCAAATTAAAACCCGACATCCAGTAGAAATTATGCTATGTTTCAAGTAAAAAACGTCTTTAAAATAAATTGTTGAAAAACATGTCCTATTTTTAAACGAATTGTTGCTTTGTAGTCAAGATGCAAAAAGACAACAAATTTAAAGACAATTTCATTAATTTTAAAGATTTTTTCTGAATTATTAAAGTCATGTTGACCTTAGTCCAAAAATTTTTGCTTTTATGTTACGATACCCATTTTTAAGTCAAATCACTTAATTATAAAGACAATACGACTTCATTGAAAAGTTTATCCACTTTGGACAAGGAAATACTCTTTATATTAGAGAAATGCATCTTCTATGCTAAGCACAATTTGCATTCGTATTTTAAGGACATGAAATCTTTGACCTCACGACAATATTTTTTTCATTTTACCCTCCACCAAGGATTGCATAGAAACTTGTAAAAAAGACTGTCATCCACAATCGAATTACGTGGGTTGCGGTAACACTTGCCGATAGCAAGGTATCTTAAAACTTCTCAACACCGTGTTCTCAATTGTAAGGTAGTCCATACGGGGTATATATTAAACAAAAAATGCCGATTAAATACACGCAAAGAAAAAAACGTTTGGAAATCGTGTACCGAAAACGTTTTTCTTTTGTTAGAGTTTTTTGAATTGCTTCGAAAATTTTAAACTTTTATCGCCAAAAAAATCGTTTGTTACAAAATTTTTATTTTTTCAATAAAAAAAGTTATTTTTGAAACAACAACACAGTCCATTTCGTTTATATCAAACACTGTTCTTTTCTGACTTTAGGTCTTTAATAAGACAGTTCAAAATTTAATATAGTACAATATATTGTTGAACATTTTTTCGGAATCTTCCGAACATATCTGGAATATATGTAAAAAAAAAACAAGTTAGGAAAGTCTAAAGTCGGGCGAGGCCGACAATATTATACCCTGCACCACTTTATAGGTCTAAATTTTCGATATCATATCACATCCGTCAAATGTGTTGGGGGCTATCAGAAAAACATATATATGGGAGCTAAATCTAAATCTGAACCGATTTCAACCAAATTTGGCACGCATAGCTACAATGCTAATTCTACTGCCTGTGCAAAATTTCAACAAAATCGGAGTTAAAAATTGCCCTCTTTGGTCATATGAGTGTAAATCGGGCGAAAGCTATATTTGGGAGATATATCTAAATCTGAACCGATTTCAACCAAATTTGGCACGCATAGCTCCAATGCTGATTCTACTCCCTGTGCAAAATTTCAACTAAATCAGAGCAAAAAATTGGTCATATGAGTGTAAATCGGGCGAAAGCTTTATATGGGAGATATATCTAAATCTGAACCGATGTCAACCAAATTTGGCACGCATAGCTCCAATGCTAATTCTACTCCCTGTGCAAAATTTTAATGAAATCGGAGTAAAAGGTTGGCCACTGTGGTCATATCAGTGTAAATCGGGCGAACGATATATATGGGAGCTATATCTAAATCTGAACCGATTTCAATAAAATTTAGCACACTTGACTACAGTGCTAATTGTTTTTCTTGTGCAAAATTTTAAGCAAATCAGGGTAAAACTCTGGCTACTGGGGCCATATAAGTCCATGTCGGGTGAAATATATATATGGGAGCTATATATAAATCTGAACCGATTTCAATCAAATTTGGCACGCATAGCTACAATACTAAATCTACTCCCTGTGCAAAATTTCAACAAAATTGGGCCAAAACTCTGGCTATTAGAACCGTATTAGTTCATATCGGGCGAAAGATATATATGGGAGCTATATCTAAATCTGAACCGATTTCAATCAAATTTTGCACACTTAACTATACTACTAATTGTACTCCTAGTGCAAAATTTCAACCAAATTCGGCCAAAAATCTGGCTTCTGGGGCCATATAAGTCCATATCGGGCGAAAGATATATATGGGAGCTATATCTAAATCTGAACCTATTTCAATCAAATTTTGCACACTTAACTATACTACTAATTGTACTCCTAGTGTAAAATTTCAACCAAATTCGGCCAAAAATCTGGCTTCTGGGTCCATATTAGTGCATATCGAGCGAAAGATATATATGGGAGCTATATCTAAATCTGAACCGATTTCTTTCAAAATCAATAAGGTTCTATTCTGATCCAAATTAGGGATATGTGCCAAATTTGAAGGCGATTGGACTTAAATTGCGACCTAGACTTTGATCACAAAAATGTGTTCACAGACAGACGGACGGACGGACGGACAGACGGACAGACGGACATGGTTATATCGACTCAGGGACCCACTCTGAGCATTATTGCCAAAGGCACCATGTGCCTATCTTGTCTCCTTCTGGGTGTTACAAACATATGCACTAACTTATAATACCCTGTTCCACAGTGTGGCGCAGGGTATAAACAAAACAAAACAAAAACTTTGGTCGAAGCAGGGATCGAACCCACGACACTTGGCATGCAAGTCGGACGTAGCAACCACTGCTCCACGGTGCCAAACTAAATGTTTGTTTCTGTTAAATAAACTTTGTTTATTCGGTTCGTGGGCGCCGCAAGCTATGCTATATAAATATAACTTATATGGATATTTATCTAATGATGACCATAACAGGTACATAGCTCGGTGGTTAGTGTATTGGCTTACAAAGTGCATGGTCCGCGGTTCGATTCTCCGTCCAGGCGAAAGGTACAACAAATTTTAAAAATTTATAAAATCGTATAATTTCTTCTACATTGTTGGTATTACAGGAAAAGGTGTTAAGAACTAAAAAACCTCGTGGATGTGAGAAAGATGTGAGGGAAAATGCAATTAGCAAGAAAACAATGTTTTTTTTTTTTTGAGTTAGTCTTTATGAAATTGGTTTCACATCCTGGAAAAGAATAAACGTTTATCACAAAAAGTATATACTTTTCTTCCAAATATACTTCCTTACAGCGAAAAGCAAATGAGAAACGAACTTTGTTTGTCTAAAATTTCGTTTGGGAGGAAAGAATTATTTTTTTGCGTGTACGCAAATAAATCAGTTTGACAAATTTTTCTATAGAAATAAAATTTTGACAAAATTTTCTATAGCAATAAAATTTGACAAAATTTTCTATAGAAATAAAATCTTAACAAAATATTGTATATTAATAAAATAAAAAAAAAAATTTGTATAGAAATAAAATTTTGGTAGATTATTTTTGGGGGTCGGCTATATATAACTATAGACCGATATGGACCAATTTTGGCATGGTTGTTAGCGGACATATACCAGCGCAATGTTCTAAATTTCACCACATATTAAATTTAAACCGGGAGCCACCGTGGTGCAATGGTTATCCCGCCTTGCATACAACAGGTTGTGGGTTCGATTCCTGCTACGACCGAACCCCAAAAAGTTTTTCAGCGGTGGATTGTCCCACCTCAGTAATGCTGGTGACATTTCTGAGGGTTTCAAAGCTTCTCTAAGTGGTTTCACTGCAATGTGGAACGCCGTTCGGACTCAACTATAAAAAGGAGGTCCCTTGTCATTGAGCTTAACATGGAATCGGGCAGCACTCAGTGATAAGAGAGAAGTTCACCACTGTTCACCACTGTGGTATCACAATGGACTGAATAGTCTAAGTGAGCCTGATACATCGGGCTGCAACATAACCTAACCTAACCGGGTCGGATGAATTTTGCTCCCCCCACCATAGCTCCGGAGGTCAAATCTGGAGATCGGTTTATTTGAGGGCTATATATAATTATGGACCGATGTGAACCAAAGTTTGCATAGTTGTTAGAGACCATATACTAACACCATGTACCAAATTTCATCCGGATTGGATGGGTCGGATGAAATTTGTTTCTCTTAGAAGCTGGGCAAGCCAAATCTGGGGATCGGTTTATATGCGGGCTTTATATAATTACAAACCGATGTGGACCAATTTTTGCATAGTTGTTAGAGACCATATACTAACACCATGTACCAAATTTCATCCGGATTGGATGAAATTTGCTTCTCTTAGAGGCTACGCAAATCAAATCGGGGAATCGGTTTATATGAGGGCTATATATAATGATGGACCAACGTGGTCCATAGTTGTTTGAGACCATATACTTACACCATGTACCAAATTTCAGCTGGGTCGGATGAAATTTGTTTCTCTTAGAAGCTGGGCAAGCCAAATCTGGGGATCGGTTGGACGTAGCAACCACTGCTCCACGGTGCCAAACTAAATGTTTGTTTCTGTTAAATAAACTTTGTTTATTCGGTTCGTGGGCGCCGCAAGCTATGCTATATAAATATAACTTATATGGATATTTATCTAATGATGACCATAACAGGTACATAGCTCGGTGGTTAGTGTATTGGCTTACAAAGTGCATGGTCCGCGGTTCGATTCTCCGTCCAGGCGAAAGGTACAACAAATTTTAAAAATTTATAAAATCGTATAATTTCTTCTACATTGTTGGTATTACAGGAAAAGGTGTTAAGAACTAAAAAACCTCGTGGATGTGAGAAAGATGTGAGGGAAAATGCAATTAGCAAGAAAACAATGTTTTTTTTTTTGAGTTAGTCTTTATGAAATTGGTTTCACATCCTGGAAAAGAATAAACGTTTATCACAAAAAGTATATACTTTTCTTCCAAATATACTTCCTTACAGCGAAAAGCAAATGAGAAACGAACTTTGTTTGTCTAAAATTTCGTTTGGGAGGAAAGAATTATTTTTTTGCGTGTACGCAAATAAATCAGTTTGACAAATTTTTCTATAGAAATAAAATTTTGACAAAATTTTCTATAGCAATAAAATTTGACAAAATTTTCTATAGAAATAAAATCTTAACAAAATATTGTATATTAATAAAATAAAAAAAAAAATTTGTATAGAAATAAAATTTTGGTAGATTATTTTTGGGGGTCGGCTATATATAACTATAGACCGATATGGACCAATTTTGGCATGGTTGTTAGCGGACATATACCAGCGCAATGTTCTAAATTTCACCACATATTAAATTTAAACCGGGAGCCACCGTGGTGCAATGGTTATCCCGCCTTGCATACAACAGGTTGTGGGTTCGATTCCTGCTACGACCGAACCCCAAAAAGTTTTTCAGCGGTGGATTGTCCCACCTCAGTAATGCTGGTGACATTTCTGAGGGCTTCAAAGCTTCTCTAAGTGGTTTCACTGCAATGTGGAACGCCGTTCGGACTCAACTATAAAAAGGAGGTCCCTTGTCATTGAGCTTAACATGGAATCGGGCAGCACTCAGTGATAAGAGAGAAGTTCACCACTGTTCACCACTGTGGTATCACAATGGACTGAATAGTCTAAGTGAGCCTGATACATCGGGCTGCAACATAACCTAACCTAACCGGGTCGGATGAATTTTGCTCCCCCCACCATAGCTCCGGAGGTCAAATCTGGAGATCGGTTTATTTGAGGGCTATATATAATTATGGACCGATGTGAACCAAAGTTTGCATAGTTGTTAGAGACCATATACTAACACCATGTACCAAATTTCATCCGGATTGGATGGGTCGGATGAAATTTGTTTCTCTTAGAAGCTGGGCAAGCCAAATCTGGGGATCGGTTTATATGCGGGCTTTATATAATTACAAACCGATGTGGACCAATTTTTGCATAGTTGTTAGAGACCATATACTAACACCATGTACCAAATTTCATCCGGATTGGATGAAATTTGCTTCTCTTAGAGGCTACGCAAATCAAATCGGGGAATCGGTTTATATGAGGGCTATATATAATGATGGACCAACGTGGTCCATAGTTGTTTGAGACCATATACTTACACCATGTACCAAATTTCAGCTGGGTCGGATGAAATTTGTTTCTCTTAGAAGCTGGGCAAGCCAAATCTGGGGATCGGTTTATATGGGGGCTATATATAATTATGGACCGATGTGGACCAATTTTTGCATAGTTGTTAGAGACCATATACGTACCAAATTTCAGCCCGATCGGATGAAATTTGGTTCTCTTAGAGGATTCGCAAGCCAAATCAGGGGATCGGTTTATATGGGGGCTATACGTAAAAGTGGACCGATATGGCCCATTTGTAAGTTAATATACCCCCATCCTATGGTGGAGGGTATAAAAATGCGTTTTACAGTTGATAACATTACATTTAAATTGGAAATAGTGGAATAATAAACTAATATTTTAAGGCCAGTCGATGCTGTTGATTCTTAATAAATATATTCAATATATTAATAAAACATGTCTTTTATTACAGAAAAAATTGATTATATAAATAAATAAAATTGTATTTAAAAACGAAGATAAGCAGTTCTAATTTTGAAGTAAAATGTTTACCAAAAATATGTAAGATTTGTCCAAATTAATGAAAAAAGTTCAATAAAATCATTCCATATATGAATTCAATTCAGTAAATTTTTTTCATGTAGTATAGTGGTACATAAATATAGGAAAATTTCAACTAGTATATGGAATGCATTCTACCTAATTTCTACGAAAATCACATCGTTCAAACAAATAAAAATGTCTTTGGCGCTATACGAAGTTCAACTTTTTTCACAATGAGTTCATTTTAACTTAAAGAAGGGGTCACTTTTTTCTGGGTGCACCTATTAAAGTATGATGCGAATTAAGTGATTTGGATTTGAATTAAGATTTTTTGTAATATTTTGACAAATAAATAATTTTTACCTCTCTTTTATGATTTTTATTGCATTCTAACGTTTGTCGGGAACGTTTGACATCAAATATTTTCAAATATTCTAAATTTTTCTAGAATGGATTTAGCATTTTTTCTGCAAAATTTAAATAATGTGTACCATTTTGTTTATTCTTAACCTGTTTTTAACCTATTCGAAATGAACAATGTAAAATTTTCCATTAAAAATATGAAAAAAGCTAGTTATAAAAAATTGACTCAAACGAACTTCTTGTGCAGTTAAAATAAAGAACATTTTTGGGAGGACATTTTTGAAGTGCTTTATAGATGTGCCTTTAGAAATACTTCCAAATTTGTTTGCTGGTTATTAAAAAAAATAATTGATTTCCTCAATTAAAAATGAACAGAGTTTTGCTACTAAAATCAATTAAATTTTTAATAGAAATTGAAAATTTAATAGAAAATGTGAAAAAAAAATATTTTTGTTAATCAAATTATTATTACACCAATTTCACTTAAAACAAATTAATGGATATACATTTGTTTCGAAATTGATCCAGAAAAAAAAGTTTTCTGTATGGGTACAATTTCCTACATTTCCCACACCATTGCATACCCACATCGTAAACACGTGTGGGTATTAAGAAAATGTACAAACAAAAAAATATGAATTCAAAATGTGCGAAATGTGACATTGTTAGCAGCATTTGGAACGAGTGCCTGGAAATATAAAACAATGTATCCTCCTGGTACATTTACTTTTTTTCTAGCTCTTCACTATATTTGGTATACTTTCATCCCTAGAATTTCAGATTTCTTAGAATATGAATGACAGCATATAATGCGTGGCCCTAGAAGGAAATAACTAAAAAAAAAAAAATTTGCAAAAAAAAATGTTTGTAAAAAACTTTCTAAGAAATCATAAAATTATTTTAAATTTTGTCTAAGAATAGAAAATGCCTTTCTAGTTATTCCCGATCAAGTTAATTGTTAAAATTTCAAACTGGATCTTCGTACTTCATCCCCATTTCAATGAATGTGAATTGGATGAGAGTGCGAAAGGGAAACTACAATGCAACTAATTCCATTTGTGTGAGTTCATTAGAGTATATTAAACTTAATTTTACCCAAAAAAAAACAACATTTCTTGTAGGATTTTCATTTTTTACGTTTCATGTTGTCTTCATTTGTTTATTCCTGGGCAGAGAGTAGAACTGAGAACCACAAAAATTTGCAAAGACGAATACAATTGCTGGAAAATTCCACAAAAATTACTTTGTGTGCTGTAAATGCATAAGAATAGGTTTTGTTTCTTTTGCAAGGCATTGTAACAATATTGTTGTCAATTATATTGCCAAAAAGTGAGAATGAACATTTGTATTCTCATAGACCTAGACTAAATTGGCACAATCATAATGCAACAAGAAATCTTAAAAAATGACAAAAATTTAACAAACATTTATTCTGATTTAAAATTTAACAAATCTTCTTATAGGAATTCGAGTAGAGAAGCTTATATTGTTCAACAACCAAGAAACGTTTTTGTAACGAATGAATGATTTTTGAATGGTACACTGAAAAAACGCTTTCACGGCACTAATGATTTTGGTATTGAAATTATTTGATTTTATAAGAAGCAGAGCAATGAATTACACAATAGATGCATTTAAGTCGTAATGGATCTTAATATATTTATACCCTGCGCCACACTGTGGAACAGGGTATTATAAGTTAGTGCATATGCTTGCAACACCCAGAAGGAGACGAGATAGACACATGGTGTCTTTGGCAAAAATGCTCAGGGCTCCTGAGTCGATATAGCCATGTCCGTCTGTCCGTGAACACATTTTTGTAATCAAAGTCTAGGTCGCAGTATTAGTCCAATCGACTTCAAATCGACTTGATTTTGGAAGAAATCGGTTCAGATTTAGATATAGCTCCCATATATATCTTTCGCCCGATATGGACTAATACGGTCCCAGAAGCCAGAGTTTTACCCCAATTTGTTTGAAATTTTGCACAGGGATCACAATTAGTAGTGAAGTCAAGTGTGCCAAATTTTATTGAAATCGAATCAGATTTAGATACAGCTCCCATATATAGCTTTCGCCCGATCCAGACTCATATGACCACAGTGGACAATCTTTTACTCCGATTTGATTGAAATTTTGGCCAGGGAGTAGAATTAGCATTGTAGCTATGCGTGCCAAATTTTATTGAAATCGTGGACACAGTGGACAATCTTTTACACCGATTTAATTGAAATTTTGGACAGGGAGTAAAATTAGCATTGTAGCTATGCGTGCCAAATTTGGTTGAAATCGGTTCAGATTTAGATATAGCTCCCATATATAGCTTTCGCCCGATTTACACTCATATGACCACAGAGGCCAATGTTTTGCTCCGATTTAGTTGAAATTTTGCACAGGGAGTAGAATTAGCATTATAGCTATGCGTGTCAAATTTGGTTGAAATCGGTTCAGATTTAGATATAGCTCCCATATATATCGTTCGCTCGATTTACACTCATATGACCACAGTGGCCAATCTTTTACTCCGATTTAATTGAAATTTTGCACAGAGAGTGGAATTAGCATTGTAGCTATGCGTGCCAAATTTGGTTGAAATCGGTTCAGATTTAGATATAGCTCCCATATATAGCTTTCGCCCGATTTACACTCATATGACCACAGAGGCCAATCTTTTACTCCGATTTAATTGAAATTTTGCACAGGGAGTAGAATTAGCATTGTTGCTATGCGTGTCAAATTTGGTTGAAATCGGTTCAGATTTAGATATAGCTCCCATATATATCGTTCGCTCGATTTACACTCATATGACCACAGTGGCCAATCTTTTACTCCGATTTAATTGAAATTTTGCACAGGGAGTAGAATTAGCATTGTTGCTATGCGTGCCAAATTTGGTTGAAATCGGTTCAGATTTAGATATAGCTCCCATATATAGCTTTCGCCCGATTTACACTCATATGACCACAGTGGCCAATCTTTTACTCCGATTTAATTGAAATTTTGCACAGAGAGTGGAATTAGCATTGTAGCAATGTGTGCCAAATTTGGTTGCAATCGGTTCAGAGTTAGATATAGCTCCCATATGTATCGTTCGCCCGATTTACACTCATATGACCACAGTGGCCAATCTTTTACTCCGATTTAATTGACATTTTGCACAGGGAGTAGAATTAGCATTGTTGCTATGCGTGCCAAATTTGGTTGAAATCGGTTCAGATTTAGATATAGCTCCCATATATAGCTTTCGCCCGATTTACACTCATATGACCACAGTGGCCAATCTTTTACTCCGATTTAAATGAAATTTTGCACAGAGAGTGGAATTAGCATTGTAGCAATGTGTGCCAAATTTGGTTGAAATCGGTTCAGATTTAGATATAGCTCCCATATATAACTTTCGCCCGATTTACACTCATATGACCACAGAGGCCAATTTTTTGCTCCGTTTTAGTTGAAATTTTGCACAGGGAGTAGAATTAGCTTTGTTGCTATGCGTGCCAAATTTATTATATATAGCTTTCGCCCGATTTACACTCATATGACCACAGAGGTCAATTTTTAACTCCGATTTAGTTGAAATTTTGCACAGGGAGTAGAATTAGCATTGTTGCTATGCGTGCCAAATTTGGTTGAAATCGGTTCAGATTTAGATATAGCTCCCATATATAGCTTTCGCCCGATTTACACTCATATGACCACAGTGGCCAATCTTTTACTCCGATTTAATTGAAATTTCGCACAGAGACTGGAATTAGCATTGTAGCTATGTGTGCCAAATTTCGTTGAAATCGGTTCAGATTTATATATAGCTCCCATATATAGCTTTCGCCCGATTTACACTCATATGACCACAGAGGTCAATTTTTAACTCCGATTTAGTTGAAATTTTGCACAGGGAGTAAAATTAGCATTGTTGTTATGCGTGCCAAATTTGGTTGAAATCGGTTCAGATTTAGATATTGCTCCCATATATATGTTTTTCTGATTTCCACAAAAATGGTCCAAATACCAACATTTTCCTTGTAAAATCGCCACTGTTTAGTCGAAAAGTTGTAAAAATTACTCTAATTTTCCTAAACTTCTAATACATATATATCGAGCGTTAAATCATAAATAAACTTTTGCGAAGTTTTCTTAAAATCGCTTCAGATTTAAATGTTTCCCATATTTTTACTAACATTGTGTTCCACATAAGCGCATTAGCCGACTTATATTTTGAGCCTATAGATTTTGTAGAAGTCTATCAAATTCTGTCCAGATCGAGTGATATTTAAATGTATGTATTTGGGACAATTTTGCAGAGGGAGTTGAATTGAACTTGAAACTTTGCACAGGCAGTAGAATTAAGGTTCTGCATATGCGTGTTTATTTTGGTTGAAATCGGTTCAGATTTTGATATAGCTCCCATATATATCTTTCGCCCGATTTTCATTCATATGACCACAGAGGTAAAAGTTGTAATCCGATTTACGTGAAATTTTGCACAGGGAGTAAATTCAACATAGTAACTATGCACGTGAAATTTGATTGCAATCGGTTCAGATTTCGATATAGATTCCATATATATGTTTTTCCTATTGAAAACTGGCCGAAATACCTACATTTTACTTACCAAATCGCCACTGCTAAGTCGAAAACTTATCAAAATGACTCAAATTTTACTATTACTCTATTACACATCTATCGACCTATAAATCATAAATACACTTTTGCGAAGTTGCCTCAAAATTGGTTCATATTTAAATGTTTCCTATATTTATACCCTGCGCCACACCGTGGAACAGGGTATTATAAGTTAATGCGTATGTTTGCAACACCCAGAAGGAGACGAGATAGACACATGGTGCCTTTGGTAAAAATGCTCAGGGTGGGCTCCTGAGTCGATATAGCCATGTCCGTCTGTCCATGTGTCCGTGAACACATTTTTGTAATCAAAGTCTAGGTCTCAGTGGTAGTCCAATCGACTTCAAATTTGGCACAAGTATGTGTTTTGGCTCCGAATAGAACCCTATTGATTTTTGAAGAAATCGGTTCAGATTTAGATATAGGTCCTATATATAGCTTTCGCCCGATTTACACTCATATGACATATGGCCCCAGAAGCGAGATTTTTGGCCGAATTTGCTTAAAATTTTGCACAATAGGAATAATTAGTACTATAGTCAAGTGTGCCTAGATTTATTGAAATCGGTTCAGATTTAGATATAGCTCCCATATATATAAATATATATATATATATATATATATATATATATATATATATATATATATATATATATATATATATATATATATATATATATATATATATATATATATATATATATATATATATATATATATATATATATATATATATATATATATATATATATATATATATATATATATATATATATATATATATATATATATATATATATATATATATATATATATATATATATATATATATATTTCTTCCGATATGGACTACTACGGCCCCAGAAGCCAGATTTTTACCACAATTTGGTTGAAATTTTGCACTAGGAGTACAGTTAGTAGTGTTGTTAATTGTGCAAAATTTGGTTGAAATCTGTTCAGATTTAGATATAGCTCCCATATATAGCTCTCGTCCGATTTACACTCATATGACCACAGAGGCCAATTTTTTGCTCCAATTTATTTGAAATTCTGCACAGGGAGTAGATTTGTAGCTATGCGTGCCAAATTTGGTTGAATTCGGTTCAGATTTAGATATAGGTCCTATATATAGCTTTCGCCCGATTTACACTCATATGACCACAGAGACCAATATTTTGCTCCGATTTAGTTTAAATTTTGCACAGGGAGTACAATTAGTATTGTAGCTATGCGTGCCAAATTTGGTTGAAATCGGTTCAGATTTAGATATAGCTCCCATATATATGTTTTTCTGATTTCCACAAAAATGGTAAAAATACCAACATTTTCCTTGTAAAATCGCCACTGCTTAGTCGAAAAGTTGTAAAAATGACTCTAATTTTCCTAAACTTCTAATACATATATATCGAGCGATAAATCATAAATAAACTTTTGCGATGTTTCCTTAAAATTGCTTCAGATTTAAATGTGTCCCATATTTTTTTACTAACATTGTGTTCCACATAAGCGCATTAGCCGACTTATATTTTGAGCCTATAGATTTTGTAGAAGTCTATCAAATTCTGTCCAGATCGAGTGATATTTAAATGTATGTATTTGGGACAAACCTTTATATATAGCCCCCAGCATATTTGACGGATGTGATATGGTATCGAAAATTTAGATCTACAAAGTGGTGCAGGGTATAATATAGTCGGCCCCGCCCGACTTTAGACTTTCCTTACTTGTTTTTTACTAACATTGTATTCCACTTCAGCGCATTAGCCGACTTAAATGTAAAATCTATAAGTATTGCACAAAAGTATTGTATAAGTATTGTACAAAAAATCGGTTATGATATAAATATTTGTATATGGGAATATAAACCTTCATGAAGGAGGTGAGACGGTAACACAAATTGTGGTCTACAAAGTGGTGAAGGGTATAATATAGTCGGTCCCGCCCGACTTTAGACTTTACTTACTTGTTTTAGAACTGCCAAAAAAGTTTTTTTTGGCATGTCAAAAAATTATGAACTAATCGTGGATATAAAATTCAAATATTAGTTTGCTTTTATGAACAAATGTGTAGTTAAAATGTATGCCTCAATTCAATCTTCGCATGAGATAGTCCATTTTTTCACACAAAACAATTTATTTTTTTTTTCTGTTTTCTCATTTTTTCAAATGAGTGAAATTTCAAAAGTCATTTGGAATATTTATAATAATTGTAACAATCTGTATATACAGTTTCATAATTAGTTTTCGACATGCATACACGACACGCACACACACACTCACGTACACCCATACATTGAATGCAAGGCAAACATTTTTGAATTAACAAAGTTTCGTGGAATATCAAGGATTCTTTGAGCATTAAGTACAATGCTTGCAGGAAGCATGGATATATTTCTTGAAATTTTAATTAGTCATTTTTCTTATTTGTGATACAAGTAAGCAGTAATCTTATTTCCATCAAAAGTCCTTTGCCCTTCATTCAGGAGTTATGTGTACCGGGTGGAAGGGGAGGGGGGAGGCTAAGAAGACAATGACTGCTTTTGCAGAATATCGTGGATTTAGCGTTAAGTCTTCATTGTTGCAATAATCATCCTCCAAGCAGCTCAACATCCTCATCAAAACTCAGTCAAGTAAAGGAAACTTTATGGCTAAACGAGAAAGTTTTGTTGTGCCAAATTCATTCAAAAACTAAAGTTCATCTGCCAAAGGAAAATACCATAATACCCTTCGAAAACGAACAACGACGACAACAACAACAACGGCAGCATCAACTGTAGGGCACGGTCCACAGATTTGATGAAATCGTTAAGTTTTGAAATGTGAGTTAAGTCACTTTAATTTTGTCACATTTACGAAAACGTTCACTAATGCGCCACGTTAGCAATGCGATATCATTGATGATGGTCATACTAATGATGGGCAGGGGGTGTGTGTCTGGGTAGGGGATTGTGTGATTTGAGAAGATCTGTGTACTGAATGGCATCTGCAATACTTCAGCTTCAAATGATATCGCCACTGTCTATGGTTGTCTTTCAATGATTCCTCGTAATCTTTGCGCCCTCGAGCAAGTTTTGTTCTTACCACGACGATGGAGAGTCTTCAGTGATTCCTTCTGACTCGATGATTTCTGTAGCTTAATGATATACCATTCAAATGTTAAACGCTTAAGTTTTTGAGCCAGTCATTCAACACAACAACAACAATAACACAAAATTGTAAACATTAACAACACCAACAACGACGACGACGACAGCAGTAGCAGTGACAGCAACAGCAACAGAAAATGACAAAAGGGATCTACCGGAAGTCATGAAGGACAATAATGACTCCCTGACAGTTTCTGCCGGGCGAGTAACAATGCTTTGGCAAAAAGTAGAAACTATGAGAGACGGAATGCTTCTTGGTTACGACGAAATAAGGATCTTATTTAAGAAAACGATGACAGCTACAAAAACAACAACAACAATACTACAACTATTATTATTACTACATATCCTCATTAGTTCGCAAGGAGTCATTAAAAGTAAACATGACACAGATGGTAACAAAAGTGACATGAATTGGGAAGAATACGAACTTGTATGTTGACGATGGCAGCGACCATTAGATACCCTAGAGTCACATAGATTTTTATTCATTCAAAGTCAGTACTCAGATGGCAAAGGTGATCAAGATGATGCACCCAGAGAAGGAATATGATCATCTCAACTATGTTTCGAGAGCAAAATGTTATTTTTGAACGGAGAACATGTAACATGTTTGCGGCAACCATGTTATTTTCTCAAAAAGCCTATGTCTGATTTTCTCGGCAAACATGTATATGTTTGCCGAGAAAAGAAAATGTTTGCGACAAAAATGTTCCATGGTCACCGTCTATATTGTGGTGATCATATTCCTCCTCTGCGTGTGGAAATCAGAAACTGCAGTCTGCTAAATACTTTGTGCCACTTTTTTCCAATTAATGAATTGCCACCTTTCTTGTACTTCCGTCACATCGACCATCAAAAGCAGTAATTGATTTTTTATGATTTAAATTATCTGGATATTTGAAGATTTCAAATAGGACTGATTTCCACCCAATCCAATCAATTTTCTTTTTTTTCAATTGGCATAGTAAAAACAGAATTAAAATCATATTTCATTTAGTATACCCTCCACAACTTTGTCATTCCGATCAGAATTGTGAGTCGATCTAGTGTTTCTCGTACGTTGATCCATTTGTCTTATAAAAATTGGGAAAGTTGGTCCATATTGGACGTATGAGTGTACACCTGAGAATGGTTCCAAAATATGCAACGAGGAATACCATGCTCTTCTACATCTGCATCCCGTCCCGTAAGCTCGAACGACATCGAGAGAGGTCCAATTAGGCCACCCTCTTCCTCCCTCATATAATGTTAATGAATGTTATCCAAATCGCTCCAGATTTGGATAAAGCTTCCGTATATATACCCTCCACTATAGGATGGGGTAATATATTCTGAGTCATGGTAAAATTTTCAGTCGATCTAGCGATGTCCGCCCGACAGTCCTGGTGTCCGTCAGCCTGTGGAAATCACGCTAACTTCCGAACGAAACAACCTATCGACTTGAAATTTGGTATAAGTAGTCGTCAGTGATGTAGGTCGAATTGTATTACAAATGGGTCATATCGGACTACAGTTAGGTATAGCCCCCATATAAACTGACACCCAGATATGTCTGATGGATCACTTAAAACAGCAAATTTTATCCGATCTGGTTGAAATTATGAACGTGCTCGTATATGTCGTCTAACAAATATGCAAAAATTAGTCCATATAGGTCCGCAGCAAAGAAAGCGTCGCCAAAAAAGTAATGCGAATATCCGGTACTTCTTGGAGGATTACACTGAAAAAACAGTGAACCCACCAGCAACAACTGGTTAATTTTAGAAAATTTAAATTATTTATAGAAAATTTTAACTAAACAGGAAAGGAAAGGAAAAGGAAACACATAATAAGCACTGGGCATACAGCAGACTTTGAAAACTGCAGAATACTTGACAAAGAGAAAAGAGAGAGAAAACGAATGACAATTGAAAGCTTAAGAATACAACAAAATATATGACGAACAGGGAAGGAATTGATCACCTTAAACATGTTTTAAGAGCAAAATGTTATTTTTGTAAGGTGACCATGTAACATGTTTGTCACTAAAATGTTATTTTCTCGTCAAATATAACCTGCTTGCCGAAATCAGATACATGATTTCCGAGAAAATAACATGGTTGTGAAAACCATGTTACATGGTCACCACCCAAAAATAACATTTTGCTCTTAAAACATGTTTGAGGTGATCATATTCCTTCTCTGGGTGTAAAAGAAGATACGGAGAACATAAGTTCTGCTTACAGTGTTGCAATACTGAAACCCCGGCTGTGATATTATACCCTCCACCATAGGATGGGCGTATATTAACTTTGTCATTCCCTTTGTAACACATCGAAATATTGCTCTAAGACCCCAGAAAGTATATATATTCTGGGTCGGGGTGAAATTCTGAGTCGATCTGAGCATGTCCGTCCGTCCGTCTGTTGAAATCATGCTAACTTCCGAACGAAACAATCTATCAACACCTGAAACTTGACACAAGTAGTTGTTATTGATGTAGGTCGGATGGTATTGCAAATGGGCCATATCGGTCCACTTTTACGTATAGCCCCCATATAAACGGACCCCCAAATTTGGCTTGCGATTGCTCTAAGAGAAGCAAATTTCATCCGATACGGCTCAAATTTGGCACATGATGTTAGTATATGGTCTCTAACAACCATGCAAAAATTGGTTTGCATCGGTCCATAATTACATAAAGCCCCCATATAAACCGATCCCCCGATTTGGCTTGCTGAGCCTCTAAGAGAAGCAAATTTCTTCCGATCCGGCTGAAATTTGGTACATTCTGTTAGTATATGGTCTCTAACAACCATGCAAAAATTGGTCCACATCGGTCCATAATTATATATATAGCCCATATATAAACCGATCCCCCGATTTGGCTTGCGGAGCCTTTAAGAGAAGCAAATTTCATCCGATCCGCGTATGGTCTCTAATGACCATGCAAAAATTGGTCCACTTCGGCCCATAATTATATATAGCCCCCATATAAACCGATCCCCAGATTTGACCTCCTGTGCGTTTTGGAGCAGCTAAATTCATCCAATCTGGTTGAAATTTGGTACGTGGTGGTAGTATATGATATTTAACAACCATGCCAAAAGTGGTTCATATCAGTCCATAGTCATATATAGCCCCCATATAAACCGATCCCGAGATTTGGTTTTGGAGCCTCTTGGAGGAGCAAATTTCATCCGAGTTGAAATTTGGTATATTGTGGTACATATCAAGTTCATAATTCTATAAAGCGATCCCCATATTTAAATTTCCATGTCGATGACATAACTTTTTTGTCAATATATACCACGTATGCACTAACTCATAATTTAGAAAACGATGTTAAGAAGTTTTAAGATACCACAACCCAAGTAATTCGATTGTGGATGACAGTCTTTCGTAGAAGTTTCTACGCAATCCATGGTGGAGGGTACATAAGATTCGGCCTGGCCGAACTTACGGCCGTATATACTTGTTAGTTTTAATTTATGTTTTATGTTATTTTATATGTTTCGTGTACACTGAAATTCAATGTATTTTAACCCAGCAAAAAAAGCGTCGCCGAAAAAGTAGTGAAAATGTTATTTTTGGATCCGGAAGTGGTGCAAAATTGGCGCAGAAGCTATGATTTTAACATGGGCTTGTCATAGAACATATGTCCACCATTTCAACGGCCGTTGCACTGAATTTGCATCACTTCTTAAAGTGTGATGCGAATCCAGTGATTTGGATGTGAATAATGAAATTTTGTGATATTTTGACGAATAAATAATTTTTAAAATTTTTTAATGCATTATAACGCTTGTCTGGAACGTTTGACATCAAATATTTTCAAAAATTCGCAATTTTTCCAGATAGGATTCAGCCATTTTTTCGTCATAATTTAAATAATTTGCACTATTTTATAAATTTTTAATTTGTTTTTAAACCATTTGAAACAATAAAATTTTAAATTTCCCATTAAAAATATGAAAAAAGCGAGTTATAAAAAATTGACTCAAATGAACTTCCTGTGCAGTTAAAAAAAGAACATCTTTGGGAGGACATTTTTGGAAGTGCTTTTAAAGTTGTGCCTTAAGAAGAACTTCCAAATTTTTTTGCTGGGAAGTTAAAATAATAATGTAAGTGGAAATGTTTATAGTGTTGTAAAGAGTACAAAATTATAATGTGTTTTTATTTAATAAACGAATTCCCCTGATGAAGACAACAAAATTTGTCGAAACATTTGGAACATTGCAATAAATAAGTCTTTTTATTTGCGGAAAACAATATTAGGTCTGATAGCTTAATCAAATCGGAAAATTTATTTTATTTTTCAACCGATCTTACTCAAATATAATATAATCTTCTATAGCACTAACTATATGTGCAAAAAATCATCGAAATCGGTTCAGATTTAGCTATAGCTCCCACATATATGTATAACCCGATTTTGCCAAATTTGGCCATAGAACCCTTATTTATTAACCGATCTTACTAAAAGTTGGCTAGATCCAGTCCTCTATAGTACTAACTATATGTGCAAAATTTCATCGAAATCGGTTCAAATTTAGATATAGCTCCCATATTTTGAAAAATTCGCCCTTATAATCTTATGTTTGACCATACAGGCCTCATTTCCTAACTGATCTTACTCAAATCTTGCACAAGGTAACCTTTTGTGGTATTAATCAAACCCGCAAAATATTATGCAAATTGGTTCAGATTTAGATATAGCTTCCATATATATGCATCGCTCGATTTTCCCAAACTTGGCCATAGTACTCTTATTTATTAACCAATGTTACTCAAATTTCAAATTTTGATGTACTAGCCGATCGTACTTATACGTACTTGTAGCTCTTACATAAGACTATTGCTCGATTTTTACAAATTTGTATTTATTACCCACACTAATTTAACGATTTTCTCTTTTTTAATAATGGGCTCAATATTAGTGGCATACTAGCTCCGTAGGCGCAATATCAACACAGCCAGTGTTGCTAGAAGGAAATTCCCTATATGGGTTTTCTAATATTTAGCGTCTTGTAGGGACGTAGGGCCACAATGTAGGACATTTTCACTCAACACAATTTGTAATAATTTTTACATTTTGGTGCCTCTAGAGGAGGAAATTAGAAGCCGGCAAGGCTTGATCTTTAACAATGTGTGGTAAACTTTATTCCTGTAGAAATTTTGTCAACATTTTATTTCTATAGAACATTTTGTCAAAATTGTATTTCTATAGACATTTTTTTTCAAAATATTATTTCTATAAAAATTTTTCTCAAAATTTTATTTCTGTGGAATTTTTTCTCAAAATGTTATTTCTATAGAATTTATTGTCAAAATTTTATTTCTATAGAAAAATTTCTCACAAAAGGTTGTTTATAGAAACTTTTTCCAAAATTTTATTTTTATAGAGATTTAACAAAAAAGATTACTAATTTGGGTAGAATTCTACCAACTGTGGCAACCGTGGTGGTAATACAAATTTATATTCTAAGTTATATACGTTGCATATTCATGTTTTAAGGTAATAAAGTACTTAGAACCATTTTTGTTTTGTAAATTTTTTAAATTTAACGAAAAAATAGTAGAGAAAATTGTTTGGGAATGTATGGGAAAGTAGGGAACTTTTTTTGTCCTTGTAGGGTAAACCGAACATTTTCCCTGGCAATATTGACTATGAGCTACAGTCAGATTGACACAAAGCATCCATAGACATGTATCCCTTAATTTTCTTAAATATGCAACTGCGGTTTATCTCCCAGACCTATATGCTACCCCACGAATGCTTATGATTACTAATTCTGTAATGGTGGTTTAGGGTATGATATAGTCGGCCCCGCCCGACTTTCTACTTTACTTACTTGTTAAACATACATATGTCTATACAAAATTTCTAAATTAATTTTCATAAGAAAGTAACAGACCCAAATTGAATTATATCACCGCGCCACATCTACACTAAGACTATGGAAATTTGTTGTAGCCAGCAATGAAACATATTTCTAATTAGGCTTGTGGAGACTGCTATCTGGCATTTTCTTTTCAATAACAACTTTTCAGTTCAATACCAATTCCTTAATTTTCCAATGAGCTCGTATTATAAGGGTAATAATAGGCAAAAATATAAGAAAACTACAAAAATTCCTCAGATTTACATACACCTCCAATACTTGTGTATTGCCCGAAAAAAAAATTAAATTCACTTTTGAGAATTTGACTCACATTTTTTATGAGTCAATTTCACGATTGGTAAAAAAACCCTTTTCTCTCCCTTTTCTGAAAGTGTATATATATTAAAATGTAGACTACTTTTACATTTCTTTCACTGTATGCACTTAGTTCACTTCAGGCGGCATAGTCAAAAATAAAACCCAACCTATAAACATCACATTTATGAAATGTTTCAATTCTGATTTGAATACCTGGAAGGTTTAATCCCATATATGTACAAATTTCCAATATTTGATGACTAATGGTATTGTCCGTCACAATGAAATTTTTTCTCCGAATTTGCTTATTATCTGTAATCATTAGATGAGTTTTCTGGGTTTTGGAAAAAGTTCAATTGCTCATATTTCTAATGTATCCATACATACATATATCATCTATAGTCCACTTATAGTGTCATATGCCTCTTGATATGGAATTCCAAACGCCCTACTGCATATGCTGGAGCTTTACCAAGATGTCATTGTGATGTTAAGGTAAGCATTGTTCTCATCAAAACAATGGCAAATCGAAAGGATAACAGGAAAGGAGCTTCGTACACACTCCTAAACCAGATACCAGCTTCAGCATTCTAAAAGTGGTTGTGAAAAAGGAACAAGCACACGGATCCGGAAGTGGGAAACATAAAACGAGAAAATTAAAAATGTCAAACGAAGAATTATAATGATGCATTTTTGTCGGAAATGACAACAGCAGGAGCCGTAAAGCATCCCCAGCATTCTAGGATAGATGGATGAGAAGTTGACAAACACTAATAAAGCATCCAACTGCAAGTGATAGAAACTGATATTGTTGGTGTTGTTCAAATTGAAAAAAAAAAAAAATGGAATGTTATGGTGTACATTGCCAAAGCCGAGTAAACAATGATTCATGGTAGGATAATTGACACAATGAACGACTTCTGGGAAGTTGAAATCAAAAGTTCCAAAGAAAATATCAACATAACAGGCCTCAGTGACAATTTTGTTAATTCAGATTTTCTGAAATATTAGCAATAAAGGTGGCAAATTGGCTGAGAATAGTCCAATGCTCATACTTAGACAGTCAACTTGCAATAAAATCCCAGGACTCTGTATTTATCAACTCGAAAATGGACGTAGACTGTTACAAATCTCTCAACGACATGGCCGAGCAGTACAATATACACTATATAAGGTTGCTTGGCAACAGGAATATACCATATATAAGTTAGCAAGGCTAGGAAGTACCTTAAATATTCCAGGGGAAATAGAATCTATTGGTGTTCCTCTGGCTATCTTCAAGCTCTTTCTGCGTTAGAAGGCTGTTATGAAGGCGAATGTGCGATTTGAAAGAATTTAAAAGATTGCAAGGACACCAAACAAATAGAATCCCATCTAAATTTAGTTATGCGAAATTTTTCAAGACGTCAATTATTACTCCTTATCCGGGTTGCCATATTGGTCCGATCGGACTAAAATTGGTCCATAAAATTGTTAATTTTTAAATTTGGTCCGATGGTCGGACCAAATGGAATTTGATTGATTTTGGTCCATATTCGTCAAAATGGCAATTTTTAAAAATTTTCTAAGGAACTACAATTTTAATAAAGTTTTCTATAGAAATAAAAGTTTGCCAAATTTCCTATAGAAATAAAATGTTTACGACATTTTCGATGTAAAATTTTGTCATTTTCTGTAGAAGTAAAATTGTGACAAAATATTATATAAAAATAAAATGTTGCCTAATTCTCTATGGAAATAAAAGTTTGGCTAAATATTCTATAGAAATTAAATTTTGACAAAATTTTCTATAGAAATAAAATTTGGACAAAATTTTTTAATGAACTAAAATTTTAACAAAGTTTTCTATAGAAACAAAATTTTGACAAAATTTTCTACAGAAATAAAATTTTGTCAAAATTTTTTATATAGAATTTTTTATATATTTTTCTATAGAAATAAAATTTGGACAAAATTTTTTAATGAACTAAAATTTTAAAAAAGTTTTCTATAGAAACAAAATTTTGACAAAATGTTCTACAGAAATAAAATTTTGTCAAAATTTTTTATAGCAAAAAAAATTTTGACGACATTTTTATAGACATAATATTTTGACAAAATTTTCTATAGAAATACAATTTTGACAAAATTTTCAATAGAAATAAAATTTTGACAAAATTTTCTATAGAAATAAAATTTTGACAAATTTTTCTATGGAAATAAAATTGTAACAAAATTGTCTATAGAAATAAAATTTTGATACAATTTTCTATAGAAATAACATATTGACAAAATTTTCTACAGAAATGAAATTTTGACAAAATTTTCTACTAAAATTGTGTATAGAAATGAAATTTTGACAAAATTTCCTGTAGAAATAAGATTTTGACACCACTTTTTCTACAGAAATGATATTTTTGACAAAATTTTCTATAGAAATGCAATTTTGACAAAATTTTCTATAGAAATAAATACAAATACAAATTATGAATAGAAAAATTGCAAAAAATGTTCTATCGAAGTAAAATTTTGGAAAAAAAATTTACTTTTAAATGATATTAATTTAGTTTGGAAAAATGGTCCGCTGGTACGAATTTTGGTCCAATTTTGGCAAAATGTTGGTCCAAAATAAAAATTCATTGTGGCAACGCTGCTCCTCATATATGTAAGAGCGTAGCTCTCTTATAGGCTAATTGGAGTCATGTCTAACGACTATTCCATGAGTTGTCCTGATGCCGAGGAAAAGGAATCAATTAAACATCTCTTATTAGTGTCCTGCAATTTACATGAAGTGTGAGCGAAATATGAGTTTCTTTTCCCATAAACGAAATTTTAGACAAAAGAAGATTTTTTTGTATAGAAGCTTTGAATTACTCAGAAACGACAACAGCATTACTGGGAGGGGATAATCAACTGCTGAAAAGCTTTTTGGTGTTCGGTCGAAGCTGGGATTGAACTCACGACCGTTTGTATGCAAGGCGGACATGCTAAACATTACACCACGTGGCTTTAGAGAATCATGTTGGTTCTAACATAAAGAAGAAACTAATCGAGATGGTTTAGAGGTAAACTACACTGATTGGCATAATATGAACCTAAATTTTAGGACACGCAATTTAAACAATACTAAGGACGGGATCCACCGTAGTGCAATGGTTAGCATGCCCGCGTTGCATACACATGGTCGTGGGTTCGATTCCTGCTACGACCGAACACCAAAAAGTTTTTCAGCGGTGGATTATTCCACCTCAGTAATGCTGGTGACTTTTCTGAGGGTTTCAAAGCTTCTCTAAGTGGTTTCACTGGACTGTGGAACGCCGTTCGAACTCGGCTAAAAAAAAGCCCCTTGTCATTGAGCTTAACATAGAATCGGGCAACACTCAGTAACAAGAAAGAAGTTCACCACTGTGGTATCACAATGGAAATGAATAATCTAAGTGAGCCTGAAACATCGGGCTGCCACATAACCTAACCTAAGGACAAATTTCTTTAAAATAATGAATTTTTAATAAATAGAATATTATAATCTATACTTCCAGAATAGTTTTTCATTCGATTCAGGACACGAATCTTGGAAAATTGGTTCTCTTAGTTCAAATCGTATGTCTTTGAACCACGGACAATTTTCTTTAACGTAAAGAAAAAAAGTTTTGATTTAAAGAAATAGTCTTAAAATTAACTCATATATTAAGTCGTTAAATTTAAGATAAACAAACAAAAAATATTTCTTTCCTCACAAAGGAAATTTTAGACAAACAACCATTATTTAATAGTACTATGTTCGCTTCTACGAAAACCGAATATCTTGATCTATCTCCGTAAATAGGGTCTCAAACCCAGGGATGTTAACTTATGCGCAATAATATGCCTGCCTATTTTTTCGTGCGAAAAATCCAGGGTTGTATAAATATTTGTCGTAAAATGCTCAAAACAAAGATTTCGCATTTATTCCGCGCTAACATTTTTTATATGGAGTGTAGCAGTTTTTCGTGCGAAAACGTGATCTTAGTAATAGGCTTTAGAAAGGAATAGATTTTTCGGATAATCGTTGATCCTTTTTCAGGATTTGAAAATAAATTAATAAAGGTTAACTTTTTTATTATTATTTTTCTCTATTTTTTTCTATTTTTCTCACAAAAAAGTCTAGCCTATATTCCACTAAAGCCAATTTAACTATATTTTAGTTCATGTAATTATTATGTTTTGAGAAAGTTTTTTGCCTTAAATTTTTTTTTTGAAATTCTTTGATTCTTGTGCTCGGAATCAATATCAAATTCATTAGCGTAAAGACAAAAGCTCACGAATCCGGCCTGCCTTACAGCCTACAGTCTTTTATTTGAAGAAAAAGTGCATTTCGAACAGAGGTGCTCGAAGGCATTACAGTAGCTATAGTGATTGCCATACCGTAAGTGGCCCGTGAATGTATTTCAGTTCTCCAACGAGATGATGCTTAGCAGCTATGGAACTATCACTAATCGAAGAGTAGCAACATACAAACGCCAAAGGCAAAATGTCGGCAATAATTCAACACCACGTTCACTAGTCATATTTTTCATGGGAGTTGCTTGTTTGCAGCCTCGCCAAAAACTATGAAGTATTTGTCGTTATGTGGACTTTAGTGTATAGTGAAAATACATTAGGGTGTTATGGAAAATATGGTGAACTGTTACCTAAAAAAATAAGTGAATTATTCTGAAAAAAATTGTATTGACCGATTTGCCAAATTATGGCATATAAAGAAAAACTGTCCCACGATAAAGCCTTACAAACTCTAATAGAAATTACCGCAATGTAGTAAAAAGTTACACTCTCAAGGCGTTTTTGGAATCGACTCAAAGGCATTATTATGTATTTACAGGACCAAATGAAAGTTGTTCCTCCATCAGACTTCAACGATCAAATCTTTGGGGTCAGTTTATATGAGGATTATATGTAATTAGGGACCAATTTTGGCATAATTATTAGAAAGCGTATACTGACCTCACTTACCCCAAAGTGTAACCGGATTAAACGAAATTTACTCCGGCAGGAGGTTCAATAAGTAAGAATTGGCTTGTATGGAAACTATATTATGAACGATATTGATAAATTTTTACATGGTTGTTAGAGGGCACAAAAAAACTTCACGTTCCAAATTTTAACTTGATCGTATGAAATTTGTTCTTCCATAAGGCTCCGGAAGTCAAATCCGATAGATCCATCTGACCTGTATCAACAGCAATAACTTGTGCTAATTTCATTAGCGGAGCTAGAAAATTTCACTGGGGGCTAAGCCACGCAGGAAATTTTGAAATGTTCAACTTAAAAAATTAAAATGAAAAAAATTTGCGTGATAAGTAAAAGTATACGTACCTAATTTTTACACATATTGTGTGAATAATTTAAGAGGATTTTATCAAAAAATTTTACCTAAAGGCAAGTTCCTTTGTGTAAACGGCATTGTCATTTAAAGACTCAAAACATATTTTGTAAAGGGTGGTTAAAATTTCAAGGGCCGATGTTGATTTTGAATAAAACACAAATTATTTAGGAAATTATTGCAATTTTATTTTATTATGATATATTGGTATTACTCAATTATGTATGGAACAAAATATCGGTCAAATGGGCGCCGCGACCTCGGTGGCACACCTTCATCCGATGGTCCATATTTTCGATGACGCTGAGGTATAATGGAGGTCCTATGCCATTAATGTGCCGAATTATCTCATCCTTTAGCTTTTGAATTCTTGCTGGCTTATCGACGTGTACCTTTTCTTTCAAATAACCCCAAAGAAAAAAGTCCAACGGTGTCAAATCACATGATCTTGGCGTCCAATTGACATCGCCTTTACGTGAGATAACACGGCCATTGAATTTGTTGCGCAAAAGAGCCATTGTTTCGTTAGCTGTGTGGCAAGTGGCACCGTCCTGCTGAAACCACATATCGTCCAAATCCATATCTTCCAATTCGGGCCATAAAAAGTTAGTTATCATCTCACGATAGCGAACACCATTCACAGTAACTGCCTGACCGGCCTCATTTTGGAAAAAATACGGTCCGATGATGCCGCCAGCCCATAAACCGCACCAAACAGTAACTCTTTGTGGGTGCATTGGTTTTTCGACAATCACTCTTGGATTCTCATTCGCCCAAATGCGTCAATTCTGTTTATTGACGAATCCACTGAGGTGAAAATGTGCCTCATCACTGAAGATGATGATTGATCATCCACTGTTTCCATTTCTTGGAACCATTTAACACGTTGTTGGATTGTGTATCTCTCCATGGTTCAAATTGAGTAAGTCTGAAATAGAGAAATGTCAAATAAAATTGGGAAAAAAACTTGGCGTTTAGGTGTGGTTCACATTCAACATCGGCCCTTACAATTTAACCACCCTTTATGTAGATCAATGTTTCCATAAAACTCTCTCACAGACCAATCTCCCAATTTATCTTGGGCACACAAAGATCACTATATATCTTCAATACTAATGTTTATTTTAATATTGTGTCTATAATTTATCTTATATAGACTGATTAAAATGACCCATTTCGATCAGCAACCATTCACTATATCAATATTCAGTGTTTAGGTCTCAAATCAATGAGAGGCGATGTTTGCATGCAATTTTCATGAACGCTAAGACAGAAATGTTATGCTTCTCTTTAGAAATTAAAGAACATGTTTTTCTTTACAATCTTATCTAAAATCTAATGATACAAATTTCAATATATTAACCCTTTCACTACCAAATTCCAAAAATTTCAGTGTCTGCCCTAATCTACGTATTTTGCGATATGGGCATATCCTACTCATGAACATGCATACATACATCGTTGTTCGGGTATATGTGTTAGTATCTTTGTGAGCATTGATTGCCTGCATATTGCCTACAGTACTTTCAAAAGAAAACAAACAAAAAACAAAACTTTAGAAAGAGCCTGTCATAAATAAAAATTTTAAGGAGAAACTACCGTTGACTTGAAATACTGACAAAAACACATATACTAAAATTTTCCCAAAAACACAATGGTAGACATTTACCAACACCGTCTCATTTGAACGCACACATACAAGGGTTCATAAATTTTTGGGGAATATCTACACATAGAACGCGATCAACGTATATTGTTTGGTATATTCACATGCACGAGTGGCCCATTGGAAACATTCCATTTTTGCAACTTTTCGAAGTTTTCCTGGTTATATGATTTTTACAATATTCGATATTGTTTGTCAAAACTTCTGTTTATAAGTGACTTTATTTTTTTTTTTTTTGAAAAAATTTTAAGCGTATAAGTATTGTGGTGGTATCGATTAAGTAGTTTCGATTAAGTGCATTTGACCAACCAAATCGCAAAGTGGCTGTCCTATGATCTCGATAATCTCACGATTTCGATTCGATTTCAAGGTATTGAGTCGACACTGGGCTGTTGTCGTAGATCTTATCTTTATTATGATGTGGCCACAAAAGGAATGTCACACGTTATTAAATTACAAGATCACTGTGACCAATTATGATCCCATTCTTCGACTTTTGTCAAAAAAAGACGATTAGTGGTACTGGGAGCAAGTTTTTGCGTCGTTTCGTGGCTGTCACCAGAACGTGGACCTATACTGTACAATATATGCGCCAAAACATATGTCTTTTCCCCAAAATAAATTTTAAACAAAAACAAAAACCACGCTTATGTTTATCAACATACATTCATCGCTACAGTCATCAACGCCCAATCAACACATACATTCCAGCTGTTCCATTTATAGACCACAATGATGGGTACACACAAAAACCGATTTAAATTAACTTTAATTAAAGAAAACAAGACAAGACGGAATGAAAATTTGACATTCCAGAGCAATGTTTACGATACCCGTTTTCCGAATGTCTCTTTTCTTTGCTTGTACTATTGTATAAAATTTTTATACCCTCCACCATAACTTTGACATTCCATAAAGTATATATATTCTGGGTCTTGGTGAAATTCTGAGTCGATCTAAGCTTGTCCTTCCGTCCGTCCGTCTGTTGAAATCACGCTAACTTCCGAACGAAACAAGCTATCGACTTGAAACTTGTCACAAGTAGTTGCTATTGGTGTAGGTCGGATGGTATTGCAAATGGGCCATATCGGACAACTTTTACGTATAGCCCCCATATAAACCGAAGCTCAGATTTGGCTTTCGGAGCCTCTTGGAGGAGCAAACTTCATCTGATCCGGTTGAAATTTTGTACATGGTGTTAGTATAACAGGTTGGCTGATAAGACCCCGGTTTGACACATAGATGGCGTCGCTAGTATTAAATGCATATTATTTTTATATAGTACCAACCTTCAAATGATTCGTGTCAAAATTTGACGTCTGTAAGTCAATTAGTTTGTGAGATAGAGCGTCTTTTGTGAAGCAACTTTTGTTATTGTGAAAAAAAATGGAAAAAAAGGAATGTCGTGTTTTGATAAAATACTGTTTTGTGAAGGGAAAAAATACGGTGGAAGCAAAAACTTGGCTTGATAATGAGTTTCCGGACTCTGCCCCAGGGAAATCAACAATAATTGATTGGTATGCAAAATTCAAGCGTGGTGAAATGAGCACGGAGGACGGTGAACGCAGTGGACGCCCGAAAGACGTGGTTACCGACGAAAACATCAAAAAAATCCACAAAATGATTTTGAATGACCGTAAAATGAAGTTGATCGAGATAGCAGAGGCCTTAAAGATATAAAAGGAATGTGTTGGTCATATCATTCATCAATATTTGGATATGCGGAAGCTCTGTGCAAAATGGGTGCCGCGCGAGCTCACATTTGACCAAATACAACAACGTGTTGATGATTCTGAGCGGTGTTTGCAGCTGTTAACTCGTAATACAACCGAGTTTTTCCGTTGATATGTGACAATGGATGAAACATGGCTCCATCACTACACTCCTGAGTCCAATCGACAGTTGGCTGAGTGGACAGCGACCGGTGAACCGTCTCCGAAGCTGGAAAGACTCAAAAGTCCGCTGGCAAAGTAATGACCTCTGTTTTTTGGGATGCGCATGGAATAGATTTTATCTTGAGCAGGGAAAAACCATCAAGAGTGACTATTATATGGCGTTATTGGAGCGTTTGAAGGTCTAAATCGCGACAAAACGGCCCCATATGAAGAAGAAAAAAGTGTTGTTCCACCATGACAACGCACCGTGCTACATGGGCTTCGAATTGCTTCCCCACCCACCGTAATGTCCAGATCTGGCCCCAGCGACTTTTTATTGTTCTCAGACCTCAAAAGGATGCTCGCAGGGAAAAAATTTGGCTGCAATGAAGAGGTGATCGCCGAAACTGAGGCCTATTTTGTGGCAAAACCGAAGGATTACTACCAAAATGGTATCAAAAAAATGGAGGGTCGTTGTAATCGTTGTATCGCTCTTGAAGGGAACTATTTTGAATAACAAAAACGAATTTTGACAAAAAAAAAATATTTTTCTTTGTTAGACCGTGGACTTATCAGCCAACACCCATGAAAAAATTTGGTCCACATCGGTCCATAATTATATATAGCCCCCATATAAACCAATCCCCTGATTTGGCTTCCTCTGATCCGATCCGGCTGAAATTTGGTTCGAGGTATTAATATATGGTCTCTAATAACCATGCCAAATTGGTCCATATCGGTCCATAATTGTGGTGTACTAATCAAATGAGAAACGACGATGCGTTCTTCTTTACTTCAAAATGCAGAGTGTTTTTTATTTACTCAATACAAAGCTTAGAACTAGATATGTTAAAGCATTTATATATGTACATGTGTGTATGTGTATGTTAACGAAAAGATGCAAGCATATAAATAGATGAGAATTGAGAGTAAGAGTGAGAGTTATTTTTACATTGTTGCAAATAGATACAAAAGAAGATAATGAGTGAAACACTGTTAGATGATACCAATGTATAATAGATTGGACCGTAACACTATATGCTCCTCCTAAAGTTGTTTGTAACATTTTAACAAAATGAATACAAAAATATAGATATATAACAACTGAGTGTAAATAATAGTAACAAAATTGTTAATAAAATTCCAAATTTTCTAATTAAAGTTTATGTTGCTGTTACTATCAGAATTCGGTTTCTTTACTACTCTTCCTCCCTCTCGTGGTCTGAGTTCTCTTCTAGTGTGTGATTCCGTATTTTCTACTTGTTGTGCTACACCAGAAGAACAGTTGCTTGCTGTGGGGGGTGCTGAAGAAAAATCAGTTTCGATGAGTTGTTGTTGTTTTTGTTGTCCTCTAATTTGATCTAGATGACGTTTAATAATATAGTTGTTGTGTGATAAAATGCACGAATACGATTGAGGTCCAAGTTGTTGTTTTATAGTTGCTTGAGTCCAACTGGATTTATTAGGATTACGATAATCACGTACCATAACCTTCTGACCTTCACTAAACTGGATACTTCGATGACCTTTATGGTATCTTATATTTTGCATTTGTGCATTAATAATTTTTTCTTTAGTGGTTGGTGGTTTGAGAAGACTAAATCTGGTTTTTAGTTTTCTCCCAAAGAAAATTTTTGCTGGACATTCACCCGTGCTACAATGTGTCATATTACGATAATCCATCAAGAAACGACATAAAATTTGATCAATATTTGCATCCTTATTTTGATCCAAATTTGCATACATTGATTTTTTGAATGTTTTAACAAAGTTTTCTGCTTGTCCATTGGTTGATGGATGTCCAGGCGCAGTTAATATGTGTTTAATTCCATTCAAAGATAAAAATTGTTGAAAATCGTGCGAAGTGAATTGCGAGCCGTTGTCGCTGACCAGCGTATCCACAAGACCATAACGTGAAAACAGTTCTCGCAACTTCGAAACAGTAAACGATGTTGTCATATCTTTAGTTTTGAAGACTTCAACAAATTTTGAAAAAGAGTCAATAATGATTAAAAAGTAGAAATTTTTGATTGGCCCAGCAAAATCAATGTGAATCCGACTCCAAACCGAATCATTTGGTATCCACGGCAGTAATGAACTCTTTTCAGGACTAGGCTGAAGTTTTTGACAGGGTAGACAATTTTTAATTAAATTCTCAATATCTTTATCGATACCAGGCCACCAAATATATGACCTGGCAAGTGCCTTAGTTTTGACTATTCCCAAATGAGAACGATGAAGTTCATTTAGAACATTGTTTCTAAGTTTCTCGGGAATTATTGTCCGATAACCCCATAAAACACAACCATACTCAACAGTTAATTGAGTGTATTTTTCTCTATATGTTGTGAAGTTATCACCTCTCAAATTTTGTAAAGTTCCACCAGATATACATTCTGAAACTCTGGACAAAATTGGATCACGCCTTGTTTCACGAGAAATATCTTTAAAGTTGATTTTAAATTCACGTTCATTTTGTTCAATAAAATTTATGTAAGAATTCTCAATGTAATTACAATGAATCTCTGCTTGGGGCATTCTCGAAATGCTATCAGCTTCATTTTGGATTCCTTTCACATATTCTATGGAATAATTAAATCCAGAAAGGATTAACGCCCAACGTTGCATTCTTGCTGATGCCATGAGAGGTAAACCTTTGTTGCCACCAAAAATAGCCAATAAAGGACGATGGTCCGTTTTTAATGTAAAATGATTTCCAAGTAAATATTGCCTTAGTTTTGTAACACAAAACACAATAGATAAGGCTTCCTTCTCAAGTGTACTGTAATTTTTCTCGCTTTTCGTTAAAGCACGTGAAACAAAAGCAATTGGTTTTGTTGAATCAGAAAATTGGTGTGATAGAATTCCAGCTATTGCATTATTCGAAGCATCAGTAGTTAGAATGATTGGCAAGTCAGGATTAAAATGAACCAAAACTTGATCTGAAGTAACTGACTTCTTGATATCTTCAAATGACTTTTGACATTCGTCCGACCAAGCATACGGTACATCTTTGCTCAATAAGTTATAAAGTGGAGACATAATTTTTGAAAAATCATTTATAAATTTTGAATAATAATTCGCCATGCCAACAAAAGCTCGTACCTCAGAAATATTTCTGGGAATGGGACACGAAATTATTGATGAAATCCGATCATTATTTTTACGCAATCCATGTTTATCAATATTAAATCCCAAATAGGAAATTTCGGATTGGAAAAAAACTGATTTTTTAATATTTAATTTCAAACCTGAAGTTTGTAATTTTCGAAGAACTCTCTTCAAAGTTCTGACATGTTCTTGCATGTTCCTTCCAGTGACAGTAATGTCATCTTGGTAAACAACCACATTCGGAATATCACGAAGTAAATTTTCCATTGTTTTTTGAAATATGGCCGCAGCCGTTTTAACTCCAAATGGCAACCTCTTTACTTTCAAAGTACCAATATGTGTACTCCACGCACATAAAAATTGAGAATCATCATCCAAAACAAGTTGATTATAAGCGTTAGATAAATCAAGTTTAGTGAAAATTTCACCACCCTGCAATGATGCGAAAATCTCATCAATTCTGGGTAAAGGATATTTGAAATCCAATAAAAATTTGTTTAAAGTGACTTTGTAATCACCACATATTCTCAAATCTCCGTTTGGCTTTAGAATTGGAACTAATGGAGTTCCCCAATCGGAATTATCAACAGGTTCCAGAACACCAGCATTAATCAAATCTCTCAATTTCTCTTCAACTTTGCCTTTCCATGCCAACGGTAAAGGTCTTGGTTTACAAAAAACAGGAACTGCGTCCTCAGCAATTTTTAAAGAAATTTTGTTGACGTTATACTCGCCCAACTTATCTTGAAAAACTTCAGCAAATTCATTTTTAATTTGTTCAACGATCGCCGTATAAGAATTCTTTGAATCAATACTATTTACTTGCAGCAATTCAAAATTAAATGATCGCAAAAACGAACGTCCAAGCAAGGGTGGATTTTTCGAATCTACAACAACAACAACAACTTTTTTCGTTTTACCTTGAAATGTCACCGACGCATCATACTCTCCTACCAGCTTCAATTTGTCACCACTGTAGTCTACATATGGTACCTTACATTGACGAAGTGTTTTCTTAATGTTGTTCTCCTTATAAAAAGAAACGGGCATTAATGTACAAGGAGCCCCAGTATCACACACAGCACAAAGCTCAACACCATCAATGACAATCTGAAGAGAATACACATCACTAGAATTGCGCTCAGCCACACTGAAAATTGAATAATTAAATAAATCATCATTAGCATCATCATCATTAGAATTATCAAAATTATTATTAACAAAATTGACACTTCTCTTTCTGTTATGACACACAGAAGCCAGATGACCAATTCTCCCACAAGCATGACATTTACTATCCTTGTATCTACAAGATTGGGAGTTATGATTTTTCCAGCCACAATGTAAACAAGCAGACTTCTTCTCCACATCACCTCTGTTGTTATGACCATTGCCTCTGTTGCTGTTAAAATTACTGCTTCTGTTATTATTGTTACCACTGCCTCTGTTGTTGCTGCCACCACTACCTCTGCTACCACTGGTGCCATATCCTCTGCTACTACCGCCATTGCCGTTATGTTTGAAGTTTAATTTTTGCTTTTGAACAAGGTTCACTGAACTTTGTTCCCTCTCTGCCTCCTTTGTCATGTTCTTCGTCTCTAAAATCATTGCCTTCCTCAACGCCACTTGCACCGTTAGACTTTCGTCCTCTTCACACAGTCGTTCGAAAATGAAATTTGGCAAACCCATCACAAATTGATTTAGAACGAAGGCTTCCAAGTTTGCACCAAATTTACAATTAAGAGCTAATGTCTTAACACGGGCATACCACTCAGCCACGGTCTCACTGTCGTGTTTTGTTGATACATGGAACTTTTTCCTTTCACTGAACACAATAGTTGGTGGTGTGTAGTGGGTATCCAATATAATGCACAATTCATCATACCGCTTGGTTACAGGAGCATCCGGACTACACAAACTGTGTAACATTTTATAAGCCACGGCACCAATTGATTTTAATAAAATCGACTTCTTCACATTGTCATCCGTGCAACTTATTTCACAAAAATGTATGTCCAAACGTTCTTTCCATACATTCCATGACTCCACATTAGGATTAAATTCCGTCACATTCGATGTTTGAAACACAGCAATTTGACTAGCGGCAAAACTTTGATTTGCTTCATCCATCTTGGCAGGCATTTCTTTTTTTTACTGTTTGTTTCGTTTTATTTGTTAAATTATTTACTTTATTAACTTATTAAGTTTTACTCTTTTATCCTCGTCGCCATTAATTGTGGTGTACTAATCAAATGAGAAACGACGATGCGTTCTTCTTTACTTCAAAATGCAGAGTGTTTTTTATTTACTCAATACAAAGCTTAGAACTAGATATGTTAAAGCATTTATATATGTACATGTGTGTATGTGTATGTTAACGAAAAGATGCAAGCATATAAATAGATGAGAATTGAGAGTAAGAGTGAGAGTTATTTTTACATTGTTGCAAATAGATACAAAAGAAGATAATGAGTGAAACACTGTTAGATGATACCAATGTATAATAGATTGGACCGTAACACTATAATAATTATATAGCCTCCATATAAACCGATCCCCAGATTTGGCTTGCGGAGCCTCTAAGAGAAGCAGATTTCATCCGATCCGGCTGAAATTTTGTACATGGTGTTAGTATATGATCTCTAACAACCATGCAGGAATTGGTCTATATCGGTCCATAATTATATGTAGCCTCCATATAAACCGATCCCCAGATTTGACCTCCGGAGCCCCTTGCAGCAACGCTCACCCGATCCGGATGAAATTTTGTACATGGTGTTAGTATATGATCTCTAACAACCATGCAGGAATTGGTCTATGTCGGTCCATAATTATATGTAGCACTCATATAAACCGATCCCCACATTAGAGCTCTTGTAGAAGCAAAATTCATCCGATCCGGTTGTAATTTGGTACATTGCGGTAGTATATGGCCGCTAACAACCATGCCAACCATGGGGAGCCACCGTGGTACAATGGTTAGCATGCCCGCCTTGCATACAAAAGGTCGTGGGTACGATTCCTGCTTCGACCGAACACCAAAAAGTTTTTTAGCGGTGGATTATCCCACCTCAGTAATGCTGGTGACATTTCTGAGGGTTTCAAAGCTTCTCTAAGTGGTTTCTCTGCAATGTGGATCGCCGTTCGGACTCGGCTATAAAATGGAGGTCCTTTGTCATTGAGCTTAACATGCAATCGGACAGCTCTCAGTGATAAGAGAGAAGTTCACCAATGTGGTATCACAATGGACTGAGTGAGCCTGATACATCGGGCTGCCACCTAACCTAACCTAACCATGCCATAATTGGTCCATATCGGACTATAATTATATACAGCCGATCCCCAAAAATAATCTAACAACATGTTCAGACAATTTTATTTCTACACACAAAAAAAAATTCACGAAAATTTTTCCAATTAAAATTTTAATTGAGTTTTAAAAAATATTCAATTAAAAATTTAATTGATTCAAAAAATTTTTTAATTGAAACAAAAATCAATCACAAAAATAATAGTATCTATTAATTTTTTAATTGGATCAATTAACTTTTAAATTGACCTACAATTAATTTTTTAATTGATACTATCATTTCTGTGATTGAAGACATTTCAATTAAAAATTAATTGGATCAACTAATTTCGTGATTGAATCAGAAAAAAAATTTTTGGTGTTTATAGAAAATTTTGTCGAAATTTTATTTCTATGGAAAACCTTTTTTCTTTGTGTATATCTAGATTAGTCTATAGTCTCTAATGGTGTTGCCACAATGAATTTTTATTTTGGACAACCATTTTTCCAAAATTGGACCAAAATTCGTACCAGCGGATCATTTTCCAAATTAAATTAATATGATTTAATAGTTAGTATTTTCCAAAATTTTACTTTGATAGAAAATTTTGTCAAATTTTTATTTCTATAGAAAATTTTGTCGAAATTGAATTTCTGTAGAAATTTTTATCAAATTTTAATTTCTATAGAAAATTTTTATCAAAATTTAATTTCTATAGAAAATTTTTTCAAAATTTTATTTCTATAGAAAATTTTGTCAACATTTTATTTCTATAGAAAATTTTTTCAAAATTTTATTTCTATAGAAAATTTTGTCAACATTTGATTTTTATAGAAAATATTGTCAACATTTTATTTTTATAGAAACATTTATCAAAATTCTATTTCTATAGAAAATCTTGTTACAATTTTACTTCTATAGAAAATTTTGTCAAAATTTTATTTCGATAGAAAATTTGGTCAACATTTTATTTCGATAGAAAATTTTGTCAAAATTTTATTTCGATAGAAAATTTTGTCAAAATTTTATTTCTATTTACTTTTATAGACAATTTTGTCAAAATTTTTTTCCTATAGAAAATTTTGTCAAAATTTTATTTTTATCAAAATTTTATTTCTATAAAAATTTTGTCAACATTTTATATTTAAAGAAAATTTTTTCGAAATTTATTTCGAATTTGTTTCGAATTTATTTCGGCATAAGTCGGCTATCATACAAAACCTTTTTTCGGAAGGTTCAAGTGTGGTTCATTGTTGGGTTTAATGAACTGCCTGAATTTATTCTAATAATTGGTTGATAGTTTTGCTGCAAGTAGAGGATGCTGATGAGGAATGTGGTAATTCCGAAACGTGCGTCCATCCAACCATCTTGCAGTCTATAGGGCTGTGGCCAAATAAATTTGACAAACATTCTTTTCCTCTGTTGGTTAAGCTACACTTGTAGTTTAGCCAATGCATGGTTTTAAGCTGAAATAAAAAACAACAACGAAATTTTATTCCAATAGAAAATGTATTCAAAATTGTATTTCTGTGGAAAATTTTGTAAAAATTCTATTTCTATAGGAAGTCAAAAATGTATTTCTAGAGAAAATTATCGCAAAATTGTATTTCTATATAAAATTTTTAAATGTTATTCCTGTACAAAATTTTTGCATAATTTTGTATCTAAAAATTTTTTTTTTAATTTTATTTCTGTACAAAATGTTGGCAAAATTGTATTTCTATAGAAAATTTTGTTAAAATGTTATTTCCATAGAAAGTTTTCTACAAATTTTATTTCTATGGAAATTTTTGTCAAAATTTTATTTCTATAGATATTTTTTTTAAATTACCGATTTGACGAAAAAAGACCAAAATCAACCGAATTCCATTTGGTCCGGCCATCGGACCAAATTTAAAAATTAATACTTTTTTGGACCAATTTTGGTCCGATCGGACCAAAATGGCAACCCTGTTCTCTAATAATTTGAAGCAACTGCAATCGATTCAAACTTTAAACTATTGAATTATTTTAAGGATGTAAAGTTTTGCCCGTCTAAAATTCCCGTTTTTTTCCGTTTTGATGCTTATGTCTAAACTTGAAAGAAAACACTTAATCGTGCATTTCTTGGACATATTAAAAGGTAATTTTAGAAAATTCGAAGGTTGAATCTGCTCTATTAGCAAGACTCACCTATAGGGAGCAACTACACGACTTCAATTTCTTTTTAGTTATTCGTTCATGTGTAAGTTTTGTAAATGCCTGTTGGGGTTTCGTTATGAAAAGGAAAATGATTATGGAGTTGCATATGAAGGCTCGTTGTCAACGTTCTTTGCAATTTTTTTTTGTTTTGTTCACTTATTCTTTTGTCGCCTTGCTTATTGTTCCAATTTTTTTTCCCAGTATATGAACAAAAAGTGTGCTTCTAAAAGAATTTTGCATTTGGTTCTCTTGAAGAATTACAATGGGGATAAGCAGCCATGTTTTCTTAATACAAATTTTTGCATATGTCCTATGTTAGTGTTTTGGGAGGCAATATACTCTTGTAACAGATTAAACCATAATCAATGATGGCAGTTTGGACAGTGAACTGCAATTGAGCCTACCAATATTAGGAAAATAAATTATGTAACTGTTTTCTTTTTGTGAAAGAATTTGGGTGAAAACCTATTATTCTACATAAGGATAAACAGTTCTTTGACCTTAAACTAGGCTTTTTTGTTTATATTATATTATTATAAAAAGTAGAAAATGATAACATCAAGTTTTTTAGTTAATAAATAGTTTGTCTTCAAACTTCTGCCCCTCAAACGAGGCAAGTGGTCCTTAATGCAAAGCATTAGCAGTTTGCTCCGACTAAATATTGTGTTCACTCTAGCATAGAAAGGGACCAGTCCCTTCCATACGTTTTGACTAGAATGATCAGAGACAGGTCAAAAGACATCAGGGCAGTTGAACCATTTCCGAATTTGACTTAGATACATATACACTGTTAGAAAAATATGTTTTTCATATGTTCCGATATGTTCGAGCACAATTTTTAAACACAATATATTTAAGAACATGTAATGTTCCTAAACTAACACTAAATGTTTGGGACACATATGTCAATATATTAGAACATATTATATTTGGGGCATAATTGTTTCATAAAAATAATATGATTGAATGTAAACATATATAAATTTACAAATTTCGAGTAAACATATATATGTTGTGATATTTTATGCGGAGAGCGACAGAAAGAGGGTTGAGGAAAGATATCAAAGAGAAAAGAGAACAATTTCTGTGAAACCGCTTGTATGTTGTTTCGGAAAACTTTTTTATGATAACCCAAAAATTGTATATGCTTAAGTCTAAATATTATTTAATTTGAATATTAGAATGAGTATTCGGAGTAAAGAGAATAGACATTCGGAACCAAGAGAATAGACATTTGAAAAAAAAGCATGTGTTTTCGCCTTGAGAGCAGCATTTTATGTATGTGTGGACATGTGTTTTGTTTATCATTTTGGCATTATCGGCACAATTTTTCTCTTGGTTCATTAAATGAAACCGGAATGTACAAGGAGTAAGTCAAAATATTCAGGCAAAGGAAATTAAAAAAAACAAGTATATACAGCACTAAGTTCGGCCGGGCCGAATCTTAAATACCCACCACCATGAACCAGATATTAGGGTTTCCTTTGAAATTTCAGGAGGGCTATGAGGATTCTGGATTTATAAGAACCATTTTTGTTTTAGAGGAATCATTAACATCTCTTGTAAATGTGCAAGAAAATTATAAAATAACGTCTTGATTTGAAATCTTAAATCTGTAGATGCAAAATCTGGAAATTTTACATTGAGTTTCAAGCAATTTTCATGATCAGTGCGCCTTCTACACCCTCAAGAAGTGAAGTCGGTCTCTATGAAGGCATTACCAAATGGACTGATAAAAACTTAATCCGATACACGTTTTTGTGAGCCTAAAATACCACAATATTTACAATTTCAGGCAAATCAGATAAAAACTACGGTTTCTAGAAACCCAAGGAGTTAAATCGGGAGATCGTTCTTATGGGGGCTATACTAAAATATGGACCCATACTCACCGTTTTCGGCACACCTCTTTATGACCCGAAAATACCTCTAGATTTCCAATTTCAGGCAAATAGGATAAAAACTTCGGATTCTAGAAGCCCAAGAAGTAAAATCGGGAAATCGGTCTTTATGGGGGCTATACCAAAATATGGACCTATACTCATCATTTTCGGCACACCTCTTTATGGTCCTAAAATACCTCTAGATTTCCAATTTCAGACAAATTGGATAAAAACTACGGTTTCTATAAGCCCAAGACCCCAAATCGGGAGGTCGTTTTATATGGGGACCATACCAAAACATGGACCGATACTCACAATTTTTGGCACACGTATTTGTGGTCCTACAATACCTCTAGATTTCCAATTTCAGGTAAATTTAATAAAAACTGCGGTTTCTATAAGCCCAAGAAGTAAAATCGGGAGATCGGTTTATATAGGGGCTATACCAAAATATGGACCGATACTCACCATTTTTAGCACACCTCTTTATGGTCATAAAATACCCCTAGATTTCAAATTTCAGGCAAATTGGATAAAAACTACGATTTCTATAACCCCAAGAAGTAAAATCGGGAGATCGGTCTATATGGGGGCTATACCAAAACATGGACCGATACTCACCATTTTTGGCACACCTCATTATGGTCATAAAATACCTATAGATTTCAAATTTAAGGCAAATTGGATAAAAAGTACGATTTATATAAGCCCAAGACCCCAAATCGGGAGGTCGGTTTATATGGGGACTATATCAAAACCTGGACCGATATAGCCCATCTTCGAACTTGACCTGCCTGCAGACAAAAGACGAGTTTGTGCAAAACTTCAGCACGATTGCTTCATTATTGAAGACTGTAGCGTGATTACAACAGACAGGCAGACAGACAGACAGACAGACGGACATCGTTATATCGTCTTAGAATTTCTCCCTGATCAAGAATATATATACTTTATATAGTCGGAAATCGATATTTCGATGTGTTACAAACGGAATGACAAACTTATTATACCCCCGTCACCATTCTATGGTGGTGGGTATAAAAAACGGTGGAATATATATAAAAATTACAAAGGGATTTTCATAAAAATAACGAAAAGGCACTATACTCTTTTTAGAGTTGGGACATTAAAATGAAAAAAGGAGGAAATAGTCAACAATTAAACTGTAAAATGTTAAAAAACCAAGTTTAGTTCCTCTTTATTAATAAAATTGTTATTTTTGCAATAAAAAAATAATATGTTATCCCAAAGCTCTGTCCATTTCGTTTATATCAAGCACTGTTTCTGACTGTTAATCTTGAATAAACCACATTTCGAAGTTTCATTATAAAAATTTAATATAGTATAAATATAAATGTGTAAATTAAAAAAAATGGTGTGCGGTCGGCAGACATGATAACCACTGCTCCACGTGGCCAACAAATGTATGTTTCTGTTAAATAATGTTATGTTTGCATGGGCTCGTGGGCGCTGCAAACTATGCTATATAAACGATAATTGTCTACTGGTGACTATAACAGCTACGTAGCCCAGTGGATAGTGTGTAGACTTACAAACTGTATGGTTCTCGGTTCGATTCTCCGTCCGGGCGAAAGATAAAATTTAAAAAATTTATAAAATTTAATAATTTCTTCAACATTATTTGTATAACAGAAAAAGGTGCCAAGAACTAAAAAATTTCTTGGAAGTGAAAATTATGTGAAAGAATGAGCACAATCTTCTTTGGGACAAATTCTTACAAGCATATAATATTTTTGGGCTCAAAATTCTTCCAAACATATAATATGTTCACATAAAACAAACATATTAATGTTTCGCCAGTATTCAATAATATATGTGCTTCCTGCAAAATATGTTTGGAGCATATGTTAGAGAAGCGATTTTTTTTGAGGGTGTATATACGTAAAATGCGAGTTAATATGGTGGTGACGGGGACTTCTCCCTTGCTCGGATTTTTGAAAAATGGACCACAGTTCTCCGATTTGCTTGAAATTTTCAGACGTTTTTTTAAAGTGCAGTGAAAAAAAACTAAACTTCTCCAATTTCTTTGAAATTTACAAAGGACGTGGGGGAGGTTATGAAGTTAATATGGGGTACCTGACTTTTTATACCCTCCACCATAGGATGGGGGGGTATATTAACTTTGTCATTGCGTTTGTAACACATCGAAATATTGCTCTAAGACCCCATAAAGTATATATTCTGGGTCGTGGTGAAATTCTGGGTCGATCTAAGCTTGTCCGTCTGTTGAAATCGCGCTAACTTCCGAACGAAACAAGCTATCGACTTGAAACTTAGCACAAGTAGTTGTTATTGACGTAGGTCGAATGGTATTGCAAATGGGCCATATCGGACCACTTTTACGTATAACCATAGAAACCGACGCTCAGATTTGACTTGCAGAGCCTCTAGAAGGAGCGAAATTCATCCGATACCGTTGAAATTTGGTTCGTGGTGTTAGTATATGGTCTCTAATAACCATGCAAAAATTGGTCCACATCGTACCCATATTATATATAGCCTCCATATAAACCGATCCCCAGTTTGGCTTGCGGAGCCTCTAAGAGGAGCAAAATTCACCCGATCCGGTGTAAATTTGGTATATGGTGTTAGTACATGGTCTCTACCAACCATACCAAAATTTCTATAGAAATTTTATTTCTATAGAAAATTTTCAGAAAATTTTATTGCTATAGAAAATTTTGTCACACTGAGTTATATAAGTATTTAATCGGCCTTTTTATACCCTCCACCATAGGATGGGGGTATATTAACTTTGTCATTCCGTTTGTAACACATCGAAATATTGCTCTAAGACCCCATAAAGTATATATTCTGGGTCGTGGTGAAATTCTGAGTCGATCTGAGCATGTCCGTCCGTCCGTCCGTCCGTCCGTCTGTTGAAATCACGCTAACTTCCGAACGAAACAAGCTATCGACTTCAAACTTTGCACAAGTAGTTGTTATTGATGTAGGTCGGATGATATTGCAAATGGGCTATATCGGTCCACTTGTACGTATAGCCCTCATATAAACGGACCCCCAAATTTGGCTTGCGATTGCTCTAAGAGAAGTAAATTTCATCCGATCCGGCTGAAATTTGGTACATGGTGTTAGTATATGCTGTCTAACAACCATGCAAAAATTGGTCCATATCGGTCCACTTTTACGTATAGCCCCCATATAAACGGACCCACAAATTTGGCTTGCGATTTCTCTAAAATAAGCAAATCAGGCTGAAATTTGGTACATGATGTTAGTATATGGTCTCTTACAACCATGCAAAATTTGGTCCATATCGGTTCACTTTTACGTATAGCCCCCATATAAACGGACCCCCAAATTTGGCTTGCGATTGCTCTAAGAAAAGCAAATTTCATCCGATACGGCTGAAATTTGGTACATGGTGTTAGTATATGGTCTCTAACAACCATGCAAAAATTGGTCCACATCGGTCGACAATTATATATAGCCCCCATATAAATAGATCCCCCGATTTGGCTTGCGGAGCCTCTAAGAAAAGCAAATTTCATCCGATCCGGCTGAAATTTGGTACATGGTGTTGGTATATGTTCTCTAATGACCATGCAAAAATTGGTCCACCTCGACCCATAATTATATATAGCCCCCATATAAGCCGATCCCCAGATTTGACCTCCGGAGCCTCTTAGAGGAGCAAAATTCATCCGATCCGGTTGAAATTTGGTACGTGGTGTTAGTATATTGTCTCTAACAACCATGCGAGAATTGGTCCATATCGGTGCATAATTATATATAGCCCCTATATAAATCGATCCCCAGATTTGTCCTACGGAGACTCTTGGAGGAGCAAAAAATTGGTCCATATCTGTTCATAATCATGGTTGCCACTCAAGCCAAAAATAATCTACACAAAATTTTACTTTTATAGAAAACATTGTCAAAATGTTATTTCTATCGAAAATTATGTCAAAATTTTATTTCTATAGAAAAATTTGTCAAAATTTTATTTCTATAGAAAATTTTGTCAAAATTTTATTTCTATAGAAAATTGTTTCCAAATTTTATTTCTATAGAAAATTTTGTCAAAATTTACTTCTATAGAAAATGTTGTCAAAATTTTATTTTGTCAAAATTTTATTTCTATAGAAACTTTAAATCTAATTATATACGTATTTAATCGGTTTTTTATACCCTGCGCCACAGTGTAGAACAGTTAGTGCATATGTTTGTAACACCCAGAAGGAGACGAGATAGACACATGGTGTCTTTGGCAATAATGCTCAGGGTGGGTCCCTGAGTCGATATAACCATGTCCGTCTGTCCGTCCCTCCGTCCGTCTGTCTGATAATTTTTGTGATCAAAGTCTAGGTCGCAATTTAAATCCAATCGCCTTCAAATTTGGCACATGTTCCTAGCTTGGGTCAGAATAGAACCCTATTGATCAAGTTTGTACAAACATAACAAGTTTGTACAAACATAACAGTTAATCGTATTGTCCAGTGTGCAAAATTTGATTGAAATCGGTTCAGATTTAGATATAGTTCCCATATATATCTTTCGCCCGATATGGACTTATATGGCCCCAGAAGCCAGATTTTTGGTCCAATTTGGTTGAAATTTTGCACTAGGATTACAATTTGTAATATAGTCATGTGTGCCAAATTTGATTGAAATCGGTTCAGATTTAAATATAGCTCCCATATATATCGTTCGCCCGATTTACACTCATATGACCTCAATGGTCAATCTGTTACTCTGATTTAATTGAAATTTTGCACAGGGAGTAGAGTTAGCATGTTAGCTATGCGTGCCAAATTTGGTTGAAATCGGTGCAGATTTATATATAGCTCACATATATATGTTTTTCTGATTTCGACAAAAATGGTCAAAATACCAAAATTTTCCTTGTAAAATCGCCACTGCTTAGTCGAAAAGTTGTAAAAATTACTCTAATTTTCCTAAACTTCTAATACATATATATCGAGCGATAAATCATAAATAAACTTTTGCGAAGTTTCCTTAAAATTGCTTCAAATTTAAATGTTTCCCATATTTTTTTACTAACATTGTGTTCCACCCTAGTACATTAGCTGACTTAAATTTTGAGTCTATAGATTTTGTAGAAGTCTATCAAATTCTGTCCAGATCGAGTGATATTTAAATGTATGTATTTGGGACAAACCTTTATATATAGCCCCCAACACATTTGACGGATGTGATATGGTATCGAAAATTTAGATCTACAAAGTGGTGCAGGGTATAATATAGTCGGCCCCGCCCGACTTTAGACTTTCCTTACTTGTTTTAGTTTAATATATTATAGTTGTACATATACTCCCTTGTAAAGAAGTTCACTGTTCTTTAAATTTAAATTAATTTCCCTGAAGACGAGCATCGGAGATGTCTCGAAATATTGGAAATTTTAAATATAAAAATACAACTCAAAAAACAACAACATCTGTTTTTATTCACATGACCTCAAGCCGAACTAAGCAAATTTAATTAATATATTATATATTAAACTAAAAAAGTCGATATAATATATCGGCTTCAGTAGAAGTTTCTACGCAATCTATAGTGGAGGGTACATAAGCTTCGGCCCGGCCGAACTTACGGCCGTGTATACTTGTTTTTGTTTAATATATACCCCGTATGGACTAACTTACAATTGAGAAGATGGTGTTAAGAAGTTTTAAGATACCTTGCTATCGGCAAGTGTTACCGCAACCCAAGTAATTTGATTATGGATGACAGTCCTTCGTAGAAGTTTCTACGCAATCCATGGTGGAGGGTACATAAGATTCGGCCTGGCCGAACCTACGGCTGTATATACTTGTTGATATTTGCAAAAGAGGGGAATCTCCTTCTTGCCAGTTGTTTAACATTTATTGACAGACAACATAGATGGATTTTCATTTTTATCTTAAAAATAAGTCCTGCCGGATTCTGTATAACGACTAAGCAGAATGAAGGATATGTTTGACGTTGATAACCCAAAATATTTCTTCAAAATGCGATAGTTTCTAAATAATTGTCTCTCTGTTTGGAAAAATGGGAATGCATAGGCAATAGGGCCGGATTCGGCTATTTTTTTTAAATAGCTAATTCATTATAATAGTATTAATCAGACTCTTAGATGTTAAAGTATTATCATAATTACAACAAATTTAAACCTCAAAGTTTTATTAAATTTTGTTTTAGCTAATATCACATTTTTTTTGCCGAGTCTATTTGCAAAACTGTAAAACCCATTTTATGCTCTAGTTGTGTCCTTTAGGCATTTCATTTACTGATTCTACAGAGCTGTAACTTTTAGGGGAAAAGTTATTGTAACTCGCATTTGTTTCCTCATTAAATTTCTATTGGCTAAATGCCAAATTAAAAGATGAAAATCCATCTTGACAACTTAGCTGTGAAATTCTCATGTCATTTATATTCCAACTACGATCTAACACTCACCCACCAAGGTAGGTAGCTCTATACGCAAAACGTTTCGCTATTTATTTTCCATGATATTTTACTCATCCTCTTACAAGGAATCTTATTAACTTCCATTTAAAATCATTCCCACCCAAATTGGCCAAATGGCTTATTAGCACAGACAGTAAATGTTTTTGGTTTAAATACAGTTGGCGTAATCACACCAATTCAAGCACAACCCCTAATTCAACCACACTCCCCCCCTCCCCCCACCATACTATTGCACAAGGATTGCCAGTGATTCACGCCTTCACTAAATTAACAGAGAATTTATTACATTTCGCGTGAAATTCATACATACTTAAGATGATTGTTTGTTGGGAAAAAGAGTTTCAGGCTCAGCCTCAAGTTGAAAACACATAACTATCTGAAAGGAGGGTGGTATGAACGGGGCGAGAAGAAAGATTGATGATTTTTTATACCCACCACAGTAGAATGGGGGTATAATAGGTTAGGTTAGGTGGCAGCCCGATGTATCAGGCTCACTTAGACTATTCAGTCCATTGTGATACCACATTGGTGAACTTCTCTGTTATCACTGAGTGCTGCCCGATTCCATGTTAAGCTCAATGACATCTCATTTGTAAAACATCGAAACATCGGTTTCTGACTATATAAAGTTTATATATATTGTGGACCAAGGATAAATTCTACAACAATCTAACGACGTCTGTCTGTTGTGATAACACTACAGCCTTTAATAAACAAGCTTTCGTTCTGAAATTTAGGACATGTTGGTTTTTTCTGAAAGCCGATCTACAAAAAAAAAAAAAAAAAAAAAACAAACAAAAAATACTTTCCTCCGGAACAAATTTTTAGACAAACGAAATTCCCATTTCTTATAAAGTGTTTTCTCTAAGGGCAATTAAATCCCAAATTATGATAAGCGATTGAACAATTATTTTTAATATTTTTTATTAGCTTTTAAAGAAAATTTTTTAGCATAAAAAACCTTGCTTGTCTAAATTTTCGATCCTAAGAAAGAAAACTCTTCTTTGAGTGCAGTTCGAAGATGGCATCTCTCTCTGTCTTCTTGAGTATTTCGACACCATATTTTGTATTCCATTTTGTGAATATAGCTCGATCCACACGCAAAGAAAAAAAACGTTTGGAAAACGTGTACCGAAAACGTTTTTCTTTTGTTAGAGTTTTTTGAATTGCTTCGAAAATTTTAAACTTTTATCACCAAAAAAATTCGTTTGTTACAAAATTTTTATTTTTTCAATAAAAAAAGTTATTTTTGAAATAACAACACAGTACATTTCGTTTATATCAAACACTGTTCTTTTCTGACTTTAGGTCTTTAATAAGACACATTTTACAGTTCAAAATTTAATATACTACAATGTAATGTTGAACATTTTTTCGGAATCTCCGAATATATCTGGAATATATGTAAAAAAACAAAAGCAAAAAAAAAAAAAACTTTGGCCGAAGCAGGGATCGAACCCACGACCCTTGGCATGAGAGTCGGACGTAGCTACCACTGCTCCACGGTGCCAAACTAAATGTTTGTTTCTGTTAAATAAACTTTGTTTATTTGGTTCGTGGGCGCCGCAAGCTATGCTATATAAATATAACTTATATGGATATTTATCTATTGATGACCATAACAGGTACATAGGCTCAGTGGTTAGTGTGTTGGCTTACAATGTGCATGGTCCGCGGTTCGATTCTCCGTCCAGGCGTAAGGTAAAAAAAAATTTTAAAAATTTATAAAATCGTATAATTTCTTCTACATTGTTGGTATTACAGGAAAAGGTGTTAAGAACTAAAAATCCTCGTGGATGTGAGAAAGATGTGAGGGACAATGCAATTAGCAAGAAAATAATGTTTTTTTTTTGAGCTAGTCTTTATGAAATTGTTTTTACATCCTGGAAAAGAATAAACGTTTATCACAAAAAGTATATACTTTTCTTCCAAATACACTTCCTTACAGCGAAAAGCAAATGAGAAACGAACTCTGTTTGTCTAAAATTTCGTTTGGGAGGAAAGAATTATTTTTTTGCGTGCACCTATTTGACAAAGAACCGTATTTTTCATTCGAGTTGACTAAAATTAGAAAATTAGACCGATATCCCGCTTCACACTTCGGGGAGATATAGACACCGCAATGTACACGCAGAGAAGGAATATGATCACCTCAAACATGTTTCAAGAGCAAAATGTTATTTTTGTATGGTAACCATGTAACATGTTTGTCACTAAAATGTTATTTTCTCGTCAAATATAACCAGCTTACCGAAATCAGATACATGCTTTCCGAGAAAATAACATGGTTGCGAAAACCATGTTACACGCAAATAAATAATTCTTTCCTCCCAAATGAAATTTTAGACAAACAAAGTTCGTTTCTCATTTGCTTTTCGTTGAAAGGAAATGCATTTGGAAGAAAAGTATATACTTTTTGTGATAAACGTTTATTCTTTTCCAGGATGTAAAAACAATTTCATAAAGACTAACTCAAAAAATTTTTTTCTGGCTAATTGCATTTTCCCTCACATCTTTCTCACTTCCACGAAGTTTTTTAGTTCTTAGCACCTTTTTCTGTAATACAACAATGTAGAAGAAATTATACGATTTTATAAATTTTTAAAATTTTTTTACCTTTCGCCTGGACGGAGAATCGAACCGCGGACCATGCACTTTGTAAGCCAACACACTAACCACTGAGCTATGTACCTGTTATGGTCATCAATAGATAAATATCCATATAAGTTATATTTATATAGCATAGCTTGCGGCGCCCACGAACCGAATAAACAAAGTTTATTTAACAGAAACAAACATTTAGTTTGGCACCGTGGAGCAGTGGTTGCTACGTCCGACTTGCATGCCAAGGGTCGTGGGTTCGATCCCCGCTTCGACCAAAGTTTTTTTTTTTGTTTTTTTGTTTACATATATTCCAGATATGTTCGGAAGATTCCGAAAAAATGTCCAACATTACATTGTAGTATATTAAATTTTGAACTGTAAAATGTGTCTTATTAAAGACCTAAAGTCGGAAAAGAACAGTGTTTGACATAAACGAAATGGACTGTGTTGTTGTTTCAAAAATAACTTTTTTTATTGAAAAAATACAAATTTTGTAACAAACGAATTTTTTTGGTGATAAAAGTTTAACATTTTCGAAGCAATTCAAAAAACTCTAACAAAAGAAAAACGTTTTCGGTACACGTTTTCCAAACGTTTTTTTTTTCTTTGCGTGTACATGGTCACCACCCAAAAATAACATTTTGCTCTTAAAACATGTTTGAGGTGATCATATTCCTTCTCTGGGTGTATGCGATTTACTTGAAATGGAAATCTAGGGGCTTATTTGGATCCCAAGTTTAAATGGCGAATATGATATGTATCTCATTAATATTTATCCAATTTGACTGAAATTGATGCATATCTATCCATATTCTGAGATAGTCGCTGTATAGGTCATATCGCATTTTAACTCCAACACAGTCAAATGCCTTGGAATGATCAAGTTTTTAGGGAGTTATCGGCCTTTAAATCTAGGCTCTATAAAATTAGGATACAGACCTGATCGAGCGATTTTCTTTTTCCGAAATATTAACAAAGAGGTTCATGTAAAAATAAATTTCAGTTTAAAAATAAAAATTATAACAGATACTTTGAATAAAACATTTTTTTCTCAATTAAAAAGACTTTGAACTATAATTGAAGCGTTTTTATCTTTAATCCAAAGATTCAGTTAATTCAGAGATTAATTCTTTGAATCAAAAATGACTTTTTTTACTTTAAGGAAAATTTGCCTTAAAGTAAATCATAAAATTAAAGAAAATTTTTAAAACAAAGATTATAAACTTTCTTTTAATTAAAATTTCTTTATTTTGGTTGCATGCTCTTTATATTAGGTCAATATTTTTTTTCAGTATGTCATCCTCCAAATTCTCTCGAATATTTTCAGTAAACTTCTGCTTGGGCACTTAAACAACTATGGTTAGGACAAAATCCCCATTGTTTCTCACATAGCAAATATGCGATATCATTCGAATATGCCTACATCTGGCGATACAGTATTTGCTCAAAAACTTTATTAGTTTGAATATTCTGCTCTCCTAATAGACGCTTTACTATATTTTTACCAAAATTTTCACATTTGCCTCTCTTATGAAATATCACAATTAGACAACAACCTAAAGAAAAGTGGTCTCATTAATTAACTGGAAAGTTTGGCTGCTACTCTTAAACTCTGATGCACTTTTGGCCGCACACCATGCGAAGAGAGTTTATGTCGTTTGTCTTTTGGCCAAAAACTAAGGAGAAGGAAAACAAAGAAAAACCATAAAATATGCCACAATATAAACACAAGCTCACAGCACACACAGACACACCCACACTTCCCCATCCATCACATCCTGTGCACTATAAGCGGATGTATGAAGGTACTATGCAACTTTTTAGTTTTCACATTAAAAATAAGAACAGAATAGAATAGTAAAGATCCAGTGGTGAAAATAAAGGAAATACAAAGGAAAAGGGGAAATTGCGGTGGTGAAATCGGTGCCTAAATTGAGTGTAAAGAAAATTTAAGATTTAAATGTTGCGATTTTCTAAGAAATTAGGAAACATTTTTTTATATTTTGTGTACCACTATATTCCCAAACCCAAAAATTGTACTGAATTCTTATGATATCAGGAGTATTATTTTTTCATATATATGCACGCAAAAAAAATAATTCTTTCCTCCCAAACGAAATTTTAGACAAACAAAGTTCGTTTCTCATTTGCTTTTCGCTGGAAGGAAGTGTATTTGGAAGAAAAGTATATACTTTTTGTGATAAACGTTTATTCTTTTCCAGGATGTAAAAACAATTTCATAAAGACTAACTCACAAAAAACATTGTTTTCTTGCTAACTGCATTTTACCTCACATCTTTCTCACATCACATTTTTTAGTTCTTGTTGTTGTTGTTGTAACAGTTTCTTGTGATCTCATCCATTTCATGTTATACGCTTGGTACATCAGCTTGTTGGCAGATCAAGGAACTCTGCGACTAAGGTGGGGTGTGTCCAGAGTGATCTGGTGGTAAGTCGGGTTGGTTTGGCTGGACAAGAGAAAAGATGACGTGTGTCGTGTGGCCCTTTGTTGCAAATTGGACAAACGTCAGCTACGCTGCTATCAATCACCGATAAGTAGGAATTGAGGCGGCTGCACTTGCCTGATCTTAATTGGCCGTGGGAGGTCTCTTTCCTCCGGTGCTATGGGCGGTGGTCGGACTCCAAGAACAGGATTAACCTTGTAGCTTCTCACCGCTTCAGCTACAGTATCCTCATGAATCATGTTCAAAACTGCCTGGTACTCTGCTTGATCTAGAGGCTCTATTTTATAGCTCTGGATCTCGCGCTCTAGATTATGTATATCAACCCTTATGTTCCTGGGTGGTGGTTGTGTATCCATAAGATGGTGGTTTGGATGATTACTGCGATAACAACCCAGGAGATACTGCTTTGACAACATGTAGTTGTGTCTTCGCACAGGGATGATCTTTGTCTCCACATAAAGGTGATCCAGGGGTGTGCTGCGGAGACACCCAGTCGCAGTTCAGCGTTCTGGCAGGTTTGTATGTTATTCCACTGCGTATCACTGGTCTGCGGTGTCCACACTGGCGCTGCATAGTTTACCACTGACCGGCCAATTGCCTTATAAGTAGTTAGCAAGGTTTCTTTGTCCGCACCCCAAGTATTGCCGGCAAGTGACTTGAGGCCCTTGTTTCTACCACGGAGCTTATTACAAATTGCAGTGGCATGGGCAGATGACCTAAAAAGGCTGTCGAATGTGACCACAATAATCTTGGTGTAATTTGCGGTCGGAATTATTACTCCATCGTCTCTGACATTCAACTGCCTGCGCACTTCTGCCGTCCATGTAGTAAATAGTGTGGCTGAGGATTTGGTGGGGGATATCCTCAAGTTTCTTGCAGTGAAATAACTAGTAAGATTAGCTATGTAGACGTTCAACCGATCGCAAATGTCATCAATATTGGGCCCAGATGCCAAGATTGTACAGTCATCCGCATATGATACAATCTCGACGCCGTCGGGAGGGGGTGGAATCGAGGACATGTAGAGGTTAAACAGTGCCGGAGATATCACCCCACCTTGGGGAACTCCCTGTTTAACTCTACGCGGTCTTGACTTTCTGTCCATGAATTCCACGTACGACTGGCGTCCACACATATAATTCAGCACCCAACGCTTCGCTCCTGCCGGTAGGGACGTATTCTCGATGTCCTCAAATAATGTGGCATGGTTGACCGTATCGAATGCTTTCGATAGGTCAAGCGCCACGAGGACCGTCCTATGACACGGCCTGGGCTGGTTAAGTCCCTTATTAATATGTGTCGAAGTGGCATGTAAGACTGTTGTCGTACTATGTACCTTACGGAATCCATGTTGATGGTGGGCAGCTGGAAAATTCTCCACAAGGCTGGGGAGGAGCAATGCCTCAAGTGTCTTGGCTACTGGCGAGATAAGGGATATCGGTCTGTACGATTCACCTTTGCTCGAATCTTTGCCCGGTTTCAGTAGTGGAATCACCCTTCCCATTTTCCAGACATCGGGTATAATGTGTGATTCCAAAGACAAATTGAGGAGTCTGGTCTGGTACTCAACTCCCAGTATTCCCAGATGCTTCATCATTAGCATATTTCTTTTCATCGAGGCCGTAGTATTATTATGTCTAAATACAGTATGGATATGCGAACGCTTAGTACTGTTACTGAGATTTGTGATTTGGGTGTTGTATTTGATGTGAAATTTAATTTCACTAGACATTTGGATTATATTATTCCGAAGGCGTATTCCTTATTATACTTCGTTAGAAGGAATGCTTCCGAATTTAAAGATCCTTATGTGAGGAAAAGTGTATATTGTTCGTTGGTCCGGTCTAAATTGGAATTTGCGTCTATTGTTTGGAGTCCGAGTGCTGCCATTCATATTAATCGGTTTGAGAGAGTTCAGAAATCTTTTACTAAATTTGCTATGAGCACTATAAATTTTTGTGATGGTCTTCCTTCTTATGAGAGTAGATGTATGCTTATTTCATTGAAAACTCTTAAGTCTAGGAGAGATATTTTTTCCGTAATGTTTTTACATGGTATTATTAATGGAAGTATTGTTTGCCCAGTACTTCTTTCATTCATTAGATTTAATTCACCACCTCGTACATTAAGGTATTATTTTCCTTTCAATTTGGATTTTCATTCTTCAAATTATGCCTTGAATGAACCGATTCATAGGTCTATGAGATTATTTAATAATATGTGCGAACATTTAGATTTTTCTATGTCAAGAGTAATGTTTAAAAATTTGTTGAATAATTTAATACTTTAATATTTATATTATATACTTTTATTAGGATTAAGAAAATTTGTATTGCCGGTCTGTAAGGATTTATTCCGTAGACACAGAAATAAAGAAATATGAATATGAATATGAAATTCCGTCAGAGCCCAGCGCCTTAGATGGTTTCGCGCTGTTGATGACATTGGTAACTTTGGCTGCAGTAAATTGTGGTGTGTCATCGGCTCGGAGACCACGTACACGACTGGTGGCTCTCCTTTTCGCTCTATCACTCTCGGGATGCTCGACAAACTGTCGGTTGAAGTATTTGGCGCACCTCTTCGGATCAGTCACAGTCACGTCGCCAAATGTGACTGAAATCCCATCATCCCTTGTGGAGGGGTTCGAGAGGGCTCTAACTGTTGACCACAATTTACCAGTTCCTGTTCCTAAGTTACATTGCTTCAGGTGCTCTAACCAAGTGTTCGGCTTGTGCTCGTCGACTATCTTACTAATCTCTAGATTTAGTTCTCTGATTCTAGGATCAGCAGGGTTAGCACGACGGCGTTCATCACGCTCGTCTGCGAGTCCCGCCGCTTCGGCTGGGAACTTGGGCCTCACTTGGGCAATTCGACCAGCGGGTATGAAGCGAGCGGCTGCTGCGTTGATGATGTCCCGGAACTCCCTCTGGGCAACATGAACATGTGAGGGGGACGGGAGCTCACTGAAGCGGCGATCGGTGTATTCTCTGAAGCCTTCCCAGTTGGCTTTCTTTTGATTAATAAACGTCCGGCGTTCAGAGGTTATGAAATCGGAGGGTCAGTTGATGGTGAGAATTATGGGGAGGTGGTCCGAACCCAATGAAATGACGGGTTGCCAGGAGACGTCATTTATCAGACCAGGCGATGCTAAGGATAAATCTGGCGAACTGCTGCAGTCACCCATAATTCTCGTGGGGGCCTCTTCGTTCACCGTGCAAAATGTGGAGTCGTCTATCTGCTCTGCCAAAGCTATGCCCCTCTGGTCATTACCCAGGAGAGAATGCCAAAGTTCATGGTGGGCATTAAAATCTCCTAGAACCAATCGGTTATGCCCGCTCCACAACCACTCAATGTTTGGGCTATAACCTGGAGCACAGCTACCAACCGGCGGTATGTACACATTGTATAGCTCTATCTCGGCAGCCCCACACTTAACTGCTACCCCCATACATTCCATGTACGGGTCATTAGTGTCTAGCACAAGCGTGATAGTTCTATACTGCACGGAACGGTGTAATATGAAAGCCAGGCCACCACCTCCATTTCTTGTGCGATCCTTCCGTAGGACATTGTACCCATCACAATGTCGTAGGCTGCAGGTGGGATTCAGCTTTGTTTCCTGGATCGCCGCGACCCTTATCCTTTTCCGATTCATAAAGTCTACGATCTCACTAATCTTACCACGGAGCCCGTTGCAATTAAATTGCAAAAATGATGCACTCTCCGGAACTGGTACAACAATATTCGGTGTAAGATGCTGCGGCGGAGAATATTGTTGTGCGGGAGAAGTCGGTGCGTAGAACCCGCCGCCGTGGGATAGTAGTTCTTTTAGCTTTTAACACCTTTTCCTGTAATACCAACAATGTAGAAGAAATTATACGATTTTATAAATTTTTAAAATTTTGTTTTACCTTTCGCCTGGACAGAGAATCGAACCGCGGACCATGCACTTTGTAAGCCAACACACTAACCACTGAGCTATGTACCTGTTATGGTCATCAATAGATAAATATCCATATAAGTTATATTTATATAGCATAGCTTGCGGCGCCCACGAACCGAAAAAACAAAGTTTATTTAACAGAAACAAACATTTAGTTTGGCACCGTGGAGCAGTGGTTGCTACATCCGACTTGCATGCCAAGGGTCGTGGGTTCGATCCCTGCTTCGACCAAAGTTTTTTTTTGTTTTTCTTTTTTACATATATTCCACATATGTTCGGAAGATTCCGAAAAAATGTCCAACATTACATTGTAGTATATTAAATTTTGAACTGTAAAATGTGTCTTATTAAAGACCTAAAGTCAGAAAAGAACAGTATTTGATATAAACGAAATGGACTGTGTTGTTGTTTCAAAAATAACTTTTTTTTATTGAAAAAATAAAAATTTTGTAACAAACGAATTTTTTTGGTAATAAAAGTTTAAAATTTTCGAAGCAATTCAAAAAACTCTAACAAAAGAAAAAACGTTTTCGGTACACGTTTTCCAAACGTTTTTTTTTTTCTTTGCGTGTGTCCAACTCTTAATTTAAGCCTTTAATTCAAAATGAGAACTGTTTAATTTTATCTTTAATCTTTATCCGTTGTTTTATATCCCCCACCATAAGACTGGGGTATACTAACTTTGTCATTCCACATAAAAATATTGATCTAAGACCACATAAATTATATATTGTGGGACGTGGTTAAAATCTGAGTCGATTTAGCGATGTCTGTCCGTCCGTCCTCCTGTTGAAATCACGCTAACTTCCGAACAAAATATGCCAATTACTTGAAACTTTTCACAATAAGTTGTTATTATATAATTATACTCATGAATTTGGTCTTCTGGAGACTCATTTCATCCGATCCGGTTTGGCTTTGGCCAAAAGCCACTCGTTTAAGAAGGCTCTGCATTGGTTTCTCATTATTTCCTCAAATATGATGGTTTTTCAGTATTTCGAATAACAAAAAAAAAATTAAAAATTAAACTCGAATTTGTTCTCTATGTAAAAATGTTGTGAATAATACTCACAAACATTTTAGCGCAAAATCAGACGTCTAAAGTGAAAAGGATCTGTCACGCAAAAAAAAAATAACGGTTGGAACGTGCACCGGAAACGTATTTCTTCTGTAAGAGTTTTTTGAATTTCTTCGAAAATTTTTAACTTTATCACCATTTTTTTACTTTTTTATATTTGCAATAAAAAAAGTAATTTTTGATCCAAAACACAGTCCGTTTATATCAAGCACTGTTCTTTTTTGACTTATAGTCTCTCTTATAGTCTACACTCAAAAAAAGTGAACTCTCTATTTCACTAAAACCAATTTAACATTCGTTTAGTTCATGGAATTATTATGTTTGGAGAAAGTTGCCTCTACTCTAATAATTTTTTGTGTACGGTAGTTAAATTAACTAAAACCGTGGAAAAAAATATACACAAATGAAGGATAAAGATTAACTAAATTCGTGTCTTCCAAGAAATAGTTCATCATGAACTTCGTATGTCACTAAAGACATTCTTGCAATTTTGAACTCCAATTTTTTCCTTCAAACTACAAATGTGTAACAAGTGAAAAAAAATTAATTATATCTAATAAATTTTCTTGAATTTGTCGACAAATATTTACTTATTTTTATGACATCGGCGTGATGCCAGCGTTTGTTATACTGTTTAGTTAAAATTTTCTAAAATTAACCGAAATTTTTCTTCCTGGTGGGTTCACTGTTTTTTCAGTGTAGATAGTCTCTTATAAAAAGTTTCATAGTAAACATTTAATATAGTAGTATGTAATGTTGAACATATTTTCGGATTTTTCCGAACATATTTGTAATACAGTCGAAGCTTGGTTTTACGAACGATATATTGTCAGGCCCTTTCGTTAATTAGAAAAATTCGTTAAATCGAATGGAAAGTTTTAAGGTTAACTTATATTGAAAATTGTAGTTTTTGATTTATGAGAAAAAAATTCATGAGTATGAGCATGAGCAGAAAATTTTGTCCAAATTTTATATTATAGAAAAAATTTTTCAAACTTCTATTTATATAAAAAATTTTGTCAAAATTTTATTTCTATAGAAAATTTTGTCAGAATTTTATTTCTATAGAAAATTTTGTCAATATTTTATTTCTATGAAAAATTTTGTCAAAATTTTATTTCTATAGAAAATTTTGTCAAAATTTTATTTCTATAGTTAGTTGTTAGTTGAATCTTTATTATTTATAAATTCATCTATAGAATTCAATGTTTAAAAAATTTAATTGATATAATACTTTAAATAAAGATTTTACGGCTATGACTTAACGTCGTCTATAGAAAATTTTGTCAACATTTTATTTCTATGAAAAATTTTGTCAAAATTTTATTTCTATAGAAAATTTTGTCAAAATTTTATTTCTATAGAAAATTTTATTTTCTCCAAATTTTATATTCGTCCAGGCGAAACGTAAATTTTTAAAAATTTATAAAATCTAATAATTTCTTCTACATTCGTTTGTATTGCAGAAAATGATGCTAAGAACTGAAAAGTGGGAAAGATATGAGAGAAGATACAATTAGCCAGATTTCTTTGAGCGAGTTTTTATGAAATAGTTTTTACATCCTCTAAAAGAATAAACGTTTATCACAAAAAGTATATACTTGTCTTCCAAACAAACTGCCTTACAGCGAAAAGCAATTTGGAAACTATATTTGATGAGGATGTGAAAATCCGAAACAGCTGTCTTCCCAACAATTTTGGACAACATTTTCACGTTTCCATACACCATAAAAATAACCGGTAATGATAGGCTAATAAATAAGGCCATTATATCATTACATGTACTAAATGCGCATCACAGATGATATATGCATTTATATTTGTTTATCTAAATTTTCTTTTGGGAGGAAAGAATTATTTTTGGCGTGTATATACTTGTTTAAGTTTGCCTTAGCTTTTTAGATTTAAAACGGATGGCAAGGAACCAGTCAAGTAAATTTTATTTGTCCTGCTTCATATTTATCGCATAAGCGAAAAGGTTTTTCTCATTAGCAAAAATGTTTCCCTTATAAGGCCTGATGATATGAGGCCTTCCAGGGGTTTGTAGCAACAAATTCTATTTATGTGTGTTGAGTGAATAAACGTAATTTGAGCAACTTTTCTCGCGCATAATTTGTGGTAAACATTTTTATTTAAACAAAAACATCGAGGCATCTCCAACTTAGTTGGGAAACAGTTATGCCAAGAGAAATAAAAAAAATATATATTCAAAATGGTATTTGTATACTGCTGCCAAAAGTAATCAAAATTAAAGTTTTCATGATGTATGCAGGGTATGAATAGCTAGAAAGGGAAATATGTTACATTTGGCAAAGTAATGTGAATGATATTGGCATTCATGGTTTTTGTTTCTAGGAAAGTCGGAAGGTAACAAAATGTTACATGACATTCGGGGTTTTGCTCATATGAATAGTATTAATTAGAGATTTTAACCTAATTAGACACTACTAACAATTGACAGATTTAATAATAATACAATAATGATTTTGGTATTGATTCCGAGCAATGAGGCGGAGAATTGAAGTAAGGATACATTTAAGACACAATTCTCTTTTAAAATTGAGTTTTACGTACTTGATTCTAGGAAACAAATTTTATTTCTTTTTCAGTTTTTTTCTTCATGTACACAGAGAATACAGATTGGTTGTAGCAACCGAATTTATAGCCAAACACCTTTTGGCAGTTACAGCAACTACCAAAAGGCAGTTGTGTCTCCCAACTATTCGGTCAATACAACCGATGGCATAGGTTGCTGCTACCTTCATAATTCAGTTGTGTTATCCAACCTTATTAATACTGGAAACCGTATTAAAATAAAATTTTTTCCTCATAATTTATATTTTATTTAAATATGTTTAAATATATTAATATACACATACATATTATTTATCAAATAAATAAAGTGCAGCTTATAAATTCCGAGCGATTTGTTCAACACTCCTATTGAATGTTGTCCATTGAGCAATAAACAAACGGGATAACAGCCAAGCTAATTTAATTCCTTATTTAAGTGGGCACGGGTGATATATACCATACCACGATTTGAGGATTTGATTTCTTCTGCGCTTTATGTTCTTCCTATCTGTACCTCTGGCCGTATTTTTTTATTTATTTGAATTAAAATGTGTAATGTCTATACGTCTTCTTCAACTACTATAAATTGGAAATAACAAAATGACATTTGAAAAATATTTCACATGTCATTCGGTTATGAAGACCGAATGACATGTGGAATTTATTTATGCTTGGTCGTATCAACCGATTTAAACTAAAATTTTTTATAGGTGAGACATTTGGTTGCTACAACATTTTGGTTGCTACTACTAAAGTAGAATTTTCATATCTACAACCGATATATAACCAATCTCTTCTCTGTGTGTAGTATCAAAGGCCTTTAAAAAAATGTTCAAGTAGAAATCATGCTGTGCTTCAAGTACAAAATGTCTTTAAAATAAAGTATTGATAAACATCTCCTATTTTTATAAGCGTGTTGTTGTTGTCAAAATGCAAAAAGTCAAATAATTGAAAGACGATTTTCTTTAATTTTGCATTATTATTATAAAATTGACCTTAATCAAAGAACATTTTCCTTCATTTTAAGATACCAATTTTTAAGTCATATCAATTAATTATGCACGCAAACAAATAATTCTTTCCTCCCAAACGAAATTTTAGACAAACAAAGTTCGTTTATAATTTGCTTCTCGGTGTAAGGAAGTTTATTTGGGAGAAAAGTATATACTGTTTGTGATAAACGTTTACTCTTTTACAGGATGTAAAAACAATTTCATAAAGACTAATTCAAAAAACAATCTTTTCTGGCTAATTGCATTTTCCCTCACATCTTTTTCACTTCCACGAGGTTTTTTAGTTCTTAGCGGCTTTTTCTGTAATACAAACAATGTAGAAGAAATTATACGATTTTATAAATTTTTAAAATTTTACCTTTCGCCTGGACGGATGTAGGTCGGATGGTATTGAAAATGGACCATATCGGTCCACTTTTACGTATAGCCCCCATATAAAGGGATCCTCAGATTTGGCTTGTGGAGCCTCTAACAGAAGTATATTTCATCCGATCCGGCTGAAATTTGGTACATGGTGTTGGTATATGGTCTCTAACAACCATGCAAAAATTGGTCCATATCGGTCCTTAATTATATATAGCCCCCATATAAACCGATCCCCAGATTTGGAGCCTAAAAGAGAAGCAAATTTCATCCGATCCGGCTGAAATTTGGTACATGGTGTTGGTATATGGTCTCTAACAACCACGCAGACATTGGTCCACATCGATCCATAATTATATGTAGCCCCCATATAAACCGATCCCCAGATTTGGCTTGCGGAGCCTAAAAGAGAAGCAAATTTCATCCGATCCGGCTGAAATTTGGTACATGGTGTTGGTATATGGTCTCTAACAACCACGCAGAAATTGGTCCACATCGGTCCCTAATTATATGTAGCCCCCATATAAACCGATCCCCAGATTTGGCTTGCGGAGCCTCAAAGAGAAGAAAATTTTATCCGATCCGGCTGAAATTTGGTACATGATGTTGGTATATGGTCTCTAACAACCATGCAAAAATTGGTCCATATCGGTCCTTAATTATATATAGCCCCCATATAAACCGATCCCCAGATTTGGCTTGTGGAGCCTCTAAGAGAAGCATATTTCATCCGATCCGGCTGAAATTTTGTACATGCCAACATATGGTCTCTAACAATCATGCAAAAATTGGTCCACATCGGTCCATAATTATATATAACCCCCGTATAAACCGATCCCCAGATTTGGCTTGCGGAGCCTCAAAGAGAAGCAAATTTCATCCGATCCGGCTGAAATTTGGTACATGATGTTGGTATATGGTCTCTAACAACCATGCAAAAATTGGTTCACATTGCTTCATAATTATATATAGCCCCCATATAAACCGATCCCCAGATTTGGCTTGCGAAGTCTCCAAGAGAAGCAAATTTCATCCAAGCCGGTTGTAATTTGGAACATGGTGTTAGTATGTGATCTTTAACAACCGTGCCAGAATTGGTCCATATCGGTCCATAATTATATATAGCCCCCTTATAAAGCGTTCTCCAGATTTGACTTCCGGAGCCTCTTGGAGGAGCAAAATTCATCCGATCCGGTTCAAATTAGGAACGTGGTGTTAGTATATGGTCGCTAACAACCACACCAAAATTGGTCCAATCACACAAAAATTGGTCCATATCGGTTCATAATCATGGTTGCCACTAGAGCCAAAAATAATCTACCAAAATTTTATTTCTATAGAAAATTTTGTCAAAATGTTATTTCTATAGAAAATTTTGCCAAAATTTTATTTCTAGAGAAAATTTTGTTAAAATTTTATTCGGTTCATAATAAAATTTTCATCATTTTCAAAATTTTATTTCTATAGAAAATTTTGTCAAAATTTTATTGCTATAGAAAATTTTGTTCCAATTTTATTCGGTTCATAATCATGGTTGCTACTCGAGCCACAAATAATCTACCAAGATTTTATTTCTATAGAAAATTTTGTCAAAAGTTTATTTCTATAGAAAATTTTGTTAAAATTTTATTTCTGTAGACATTTTTGTCAAAATTTTCTTTCTATAGAATATTTTGTCAAAATTTTTATATCTATAGAAAATTTTGTGAAAATTTTATTTCTATAGAAAATTTTGTTAAAATTTTATTTTTGTAGACAATTTTGTCAAAATTTTATGTCTACTTTGTCAAACTGAATTATATACGTATTGGATCGATCTTTTTTGATTTAATATATACCACGTATGGACTTACATACAATTAAGAAGATGGTGTTAGGAGGTTTTAAGATACCTTGCCATCGGCAAGCGTTACCGCAACTTAAGTAATTCGATTGTGGATGGCAGTGTTTAGAAGAAGTTTCTACGCAATCCACGATGGAGGGTACATAAGCTTCGGCCTGGCCGAACTTACGGCCGTATATACTTGTTTCTTCTTCATATGGGGCCGTTTTGCCGCGATTTCGACCTTCAAACGCTCCAATAACGCCATATAATAGTCACTGTTGATGGTTTTTCCATTCTCAAGATAATCGATAAAAATTATTCTATGCGCATCCCAAAAAACAGAGGCCATTACTTTGCCAGCGGACTTTTGAGTCTTTCCATGCTTCGGAGACGGTTCACTGGTTGCTGTCCACTCAGCCGACTGTCGATTGGACTCAGAAGTGTAGTGATAGGTTAGGTTAGGTTAGGTTAGGTTAGGTGGCAGCCCAATGTATCAGGTTCACTTAGACTATTCAGTCCATTGTGATACCACATTGGTGAACTCCTCTCTTATCACTGAGTGCTGCCCGATTCCATGTTAAGCTCAATGACAAGTGGCCTCCTTTTTATAGCCGAGTCCGAACGGCGTTCCACATTGCAGTGAAACTACTTAGAGAAGCTTTGTAACCCTCAGAAATGTCACCAGCATTACTGAGGTGGGATAATCCACCGCTGAAAAACATTTTTGGTGTTCGGTGGAAGCAGGAATCGAACCCACGACCTTGTGTATGCAAGGCGGGTATGCTAACCATTGCACCACGGTGGCTGCCATGATGGAGCCATGTTTCATTCATTGTCACATATCGACGGAAAAACTCGGGTGTATTACGAGTTAACAGCTGCAAACACCGCTCAGAATCATCAACACGTTGTTGTTTTTGTTGAAATGTGAGCTCGCGCGGCATCCATTTTGCACAGAGCTTCCGCATATCCAAACATTGATGAATGATATGACCAACACGTTCCTTTGATATCTTTATGGCCTCTGCTATCTCGATCAACTTCATTTTACGGTCATTCAAAATCATTTTGTTTTAATGTTTTCGTCGGTAACCACCTCTTTCGGGCGTCCACTGCGTTCACCGTCCTCCGTGCACATTTCACCACGCTTGAATTTTGCATACCAATCAATTATTGTTGATTTCCCTGGGGCAGAGTTCGGAAACTCATTATCAAGCCGAGTTTTTGCTTCCACCGTATTTTTCCCTTCAGAAAACAGTATTTTATCAAAACACGAAATTCATTTTTTTTTTTCATTTTTTTTCACAATAACAAAAATTGCTTCACAAAAGACGCTCTATCTCACAAACTAATTGACTTACAGACGTCAAATTTTGACACGAAATTTTTGAAGGTTGGTACTATATAAAAATAATATGCATTTAATACTAGCGACGCCTTCTATGTGTCAGACCGGGGACTTATCAGCCAACCTGTTATATATGTGGGAGCTATATATCTAAATGTGAACCGATTTAGAATATTTGGCAGGTTTGGTTAATTCTACACTCATAGAAAAAAGTCTGCTAAAAACAGCAGTCGATGTTTGCTGTTATATTTTTGTACTTCAGGGCCTAATGAACAACAATTTATAACATGTTTAGGTTATAAATGTTTCCTCAAAGCATATTTAAGAACCAAAAGTAGTTTTTGGTATATTTTTGCACAGTAATATACTTACAAGCTCCTAAATACGATCAGCAAACATTTTGTTTGCTGTTAGCCTCAATCCGATAAATATTCAGATATTTGGTCAAATACTATAGATATTCATAAAATATTGTTTTAATTATGTTAGGATAGCTCCCAAGTTGAAATTTTTATTTGTTTTAGCCAAAATAAAACATGTTTTAGTGTAATCGAGCTTAATAAATAGCAGGAAATGTTTGCTATTTCAGCAAACAGTGACTGCTGTCCCTTTTTCAGCAGACTTTCTGCTGTTTTAGCAGACTTTTCTGCTGTCCCTACTAACAAATTTCTTTGGGTGTACGGAAGATTACCTTTTGCTAAATTTGAGTAAGATCGGGTAAAAAATAAGGGTTTTGTGGCCAAATTTTTGAAAATCGAGCGATACATATATATGTGAGCTATATCTAAATCTAAACCGATTTCAATGATGAAAAAGATTACTTTGTGCCAAATTTGACGATAATCGGTTTCTAAAAAAGCGCAGCGTAACTACATTTGTCGAAATCCATCGATACATATATATGAGAGCTATATCTAAATTTGATCCGATTTCTTCCAAATTCAATAGCGTTCGTCCTTGTGCCCAAAAAACACCCTGTACCAAATTTCATCCAAATCGGTTAATAATTGCGATCGGAATCCTGCGAACAACAAATACAAGGACAGACGGACGGACACCAAGCGCTAGATCGACTCTGGAGGTGAGTCTGAGTTGATCGGTATATATTTTAATTCACATTCACATTTTTTGGCAGATCAAAGTTATTATACCCTGACTATGTATTTTAGGGTATAACAAGTATATACAGCAGTAAGTTCGGCCGGGCCGAATCTTAAATACCCACCACCATGAACCAAATATTAGGGTTTCCTTTGAAATTGCGGGAGGGCTTGAGGACTTGAGGACACTTCCCGAAGATAAATTTAAAGAGTTCACCTATGAGAACTATATCGGATTCTGGATTTATAAGAAACATTTTTGTTTGAGTTTTAGAGGAATCATTAACATCTCTTGTAAGTGTGCAAGAAAATTATAAAATAACGTCTTGATTTGAAATCTTAAATCTGTAGAAGTAAAATCTGGAAATTTTACTTTGAGTTTCAAGCAATTTCATGATCAGTGCGCCTTCTACACGGTCTATATGGAGGCATTACCAAATGGACCGATAAAAACTTAATCCGATACACGTTTTTGTGAGCTTAAAATACCAGAATATTTACAATTTCAGGCAAATCAGATAAAAACTACGGTTTATAGAAACCCAAGGAGTTAAATAGGGAGATCGGTCTTATGGGGGCTATACTAAAATATGGACCGATATTCACCGTTTTCGGCACACCTCTTTATGACCCGAAAATACCTCTAGATTTCCAATTTCAGGCAAATAGGATAAAAACTTCGGATTCTAGAAGCCCAAGAAGTAAAATCGGCAAATCGGTCTATATGGGGGCTATACCAAAATAAGGACCGATACTCACCATTTTCGGCACACCTCTTTATGGTTCTAAAATACCTCTAGATTTCCAATTTCAGACAAATTGGATAAAAACTACGGTTTCTATAAGCCCAAGACCCAAATCGGGAGGTCGTTTTATATGGGGACCATACCAAAACATGGACCGATACTCACAATTTTTGGCACACGTATCTGTGGTCCTACAATACCTCTAGATTTCCAATTTCAGGTAAATTGAATAAAAACTGCGGTTTCTATAAGCCCAAGAAGTAAAATCGGGAGATCGGTTTATATGGGGGCTATACCAAAACATGGACCGATACTCGCCATTTTTGACACACCTCTTTATGGTCATAAAATACCTCTAGATTTCAAAATTCAGGCAAATTGGATAAAAACTACGATTTCTATAAGCCCAAGACCCCAAATCGGGAGGTCGGTTTATATGGGGACTATATCAAAACCTGGACCGATATAGCCCACCTTCGAACTTGACCTGTCTGCAGACAAAAGGCGAGTTTGTGCAAAATTTCAGCACGATTGCTTCATTATTGAAGACTGTATCGTGATTACAACAGACAGACAGACGGACAGACGGACATCGTTATATCGTCTTAGAATTTCTCTCTGATCAAGAATATATATACTTTATATAGTCGGAAATCGATATTTCGATGTGTTACAAACGGAATGACAAACTTATTATACCCCCGTCACCATTCTATGGTGGTGGGTATAAAAAGACAAAATGTTTGCAACCACGCTACATTTTCCTCCTATACCATTGACTTACAACCAGGGCTGCCAACAAAATTTTAAGAAAATCATCACTTTTTCCCGAAAAAGTCGTCATAATCGGCACTTGCATTATAAAAATCGTCCAAAAATCGGGAATTTAAATAATATTAAAATAAATGCATCCAGATTTTATATCCTAAATAATAACTTTGTTTGACTTTAGACTCCATAAAACATACTGATCGACTCAAAATCACGTCCTGAGTCGATCTATTCGTATTCGTTCGTTTATCGATCGGTCTGTCTATGTATTGTTCGCAGGATTCCGGTCGCAATAATTTTGATGAAAGTTGGTTCAGTGCTTTTTGGGCACAAGATGGCGTTCGTCATTGAATTTGGAAAAAAATCGGATCACATTTAGATATAGCCCCCATATATATGCATCGCCCAATTTCAACAAATGGGGTCGTATTGAGCTAAATAGGTCGTCCATCTTCAAATTTAATACAAAGTAATTAAGTACGCTTATAGTAAGCATAATTTAATCGAAATCGGTTAAGATTTCGAATTCGCTCGATTTTACCAAATTTTTGAACCGTGTAAATATCGTCATTTTAGAGGCAAAAATCGGAAACTGTTATTTTTTTGAGTCAAAAATCGTCAAAATGCCGATAAATCGGCAAAATTGGCAGCCCTGCTTACAACTTTAAGATTCCACTGTATGGGTTGAAATAAATTCCGTTTAAAAATTGTTGTTATTGTTATAGTTCTCATGTCATATATCCATAATTTAAATTCATCATAATAATAAATAAAAACTATTTTGGTTCTCCATATTAATACATCACCATAGTTAATGTGAAAAAAAGACTGTGCTATCTTTAAAGAAAAGTTACCAAGAAAGGATATTCTCCTTTCGTGCAAAACTCTTTATAAAGTTTCCACCATTGTTGTTGTTATTCTCCTTTTTTTCTTTGCGAAACCTCATCAAATATGGGTGGAGTATTTTTATCACCTTGTTTTCGCTTTTATTTCGTTATTTTACTTTCATTTTTAGCACCATTTCGTCTCTTATCTGATTGTGACGTATGTCAACAGAAAAGAAGACCATTCGATGTTATCCTCTCTGTGTGTTGTGTTTGTTTTTTTTTTTTCTTTGTGACAAAATATAAAATATAAACTATTTTATAAAATGAGAATGGAATTAAATAAATAATGTCAGCCTTTTGTTCTACTTTGTGAATTTCATATGAAAGCTAGTTTTCCGTTTCCTTGTTTTTTTGCCAATGTGGCCAATTGGTTGTTTGTGTGTGAATGGGTGTGTGGTTGTGTGTGTACAATATAGGGTAGTAGTTGCTGCTGAAGAAATTCCTTTTATTGATGTTGAACATGCCAACCTTAAATGGAAACTTTCAACAAAAGAGTTGCAAATATTGTTTATTGTTGTCGTAGAGGATGATTGTCATCATTTATCAACAAGTTCATTTCATGGTCAATTCATTAGAATACATATATCGTACGTACCTACAAAGCTATTCGAAGACTTGTTTATTCAGTCACTTGTTCGACGAATTCGCCCACCATTTTTATACTTCCACTGCCCATTTGCCATGGCTATGGTGGCTACAGTATTTTCGATGATACAAAAATGTGAAATATGGTAATTTTAGGGAAATTTTAGCGATTCATGTAATGGAAGCTATACTGAAAAAAAAAAACAGTAAACCTATCAGGAAAGAAAATTTTAGTTAATATTGGAACAAAATAAATTAATTTAAAAACATTTTAACTAAACTATATTAGAAACAAAGATGTCACGCCGATTTTACAAAAATAAGTAAATAATTTTTGTCAAATTCAAGATTATTATTTTTCACCTATCAAAGAAAATTTTGTAGTTTGAAGGAAAAAAAATTTGAGTTAAAAATTGAAAAATTGTGCCATAGGAAGTTAAAGTCATGGTAACTTTCTTAAAACGTAATAATTCCATGAACTAGAATATAATTAAATCGGCTTTATTGAAATATACGGTTTACTTTTTTTATACCCACCACCATAGAATGGAGATGAGGGTATAATAAGTTTGTTATTCCGTGTGTCACACATCGAAATATCGACTTCCGACTATATAAAGTATATATATTCTTGATCAGGGAGAAATTCTAAGACGATATAAGCATGTCCGTCTCTCTGTCTGTTGTAATCACGCTACATCCTTCAATAACTGCGCTATCGTCCTGAAATTTGGCACAGATTCGTTTTTTGGTTGCAGGCAGGCTTATAAAAAACGTAGCTTTGGTCCAATTAGCCTGAAATTGTGCCGAAAATAGTGCCCATCGGACCATGTTTTGGTATTGCCCCCATATAGACCGATCTCCCGATTTTGCTTCTTGGGCGTCTAGAAACTGTATTTTCTATCCGATTTGCCTGAAATTGAAAATGTAGAGGTATTTTAGGACCATAAAGAGGTGTGTCGAAGATGGTCCGTATCGGTCCATGTTTTGGTATATCCCCCATATAGATCGATCTCTCGATTTTACATCTTGGGCTTCTAGAAACTGTATTTACTATGCGATTAGCCTGAAATTGAAAATCTAGACGTATTTTGGGACCATAAATATGTGTGTCGAAAATGGTCTGTATCGGTTCACGTTTTGGTATAGCCTATATGGGGGGACCGATCTCCCGATTTTTATTTATCCTGTCCGATTTGCCTGAAATTGGAAACCTAGACGTATTTTGGGACCATAGAGAGGTGTGTCGAAAATGGTCCGGATCGTCCACGTATAACAGGCGCTCTGATCATGAAAATTGCTTGAAATTGAAAGTAAAATTTCCAGATTTTACTCATCGTATTCATTTAAATAATGTCGGAAAAAATCTACAGATTTAAGATTTCAAATCAAGGCGTTATTTTATCATATACACGATATGTTTATGATTTCTCTAAAACTCAAACAAAATTGGTTCTCACAAATCTGATCTAGTCTTCATAGGTAGAATCGGGTTGAACTGATTTGCTTGGGAGAAAATTTGTCATCAAACCCCCTAAAATGCTATATATTATCAAGAAACCCGCTACGACGAAGACGTTTCAAAGTAAACTAATATATTTGATTCATGGTGGTGGGTATTTAAGATTCGGCCCGGCCGAACCTACTGCTGTATATACTTGTTATACCCATCACCATAGAATGGTGACGGGGGTATAATAAGTTTGTCATTCCGTTTGTAACACATCGAAATATCGATTTCCGACTATATAAAGTATATATATTCTTGATCAGGGAGAAATTTTAAGATGATATAACGATGTCCGTCTGTCTGTCCTCAAGTCCTCAAGCCCTCCTGAAATTTCAAAGGAAACCCTAATATTTGGTTCATGATGGTGGGTGTTTAGGATTCGGCCCGGCCGAACTTACTGCTGTATATACTTGTTTTTTACTAACATTGTGTTTCATCCCAGGGCGTTAGCCGATTTAAATTTACATCCTAGAGTTTTTGTAGAAGTACAAAAAATGTTTCCATTAAAAGTATTTGTATCTGGAAAGTTGAAGTTGAAGTTGTTGAAATGGTAACACAAATGTTGGTCTACATAGTGGTGAAGGGTATAATATAGTCGGCTCCGCACGACTTTAGACTTTACTTACTTGTTTTATTTTATTTTGGTCAGTTTAGTACTTTTCCTTTTGTAGTATTTTTCCAAAATGAATCCTTTCCTTCCACTGTGTAACTTGTCAAAGGCCATAACAAAGATGGTCACTGTAGTTGTAACTTTGGCACTACTATGACAATGACTATGACTCCGACTAAGACTACAATAAAAACCATTTGACTTAGTTTCCTGTTCTTGGCGTTTTTCCCCCTCTTCAGTTTTTGCTTTGATCGGCCTATTCAAGAGCCGTTACGATTGCTTTAAATTATGTGACAAAATACACTCTGCCACCACTCATTCCAAAAGAACATGGAAGGGTCATTCTTTGTTGTAGCGGACTACAAACGGCCACTTCAAGTTTTTTTTTGTTGTTTCGCTTTCATTGCTATTGAACATGTTTGGATATCATTAGGATGAGTAGTTTTGAAAGTGTGAGTGCGTATGTGGAAGCGTGTGTGTATGTGTGACCTTTATAATTCTCTTTGGATTCCTTCAATAACCCCCGACAAACTCGCCACCTGTTTCTAGTATGAAATTTAGATTCCGAAAGCTGTAGGAGCCATCGTTGTAAGCAAATGCTATCAGGTTTGAAGAGAAAGGATGGGAATGTGCGTTTCTGTCCATTGTCGTATAGGAAAATGGTCATAAGTCATGCAAACTTGTTGGTTGGTCAAATATGGGTTAAGCAGCAAAGGATTTGTTCTTCATCATTGTTGATAGTCTATGAGGGTCCACATGTGTGTGCGTATGCGTGTACGTGTGGGTATTGTTTGTTTGTTGCTGTTTACCAACCTTAAAACAGAATTAATCTTTTTTCCAGCCTTTTTTTCCAACGCAATCATTCTTTCAATATCCTTTTGGCAGTTTTTGAGCAAAAACTGAGCGTCCTCATGGATAATGATGACCTTTTCGTAAATCTTTGTAAGTGTATGTGCTGCCTTTTTCCTCCAATATGCATGACACTGTATTGAACAATCCTTCCTTTATCTCATTTCAATAGGGCCTCCTTTCATCACGAAATCTCAAACAAATTCCTGTTTTTGTCCACTCTCTGCACCAAAGTCCTCTTCAATAGTTTCCTTGCTCTTTTGGTCGTCATTGCTGTTGTTCCCATTGTCCTTTTTTTGTTTTGTATTCCAAACTAAACGATTTTCTGTTTAATTTAACTTTTAACATTTCTTTCGAATGAGCCATTTTTGATGATTGCTGTCATTTTGGAAAAGAAAAAACTTTTCTTTTTCCTCACTTTACATCTCCTGCCATCGATGTCCTCCTACTCGTTTTATGTTGACTGCTGTAATTACACAACAGTAAGGACGACAAAAGTCGTCCTGGTGTCGACAAAGGATGAAACCATTTGAAATCAATAAGCAATTTTTGTTTCCCTTGAGTTGCAATTTTGTGTTTCCTTGGTTGCATGCATCCTGCCCTCGATATACGTGAAAAATGAATGCAGCATTGTTAAGTCATTCCTTATGCTGTGAGCATAAGTTTTTGGAAGGCAGGATGAATTTTGTTTTTAACAGATAATGTACACTGTTAGAAAAATATGTTTTAATATGTTCCCATATAAACAAAATGTGTTTCGGGCACAATTTTTAAACACAATATATTTAAGTGCAAACATGTAATGTTCCTAAACTAACACTAAATGTTTGTGACACATATGTTAATATGTTAGAATATATTATGTTTGGGGCATGAATGTTTCATAAAAATAATATGTGTGAATGTAAATATATATAAATTTACAAATTTCGAGTAAACATATATATGTTTTGATATTTTATTCAGAGAGCATCAGAGAGAGTATAGAGAAAGAAATAGAGATGGAAACCGGGAGGGTTGACGAAAGATATCAACATAACACAGCGAGAGAATCAAAAGAGAGCAATTTCTGTGAAACCACTTGTACGCTTAGGAGGTTAGGAAATTTCTTAGCCTAGCACAAAAAGCGCGGTATAAACAGAAAAAAGTTAAGTGTTTTTTTTTTGCAATCGAAAAATTAGAAATGGGTGCTGTCATCAAATATTTACATAAAAAGGTTTATCGGGACAAGAAATTCATAATGATATGGTGAATGTGTTAGGTCAAAGTGCTCCTTCATATGCAACAGTAAACAAGTAATTAAAGTCTAAAGTCGGGCGGGGCCGACTATATTATACCCTGCACCACTTTGTAGATCTAAGTTTTCGTTACCATATCACATCCGTCAAATGTGTTGGGGCTATATATAAAGGTTTGTCCCAAATACATACATCTAAATATCACTCGATTTGGACAGGATTTGATAGACTTTTGCAAAATCTATAGACTCAAAATTTAAGTCGGCTAATGCACTAGGGTGGAACACAAGGTTAGTAAAAAAATATGGGAAACGTTTAAATCTGAAGCAATTTTAAGGAAACTTCGCAAAAGTTTATTTATGATTTGTCGCTCGATATATATGTATTAGAAGTTTAGGAAAATTAGAGTCAATTTTTCAACTTTTCGACTAAGCAGTGGATTTAGTTTCGATTTTTAGTTACAAGGAAAATGTTGGTATTTTGACAATTTTTGTCGAAATCAGAAAAACATATATATGGGAGCTATATCTAAATCTGAGTTATATCTAAGGGGAGCTATATAAAATCTGAAATCAATTTTTGTCGAAATCAGAAAAACATATATATGGGAGCTATATCTAAATCTGAACCGATTTCAACCAAATTTGGCACGCATAGCAACAATGCTAATTCTACTCCCTGTGCAAAATTTCAACTAAATCGGAGTTATAAATTGGCCTCAGTGGTCATATGAGTGTAAATCGGGCGAAAGCTATATATGGGAGCTATATCTAAATCTGAACCGATTTCAACCAAATTTGGCACGCATAACTACAATGCTAATTCTAATCTTTGTGCAAAATTTCAACCAAATTGGGGTAAAACTCTGGTATTAGTCCATATCGGGCGAAAGATATATATTACAATTTAAACGGGGTCGCACATAGTGGACGTCCAAAAACAGCAACAACAACAGAAATTGTAGCCAAAGTGCATGATATCCCAGCAAAAAAAGCGTCGCCAAAAAAGTACTGAAAATGTTCTCTTTGGATTCGGAAGTGGTGCAAAATTAACGCAGAAGTGATGAATTTAACACGGGCTTGTCATAGGACGGAAGTCTTCTATTTCAACAGCCGTTGCACTGAATATGCATCACTTCTTTAGGTGTGATCCGAATTCAATGTTAAATGTGTAAATTAAAAAATTCTATGATATTTTGTCAAATAAATAATTTTTATACTGTTTTATAATTTTTAATGGATTCTGACGCTTGTCGGAAATGTTTGACGTCAAATATTTTCAAAAATTCACAATTTTTTCAGATTGGATTTAGCATTTTTTTCGACAAAATTTAAATGATTTGTACCATTTTATGAATGCTTACTCTGTTTTTAACCTATTTGAAACAAAAAAAGTTAAAATTATCCATTAAAAATATGAAAAAACCAAGTTATAAAAAATTGAATTAAAAGAACTTCCAGGGTAGTTAAAATAAAGAACATCATTGATAGTGCATCTTCTGGAAGTGCTTTTAAAGTTGTGCCTTTGGAAGAACTTCCAAATTTTTTTGCTGGGATGGTATTAAATGATCGACGAATAAAAGTGCGTGAAGTTGCTAATATCATGAGCATCTCAAATGATCGAGTCCATTTAATTGTGCATGAAGAACTACAGATGAAAAAGCTTTCTGCAAGATGGGTGCCGCATTTGTTAACAGTCGATCAAAACGCATAAGAATGAACATTTTTCAAGCTGGTTTGGATCGTTTTAAGCGAAATAAAATGGATTTTAAGCGTCGTTTCATAACCGTTGATGAGACATAGATCCACCACTATACTCCAGAGACAAAAGAACAATCCAAACATTTCATTTCCTTTCACACTTGCACACGATGCTTATGATTCCTCTAAAACTCAAACAAATATGGTTCTTATAAATCCAGAATCTGATCTAGTCTTCATAGGTATAATCTTTGAATTTATCTTCGGGAAGTGTACTGGTTGAACTGATCTGCTTGTCACCAAATCCCCCTGAAATTTGCACAGGAAACTATAATATTTGATTCATGGTGGTGGGTATTTAAGATTCGGTCCGGCCGAACTTACTGCTTTATATACTTGTTTTATTTGGGTGTATAAGTCATACACTCCGCAAAGAATAATGAATATATTCCCCAATATTGTAATCTTCAAGAATACTTAAAGAACATACAATTCTTTAGAGTTTTCATCTCCTTGGTTGAATTACTAGGTTCTATATCTTCCCAAATTTTCCCATTTACGTTTTCGTTAACAATTTAACACATTACATATTACAACGCGGTATCGATTGATATGGGTGATGTGATATTGAAAAAAAGAAAAAAATGAATACTTACATTGTCTACATGTGTGTGTGTGTGAAGTGGAAAACGAAGAAAAATGTAACATAGGAATTCGTTGTGCTTATTCTCTTTGCTTTTTCGTATGCCATTGTTCCTGCCACGGCTGATGTCCTTTTACCATGGCTGTCGTCGTCGATTTGCTCAATGAACTGTGAGCAATAAATAAAAAATTACACATTGTTCTTGCATTATTTTCATTTCTCGTCTCTGTACTTTCTTTTGAAAATTCAAAAATGTCAATTGGGATGGAGTGAAAATAAATAAATTATTATTGAAACAAAGCTATCAACTGCAATCCGTATCGTAAACTTTGTTCTTTTGCAACATTTTTTGTGTTTTTTTTCGAAAAGTTAAATTTAACTAAAATAAATGTTCGTTACAACAAGTTTTAGGTTTTTCATTTTCATTGAAATCTAGTGCTATAATTTTCAGAAAACGAATGGCATACTGCCGCACTACACATTTTGTTGTTTCGTATTAAAAATTGACTGTATGTTAGTACTATGATATACAGTGCTGTTGAAAACATTTGCAACCACATTCACTGTTAAAAATAAACCGTAATTATAATGAAAATAAAAATATTAAAACCAACATGTTAATGCAATGTTGTTGCTTACTATGTCAATTTTAAAGATTCAAGAAAGCAACGGAACTAACGATCAAGATTTTTTGATAATTATATATTTTTATATCCTGCGCCACACTGTGGAACAGGGTATTATAAGTTAGTGCATATGTTTGCAACACCCAGAAGGAGACGAGATAGACACATGGTGTCTTTGGCAAAAATGCTCAGGGTGGGCTCTTGAGTCGATATAGCGATGTCCGTCTGTCCGTCTGTCCGTCTGTCCGTGAACACATTTTTGTAATCAAAGTCTAGGTCGCAGTTTTAGTCCAATCGACTTCAAATTTGGCACAAGTATGTGTTTTGGCTCAGAATAGATCCCTATTGATTTTGGAAGAAATCGGTTCAGATTTAGATATAGCTCCCATATATATATTTCGCCCGATATGGACTTATATGGCCCCAGAAGCCAGAATTTTACCCAAATTTGTTTAAAATTTTGCACAAGAAGAACAATTAGTACTATAGTCAAGTGTGCCAAATTTTATTGAAATCGGTCCAGTTTTAGATATAGCTCCCATATATATCTTTCGGCCGATATGGACTAATACGGTCCCAGAAGCCAGAGTTTTACCCCAATTCGGTTGAAATTTTGCACTAGGAGTACAAGTAGTAGTGTAATTAAGTGTGCCAAATTTTATTGAAATCGGTTCAGATTTAGATATATCTCCCATATATATCGTTCGCCCGATTTACACTCATATGATCACAGAGGCCAATTTTTTGCCCCGATTTAGTTGAAATTTTGCACAGGGAGTAGAATTAGCATTGTAGATATGCGTACCAAATTTGGTTGAAATCGGTTCAGATTTAGATATATCTCCCATATATAGCTTTCGCCCGATTTATACTCATATGACCACAGAGGCCAATTTTTAACTCCGATTTAGTTTAAATTTTGCACAGGGAGTAGTATTAGCATTGTGCCTATGCGTGCCAAATTTGGTTGAAATCGGTGCAGATTTAGATATAGCTCCCATATATATGTTTTTCTGATTTCGACAAAAATGGTCAAAATACCAAGATTTTCCTTGTAAAATCGCCACTGCTTAGTCGAAAAGTTGTAAAAATGACTCTAATTTTCCTAAACTTCTAATACATATATATTGAGCGATAAATCATAAATAAACTTTTGCGAAGTTTCCTTAAAATTGCTTCAGATTTAAATGTTTCCCATATTTTTTTACTAACATTGTGTTCCACCTTAGTGCATTCGCCGACTTAAATTTTGAGTCTATAGATTTTGTAGAATTCTATCAAATTCTGTCCAGATCGAGTGATATTTAAATGTATGTATTTGGGACAAACAGTTATATATAGCCCCCATCATATTTGACGGATGTGATATGGTATCGAAAATTTAGGTCTACAAAGTGGTGCAGGGTATAATGTAGTCGGCCCCGCCCGACTTTTGACTTTCCTTACATGTTTTATTTTAAAGAAACAATGTCTTTGGCCCGAAATCAATACAAGCAAAATCGTTTTGCTTCTCGTACTCATTCGAATAAAGGCATAAAAGCGTTATATCATTTTTTGCACGCTTTCAAGAGTTGTTTGAGATTATCCTGAAACTCAAACAAAAATGGTTCTTACAAATTCAGGCTCTAATGTAGTCTTAGTATTGAGACATATTAAATGCAACTTCGGAAAGCGTATCATTTGAACCGATCTTCTTGAGGTAGTATGTTTCTTAAAATACCTAAAATACCTAAATGAGGAGAAACTATTTTTCATTCATGGTGGTGAGTACTTAAGATTCGGACCGGGCGAACTTACAGCTGTATATACTTGTTATCACCTCCACGGGATTTTTATTTAGTTCTCAGCACTTTTTTCTGTAAAACGAAAAAGGTAGAAACAAAATTTTAATATTATAAATTCTTCAAATTTAATTGTTCGTCCAGACGGAGAATCGTACCGTGGATTATACATTTTCTAAACAAACACACTTTCCACTGGGGCATGTAGCTCCTTTTGTCCTCAACACACAATTATAACTGTAAATTTTTGCAAACATTTTTTTTTTGTGTATAGATTGCAGACATTAGCTAATCTTCCATTCCGACCCGCCCTAGTGCATATAACTTCATTGTTCATATTAAAGAGTTGCCAACAAAAGTAGTCCGATAATAATATTGTAACAATTTTGTTGTATAGTAAGATTGTACCGATGACGTCTGACACATACATACATGTACGTACATGAAAAATAACACTAACAGGCACGTGCAGACAAGAAAGGAGTTTCTACGGCTTATCAATGGTTCTACTCACACATACATATACGAGGATACTGAATAATAACCGCATACAATGTAAGAGGAAACAAGTTCAATCGGGAGGATGGATACATTGTGGATAATTTGAAGTTCGAAGCTATGTTTTGAGAAAATTGAATCAATTCTTCCCAGTTGAATAGATTTCGTAGCAACATGCAACACTCTTTGCATTATATACTCTATTCATTATTTCCAACTAATGAATAGATTGACAAAGTAAAGTGGGCTTTTGAAGTGGCAGACTTGAAAATTCTAGTCTGCATTAATGGCCAAAATTACATTACATTTTTATGAAATATATTTATTATTGTTTTTAACTTACGTTGATAAAACTACATAAGCAGCATAATCAAACGAAGAAAAGAATGTCTAACATATTGATTAGAATAAAACTCTGCAAACTGGTTAAATGGAGGATCAATGTAATTTTGGATGATCATCATCATCTCCTTAGAGCGAAATTGTAAACTAATTATCAGAATAATTCGGAATATTCACTAAATCGGAGGTTATCAGTTGCTTCAAAAGCAACAAAAGAAAGATGTTGTGCTTATTTAGCTTTGTCTCCTGGATCGCCGCGACCCTGATCCTCTTCCGATTCAAAAAATCTACTATTTCGTTAATTTTATCTCGGAGCCCATTGCAACTAAATTGCAAAAATGATGCACTTTCCGGAACTGGTACAACAATATTCGGTGTTAGATGTTGCGGCGGAGAATATTTTTGTCCGGGAGATGTCGGGGGGTCGCATAGTCTGATGACCCACTGCTGCTACCACTGGCACAGCATCCTGCCACGAAGTCAGTATGACTATACTCCCGTAGCGATGTTAGGCCGGAACTATTCCGGAAGTGCACCCATTCCAAGCACCGGTTACACCTCACCGAAACCGAACGATGGTGAATTTGGTTTCGGCAGACCGAACAGTACCATGGTTCTGCTCTATCCCGGCTCGGACCAAGAAGGTTCCCCAGGATGGATTGACCATCGGGTCAATCAGGTACAGAGAACCCGCCGCCGTGGGATTGAAGATTTTGTGCTCATCGTTACACCGAAAAAAAAGTTTACTATTTTTTATGAAAAATGAACTAACCCATAGTAAGAATGACCATGATTTGGCGCCAAAGATTTTTTTCATCTAGATAAGTTCATGATTTTCTTATAAATTAGTTCATGTATTACATCGTATTTTAGTTCATTATTACTATGCTGTGGGAAGAATATAGTTAAACTCATTCAAAATATTCCTGCTATCCGGAAAAATTAACAATTTTTTGGGAAACCTGTATTAAGAAATTGGTTTGAAATAAACTGTTTGTCGGTATAATTTTCAAAAAAGTAGAGAAATTGAGGAATCAAAAGTACAAAAAGCCTGTATACAACTAAGAAATTTTTCGTACAAAACAAGTCAACTTTCTATAACCACCAGTATTTTATTTCAAAGAATTATTATTATATTACACAAAACTATGGCTTATGATATACAATAAAGGAAATATTTTTAGTAGTACGTTGGACGCATTTACTTGTCGGTAGTTAGCAATTGCTTCTTCAAAAGAGTAATATTCTATGTTATTAGGACTAAACTAATTAATTTAAATGTCCATGTTTTCTATCCATATGAAAGATATATGTGGCATAAGTTGCTATATTCAATTGAATTGTCCAATTTCATCGATTTTGGCTAACTTTTGTTGGGCGGATTTGGCTTAGAGGCATCTGAAGTTATACAAAATATAAGAAAAATATTATTAATTAATTAGTTCTATCGTTCATATTGATCTTTAACTTACGTTTTTCAAGAGTATTTCCTAGAGCCAATAAGGATATCAGCTTAATTAGTATTAAACAGTAAGAATATTCAAAAAATTACCATTACGAGACCTGTCTACCTGCAAGTGAAAAACATAATTTTTAATAAATTGAAATTTTGGTTTTATTAAAAACGGACAAAATACCGTTTACAGAAAAACTTACCTCATTAAAAAATCCATCCAGTAGGTACATTATTGGAATCATATCCATGGACAAATGGGACGTTATTGAAATTATTCTCAGAATATAATTGAAATAAAAAATATTATAAAATTAGACATAATTTCCACTTGTCAGTATAGCATTTAGTATTTAATGTGGATATTAAGTTCGAGTTTAGCGGCTAAAATTGCAATTTCCATGATAAGTTTTCTTTAATAATTATAAAAAATAATCTTTATAAAAAAAACTTGATTTGGGCTATTCTCCATCAAGTTATATTTAAATTTGTATCGAAGACGTATAATTTTATACTTTGCTTAGTGATTTATTTTTAATTTTAGCGGCTAGACTCGAACTTAGTACTCACCTGTAGGAATTGCTGTAACATAAAAAATATAGATTCAAAAAAATGGTTGCTTCTCAACCTGTGATCCAGATGTAGAATAAATATAAATCATCCTATTACCACTCATGTTGTATATTTTTTATGTAAATCAATTTAAAATCCGCACTAATTTTAAACTAACATATTAACAGAAATATACAGTTCCTTAATCTGTTATTTGTTTTTTATCAATAAAAAGCGTTTTTGATTCCTCTAACATCACATCAGTCACTTCTCAGTTTCTAAATGTTTCGAAATAAATGTATTTTCATTAATAAACTCCAATACCGCACGTACAATTTTGCAAAATTAAATCCACGTGTGCACTTCATAAATGCATCAACATAACTGAATGCAACAATAAAACTGAAAGACACAAATAGTCATAAGGGATACATACCTGCCGTAAAGAAAAACAACTCCACACACACACACACGTTCCCTTTCTGATCTTGCTATTGCAAAAAACAACTCTCACCACAAAAGATACCAACAACACACAAGGAACATTCCATTGTCTCCAGAATCAAAACAACCAACAACAGCATAAATGACGCAATAACAAACACAAACAATCATACGAGATATACACAAAATGTCTCTAAAAACTCCCTCGCATGATGCACTCACATTTTCCAGTAGCACGTTTATTCATTAGTACACTGAAAAAAATATTGTCGTGAGGTCAAAGATTTCATGTCTTTAAAATACGAATGCAAATTTTGCTTAGCATAGAAGACGCATTTCTCTAATATAAAGTTTTTTTCCTTGTCCAAAAGTCGATAAACTTTTTAATGAAGTCGTAAAGCCCTTATGATTAAGTGATTTGACTTAAAAATGGGTATCATAACACGAAAGAAAAAATGTTTGGGCTAAGGTCAATTTGACTTTAATAATTCAGAAAAATTCTTTAAATTTAATGAATTTGTCTTTAAATTTGTTGCCTTTTTGCGTCTTGACTATAAAGCAAAAAATGGTTCAAATTTAGGACATGTTTTTCAAAACTTTATTTTAAAGATGTTTTTTACTTGAAGCATAGCATAATTTCTACTGGATGTCGAATCTTAATTTGGAAAATAAAGTTGTCCTTAACTCGTTTTTAAAGGACTTTGATAGCATATGAAGAAAATAAGCTGAGAAAGCGAAAAATTAAAATTTGCTTCCTAGAAGCAAGTACACAAAACCCAAATTTAAGAGAGAATTGTGTCTTAAAAGTATCCTTACTTGTATTCTCCGCTTCTTTGGCTCGGAATCAATACCAAATTTTTTAAAGTAAAGACAAAATCTTTGGAACCGGGCATGCTTTTTTTTTAGTGTAGGAATTCTATCTATAAGTTAAGGTAAAATATATACCAAATCTATGAGGAATCTATAAAAATTATATACACCTGTCAAGGATTATATTAACTAATTTTTATTCTATTTTAACTAAAATTTTCAATGTGAGTAAAAACACTCCAACATATAATAAAAAGGGAAATAATCTGTAAGTAGTCATCGTACGAATCGGTAATGTCGTTAAGTTAATTTTTACTACAAAATTTTTTTTTCCATACAAAATTTTGTCTTAGTAAATTGTCCACATTTCGTAGTAAGATTTTTATATTGCCCATGTATTTTTATAATAGAATCAACGATGCATTAACTACTGTGTTGGAAATTTATTTAAGGAAAAATCCTTCCCATTTCGTAGTTAGTGAACTAAAAAACATTTACTGTATTTTTATAAGTTTTGCTTTAGCTAAGTTAATTTTCGTTGTGGTTACGAAAAATGAACTATATTACAGTAAATTTGTTGAACTATGTGGAAGTCAAAATGGTCCTTAAATTTACAAGACACTTTTTTTTCTGTGTACTGGTGATGAAAAATGGATTCACAGGGACAGTCCCAATCAAAACAAAAATCATATTGTTACCACCCTCGAATATCCAAGGAAAGTAGGTTATGTTGTGTATTTTGTGGGACCGGTTCACTATGGTCTGATGGCCCCAATTTTTTGGCCAAAAATCATAGCGCTTAAGCGGTTGTTCTGATCACCACAAAATATTGTAGACATTGATTCATATCACATTAACATTTTCAGATTTTTGTTTTTTGATAATTAAAGTACTTACCATCATCTTTTATTTCCATATTATAAATATTTATAATATATTTTCACTTTTGACAAATATTCTTGATATGTTAAAAATCACAACACGTGTTTGAGTTAAAATGCAGAAAATTGCACATGTTGTCAGCCCTGGCAAATAACGGGTTTTTGACGTATATTTTAACAAACTATATTTTGTGACATCTGAAAGTATTTATTATCGTATGACAGTAATCAATTTTGAATTTAGAATTTTGAGTTTTGGCCAAATAATTGGGTCCGCCAGACCATAGTTCGGTGCTGTTGAGTTGCTGCAACTGAATGGAGAGATCACAAGAGCTATGCATCGAACCCAAATTATGCGCTTCAGCCGAGTATTGCGTGATCGGGTCGCTTTCATAAAATTACAGAAGCGACTTTTTTGAGGGTGTACCTCTTGTTCAGATTATTGCTTCAACGCACAACCAATGCATACAGACAAATAGTTCTATTTATAGACCAGGTGGTAGTGCACATGCAAGATGATTTAAAGGAACTTTATTTAAAGCAAACAAGCTGCTATAGGTGATCCCTTTCAAATAACGACGTACAAAATTTGGTAACAGAAGTAATGTAGTTTCTCATTTGATTTTGAATAAAAACTAGTTTTTTTACAAAAATTGGTAAAATTTGGTTTTTGTATGATAAAAGTTTGAATTTTTCGCAGAAATTCAACATAGTCGTAACAAAAAAAAAGGAAAGTCTAAAGTCGGGCGGGACCGACTATATTATACACTGCACCACTTTGTAGATCTAAATTTTCGATACCATATCACATCCCTCAAATGTGTTGGGGCTATATAAAAAGGTTTCTCCCAAATACATACATTTAAATATCACTCGATCTGGGCAGAATTTGATAGACTTCTACAAAACCTATAGACTCAAAATTTAAGTCGGCTAATGCACTAGGGTGGAACAAAATCTGAAGCAATTTTAAGGAAACTTCGCAAAAGTTTATTTATGATTTATCGCTCGATATATATGTATTAGAAGTTTAGGAAAATTAGAGTCATTTTTACAACTCTTCGACTAAGCAGTGGCGATTTAACAAGGAAAATTTTGGTATTTTGACCATTTTTGTTGAAATCAGAAAAAACATATATATGGGAGCAATATCTAAATCTGAACCGATTTCAACCAAATTTAGAACGCATAGCTACAATGCTAATTCTACTCTTTGTGCAAAATTTCAACTAAATCGGAGTTAAAAATTGGCCTCTGTGGTCATATGAGTGTAAATCGGGCGAAAACTATATATGGGAGATATATCTAAATCTGAACCGATTTCAACCAAATTTGGCACGCATAGCTACAAAGCTAATTCTACTCCCTTGCAAAATTTCAACTAAATCGGGGCAAAAAATTGGCCTCTGTGGTCAAAAAAAGTGAACCGATTTGAAATTTGGCACGCATAGCTACCGTTCTAATTCTACCCCCTGTGCAAAATTTCAATGAAGTCGGAGTAAAAGATTGGCCACTGTGGTCATATGAGTGTAAATCGGGCGAACGATATATATGGGAGCTATATCTAAACCTGAACCGATTTCAATTAAATTTGGCACACTTGACTACACTACTAAAATTTTAAGCAAATTAGGGTAAAACTCTGGCTTCTGGGGTCATATAAGTCCATATCGGGCGAAATATATATGGGAGCTATATCTAACCCATTTCTTCCAAAATCAATAGGGTTCTATTCTGAGCCAAAACACATACTTGTGCCAAATTTGAAGTCGATTTGATTACAAAAATGTGTTCACGGACAGACGGACAGACGTACAGACGGACATGGCTATATCGACTCAGGAGCCCACCCTGAGCATTTTTGCCAAATACACCATGTGTCTATCTCGTCTCCTTCTGGGTGTTGCACTAACTTATAATACCCTGTTCCACAGTTTGGCGCAGGGTATAAAAACAGGGTTTGGAAAACGGTTATCGCAGATCATGACTTTAGGCTTTAGCTGGTAAGCTGAAAAAATTTGTTTTACTCAAAAAGAAGGAATTTTGTAACGTCAAAGAAATATTTTTGTGCAATGTGGCGTAGGATATAAAAAATATAAAAACGAATAAACTCAAATTTAAATCCTAGTATAAAGTATGTAAAACTCTTTCGATCGGAATCAGTATCAGAATCATTAGTGAAGAAACAAATTCTTTGTAAACGGGCAAACCTTTTTTCAGTGTAGTTATTACATCGACCTCTCCGTTATTATATCGACCTTGGCTTAACAAAAATGTTCAATACAATTTAGTTAAATTTTCGCGCGATAAAGTACCTTCCTTTTTTATTTTTTTTTTTTTCAGTAAGCTAATTGAGTGACATATCTTTTAAAATTACTAAAAAGAAATATCATCTCCTTTACATAGGGTATTTAAAACAATGACCATGTCGTAGATGTAAAACTTTTACTTAAGCCATAGCAATAAAACTTAATTGAATGTGAAGAATAGAAAATGTTTCTGGAAACAGAAAATGAATTCAGTTAATATCAACATTTTAAGGACACTTGATTGAGTTCAACACTTGCGGTTAATAGATTACTAACATCATCAACGAGTCCTTCCTGCCCGGCTACCTTGACGGAAACAATGTTCGTAGCTTCTATTAACCTTTTTACATATGGCAAAGTTAAGCAAAGACCCCCCTCCCTGCCCAAGACTAATCTGAGGTGTTCATGTCGAGAAGGACCATAAATGAGGTGGATGGATTGAAGGTTAGATGAATGGAAGGAATCGGATGACTATGCATTAGATAGATGGCTTACAATGATGTCATTGTTGTTTTTCTAATTGGATACCTTTGCGTTGGCACAAGCCAAGTTCCAATGGCAACAGTAGCAGCATTAGTCCATAGAAGTTATGGCCAAAGAACAAGTAAAGAATTTGACAAGGATCTAGAAGGCATGAGTTACCGTAACATTTCGGGCTTATTGTGGGGCCCGTTTTGAGGGGGAATAATGCGAACAAATGTTACGAGCTCCGTTTGCTACATTGGCCAGTCTATGCTTGTACAGCAGCAGCAGCAACTGATGGTTTTGTTCTGACATCAACTGCTGTCCTGTCCATATTCCCCAATTAAGGTGAACACGACATATTTTGCGATCCAATGAATTAGAAACAAGATAAAGGACAACAAAAATCCTCTTCGATTTTTAACATCAGAGGCGCAGAAGCAATAACAACAACAGCAGCAGTAAGGACAATACCAACATGAACATCACAACGAGATAAGAAGCAAGGAATGTTTCTACCCCGACATGGGCATTTTTACCTATTGTAAATTTTGATGGCATGCCATGCCAAAAATACCAATGCCAGCAACACCAACATGGACAACCGCATGTCAAGTCATTCCGTCTCATGGATGGAAGTGGTTAATTCCAAAACATTGGCATATGTCGATAAACGAAAATGTGTTCCACGTACCGAAACGAATGTATAGATGTTTCATTATCCAGAGGCGTCCAGTGATAATGTGCAGTGGACAGCTGCATTCATTGAAACTTTATTTCCTTAGAAAACTTTGTTAAAATTTTATTTCCTAGCTCGAAAACCTTTGTTGGTAGTACCTATCTCATTTAATATCATAATTTATTATGGTTTTAAATTTCTTAATAAAAAAAATAAATAATTTTATTTCCATAGAAAAATTTGTCAAAATTTTATTTCCATAGCAAATTTTATCAAAATTTTATTTCCATTGAAAATTTGATCAAAATTTTATTTCCATTGAAAATTTTGTCAAAATTTTATTTCCTTAGAAAACTTTGTTAAAATTTTATTTCCATAAAGGGTGATACGGTCAAAATTTGGTCAAGGGAAAACGCGTTAAATCGGTGAAATCGTTTATTTAAAAAATCATTAAATTTCTTTTTCAAGTTTAATTAGTATAAAATTGAGGAAAAATATTCAGTTAGGCTTTCGCTTTTCCAAATCCGAATAGCCGGGCCTCACGCTTGACACCTGCCATCAGATTTTGTACAGCCACCTTGTCCACCTTCTTCGCCGCAGAAAGCCAGTTTGCCTTGAACTGCTGCAGTTTTTTTGGTCTTCTTTAGGTTCCGCTTGACAATAGCCCAGTATTTCTCAATTGGGCGGAGCTCTGGCGTGTTGGGAGGGTTCTTGTCCTTGGGAACCACCTGCACATTGCATTAGTTGACGGCGTACCACTCCATGGCCTTTTTACCGTAATGGCAAGATGCCAAATCCGGCCAAAACAGTACGGAATAACCGTGTTTCTTCAGGAAAGGCAGCAGACGTTTATTCAAACACTCTTTCACGTAAATTTCTTGGTTGACAGTCCCGGAAGCTATGAAAATGCTGCTTTTCAAGCCACTGGTACAGATGGCTTGCCAAACCAGATATTTCTTTGCGAACTTTGACAGTTTTATGTGCTTGAAAATATCTGCTACCTTTCCCCTTCCTTTTGCCGTATAAAACTCCTGTCCCGGAAGCTGCTTGTAGTCGGCTTTGACGTAGGTTTCGTCGTCCATTAACACGCAGTCAAACTTTGTCAGCATCGTCGTGTACAGCCTCCGGGATCGCGCTTTGGCCGTCGTATTTTGTTTATCATCGCGATTCGGAGTCACTACCTTCTTGTAAGTCGATAGTCCGGCTCGGTTTTTGGCTCGATGCACGGTTGTAGACGATAAACCCAGCTTATTTGCAGCATCTCGGAGAGAGAGGTTAGGGTTTCGCTTGAAACTACCGGCAACTCTCTTTGTCGTCTCAGCGGCTTCCGGTTTTCGATTTCCCCCCGATCCAGACTTCCCGGCTGTCGACAAACGTTCCCCAAACACTTTAATTACATTTGTAACGCTTGATTTGACAACTTTTAGCGATTTTGCCAGCTTTTCTGCGAGTAGCTCGGATTTTCGCGATGCGCGAGCAAAATTTTGATGCGCTGCTCTTCTTGCTTGGACGGCATTTTGACAACTGAAGAGTTAATTCCAAAATCAAAATAGGAGCAACATTCTACACACACACCTTCAAAATGAGGGGTGTTCATGTTTTTTAAGTGCAAAATTGAAAGAAATACGTCATGTTTATATTGACCAAATTTTGACCGTATCACCCTTTAAAAAATTTTGTCAAAATCTTACTTCCATAGAAAATTTTGTCAAAATTTTATTTCCATAGAAATTTTTGTCAAAAATTTTATTTCCATGAAAAATTTAGTAAAACTTTTGTTTCCATAGAAAATTTTGTCAAAATTTTGTTTTCATAGAAAACTTTGTCAATATTTTATTTCCATAGAAAATTTTGTCAAAATTTTATTTCCATGAAAAATTTAGTCAAGCTTTTGTTTCCATAGAATTTTTTGTCAAAATTTTGTTTTCATAGAAATCTTTGTCAAAATTGTATTGACAAAGAACATTTTGTCAAAATTTTATTTCCACAGTAAACTTTGTCAAAATTTAAATTCTATAAAAAAATTTGTAAAAATTTTAATTCCATAGAAAACTTTATTTTAATTCCATAGAAAAATTGTATTTCCATAGAAAATTTTGTCAAAATTTTATTTACATAGAAAACTTTGTCAAAATTTTATTTCCATAGAAATTTTTTTCAAAATTTTATTTCCATTGAAAATGTTGTCAAAATTTTATTTCCATAGAAAATTTTGTCAAAATTTTATTTCGAAAGAAAATTGTGTGCAAATTTTATTTCCATGCATTTTTTGTGAAAATTTTATTACCATGGAAAATTTTGTCAAAATTTTATTTCCATAGAAAATTTTTTTAAAATTTTATTTCTATAGACATTTTTGTCAATATTTTATTTCTATAAAAATTGGTAAAATACCTCTTACTAGGAGAGGAATATTTTGCAAAATCTACCAAATTATCAAGAATACTACCAATCTACCAAACAATAAAAAATCTTGAATGAGTTCAGATGGTATCAAAAGGTTTGGTATACACACACTCAAAAAAAAAAAAATAGTTTACTTGGATCCAAAAAGTGTGACCTTCCCTTAAGGATTTTGGTATCGATTCCGAGCCAAAGATGCATCTTCTTTGAAATAAAGACATTTTGTAGCGACCTATTTGCCTTTAAATCTAGGACTAATAAAATTACAATTAGGATACAGATCTCATTTATCAAATTTTCATTCTCTTTTCGAGGTTTATTAATAAAGGTACTCACGTACAAACAAATGTCACTTTAAAAATCCAAATTATAACGGATACTTCAAAGTAAGAAATGTTTTCTTAATTCCAAAAAAAAAACTTTAAACCAAAGACGCTAAATACTCAAAATAAGTCTTAGTCTATATTGGAAGCGTTTTTATTTTACATCTAAAGTTTCAACATTTCAGTTAATTTAAGGACATTTTCTTTAAATCAAAAATGTGTTTCTTTACTTTAAGGAAAATTAGCCTTAGTTCAAAGACATGTGACTTTAACGGAGGGACGCAAATTTACAAAATTTGTGTCCTAAATTACACAGAAAAAAATATCACCAAAATATTTCCAATTAAAAAGTTAATTGAAGTTGAAAATTTTTTTAATTAATAAATTAATTGATACAATTAACTTTTTAATCATGATAGAAACATTAAGTTAATTAAGTCAATGATTGAAAATTTTAAAAATTTTAATTAAAAAAATTAATTGATACAATTAACTTTTTAATCAAATTCGGAAGACTAATTCAGTTAAAAAGTGCTGATTTTTTTTTTAATTAAAAATGTATTTCAAACAAACATTTGTTAATCCAAATAAAAACTCTAAGCCAATTCAGAAAGTAATTAAAAATAGTTACCTTTTTTAAAATAAATTAATTGAGTTTTGCAATCAACATCAATTAAATTTTTAATTGAATCAATTAAAAAATTAATTGAAATTTGCTAAAAAATCAATTAATTTTTTAATCAAGAATTTTTTCTATGCCCAATTAAAACTGTGATTGATACTATCATTTTCGTGATTGAAGACATTTCAATTAAAAAATTAATTGGATCAATTAATTTGGTGATTGAATCAGAAAAAAATTTTTTGTGTGTAAACAAAAAAAAAATGATGAAGCAAAGATTATAATCTTTATTTTAATCAAAATTTCATTATTTTAAAGAAAATTGTCCTTAATATTTTGTAAATTTCGCATCCTAACATTTAGGCTTGCGTAAATATAGATCAATGTTTCGATATAGTCATTTTTCTGATGCGACTTCTTGGACCAATAGAAACATGCGTCGTTCCTTTTGTACAAAGGAACTAGTTCCTTCAAATCGTTCCATCGTTCCTTTTCGTTCCAGCTTTTTATATTTGTCATCACTGTCATCTACTAAAGGCAGAAGTTCGTGGTCAAATGGCAGATACAAAAAATATTAAAAATTGAGTAAAATTATTTAAAATAGTTTTAGAAATATAGGAAGAAAAAATAATGAAAGGAAAATTTAAAGGAGTAACTAAACTCATTGCAAGAACTTATTTTTTTTGTGTATTGTGAAGAGCCTGAAATGGAACTAATGATTCTATTGAATAGCAGCATACCAATCAATGATTTAATATACATACGCGCCAAAATGAATAAATTGTCATATAGCTCAAACAAAAGTCAAAAAATCAAATTGCGATCCGCGGAACTATGGAACGTAAGTTGAACATAAAACTAAATGACAAAAGGAACGATGAGGGCGAAAGAGATGGAACTAGTGACAATCGTTCCTTTTAGTGAACCGTTCATTGGAACTAGTTCGTTCCGGAACGACACAAGACTAATAAAGACACTTGACATCTTTTTCCGCCGGAATCGTATAACAATATATAACAAGTAAGTTGCCATATAACAAGTAAGTTGCCATAATATTCTTACGCCTAATTTTTCTAAACATCAATAAATATCCAAGGCCTCTGACTTTGAGGCCTATTAAGCTAATACTCTGATTTGTTATATTTGTTACACATGGTACATGTCTGAATATGTGTATGTGTTTCTGAGAGATTGTTCCGGTCCAGCGTTTTGTGTCGGTGAACGTTTAAGTATTAGGAATAGTTGATGCCTCGTATTTTATTGTTCTGGAAATGTAACAATGCATTGTACATTGATGTAAGGGTTTCCGCAATGCCTCTTATTCTGTTTCATAGGTTATACGCAATCGAAGTGATGTGCCGTGTCCAACAATAACAAAGAAGACCAATACACTCAAAAATACTTTTCAATAATTAAAATTTATGAAAATTTAACATTTACAAATACATACATGTATCAATAATAGTTGTCTGTAAAAAATATTTTGAAAGGATATAAAAAGCTTACAAATACGCGGTGAACAATTATCAAGTTAGCTTTCAACTATCGAGAAGTTTAAGGCAAAACTTGCGAACATAGTCTGGTCACGGAAATGGGTCTTAGTAAAGATGGGAGCCACCGTGGTGCAATGGTTAGCATGCCTCGACTATAAAAAGGAGGACCCTTGTCATTGAGCTTAACATGGAATCGGGCAGCACTCAGTGATAAGAGAGAAGTTAACCAATGTGGTATCACAATGGACTGAATAGTCTAAGTGAGCTTTATACATCGGACTGCCATCTAACCTAACCTAACCTAGTGTAGATGGAATGAAGATGTCTCCGCTCTATTTTGGTGACTGCTTCCAGTAAAAATAAGGATTCATCAAGCGGAGATCGTATTTAATATGCCTTGCTCTAAAACCAGTGGGTAGCCATCACAGTCAGGATGGGAATCTATACTGACCCTAACTTTCGAAATTTTGCCTTCGAACTGCATGGAAATACTACAAGCAATGGGCCGGAATTTAACTCAGAACATCAAGGTACTCTACAGAAAATATCTTTCATCTTAAAGAAAACAAGTATATACGACCTTAAGTTCGGCCAGGCCGAATCTTATGTACCCTCCACCATGGATTGCGTAGAAACTTCTACTAAAGACGGTCATCCACAATTAAATTACTTGGGTTGCGGCTGATGGCAAGGTGTCTTAAAATTTCTTAACATCATATTCTAAATTGTAAGTTAGTCCATGCGGGATATATAGTAGACAAAAGAAAGGTCGATTAAATACGCATATATTCAGTTCTTGACCGGTATATATAGGGAATAAATTATTACGAACCGTTATTAACTTTTGTACGGTAATTATAGAGCCAGAATTGAAATATTGGGGTGGCTTTATATATACAAATATGAACACGAGTCTACCAAAAATAGTAGATTTTTTAAATTTTCTATAAAAATAACATTTTGACTAAATTTTCCACAGAAATAAAATTTTTACAAAATTTTCTATAAAAATAAAATTTTCACAAAATTTTCTATAGTAATACATTTTTCACAAAATTTACTATAGAAATTATATTTTAACAACGTTTCCTATAGACATATAATGTTGACAAAATTTTCTATAGACATACAATATTGATAAAATTTTCTATAGAAATATACAATTTTGACAAAATTTTCAATAGCAATAAAATTTTGGTAGATTATTTTTGGCTCGAGTTGCAATCGTGATTTTTCTTTGATTGGGATCGGTTTATTTGAGGGCTATATATAATATAGATCGATACGGATAAATTTTGGCATGGTTGTTATCGGCTATATACTAGCGAAATGTACCAAATTTTAACCGGATCGGATGCATTTTGCTCCTTCAAGAGGCTATATATATTTATGAGTCGATATGGACCAATTTTTGAATGGGTGTTAGAGACCTATACCAACACCATGTACCAAATTTTAGCCAGATCGGATGAAATATGCTTCTCTTAGAGGCTCCGCAAGCCAAATCTGGGGGTCCGTTTATATGGGGGCTATACGTAAACGTGAACCGATATGGCCCATTTGCAATACCATCCGACCTACATCAATAACAACTACTTCTTCCAAGTTTCAAGTCGATAGCTTGTTTCGTTCGGAAGTTAGCGTGATTTCAATATACGGACGGGCGGACGGACGGACATGCTTAGATCGACTGAGTATTTCACCACGACCCAGTATATAAACAACATAAAGTATAGTCTTAGAGCAATATTTCGATGTGTTACAAACGGAATGACAAAGTTAATATACCCCCCATCCTATAGTGGAGGGTATACTTATGCAATATTGGAAGCTTCTTGAAATGCTTTAATTTAATTTAACCATCAACCAACCATTACAACTCAAAATCCTTCGCAAACTTAACCCTTTGGCTACCGAAGTCCACATACGATGTCATTCAAAAACGACACCAATCTCTAACTCCCTAATTAGTTTCGATTTATTTCTCAACGTTATATTAAATCTAAATAAGCTATAAATATTTTCCATAGTGGTGGGCACTAAAATGCATTTTTATAAACTTAACAATAAACGAAAAATACGAACGAAAAATAAATTCGATATATATGAATGGAGCTTATGGACCTTTCGTAAAGCCATTTGGTGACAATTCCAGAACAATATATTCAGAACAAACTCATATGTATCGTGAACTCATATATCTCTTCAATTGAAATAGGTCCACAAAATTATTTTTTTTCTGTACAAACAAAACAAGTATATACGGCCGTAAGTTCGGCCAGGCCGAATCTTATGTACTCTCCACCATGGATTGCGTGGAAACTTCTACTAAATACTGTCATCCACAATCGAATTACTTGGGTTGCGGTAACACTTGCCGATGGCAAGGTATCTTAAAACTTCTTAACACCTTCTTCTAAATTGTAAGTTAGTCCACATATTAAACAAAAAAAAAATCAGTTTGACAAAATTTTCTATAGAAATAAAATTTTGATAAAATTTTCTATAGAAATAAAATTTTGACAAAATTTTCTATAGAAATAAAATTTTGACAAAATTTTCTAGAGAAATAAAATTTTGGTGGATTATTTTTGGTGATATGGACCAATTTTTGTGTGATTAGCGATCGGCTATATATGACTATATACCGATATGGCCCAATTGTTGCATAGCTATTAGCGGCCATATACTACTGCAATGTACCAAATTTAAACCGAATGAGATGAATTTTGCTCCTCCATGATGTTCCGGAGGTCAAATTTGGGAATCGATTTATATGAGGGCTATATATAATTATGGACCGATATGGACCAATTTTTGCACGGTTGTTAAAGACCATATAATAACATCAAGTACCAAATTTCAACCGGATCGGATGAATTTTGCTCCTCAAAGGGGCTCTGGAAATTAAAATTTGGGATCGGTTTATATGGGGGCTATATATAATAAGGACCGATATGGACCAATTTTTGCATGGTTGTTAGAAACCATGTACTAACAGCACGTACCAAATTTCAGCCAGATCGGATGAAATATGCTTCTCTTAGATGCTCCGCCAGCCAAATCTGTTGGTCCACCATCCTATGGGGGAGGGTATAAAAAGAATAAAATAGTTTTAACATTAGGTTTATTTCGGTAGTGAAAGGGTTAAGCAGCTCCGAAACTTAGCAATGGGTTCGTGACAAAAATGTATACGCCTAATATTTTTCTCAAGGCAATATTCAAAAAGTATTATTAAGCAAAAATATTGAAATATATCTTACGAAATGTTTACATAAAACCCCAATCCAAAATACTTTAATTTTTTTTGTACTCTAGTCTGGACAATCGCTATTTCGGACACAGGTGAAAACTATCAATATTTTCTCTAAGTGTCCAGCGGCTTGAGTATTGCTATTTCTTGAGTATATCAAACAACAATTCAGCCTACTTCTAGTTTGACGATGCTGATGTTACGTGCTCTATCTCAACTATCGTTAGATTTTTCTTTATAGGCATTATCCTTTTGCCTCAATGGCAAATACCATCTTAATTGTCTTTTCGAGTCTATTGTTTTGGCGAATTGGTTGGATTGATAACCAAGCGAATGTACATCCATCTATCGCCACCAAGAACAACAACACCAAAACACCCCTCGCCTCCTATTCAAAGAGCTTTACAAACTATTACAATGGAATTTACGACTATACAAGTGTATATATTTTTAAAGCTGCTTGGCTTTTAAGAATCTCCATCCCCTTCCCCGCGAATTCAATCATCCTCACTCATTTCATGCACTCGTTGCTTTGAACATGTATTGATCCATTCCCCCCCTACCCATAGAGTAGGATCCATACACTTGACCAAAGACGCACACAAACACACCGATATACAAAAGAGACATGAAGATGAAGCACGCAAACCACTTTTAGGCATCCCCGCCTCGCCAAAGCCTATGCCATCACTTAATATAAACAAAATACAATTCATGTTATCCTTCCGGCAAGAGTATATTTTCCGTCTTTTGTCTCCATCATCTTAGTCCACATCAGCATCTTCATTCTCATAGGCAACATGTTCCACATTATTGTCCTCGGTGTTGTTGGTGTTGTTGCTGCTGTCAGCATTATCATCATCATCATTATCATCATCATCATCAACGCCATCACGGAGAACAAAGTACATTGAAAAGGTGATTCTAGCTGTTCCCACTACCGACTTCATCTCCACATACTTTCTTGTCCTGTCTCCAATTTAATGGTCTATTATTTTATGGGCACAATTTTATCTATTGCTGCATATTGTAAATGTACATAATCTTCTCCTGACACTCACTCAATTCACTCATTCAATCTCACGTAAGCAATAGAAGAGGTATCCATACATGGAGTGAGTATATGACCAACACTTGCATACACATACAAGGTACAAAGGATTTTAGTGTTCAAGTGTATGTATGTATGTGGGTGTGCAAGTGTATTTTCCAATTAACATGGTTTGGTATTGACAATATGATTAGCTTCTCTAATATCTACAAATAATAATAACGACCAGCATTATGATAAGCTGGGGAATTTCTCATTTTATCAGAGAATACTCAAATTTAAGACAAAAGACCACATTCCGGTAGATCAATGACCCTCAGTTGATGAGGAAAATGTGTTGAGATTAAATTGTTGATAATGCTATGGACAGATAATATATTTATTATGAACTCATCACTACTTCTTAGTTCGATGAAATGTATTGGATGGTATGCGAAACTATAAGACTTGATCCCATATATATAATTAACAGCAATAACATGTAGACTGAGGAAAATCTTCACAATGTCATATAAAATATTTGGAATGTAATAGATTTTAAAGATAAATTTTCAAGAGTCTTGATTGAAAAAATGATTGGTTTCCAATAAAATCTTATGAGAGTAAAGACTCGGATAAGTGATTTAGTAATGCTTTTAACTAAACATGCAGAATTTGTCTATTAAATATTATATATAAAAAAACTGTGATCCCTTTCAATTGCAAAATAAATCTTAGGTTGTTAACCTAACCTTGGCTGATAAGTCCCCGGTCTAACAAAGAAAAACACATTTTTTGTCAAAATTCGTTTTTATTATTCAACATAGTTCAAGAGCGATACAAAGATTATAACGACCTTCCAATTTTTTGATATCATTTTGGTAGTACTCCTTCGGTTTTGCCTCAAAATAGGCCTCAGTTTCGGCGATCACCTCTTCATTGGAGCCAAATTTTTTCCCTGCGAGCATCCTTTTGAGGTCTGAGAACAAGAAAAAGTCGCTGGGGGCCAGATCTGGAGAATACGGTGGGTGGGGAAGCAATTCGAAGCTCAATTCATGAATTTTTGCCATCGTTCTCAATGACTTGTGGCACGGTGCGTTGTCTTGGTGGAACAACACTTTTTCATACCCTCCACCATAGGAGGGGGGTATATTAACTTTGCCATTCCGTTTGTAACACATCGAAATATTCCTCTAAGACCCCATAAAGCAAATTTCATCCCATCCGGCTGAAATTTGGAACATGGTGTTAGTTAACAACTATGCAAAAATTGGTCTACATCGGTCAATAATTATATATAGCCTCCATATAAACGGATCCCCCGATTTGGCTTTCGGAGCCTCTAAGAGAAGCTAATTTCATCCGATCCGGCTGAAATTTTGTATATTGTGTTAGTATATGATCTTTAACAACCATGCAAAAATTGGTCCATATCGGTCCATAATCATATATTGCCCCCCTTATATACCGATCCCCAGATTTGGCTTGCGGAGCCTCTAAGAGAAACAAATTTCATCCTATCCGGCTGAAATTTGTTACATGGTGTTAGTATATGGTCTCTAATGACCATGCAAAAATTGGTCCACATCGGTGCATAATTATATATAGCTCCATATAAACCGATCGCCAGATTTGACCTCCGGATCCTCTTGGAAGACCAAAATTCATCTGATTCAGTTGATATTTGGTACGTGGTGTTAATATATGACCTCAAGCACCCATGCAAACATTGGTCGAAATCGGCCCACAATTATGTATAGCCCCCATATAAACCGATCCCCAGATTTGACCTTCGGAGCCCCTTGGAAGAGAAAAATTCATCGGATTCGGTTGAAATTTGGTACGTGATGTTAGTATATGGTATCCAACAACCATGCATGAATTGGTTCATATCAGTCCATAATTATATATTGCCCCTATATAAACCGATCCCCAGATTTGGTTTTGGAGCTTCTTGGAGGAGTAAATTTCCTACGAGTCAGTTGAAATTTGGTACATTGTGCTAGTATATGGCCGTTAACAACCATGCCTAAAAGATGTCCATATCGGTCGACACTTATATATAGCCCTCAGATAAATCCATCCCCAATCACACAAAAATTGGTCCATATCAAGTTCATAATTGTATATAGCACCCATATAAGCGACCCCCATATTTCAATTCTGGCTCACTACCTACCATGCAAAAGTCCATATCGATTCGTAATTATTTGTAGACTTACATACCTTTTTATCTAATATATACCACGTGTGGACTAACTCACAATTTAGAAAACGATTTAACCCTCTAATGCCCAAGCCCGCCTTTAGGCGGTCTTCATTTAATAAGGAAGCTTTTAGTAAAACACACCTTAAGACAACAAAAATGGGCAAAATAACAAGAAAACTTATTTCAAACTATTCAAGAGGCTTTGCAGCATATGCTGAATTTTATCGTACAAATTCTTCTTGTTTAGTTCTCTTGCTTTTGTGTCGTAAACATAGAAAATTTAATCAGCTGGCAAAAAATTGGGGCATTAGAGGGTTAAGATACCACAACCCAAGTAATTCGATTGTGTATAACAGTCTTTCGTAGAAGTTTCTACGCAATCCATGGTGGAGGGTACATAAGATTCGGCTTAGCCGAACTTACGGCCGTTTATACTTGTTATTCTTCATATGGAGCAGTTTTGCCGCGATTTCGACCTTCATACGCTCCAATAACGCCTCCTTGCTCGCCTTCGACTTAACAAGGAGATCTATTTACTTCTGACTCTAATGGAGGCTTGTCCGTTTCAGAATCCTTTGACTGAACTCTTTTGTATACCTTCAGATGGATATCATGAAAGCCGTAAATGTTCAATATAAAATCCGCTCGTCCTCATGGTCCATTCACCTCATCCAAACGGTCAACCTTTCAATCGGCGGTTGGAAGATTTGGGTTACATTGCTTTAGTTTGTTTAATAGACTCAGGAACATGTTTTATATAGACTCAGGTTTGCATGTATCCATGCATGTACTCTAGGTCTAGCCGGTATGTCCTTCTTGTCGACTAACTTCAAAGCGGCACCTCCCCAATTAGTATCTACACAGCTTTAAAACAATCCACAGACCTCTGGTTCGAAAATGCGTTTAACTTAAATCGTCCTTGATATCAACCAACTGCATAGCGCCAAGGACTTGGTCCGGGAAACTTATCTAACACCTGTGTGAAATACCAAATTGATAAATGAAATCAATTATAAGGGCAATATGACTTCATTGAAAAGTTTATCGACTTTAGAGAAAAAGTTTTTCGACTATTAGAGAAATGCGTCTTCTATGCGAATCAAAATTTGCAATCGTATTTGAGAGACATGAAATCTTTGACCTCACGACTTGGAGTTCAAAATTGCAAGAATGTCTTTAGTGACATACGAAGTTCATGATGGACGTATTTTTGGTAAAATTTACAAATTTAAAGAAATTCTGAACTATTTTGTGGAAGACACGGATTTAGTTAATCTTTATGCTTCATTTGAGTATATATTGTTCCTCGGTTTTAGTTAATTTAACTGAGGTACACATAAAATTATTAGAGTAAAGGAAACTTTCTCCAAACATAATAATTCCATGAACTAAAATAAAGTTAAATTGGCTTTAGTGAAATAGAGAGTTCACTTTTTTTTTTGAGTGTAGTGGCCATATAATCGTTGGTACTGAATATGCTAAATATATCGAGCCATATTAAAGCCTAATCGAATCTAACTTTTATTTAAGTTCCCAAACAATTTAAATTTGTTTGTTTGGGCGCTACGCTACTCTTCTCTATTATTTATTAAGCCATTGCCAAAATGTAAGTGTTTCACAAATATTATCCCTATTTTTTGTTTGTTTCTTTTCCTGTTTTCAAGTATTAGCTCTATTCAAGTGTTAACGTCAAACTAAGCTGATTAACCGGAAATGTAAACATGTTTGTATTCTGTTACTACTGGGAATTCTTTGCTTTTCACATGCAAATGGTCGAGTTATTGTTGTAGTCAGCTTAAAAATTTCCCAATGATTTCCAGGTACATTCATCCTCTAAAGGGATACAGGCGATTTACAGATTTTAAAGGAATTTTTGTTGGTCTATTGTTCCGGATGTTTGTTACTTTTAATTAAGGATGAATCTTGATATCCGCTCCGATTTTGAATTGGTTGTAATTTGTATCTATTGTAAGGGAGTTTTATTTATTGTATGTGTGTGCGTAATGATTCTGGGTCCTCTTTTGTCCAACAAGAGCATATTTATTTATGTCAAGTCTCATTATTCCACCCCTCCCAAAAAAATGTAGCTTAGGGATACAATAAGTAGGGATAATGAGAAGATTTTTAAAAGACTTCTGTTGATGAAAGCCTATTACTGAGATTTTCTGTGTTAGATTATAGCATCTTGACTCTGTGGGAGATCATAGTATTAAATACAAATTTCGAAAGTTTTGTGCTTTGAAGTTATATTTTAGGACAAATGAAAAAATTTTAAGGGCAAATATTACAAGAGTTTGCTGAATTTTAATTGAAGAATATTTTGAAAATCCATATCGATTTTTCATATTTGTGATACTGACCTTAGATCTAATAAACAATATATCTATAGTCTACCTTTACATACCATGATTCCTAATGGAAGCGAGTCATTTGTCTCTCTACTGAAATCACACTCAAACAGAAGTTTACTTGGATCCAAAGATGTTGACTTTTCCTTAAGGATTTTGGTATTGATTCCGAAGATGCGGCTCCACTAAATTAAATACATTTTTAGGGACCTATCTAGTTTTGAGTCTACGCTCAAAAAAGTGTTCTCTCTATTTCACTAAAGCCAATTTAACTTTATTTTATTTCATGGAATTTTTATGTTTGGAGAAAGTTTCTTTTACTCTAATAATTTTTTGCGTACGTTAGTTAAATGAACTAAAAGACGGGAAAAAATTGTACACAAACACTGAAAAAAAGTATTCCCGGTTCCAAAGAATTTGTATTTACTTTAAACATATTGGTATTGATTCCGAGCCAAAGAAGCAGAGAATACAAGTAAGTATACTTTTAAGACACAATTCTCTTTTAAATTTGGGTTTTGTGTACTTCCTTCTAACAAGCACATTTAATTTTTTAGGCTTTTTTCCTTCATATGCTATCAAAGTCCTTTAAAAACGAGTTAACAAGACCTTCATTTTCCAAATTAAGACTCGACTACCAGTAAAAATTATGCTATGTTTCAAGTAAAAAACGTCTTTAAAATAATGTGTTTAAAAACATGATGTAGGACATATTGTTTGCTTTATAGTCAATTTTATAGTAGATTTTTTCTTTATAGTCAAGATGCAAAAAGACAACAAATTTAAAGACAATTTCATTAAATTTAAAGAATTTTTCTATATTATTAAAGTAAAGTTGAACTTAGCCCAAACATTTCTTCTTTCATGTTATGAAACCTATTTTCAAGTGAAATCACTTAATTATAAGGACAATACGACTTCGACAATACGACCCGGTCTGACACATAGATGGCGTAGCTAGTATTAAATGCATATTATTTTTAAATAGTACCAACCTTCAAATGATTCGTGTCAAAGTTGGACGTATGTAAGTCAATTAGTTTGTGAGATAGAGCGTCTTTTGTGAAGCAATTTTTTGTTTTTGGGAAAAAAATGGAAAAAAAGGAATTCTGTGTTCTGATACTGTTTTCTGAAGGGAAAAAATAAGGTGGAAGCAAAAACTTGGCTTGGTAATGAGTTTCCGGACTCTGCCCCAGAGAAATCAACAATAATTGATTGGTATGCAAAATTCAAGCGTGGTGAAATGAGCACGGAGGACGGTGCACGCAGTGGACGCCCGAAAGAGGTGGTTAGGTTAGGTTACGTTAGGTGGCAGCCCGATGTATCAGGCTCACTTAGACTATTCAGTCCATTGTGATACCACATAGGTGAACTTCTCTCAGTGCTGCCCGATTCCATGTTAAGCTCAATGACAAGGGACCTCCTTTTTATAGCCGAGTCCGAACGGCGTTCCACATTGCAGTGAAACCACTTAGAGAAGTTTTGAAACCCTCAGAAATGTCACCAACATTACTGAGGTGGGATAATCCACCGCTGAAAAACTTTTTGGTGTTCGGTCGAAGCAGCAATCGAACCCACGACCTTGTATATGCAAGGCGGTGGCTCCCAAAAAAAGAGGTTGTTACCGACGAAAACTTAAAAAAAATCCACAAAATGATTTTGAATGACCGTAAAGTTGATCGAGATATCAGAGGCCTTAAAGATATCAAAGGAACGTGTTGGTCATATCATTCATCAATATTTGGATATGCAGAAGCTCTGTGCAAAATATGTGCCGCGCGAGCTCACATTTGACCAAAAACAACAACGTGTTGATGATTCTGAGCGGTGTTTGCAGCTGTTAACTCGTAATACACCCGAGTTTTTCCGTCGATATGTGACAATGGATGAAACATGGCCCCATCACTACACTCCTGAGTCCAACCGACAGTCGGCTGAGTGGACAGCGACCGGTGAACCGTCTCCGAAGCGTGGAAAGACTCAAAAGTTCGCTGGCCTCTGTTTTTTGGGATGTGCATGGAATAATTTTTATCGATTATCTTGAAAAGGGAAAACCCATCAACAGTGACTATTATCTGGCGTTATTGGAGCTTTTGAAGGTCGAAATCGCGGCAAAACGGCCCCATATGAAGAAAAAAATGTGTTGTTCCACCAAGACAACGCATCGTGCCACAAGTCATTGAGAACGAAAAATTCATGTATTGGGCTTCGAATTGCTTCCCCACCCACCGTATTCTCCAGATCTGGCCTCCAGCGACTTTTTCTCAGACCTCGCAGGGAAAAAAATTGGCTGCAATGAAGAGGTGGTCGCCGAAACTGAGGCCTATTTTGAGGCAAAATCGAAGGAGTACTACCAAAATGGTATCAAAAAATTGGAATGTGTTTATAATCGTTGTATCGCTCTATGTCGAATAATAAAAACGAATTTTGACAAAAAAATGTGTTTTTCTTTGCTAGACCGGGGACTTATCAGCCAACCTGTTATATTAGAGAAATGCGTCTTATATGCTAAGCAAACTTTGCATTCGTATTTCAAAGACATGAAATCGTTGACCTTACGACAATATTCTTTTCAGTGAATGAAGCACAAAGATATACTAAATTTGTTCTTCTATATAAATATAAAATATAAATAAATAAAATAGTAAATAGTTCATTATTTCTTTAAATATGTACATTTGACTTCAAATGCGCCCATATCGAACTTCGTATGGCACGAAAGACGTTCTCAGCAAAAACAAGTATATAAAGCAGTAAATTCGGCCGGGCCGAATTTTAAATACCCACCACCATGAACCAAATATGATAGTTTACTTTGAAAACTCTTCGTCGTAATGGTTTACTTGATAATATATAGAATTGTAGGGGGTTTGATGTCAAATCTTCTCCTAAGCAAGTCAGTTCCCGAAGACAAACTACCTATGAAGACCAGATCAGATTCTGGATTTATGAAAACCAATTTTGTTTGAGTTTTAGAGAAATTATATCGTGTATATGATGAAATTACGCCTCGATTTAAAATTTTAAATATGTAGATTTTTTCCGCCATTATTTAAATACGATGAGTAAAATCTGGAAATTTTACTTTCAGTTTGAAGCAATTTTCATGATCAGTGCGCCTGCTATACCCTAGAAGTGTTTTCTTTTTTGAGATACGTAATTTTAGACAATCAAAGTTTTCTTTTGACACAAATTTTAGAGACAATAGTTGAATAAACGAAAATACTTTATAAGAAAAGGAAATTTCGTTTGTCTAAAATTTCATTATAGATTACTAATTTCCAGCAAATCGGATAAAAACTACGGATTCTAGAAGCCCATGAAATAAAGCCGGGAGATCGGTGTATATGGGGGCTACACCAAAACATGGACCATAGGCATCATTTGCTACTCACATATTTGTGATCTTAAAATACCTCCAGATTTTCAATTTCAAACAAATCGGCTAGAAAATATAGTTTCTAGACGCCCAAGAAGTAAAAATCGAGAGATCAGTCTATATGGGGGCTATACCAAAAAATGGGCACCTTTTTCGGCACACCTTTTCGGCATACATTTTCGGCACACCTTTTTATGGTCCCAAAAGAACTCTAGATTTTCAATTTCAGGAAAATCGAATAGAAAATATAGTTTCTAGAAGCCCAAGAAACAAAATCGGGATATCAGTCTCTATGGGGGCTATATCAAAACATGGACCGATGAGCACCATTTTCGGCACACCTTTTTATGGTCCTCAAATACCTCTAGATTTCCAATTTCAGGCAAATCGGATGGTAAATATAGTTTCTAGAAGACCTAGAAGCAAAATCGGGATATCGGTCTATATGGGGGCTGTACCAAAACAAGGACCGATACGGACCATTTTCGACACACCTCCTTATGGTCCTAAAATACCTCTAGATTTTCAATTTCAGACAAATCGGGTAGAAAATACTGTTTCTAGACGCCTAAGAAGCAAAATCGGGAGATCGGTCTATATGGGGGCTATATCAAAACATGAACCGATGGGCACCATTTTCGGCACACCTATTTATGGTCCTCAAATACCTCTATATTTCTAATTTCAGGCAAATTGGATAAAAACTACGGGTTTTATAGGCCCAAGACTCCAAATCGGGAGGTTGGTTTATATGGGGGCTATATCAAAACACGGACCAATGGACCCCATTTTCGACACACCTCTTTATAGTCCCAAAATACCTCTAGATTTTCAATTTCACACAAATCGGATAGAAAATACTGTTTCTAGACGCGTAAAAAGCAAAATCGGGAGATCGGTCTATATGGGGGCTACACCAAAACATGGACCGATTCGGACCATTTTCGACACACCTCTTTATAGTCCCACAATAACTCTAGATTTCCAATTTCAGGCAAATCGCATGGTAAATATAATTTCTAGACGCCCAAGAAGCAAACTCGGGAGATCGGTCTATATGGGGGCTATACCAAAACATGGACCGATACGGACCATTTTCGACACACCTCCTTATGGTCCTAAAATACCTCTAGATTTTCAATTTCAGACAAATCGGGTAGAAAATACTGTTTCTAGACGCCTAAGAAGCAAACTCGGGAGATCGGTCTATATGGGGGCTATACCAAAACATGGACCGATACGGACCATTTTCGACACACCTCTTTATGGTCCGAAAATACCTCTGGATTTCCAATTTCAGGCAAATCTGATAAAAACTACGGTTTTTATAGGCCCAAGACCTCAAATCGGGAGGTCGGTTTATATGGGGACTATATCAAAACTTGGACCGATATAGCCCATCTTCGAACTTGACCTGCCTGCAAACAAAAAACTAATCTGTGCCAAATTTCGGGACGATAGCGCCATTATTGAAGGCTGTAGCGTGATTACAACAGACAGACAGACAGACAGACAGACAGACGGACAGACGGACATGCTTATATCGTCTTAGAATTTCTCCCTGATCAAGAATATATATACTTTATATAGTCGGAAATCGATATTTCGATGTGTTACAAACGGAATGACAAACTTATTATACCCCCGTCACCATTTTATGGTGGTGGGTATAAAAAATTGGAAGTTGTTTCACAAACATTTCTTTTAAAGCCCATCCCAGAATCCCCCATCGAGTTTTTTCAACTTCCGATGCAGTCCTTTTGGACAAGTCCACAAACATTTCATCCCCTATGACAAGCCCATGTAAAATTCATTGGAGATGATCCAAGTTTGCACTACTTCCGGATCACAGATTGGGGATCCAAAGTACTTTTTTGGAAGCTCTTTTTTTGCTGGGTTTTTGTAATTTTAACTCCAATTTTTTTCTTTCAAACTATGAAATTTTCTTTAACAAGTGAAATTTTGTCAAAATTTTTTATGAATTTGAAATTTTCTTGAACTTGTCGAAAAAGATTTACTTATCGGTGTGAAATCAGCGTTTGTAATACTGTTTAGTTAAAATCTTCTAAAAATTATCTATATTTTCTAAAATTAACCAAGCATTTTCTTTCTGTTGGGTTCAGTGTTTTTTCAGTGTAGGATCGACAAAATTTAAGTTTAGATACAGATCTCATGTATCGACTTTTTCCGATACTTCAAAGTAGAAAATGTTTTCCTTATTCCACAAAAACTTTAAACCCAAAATGCAAAATCCTCAAAATAAATCTTAGCCTATATTTGAAGCGCTTTTATCTTAAATGTTTAAAAACGATTTCCTTAAATCAATTTTTTATTTATTTTAGAGAACATTTTCCTTAGTTGAAAGACATACAACCTTAAATGAGGGATGAAAATTTATAAGATTTAGTGAAAAAAATATGTGAAGCAATGTATAGAAATTTTGGTGTAATTAAAATTTCATTATTTTAAAGAAATTTGCCCTTAATACTCGTATTGTGTAAACTGCGTTTCCTAAAATTTAGGTAAGGCATAATCTTCCATATTGGGTCAAAAATTTTTTTCAGTGAACTTTAAAATAATGGTGATTAATTGTTTGGTAAGAGCAAGACCCATCTGTAGGGAGTTGGAATGGAAAACCTCATACACTCAAAAGCAGTGAACCCACTGGGAAGGAAAATGTTAACTAAACTGTATTACAAACGCAGATGTCATACCGATTTCACAATAATATGTAAATATTTTTCAAAAAATTCAAGAAAATTTATTAGAAATAATAATTTTTTGTTTCTCACTTTTTAAAGAAACCTTCGTAGTTTGAAGGAAATAATTGTTGTTCAAAATTGCATTTAGTGCCATACCAAGTTCAAGATAGATGCATTAATGGTGAAATTTACAGATTTTATTAGTAAATTTACAAATAAAATTTGAAAATTTTGCAACATTTTGATAGGACCTTATTAAATCCTTATGCTTCATTTATGTATAATTATCCCCCTTGTTTGGTTAATGTATCGAACATAAATAAAAAACAAGTAAGGAAAGTCTAAAGTCGGGCGGGGCCGACTATATTATACCCTGCACCACTTTGTAGATCTAAATTTTCGATACCATATCACATCCGTCAAATGTGTTGGGGGCTATATATAAAGGTTTGTCCCAAATACATACATTTAAATATCACTCGATCTGGACAGAATTTGATAGACTTCTACAAAATCTATAGACTCAAAATTTAATTTAAGTCAGCTAATGTACTAGGGTGGAACACAATGTTAGTAAAAAAATATGGGAAACATTTAAATCTGAAGCAATTTTAAGGAAACTTCGCAAAAGTTTATTTACGATTTATCACTCGATATATATGTATTAGAAGTTTAGGAAAATTAGAGTAATTTTTACAACTTTTCGACTAAGCAGTGGCGATTTTACAAGGAAAATTTTGGTATTTTGATCCTTTTTGTCGAAATCGGGCGAACGATATATATGGGAGCTATATTTAAATCTGAACCGATTTCAATCAAATTTGGCACACATGACTATACTACCAATTGTACTCCTTGTGCAAAATTTCAAGCTAATCGGAATAAAACTCTGGCTTCTGGGTTCATATTAGTGCATATCGGGCGAAAGATATATATGGGAGCTATATCTAAATCTGAACCGATTTCTTCCAAAATCAATAGGGTTCTATTCTGACCCAAATTAGGAACATGTGCCAAATTTGAAGGCGATTGGACTTAAATTGCGACCTAGACTTTGATCACAAAAATGTGTTCACAGACAGACGGACGGACGGACAGACGGACATGGCTATATCGACTCAGGAGCCCACCCTAAGCATTTTTTTCAAAGACACCACCCTGTTCCACACACCCTGTTCCACAGTGTGGCGCAGGGTATAAATATTAAAGTCATGAAAACGTTCTCAACACATAATAATCGAATGAACTAAAATAGAATTAAATTGGCGTTAGAGTTATATGGAGTTCCTTTTTTTGGTGTATTTAACCTTTTTCATCCAAACTTTATCTGTTGTTTCTTTTTTTTTTTTTTTGATAAAACGTATACCATAGCACGATAATTCTATTAAATTAGCTTTTTGCTAAAAAAGGTTAATGACACATATTAAATATTCTCAAAGAAAACCTATGTCTAAGTAAAGTAAGCAATTTAATTTCATTAATTTCAAAATATTTGATCCTTTGCCAAAATTATTAGTGAGATTGCTAATCCCACAATCTAATACACACACTCACACGCATTTGCTATCACAAATAAGAGAATTTTTAATTTCATTTGAAAAGGCAATGCCCAGTATTTGCTCATCTAAAATGCTATTTCGTTATAATACAATCAATATAAATCCCATCAATGAAAATATTGCCTGCCAACAATTTTTAATGATGATGATCAAGTACTAAAAAATACAGGCAATGGATTGGGTATTAATAAAATGTAATAAAAATGGTTATCAGCAGGCCACACAGCAGAAAATAAGATGACAACAATAATTTTCTTCAAAAATAAAAATCCTCTAATCCCCAAACTTGTACCCTTTTTGACCGAAAACATCAGGCCGGGGGGAAACTCCTCTGTACATACACAAACACATGCATATCCTCATGAACATAAAGCCAGTAGGAGTAAGAGATATTGGCATGACATTAAAATAGGCCTCATGAAGCAAGCAATAATTGGGTCTCAAAATCGATAACACGGTTTTTAGACCCTCCACCATAGGATGGGGGTATATTAACTTTGTCATTCCGTTTGTAACACAGCGAAATATTGGTCTAAGACCATAAAGTATATATATTCTGGGTCGTGGTGAAATTCTGAGTCGTTCTGAGCATGTCCGTCCGTCCGACCGTCTGTTGAAATCACACTAACTTCCGAACGAAACAAGCTATTGACTTTGGGGTCCATATAAATGGACCCCAAATTTGGAGAAGCAAATTTCATCCGATCCGGCTGAAATTTGGTACATGGTGTCAGCATATGATCTCTAAAAACCATGCAAAATTTTGGTCCATATCGGTCCATAATTATATATAGCCCCCATATAAACCGATCCACCGATTTGGCTTGCGGAGCCTCTAAGAGAAACAAATTTCATCCGATCCGGCTGAAATTGTGTACATGGTGTAAGTATAAGGTCTCTAACAACTGTGCAAAAATTGGTTCACAGTGATCCAAATTATATATAGCCCCATATAAACCGATCCCCCGATTTGGCTCCGCACTCTAAGACAAGCAAATTTCATCAGATCGGGCTGAAATTTGGTACATGGTGTTAGTATGTGGTCTGTACTGACCATGCATAAATTGGTCCATATGGGTCCATAATTATATATAGCCCCCATACAAACCGATCATCAGATTTGACCTCTGGAGCCTTTAGGAAGACCAAAATTCATCTGATTCAAATGAAATTTGGTACGTGGTGCTAATATATGACCTCAAACACCCATGCAAAAATTGGTCGAAATGGGTTAATAATTATATATAGCCTCCATATAAACCGATCCCCAGATTTAAACCCCGGAGCCCCTTGGAAGAGCAAAATTCATCCGATTCGGTTGACATTTGGTACGTGATGTTAGTATATGGAATCCAACAACCATGGAGGAATTGGTTGATATCACTCCATAATTATATATAGCCTCCATATAAACCGAACCCCAGATTTGACTTCCTTTTGCCTTATCGAGAAGCAAAATTCATGCGATCTGGTTGAAATTTGGTACGTGGTGGTTAGGTTAGGTGGCACCCGATGTATCAGACTCACTTACTGCCTGTTCATGAAACACAAAATCGACTCGACACGAATCGTTCGTCTAGATTGAAACTAAAATAACTTTTGATATATTTGCTAGAAAATCCTGAAATTTGTCATGAACTCATTATATATGATTTACTATCAAACAATGAAACAATTGGGATTCTACAGACTCTGATTTTCGGGATATCAATTTGGGATTTTTGACGATTCGTTCGTCTCGAGGCAAACGAAAATTCCACGAACAGGCAGTTAGACTATTCTGTCCATTGTGATACCACATTGGTGAACTTCTCTCTTATCACTGAGTGCTGCCCGATTCCATGATAAGCTCAATGACAAGGGACCTCCTTTTTATAGCCGAGTCCGAACGGCGTTCCACATTGCACTGAAATCACTTAGAGAAGCTTTGAAACCCTCAGAAATGTCACCAGCATTACTGAGGTGGGATAATCCACCGCTGAAAAACTTTTTGGCGTTTGGTCGAAGCAGGAATCGAACCCACGACCTTGTGTATACAAGGCAGGCATGCTAACCATTGCACCATGGTGGTGCAATATTTAACAACCATGCCAAAAGTCGTCCATATCAGTCAATAATCATATATAGCCCCCATATAAACCGATCCCGAGATTTGGTTTTGGAGCCACTTGGAGGAGCAAATTTCATCCAAGTCAGTTGAAATTTTGTACATTGTGCTAGTATATGGCCGTTAACAACCATTCCTAACTAGGTCCATATCGGTCTATAGTTACATATAGCCGTCAGATAAATCGATCCCCAATCACACAAAAATTGGTCCATATCAAGTTCATAATTGTACACTGAAAAAAATATTGTCGTGAGATTTCATGTCTTTAAAATACGAATACAAATTTTGCTTAGCATAGAAGACGCATTCCTCTAAAATAAAGTTATTTTCCTTGTCCAAAAGTCGATGAACTTTTCAATGAAGTCGTATTGTCCTTATAATTAAGCGATTTGACTTAAAAATGGGTATCTTAAAATGAAAGAAAAAATTTATAAGGTCAACTTGACTTTAATAATTCAGAAAGATTCTTTAAATTTAATCAAATTGTCTTTAAATTTGTTGTCTTTTTTCATCTTGACTACAAAGCAAAAAATCGTTCAAATATAGGACATGTTTTGCAAAACTTTATTTTAGAGACGTTTTTTACTTGAAAAATAGCATGATTTCTACTGGAAGTCGAGTCATAATTTGGAAAATAAAGTTGCCGTTAACTCGTTTTAAAGGACTTTGATAGCATATGAAGAAAAAAAGCTGAGAAAGCGAAAAATTAAAATTTTCTTCCTAGAAGCAAGTACACAAAACCTAAATTTAAAAGAGAATTGTGTCTTAAAAGTATCCTTACTTGTATTCTCCGCTTCTTTGGCTCTGAATCAATACCAAATTTTTTAAAGTAAAGACAAAATCTTTGGAACCGAGTATGCTTTTTTTTCAGTGTATATAGCCCCCATATAAGCGACCCCCATATTTCAATTCTGGCTCTCTACGTACCGTGCAAATTCCATATCGATTCGTAATTATTTGTAGACTTACCTATACATACCTTTTTTGTCCAATATATACCACGTATAGACTAACTCACAATTTAGAAAACGATGTTAAGAAGTTTTAAGATACCACAACCCAATTAATTCGATTGTGGATGACAGTCTTTCGTAGAAGTTTCTACGCAATCCATGGTGGAGGGTACATAAGATTCGGCCTGGCCGAACTTACGGCCGTATATACTTGTTAAAACTAGTTTGGCTACTATAGGATGCCATGGATTTATTTTATCAATTCTTTCGATAGGGATTGACAATATCCCAGCAAACAAAACAAGCGCATTCCGAGATCTCCCGTGTATTTTTTCCAAACTACTTCCAATGAAGTTCTTACAGAGAAGTTGTAAAAGTGTTTTTTTTACCGCTTTAAGTGAAAATTGTGAACTATTAAATGTCACGAAAAAAAGGAATATAAAAACAATAAACATGATGCGCTTATCCTTTTCCTTGTTCTGAAGTTAAATACTTATTGAACCACCATAGTATTGAGTTATATAACCTGCTTTCGTACAAGTCGATCTCTAAACGTTTCTTCTCCTGTATATGAAAGTCGAAATTTCCGCTCAATTTTCAAGAAGATTTGAATGGGAAGCCCAAGGTAAATGTCTAATATCAACAAAAATGGTTATTTTCAGGATCTTATGAATATAAATAACTTCATAAAACATAACGTATGAACCGGACCTACTGGATATCCTTTGGTACTATTCCATTAGACCAGCGTAAAAATCAGTCGCCTTATTTCCTTTATTGAACTTGTCCAATCTGCTATAGGACCATATTAATTTATATGTGCAGCAAAAAATCGTTTTCATACCTCTGTCGCCAAGAAGGCCTTTAAAATTTTCTAAATGGAAAATCGTATATCAACCCATGCCAAAGCAAAGAGCAAAGAAATATTTTCCTCAATAATTGAACCGAATCAATTATAAAACCATTTTTAAGTACTTCCTGTTCTTCCCCATCTTGAGATTTGTTGTGGCTGCAATTTTACCCCCATAGAACGAAGAAAGATATAGTGGGAGCAGATAAATGTTGCTTTCATTTCTAATGGAGGAAAATCTTTGTCAATGAGCAAAAAAAAATAACCTTCTCAGCATCAATAATTTCGTTTACGAACAACAACAGATTTACTTTGAAGGAAAAAACCCGAAAATGCGATAAAAAAATACGAAGAAATGAACACAAAACATAAAAAGAAGATGATGAAGAAAATATCTTAAATAAGCAAAGATTAAAATGAATGTCAAATTCCACACAAACACATAGACCCCATAGCATACGAATGGACAATTGGTTAAGGAGAAATATAAGCTCCAAAATATACTGGTGCATGCCAATTTTGTTAGACCAGACCAGGACAAGGAGACACTTGAAAAGGCGATAAATGTCAAAATCTAAATATCTTTGGCAAAAAAAAAAAAGAGCAGAGAAAACAAAAATTCTCAGAAAAAATAAATATTTAGGGTGAAACCATCAGAAAAAACAAGAGTGTTGACAAAACTAAGTGAACAAAGACTTGTAAGAATACTGCAGTAAAAGAAAAGTGTAGCTGTTATAACAAGCATTGTCATTTTTCGGTATGTGAACCCAGACCTACACGCAAGAAAGGTAAGAATCATACCGTCCTAGAAAATCCTCCCTGATCACACTGAAAAAAATATTGTCGTGAGGTGAGAGATTTCATGTCTTTAAAATACGAATGCAAATTTTGCTTAGCATAGAAGACGCATTTCTCTTATATAAAGTTTTTTTCGTTGTCCAAAAGTCGATAAAATTTTCAATGAAGTCGTATTTTCCTTATAGTTAAGTGATTTCATTTAAAAATGGGTATCATAACATGAAAGAAACAATGTTTATCTTAGCCCAAACATTTTTTTCATTCATGTTATGACTTTAATAATTCAGAAAAATTCTTTAAATTTAATGAAATTGTCTTTAAATTTGTTTTCTTTTTGCATCTTGACTATAAAGCAAAAAATCGTTCAAATACAGGACATGTTTTTCAACACTTTATTTTAAAGATGTTTTTTACTTGAAAAATATCATAATTTCTTCGAGTCTAAATTTGGAAAATAAAGTTGTCGTTAACTCGTTTTTAAAGGACTTTGATAGCATATGAAGAAAAAAAGCTGAAAACACGAAAAAATAAAATTTGATTCCTAGAAGCAAGTACACAAAAACCAAATTTAAAAGAGAATTGTGTCTTAAAAGTATCAATAGGTTAGTTTAGGTTAAAGTGGCAGCCCGATTAAGATTCAGGCTGAATTAGACTATTCAGTCCATTGTGATACCACATTAATATCACATAATAAAAAGTATCCTTACTTGTATTCTCCGCTTCTTTGACTCTGAAGCAATACAAACATTTTTAAAGTAAAGACAAAATCTTTGGAACCGGACATGCTTTTTTTCAGTGTGAATCAAAGTGAAATTCTAAGATGATATAAGGATTTCCCTCTGTCTGTAGGTATCATTGTGAAATTTCGTGCAGATTAATTTTTTGACTACAAGTTTTTTTTTTTTTTCCTTTATTGTTCCTCTTGGGAGCATAGGGCTTCTACAAGAATTTTATATCTACTTTTATCGATACATATAATTTTAATATCGTTTAGTGTCTTGTTTATTCTTAATAATTCAGTTTGTACAGTTCTGCGCCATGTATTTTTGGGTCGCCCTGGTCTTCTCGATCCTTGGGGGTTCCACTCCATGGCCATTCTAGAGATGCTGTTTGTCGGTTTCCGTAATGTATGCCCAATCCATCTCCATTTTCGTCTAGCAATTTGTCTTGTTATTGGTTCTTCATTTACTTTTGTATACAGTTCTCCATTTGACTACAAGTAGTTCAAGTTTAAAGGTTGCTTGGATCAAAAGGGTTTGACCTTCCCTTAAGGATTTTGGTATTGATTCCGATCCAAAGATGCGACTTCTTCAAATGAAAGACATTTAGCTTTAAATCAGTAAAATGAAGTTATGTTACATATCTCATTTATCGAAATTTCATTCTCTAGTGACCAAATGTTCACTTAAAAACAAACGTCAGTTCAAAACTTTATAGCAAATACCCCAAAATAAAAAATGTTTTCTTAATTCCAAAGCAACATGTCCTAAAAGACATAATCTTTCATATTATGTAAAATTTAGTTTGGTGCACTTAGACTCTAAAATTGTAATCCGAAATTTTTTATTCGAATCGCCTGAAACTAGAAATCTAGTGGTATTTTGGAATTACAAATAGGTGTGCCAAATATACTTTGAGAATATGATCACCCATAAGATATTTGCAGAGCAAAATGTTATTTTTTGACGGTGAACATGGAACAGTTTTGAGGCAAAAAATTTATTTTCTCGACAAAAATATACATGGTTGTAGAAATCAGATACATAATTTTCGAAAAATAACATTCTTGCGGCAACCATATTGCTGTCCAAAAATAATATTTTGTTTTGAAAAATCAAAGAAAAACAAGTAAGAAAAGTCTAAAGTCGGGCGTGCCGACTATATTATACCCTGCACCACTTTGTAGATCTAAATTTTCGATACCATATTACATCCGTCAAATGTGTTGGGGTCTATATATAAAGGTTTGTCCCAAATACATACCTTTAAATATCACTCGATCTGGACAGAATTTTATAGACTTCTACAAAATCTAGAGACTCAAAATTTAATTCGGCTAATGCACTAGGGTGGAACAGAATGTTAAATCTGAAGCAATTTTAAGGAAACTTCGCAAAACCTTATTTATGATTTATCGCTCGATATACATGTATTAGAAGTTTAGGAAAATTAGAGTAATATTTACAACTTTTCGACTGGCGATTTTACAAGGAAAATGTTGGTATTTTGACCATTTTTGTCGAAATCAGAAAAATCGAAATCAAAAAAAAAAAAGAATATCTAAATCTGAACCGATTTCAACCAAATTTGGCAAGCATAGCTACAATGCTAATTCTACTCCCTTTGCAAAGTGTCAATTAAATCGGAGTAAAAGATTGGCCACGGTAGTCATATAGGTGTAAATCGGGCGAACGATATATATGAGAGCTATATCTAAATCTGAACCGATTTCATTAAAATTCGACATACTTGACTACACTACTAATTGTACTCCTAGTGCAAAATTTCAACCAAATTGGGGTAAAACTCTGGCTTCTGGGACCGTATTAGTCCATATCGGGCGAAAGATATATATTGGAGCTATATCTAAATCTGAACCGATTTCAATAAAATTTGACACACTTGATTATAGTGCTAATTGTTCTTCCTGTGCAAAATTTTAAGCAAATTAGGGTAAAACTCTGGCTTCTGGGACCATATAAGTCCATATCGGGCGAAATATATATGGGAGCTATATCTAAATATGAACCGATTTCTTCCAAAATCAAAAGGGCTCTATTCTGAGCCAAAACACATACTTGTGCCAAATTTGAAGTCGATTGGACTAAAACTGCTACTTAGACTCTGATTACAAAAATGTGTTCACGGACAGACGGACATGGCTATATCGACTCAGGAGCCCACCCTGAGCATTTGTGCCAAAGACACCATGTGTCTATCTCGTCTCCTTCTGGGTGTTGCAAACATATGCACTAACTTATAATACCCTGTTCCACAGTGTGGTTCAGGGTATAAAAAGCGACGCCAAAAAGTAGTGAAAATGTTTTTCATAGCTCTGGAAGTGATGCAAAATTAGCGCAGAGCCGATGAATTTAACATGGGCTTGTCATAGGACAGATGTCTATTATTTCAACATCCTGATGATTCGAATTCAAGTTTGGTAATATTTTGCCAAATAAATAATTTTTATATTTTTTATGATGTTTAATACATTTTTACACTTGTCTGAAAAGTTTGAGGTCAAATATTTTTTAAAAAATTCGCAATTTTTGTAGATTGGATTTAGCATTTTTTCGACAAATTTCGACATAATTTGTACCATTTTATTAATTGTTACTCGGTTTTTAACCTATTTGAGACAAAAACGTTAAAATTACTCATTAAAAATATGAAATAAATAAAGAACATGGACTATGGAACAACTTCCAAATTTATTTGTTGGGATGTTCGAGGTGATCAAATTCCTTCTCTGGGTGTAGCCTATATTGGACGCGACTCTCTTTTTCACTTCTTTGGCTTCCAAACACCTCAATTTGTATCCATCCGAGTTGCTTAAAATTGTGGGTGTATTTTGGATCCATCATGAGGTATGTTGGCTATATCGTTAAGACCATATATAATGACCGGTAACCCCCCTAATGCAACCATCTTTTGATTTAACTTCTTGTGGAAATTTATAATCTTTGCTTTAAGAATTAATTTCTTTCATTTTTGGACACAAATCTTTAGGATTTGTTGCATGCCGTTAAAATATTTGCTCATGCGCCTCATTTGCCTGATGCTGTTATAGTAAAGTAAAGTCGAAGTAATTTCAAATTTCACTTAATGTAAAAAAAAAAACATTTTTGATTTCAAGAAATAATTTTTAGATTACCTGAGATATTTTAACTTTGGAGCTTTTTTGAAATTAGGAAAACATTTTTCACTTTTTTTCTGGATTTGTAATTTACTACTTTCTATCACAAATAAGGGATACGAATAATTTAGAGCCTAGAAGCTTTCTTCTTATTTTGGTTTTGTCAATACTGCTATTCAACATATCTGCCATGTCTACTAGAACCCATTGTAGGGGTATTTAATGACAACAATAACAATCATTGAGGACAAATACAATAACAGAAAAAGAAACGGATACAAATTTGCTGACTTTTTAGGAAACAACATCACTGCTCCCAAAACAGGAAGAAAATTGTCGAAATTGTCTTTCTTGCTAAAGATGACCCAAAAAATTCTTCGAAGAAAAATATAAGAAAAAATCTCAATAACGAAGAAAAATATGTCAAAGCTTAGTCGTAAAAAGGATCAAAGACAAACGTGCCAAGCATCAATAGAAACCAAGAAACAGCAGATGAGAACGATGCTGATGATGACGATGATGATAGCCAGAGCAGGCTAATGGCAAATATACAAGACCAATATTTCGCCAACGAAGACTATGGCCATCAGGAAGTACAAAGGACTCTTATTTAGACAACTGGGCGACATCATCACAGAGTCAAAGCGTCAAACGAAAGGTCAGACAATTAACAAGACAATTTTTCAATTTAAAGAGTAAGTCATAGCAACAACAACAACAACAATTTCAAAGAAAAATACAACTAAGCATCCCGTGTGGTAGTCATCATCAAAAAAACAAAACTCAAAAGAGAATGACAACAAGGAGATAACAATGGAAGACCTTCATTAATTGAAAAAAAAAGAGAAAGAAAATGGGAGGAAAATGTCTTGTGATTAAAGACCTCTTTAAAGTGAACAATTAAAAATGAAAGCCCAGCAGTCTATATATAGAAGAAAAAAAAAAACAAACACAAATACGCCAATAACATTAAAATGAGCATTTATTCATTACACCGTGATTTTCAGATACCCTGATTTTACAAACCAACACCATCATAACCACCTTTTCAGATCAGCATCACAAAGAGTGGTAACCAAGTTTTACGTTTTTTCGCTTTTTTTTTTGCTTCTGCTGGTTCCTTAGTCCACTGAAAGGATAACGGACTATTAAAGAAGCGTATGCAATACGCATTCACATACGATGAAATGGCAAAATAGCAACCAAGGAAAGCGCTAACAATGCCACAAACCCCCATTAACACGAGCATGAAATCAAGAATCCGTGCAGAACACCAACTGAAAATGTACTGCACAGTGCATGTGTGACTGATGTAAGGATATGACATACGGGTAAAAACTTCCATGCCGATGTTTTATAATCATTCAAAGTAGCTAAAGTTCGCTTAAAATATGACACATTAGTTTTGGATTTGAAGTAGAGTCCACATAAAAGGCAACTTTTTGCTGCGTACATCAAAGAAATTCCATATGGTTATAAATTATAAGTTCAAGTAAACCAGAAGTTATGGCTAAGGTGTTTGTGATGGCAAGAAATTTTTCCGTTGTCTAAAATTTAGCTCGTTCGTTTTGCTTCGTATTCGTATTTATTCCAATTGAAGTAGACTGATCAATCGAAGTAGTATTCATCACGTTCCCATAGGTTAGGTTAGGTCCGATGTATCAGGCTCACTTAGGATATTCAATCCATTGTGAAACCACATTGGTGAACTTCTCCCTTATCACTGAGTACTGCCCGATTCCCTGTTAAACTCAATGACAAGGGACCTCCTTTTTATAGCCGAGTCCGAACGGCGTTCCACATTGCAGTGAAACCACTTAGAGAAGCTTTTAAACCCTCAGAAATGTCACGAGCATTACTGAGGTGGGATAATCCACCGCTGAAAAACATTTTGGTGTTCGGTCGAAGCAGGAATCGAACCCACTACCTTGTGTATGCAAGGCGGGCATGCTAACCATTGCACCACGGTGGCTCCCGTTCACGTTCCCATCTTTCAAAGATCTTTCAAAAATTGCCCTTTTAAGGATTTTGGTATTGATTCTGAGCGAAACGGTTCCTTAAAAGAAAATCATTTCTAGGGATCTGTCTGCCTTTGAATTTAGGTTGAATAAAACTAGGATTCAGATCTCATTTTTCGAATTTTCATTCTCGTTTTGCCTGATATATTGCAAAAAGAGAAGGTCTTAATGTACAAATAAATGCCAATTTAAAGATCCAAATCATAATAGATATTTCCAAGAAAAAAATGTTTTCTAAATTTAAACAAGTAAGTCTAAAGTCGGGCGGCGCCGACTCTATTATACCCTTCACCACTTTGTAGACCAAAATTTGTGTTACCATCTCAACTCATCCATGAAGGTTTATATTCCCATATACAAACATTTATATCTTAACCGATTTGGATACAATTTTTTGTACTTCTACAAAATCTCTAGAACTAAAATTTAAATCGGCTGATGCCCTGGGATGAAGCACAATGTTACTAAAAAACAAGTAAGTAAAGTCTAAAGTCGGGCGGGGCCGACTATATTATACTCTTCACCCCTATGTAGGCCAAAATTTATGTTACCATCTCAACTACTTCACATTTGCTGGAAGCTATATAAAGGAGACAATTTTTTTACTTCTACAAAATCTCTAGAATTAAAATTTAAATCGGGTAACGCTATCCGGTTAATTGGAGGAAACTTCCATTGAAAATGGGTCTAAAATGTGTAACAGTCTACCATATTTCCCCAACTCTGGTGTACGTATATATGGGAGCTATATATAATCTGAACCTGATTTTGACTAAATTTGACATGTGCCACTGTGGTATCACAATGGATTGATAGTCTAAGTGAGCCTGATACACCGGGCTGCCACATAACCTAACCTAACCATAGTTAGAATAATAATTCTACTATCTATTCGAAATTTCACGTAAATGGGAGTATAACTTTGGCCCCCCCTGTTCATATGAGTGCAAATCGGATATATACGGGAGCCATATCTAAATCTGAACCGATTTCAACCAAATTTGTTACAATTACCTATACTACTAAACGTACTCCTTGTGCGAAATTTGAAGCAAATCACGGCAAAACCCTGGCTTTTGAGACCATATAAGTCCAAATCTGGCGAAAGATATATATGTGAGCTATATCTAAATCTGAACCGATTTTAACAAAATTTGACACACTTAACGATACTATTAAACGTACCCCTTGTGCCAAATTTGAAGCAAATCACGCCAAAATTCTGGCTTTTGTGGCCATATAACTTCAAATCGGACGAAAGATATATATGGGAGCTATATCTAAATTTGAACCGATTTCAATCAAATATACCAAGCATTGGTAGAATGTCAATACTACCCTCTGTGCAAAATCTCACGAAGATCGGTAGTAAACTTTGGCCTCTGTTGTCATATGAGTCTAAATCGGACGAAAGATATATATGGGAGCTATATCTAAATCTGAACCGATTTGGCTGATATTTTGTAAGATCTTCGAGATTCATAAAATATTTAGATGTACGATATTTCAAGAAAATCGGTTGATAAACACGCTAACTATGACCAAATCGGGGATAAATATATATGGCAGCTATATCTAAATCTGAACCGATTTTTTCCAAAACCAATAGCCATTGTCTCTGTCCCAAGAAACAGCTCTATGCCAAATTTGAGGACGATCGGACTGACATTTCGAGCTGTACTTTGTGCACAAAATTACATACACAGAAAAAAATTTCACGAAAATTTTTCCAATTAAAATCTTAATTGAGTTTTAAAAAATATTCAATAAAAAATTTAATTGATTCAACAAATTTTTTAATTGAAATAAAAATCAATCACACAAATTAATAGTATCAATTAAATATTTAATTGGATCAATTATTTTTTTAATTGACTGTCAATTAATTTTTTAATTGATACTATCAATTTTGTGATTGAAGACATTTCAATTAAAAAATTAATTGGATCAATTAATTTCGTGATTGAATCAGAAAAAATTTTTTTTGTGTGTATACAGACAGACAGACAGACAGACAGACAGACAGACAGACGGACATCGCTAAATCGACTCAGAATTTAATTCTAAGCCGATCGGTATACTAAAAGATGGGTCTATGACCACTATTTCTTGGCGTTACATACAAATGCACAAACTTATTATACCCTGTACCACAGTAGTGGTGAAGGGTATAAATATGGGAAACATTTAAATCTTAAGCAATTTAAGGAAACTTCGCAAAAGTTTATTTATGGTTTATCGCTCGATATATATGTATTATAAGTTTAGGAAAATTAGAGTCATTTTTACAACTTTTCGACTAAGCAGTGGCGATTTTACAATGACAATGTTGGTATTTTGACCATTTTTGTCGAAATCAGAAAAACATATATATGGGAGCTATATGTAAATTTGAACCGATTTCAACCAAATTTGGCACGCATAGCTACAATGCTAATTCCACTCCCTGTACAAAATTTCAACTATATCGGAGTTAAAAATTGGTCTCTGTGTTCATATGAGGGTAAATCGGGCGAAAGCTATATATGGGAGCTATATCTAAATCTAAACCGATTTCAACCAAATTTGGCACGCATAGTTATAATGTAATTCTACTCCCTGTGCAAAATTTCAATTAAATCGGAGTAAAAGATTGGCCACTGTGGTCATATGAGTGTAAATCGGGCGAACGATATATATGGGAGCTATATCTTAATCTGAACCGATTTCAATAAAATTTGGCACACTTGACTACACTACTAATTGTACTCCTAGTACAAAATTTCAACCAAATTGGGATAAAACTCTGGCTTCTGGGACCGTATTAGTCCATATCGGGCGATAGATATATATGGGAGCTATATCTTAATCTGAACCGATTTCAATAAAATTTGACACACTTGACTACACTACTAATTGTACTCCTAGTGCAAAATTTCAACCAAATTGGGGTAAAACTTTGGCTTCTGGGGCCATATAAGTCCATATCGGGCGAAATATATATATGGGAGCTATATCTAAATCTGAACCGATTTCTTCCAAAATCAATAGGGATCTATTCTGAGCCAAAACACATACTTGTGCCCAATTTGAAGTCGATTGGACTAAAATTGCGACCTAGACTTTGATTACAAAAATGTGTTCACGGACAGACGGACATCGCTATATCGACTCAAGAGCCCACCCTGAGCATTTTTGCCAAAGACACCATGTGTCTATCTCGTCTCCTTCTGGGTGTTGCAAACATATGCACTAACTTATAATACCCTGTTCCACAGTGTGGCGCAGGGTATAATTAGGGTAAAACTCTGGCTTCTGGGGCCATATAAGTCCATATTGGGCGAAATATATATGTGGGAGCTATATCTAAATCTGAACCGGTTTCTTCCAAAATCAATAGGGTTCTATTCTGAGCCAAAACACATACTTGTGCCAAATTTGAAGTCGATTTGACTAAAACTGCGACCTAGACTTTGATTACAAAAATGTGTTGACGGACAGAGGGACATCGACTCAGGAGCTCACCCTGAGCATTTTCGTCAAAGACACCATGTGTCTATCTCGTCTCCTTCTGGGTGTTGCAAACATATGCACTAACTTATAATAACCTGTTCCACCGTGTGGCGCAGGGTATAAAAAATGACCTTTATATTTAGGTTGCACAATCTTTCATACTACACGGATGAAAAAGACTGTTTTTCATATGTTTGGCTATAAACATTATATGTTTGGAACACAAATTTTTAAACACAATATTTTTGAGTGCAAGCATATAATGTTCATAAACTAGCATAACATGTTTGGGACATATATGTTAATATGTTAGAACATATTATGTTTGGGACATAAAATGTTTGTAAATATAATATGCTTGGATGCAAACATATATTAATTTAGAAATAGCCTATAAACATATATGTGTTTAGTAGCTTGGAGCGCTATTTAACAGGGAGCGATATTGAATTAAGTTGGTGGTTGTTGCTTGTTATTACAAAATTAACATTTTATTTTTCCTTGGGCAATTGATCAGCTACTTCTTTGATCCTTACAAACTGTGTGGTCCGCTGTTCGAATCCCCGTCCGGCAAAAGGTAAAATTAAAATAAAAAAAATCATACAATTGAATAATTTCTTCTACAATGTTTGTATTACAGAAAAAGGTGCTAAGAACTAAAAATCTCGTGGAAGTGAGAAAGATGTGGGGGAATATACAATTGGGCAGAAACAAAATTTTGAGCATTCAGGTCGAAAACCTATGTTGTTAGCACCTATATTACCTGTTTATTTTCATAATTCATTATGATTGTAAATATATAAATAAATAAATAAAATTTTGAGCACAATATTGTTTGGGAGAATTTTTTTTAAGCATATAATATTTTTGGGTGCAAAATGCTTCCAAACATATTATATGTTCACATAATAACATATTGTTTTTTGGAAGACAACATTATTGAATTTGGATCCAAAAATACAAAATTTTTGGATATTAGACTACCCAAACATATATTGTTTAGACCAATATGCTTTCAAACATATTATATATTGGAAGAGATCAAACATATAAATGTTTGGGCAATACCCAAAAATATATATGCTTGAAGCAAAATATGTTTGGGAGTATATGTTACAGAAGCGATTTTTTGTGAGCGTGTAGGTCAATAGTTTTTCAATTTAAAGGCTAAAAAATCATATCGCAAGATTGATCGATATGGCGACAATACCAAAGCATGAACCGATACGCAATACATTCAGCACACCTATCTGTGGTCCTAAAATATTTCTTAATTTCTAATTTCAGGAGAAAGACTACGGTTTCCGGAACCCAAGACCCCAAATGTTTTTCATAACTTTAAAGAAAATGTGCCTTACTTCAAAGACTTTAAACTTTACAGGATTTTCAAATATTCACCAATATAATCAAGAAATTTTTAAGTCAGCTTAAAGATGTCTATTGCAACCACTTTGCACACAGCAATAACGCGATTGTCGATGAATACGAAAGAGTGAGTGAGTGTAACGGAAAGCGAAAATCCTTTATCCTTAGGATTATGGAATGGATGCATAAGTGTGGTTAAGTGTGCGGTAGCAATGGTTGTCCTTTGTTTTTCTACATCCATTTTAACACGATGATGACACACCGAAATACATTTCAAGTCCATCCTACACACACACACACATACTCACACACTCGTATACACCCACATCAGCCCACATAAATATCCATAGAGATACACATATGTATGCGTAAAGCTGAGGTAAAATGAACCTTAAGCACACATACGTGTGTGTGTGGGCTGGTGGTGGTTGAAAAGTGTAGATGGTGTCGAAACAAAAGTTATGCATTGTCACTTTGGGATATAACGGTAGTGCGGTAAATGCAACCAAAAGGACTTAAATTTCGATGGACATAAACCTCTTTGGGTTAAAGCCGGCAACTCGAAACGCAAATCACAGCGACAGCAATGTAGTGGCCAAGGACACAGTCACACTAAACCCCCACACATACATACCTACATACATATATAAATGCTTGCAAGATTGCATTGAAACTCATCTCGAAAACCAAGAGCTATTATAGCCTTTCTAGAGGTCTACTATTGCGGTGTTGGTTGCAGTCTTAAGAGAATATTCCTTTCACCATTTGTTTTCCGTTTAAGGTCCACATATAAAATAAAGGATAAAAGTTCTTTTTATTGAATTCGGTGACCCAGGTGGGTGTGCATGTGAGAGCTGTGAGTGTTTAAGATCCCTTGCTGTATTAAAACTTATATTCATGTCCTTGTGTTTTTTTACTGATATGGTGTCCTTGTTGTGTTCTTTTTTTTAGCTTCTTTGGTCGTTCTCTACACGACAGTTTGGTAAACTGAATCTCTTCGCAGCTTTTGCGAAATATCTTCACCTCAGCAAACTGTAAACTGATCCTTATGTCCTCGCTCTGCAACGGAAGTCATTCCAGCTTTGTATTGCATTTGATGATGTTGTCACTGTCACAAATGTGTTTTCCCCCAATCACCAACAAGTTCGTATGCCTTGCCATCTGGTATCCACATACATTTGTCCTTTGTGGTTACTATAACAGCAATAAAATGTGGTGCTAAAAAAACGTAAACATCCTATGGTTAAAATCATTCTCGTAAACAGCACATTCATTGACAGTCGTGGAAAAGTTAAATCCACAACAAGATTTTGTTGTTTCACCTTAAGGTCATGCAGGTGTGCCTGGGAGTGAATGTTAGTTTGACACGTGAAAACAAAATCCTGTTTTTACGGGCTTTCGACGAAAACTTAAAAATAGCAAGTACATGTTTTTGTTAAATTTTACTAAAAATAATTAAAGGGAATTATCCCATAAATTAATTGAGAAAAATATTATGTTGTTATTCAAATTAAACAAAAACAATCAGTCTATATGGGGGCTATATAAAACTATGGACCGATATTGATAAATTTTTGTATGATTGTTAATAATCATATAACAGGTTGGCTGATAAGTCCCCGCTCTGACACATAGATGGCGTCGCTAGTATTAAATGCATTTTTTTTATATAGTACCAACCTTCAAATGATTCGTGTCAAAATTTCACGTCTGTCAGTCAATTAGTGTGTGAGATAGAGCGTCTTTTGTGAAGCAACTTTTGTTATTGTAAAAAAAAATGGAAGAAAGGAATTTCGTGTTTTGATAACATACTGTTTTCTGAAGGGGAAAAATACGGTGGAAGCAAAAACTTGGCTTGATAATGCGTTTACGGACTCTGCCCCAGGGAAATCAACAATAATTGATTGGTATGCAAAATTCAAGCGTGGTGAAATAAGGACGGTGAACGCAGTGGACGCCCGAAAGAGGTTGTTACCGACAAAACATCAAAAAAAAAAAAACAAGTAAGGAAAGTCTAAAGTCGGGCGGGGCCGACTATATTATACCCTGCACCACTTTGTAGATTTAAATTTTCGATACCATATCACATCCGTCAAATGTGTTGGGTGCTATATATATAGGTTTGTCCCAAATACATACATTTAAATATCACTCGATTTCGACAGAATTTGATAGACTTTTACAAAATCTATAGACTCAAAATTTAAGTTGGCTAATGCACTAGGTTGGCACACAATTTTAGTAAAAAATATGGGAAACATTTAAATCTGAAGCAATTTTAAGGCAACTTCGCAAACGTTTATTTATGATTTATCGCTCGATATATATGTATTAGAAGTTTAGGAAAATTAGAGTCCTTTTTACAACTTTTCGACGAAGCAGTGGCGGTTTAACAAGGAAAATGTTGATATTTTGACCATTTTTGTCGAAATCAGAAAAACATATATATGGGAGCTATATCTAAATCTGAACCGATTTCAATCAAATTTAGCACACATGACAACATTACCAATTGTACTCCTAGTACAAAATTTCAACCAAATTGGGCCAAAACTCTGGCTTCTGGGGCCATATAAGTCCATATCGGGCGAAAAATATATATGGAAGCTATATCTAAATCTGAACCGATTTGAATCAAATTTGGCACACATGACTATACTATCAATTGTACTCCTTGTGCAAAAATTCAAGCTAATCGGGATAAAACTCTGGCTTCTGGGTCCGTATGAGTGTAAATTTGGCGAAAGATATATATTCAAACAAATTCGGCCAAAAATCTGGCTTCTGGGGCCATATAAGTCCATATCGGGCGAAAGATATATATGGGAGCTATATCTAAATCTGAACCGATTTCTTCCAAAATCAATAGGGTTCTATTCTGACCCAAATTAGGAACATGTGCCAAATTTGAAGGCGATTGGACTTAAATTGCGACCTAGACTTTGATCACAAAAATGTGTCCACAGACAGACGGACGGACCCGCCTGGTTATATCGACTCAGGGACCCACCCTGAGCATTATTGCCAAAGACACCATGTGTCTATCTCGTCTTCTTCTGGGTGTTACAAACCTATGCACTAACTTATAATACCCTCACTCAAAAAAAAGTGAACTCTCTATTTCACTAAAGCCAATATAACTTTATTTTAGTTCATGGAATTATTACGTTTGGAGAAAGTTTTCTTTACTCTAATAATTTTTTGTGTACGTTAGTTAAATTAACTAAACCCGAGGAAAAAACTATACTCAAATGAACCATAAAGATTAACTAAATTCGTGTCTTCCACAAAATAGTTCAGAATTTCTTTAAATTTGTAAATTTTACTACAAATGCGTTCATCGTGAACTTCGTATGTCACTAAAGACATTCTTGCAAGTTTGAACTCCAATTTTTTCCTTCAAACTACAAAATTTTCTTTTACAAGTGAAAAAATTTAATTATGTCTAATCAATTTTCTTGATTTTGTCGAAAAATATTTACCTATTTTTATGACATCGGCGTGATGCCAACGTTTGTAATATTGTTTAGTTAAAATTTTCTACAAATATTCAAAATTTTCTAAAATTAACCGAAAGTTTTCTTCCTGGTGGGTTCACTGTTTTTTCAGTGCTGTTCCACAGTGTGGCGCAGGGTATAAAAATCCACAAAATGATTTTGAATGACCGTAAAATGAAGTCGATCGAGATAGCAGAGGCCTTAAAGATATCAAAGGAACGTGTTGGTCATATCATTCATCAATATTTGGATATGCGGAAGTTCTGTGCAAAATGGTTGCCGCGCGAGCTCACATTTGACCAAAAACAACATCGTGTTGATGATTCTGAGCGGTGTTTGCAGCTGTTAACTCGTAATACACCCGAGTTTTTCCGCCGATATGTGACAATGGATGAAACATGGCTCCATCACTACACTCCTGAGTCCAATCGACAGTCGGCTTAGTGGACAGCGACCGGTGAACCGTCTCCGAAGCGTGGAAAGACTCAAAAGTCCGTTGGCAAAGTAATGGCCTCTGTTTTGTGGGATGCGCATGTAATAATTGTTATCGATTATCTTAAGAAGGGAAAAAACCATCAACAGTGACTATTATATTGCGTTATTGGAGCGAAATCGTGGCAAAACGGCCCCATATGAAGAAGAAAAAAGTGTTGTTCCACCAAGACAACGCACCGTGCCACAAGTCATTGAGAACGATGGCAAAAATTCATTAATTGGGCTTCGAATTGCTTCCCCACCCACCGTATTCTCCAGATCTGGCCCCTAGCGACTTTTTCTTGTTCTCAGACCTCAAAAGGATGCTCGCAGGGAAAAAATTTGCCTGCAACGAAGAGGTGATCGCCGAAACTGAGGCCTATTTTGAGGCAAAACCGAAGGAGTACTACCGAAATGGTATCAAACAATTGGAAGGTCATTATAATCATTGTATCGCTCTTGAAGGGAACTATGTTGAATAATAAAGACGAATTTTGACAAAAAAAATGTGTTTTTATATGTTAGACCGGGGACTTGTCAGCCAACCTGTTACTAATATCACGTACCAAGTTTCAATAGGATCGGATGAAATTTGCTCTTCCAAGAGCTTCCGCAAAACACATCTGGGAGTCGGTTAATACCAGTACCATCCGACATACAGTTAACGTGATATCAACAGACGGACGGACGAACAGACAACGGTAGATCCTCTCAACGTTTCACCACGACCCAGAATATATACTTATGGGAAGTCGGACCAATATTTTGACAGACAGTGTGTACCAAATTTCAAACGTAATTGAATGAAATTGCTAGTCCAAAAGGGTCCGGAATTCAAATTCGAGAATCAGTTTATATGGATACCATAGCTAATGTCCCATTGTCAATACTATCAAATCTACACTAAAAAAAAAGTGAACCATCTATTTCACTAAAACCAATTTAACTTTATTTTAGTTCATGGAAATATTATGTTTGGAAAAATTTCCCTTTACTCTAATAATTTTTTGTGTACGTTAGTTAAATTAACTTAAAAACTGGAAAGAGTTATACACAAATGAAGCATAAAGATTTATTTCGTACTTCTCACAAAATAGCTCATTATTTCAAACTACAAAATTTTCTTTATCAATTGAAAAATAATAATAATTATGTCTAATAAACTTTGTTAAATTTGTCGAAAAATATTTACTTACTTTTGTGATATCGGCGTGATTTCAGCGTTTGTTTAGTTAAATTTTTCTAACAATAATCTAAATTTGTCTAAAATTAATCAAAACTTTTCTTCCTGGTGGTTTCGCTGATTTTTCAGTGTAGTATACCGCCTTTCTATGGAGGGAATTTTTATACCGCGAATAAAATGATTTTCCGATGATTAGTCCTTAAGGCCTAATTATAGTCACTTATGTGTGAATAATTAGACAAAAAATAATTCCTACGGGTTTTTTTCGCCAATTGATATTCCCCGTTTTATTTGTTATATAGACACCATAAATTATTCAAAGTTTAAAAATTATGTTTAAGTTGAAAAGTTTAAAAAATTAAAAAAGTAATTGCTTTAACGTGAAAATTTCAATTTAGGTTAGGTTAGGTTAGGTCAGGTGGCAGCCCGATGTTTCAGGCTCACTTAGACTATTCAGTCCATTGTGATACCACAGTGGTGAACTTCTCTCTTATCACTGAGTGCTGCCCGATTCCATGTTAAGCTCAATGACAAGGGACCTCCTTTTTAAAGCCGAGTCCGAACGGCGTTCCACATTGCAGTGAAACCACTTAGAGAAGCTTTCAAACCCTCAGAAATGTCACCAACATTACTGAGGTGGGATAATCCACCACTGAAAAACTTTTTTTGGTATTCGGTCGTAGCAGGAATCGAACCCACGACCTTGTGTATGCAAGGCGGGCATGCTAACCATTGCACCACGGTTCAATTTAAGTTTAAATTGATTCAGTTAAAAATTTAATTGATTTTGATTGCAAAAATTAATTAATTTTTTAATTGATTCTTTTAATTATTTAGTTAAACTCCATTCCAATTTTCAATTCACTTTTCAATTAAATCAGTTGAACAATTAATTGACTTTTGGATGAAGATATACGAAATGCTGTATTTTTCGTCTTGTACACGCAAAGAAAAAAAGTTTGGAAAACGTGTACCGAAAACGTTTTTCTTTTGTTAGAGTTTTTTGAATTGCTTCGAAAATTTTAAACTTTTATCACCAAAAAAATTCGTTTGCTACAAAATTTTTATTTTTTCAAAAAAAAAAAGTTATTTTCGAAACAACAACACAGTCCATTTCGTTTATATCAAACACTGTTCTTTTCTGACTTTAGGTCTTTAATAAGACACATTTTACAATTCAAAATTGAATATACTACAATGTAATGTTGAACATTTTTTCGGAATCTTCCGAACATATCTGGAATATATGTTAAAAAAAAAAAAAAACTTTGGTCGAAGCAGGGATCGAACCCACGACCCTTGGCATGCAAGTCGGACGTAGCAACCACTGCACCACGGTGCCAAACTAAATGTTTGTTTCTGTTACATAAACTTTGTTTATTCGGTTCGTGGGCGCCGCAAGCTATGCTATATAAATATAACGTATATGGATATTTATCTATTGATGACCATAACAGGTACATAGCTCAGTGGTTAGTGTGTTGGCTTACAAAGTGCATGGTTCGCGGTTCGATTCTCCGTCCAGGCGAAAGGTAAAAAAATTTAAAAATTTATAAAATCGTATAATTTCTTCTACATTGTTTGTATTACAGGAAAAGTTGTTAAGAACTAAAAAACATCGTGGATGTGAGAAAGATGTGATGGAAAATGCAATTAGCAAGAAAACAATGTTTTTTTTTTGAGTTTGTCCTTATGAAATTATTTTTACATCCTGGAAAAGAATAAACGTTTATCACAAAAAGTATATACTTTTCTTCCAAATATACTTCCTTACAGCGAAAAGCAAATGAGAAACGAACTTTGTTTGTCTAAAATTTCGTTTGGGCGGAAAGAATTATTTTTTTGCGTGTACTACCTTATGAATCATCCCGTATTTTGGCAACTGTCACTTTTAAAGCTTTCAATATTTGACAAGACGAAATTATGCCTTATCATGCAAGGAAGGAAAGTTTAATGTCTGGAGGTTCAACTATATTAAAGCCTTTACCAATTTGAATACGAACCCGTTCTTTATCATCCGAAGAAATGTATATTCAAAAAAAAAATCTCGAGTCTGGACCTTGAAAACAACTCGGTAGAATATTAAATTTGCTGTCTTTGCAAAATATAAAATCTGAAACGATTTGGAGAAAAGTTGGCACACATATCAAAAATTTCAATTAGACTTTTTCGTCAAAAGTTTAAATAAACAGGTGTAAAATTCTACCCTCTGTGGTCATACTAGTGTAAATTGGGGAAAAAATACAACAATCCCGTTTGTAATATAATCTCCTGAATGGCTAATATAAGTCGATGATTTAATTCTTGTTTCTAAAGGTAATTCTCCTTCGACGGTTCCTGTCAAAAATTGATTTATTCAGTACCCATTGTAGACAAACTGGCGCCTCATTCATTACAATACCGTCCCATTTCAGAAAAAAATATTTTTGTTTTTCAACAGACTCATTTTTCCCTTGTCGGGCACAAGTATTTCGATCTGATGCTCCATACAGCCCCTTCCCCGAATTTGGTCGCTGTGAATTTTTAAATTTAAATGTCAGTCAAGTGGGAAAAAACGGGTGTCGTTAAAACGTTATTTTCAGCAAGATATAAAAAGTGATAGATCGGGAGTTATCCTTCTCTATCAAAGTATTCATCGTAATTTTATTTTGCACCTGGATTAATATTTCAAAGGACTCCTGTTTCATCCCAGTCATCCATTTATTTAAAGTCATTCTCTTAGGGCTTTTGCACCTCAACACCACCAAATGAATTAGAATGGAAAATAATCCATCCTGACCGAAATTGTTTCACTTAAGACTACAAACTGTAACACTTCATTCATTATGAAATTCCTAGATACTTATTGTATGCTGGGATCTGGTCATTTGTGGCTAACCACAATAAAATTGAAACATTCCATTTCGAAATATTTTGTCCACTCTAAAGCAGAATTCCCCGAAACCAAAGTATCAGACAAAGTGGTTTTGAGTAGTACACTCACATCAGTCATTCCTCGAAAACCTCAGAATCCACACGAACCACGATAAAGGAACACATTTGCGATTTGATGCATCTCCATCTCAAAGAGACGAATGATAATCCAGCTGAAATGGTTCTACATTTCATTGCTGAACTCAACACCTGTTTAAGTTGCCGGCATTCACAGACAAGCCAAAGGACTTAGTTGGACTCTGTGCGTGTGTGTGTGTGTGGGTGTAACGGAATGTGGGAGTAGATGGGGAAAGAATATCCTGCTTTTAACTGCATCGTCATCACAACCAGAAGTTATATATGATGGACGATGTTTGGTATGGAATTCAGAGACCAAAACACTTGATGTGGTTTGACGCAGTCATCAAAAAAGGAAAACCAAATTAAACGCACACACCCACACACATATGTTACGCTATTACACTCTCACACAGGTATATGCGCAAAATAAATTTAGTCGAAGTTGCAGTTGCAGTCGTTCAAACTGCACACTTGAAGACGATGATGTTGATGATGATTGTGATTTGTATTGGTTGCCGGGTATTTTAAAGGGTATCGCAAATGAACCATACCATTACACGTCGACATACTCTATCACATATATGTATACGCATTGGCATATTTTGTGGTATTTGAGTAGGACCGAATATTCGTTCATCATCGTCAAGATAATACAGTGTTGCGAAGAATATTATGCATCTGTATGTTGAACAGTCAGTGAATCTTCTGAATTTAGTTCAGAACGGCTTCCAATCCTTCTGAACTTAATATTTGCAAAGAATTGTAGCTTTTGCAAAATTATCCAAAATTCATATAGGAAATAAGTAAGTGAATTTGAAAGTTGTGGGGATATATTGCCATATAAAGGGTGATTTTTTTAGCTATTATCGTTCTGTCAACAGTGGTTTAAACAGCTGACGTTTCGTTGTTGTTGTAACAGTTTTAATGTGATTGTATCCACTTTGTTTTACGCTTTGGCACTTCAGCTCGTATTCAGATCAAGGAACTCTAAGACAAGGATGGAATGTGTCCAGAGTGATTTGGTGGTGAGTCGGGTAGATTTAGCTTGGCAAGCGAAAAGGTGACGAGTGTCACCTTGGCCCGTGGTTACAGACCGGATGCACGTCAGCTACCCTACTGTCAATCTCTAATAGGTAGAGATTGAGGTGACTGCACTTGCCAGATCTTACTTAAGCCAAAACTATCCAAGTCTTCCGCGGGATGTATCTTTCCTCAAGGGTTTTGGGCGATGTTTTAGCTCCGAGAACAGGATTAATCTTGTAGCTTCTCACCGCTTAAGCTATACTATCCTTATGAATCGTGTTCAGACCTGTCTGGTATACTGCCTTATCAAAAGGCTCTCTTTTGTAACGCTGGATCTCGCGCTCTAGTAGGTAAAGATCAACCATTACATTTTTGAGTGGTGGTAGCCTATGCACAAGATGGTGACTTGGATGGCTACTGCGATAGCAACCCAAGAGGATTCAGCTTTGAAAACCAGATGATCTCAGTCTCCGCATAAATATGTCCCAGGGTTGTACTGCGGAGACATCTTGTCGCTGTTCTAAGCGCACAGTTCTTACAGCGTGTCGTTGGTTTCAGGTGTATTTACCAAGGTTTCATTGCCCGCACCCCAAGTGCTGTCGGAAAGCGACTTGAGGACCTTTTTTTACCGTAGAGCTTTTTACAAATTGCTGTGGCATTTGCAGGCCATTTAAAAAGGCTGTCAAATGGGACCCCGAGAATCCTGGGGTAATTTTTAGACGGAATTATCTCTCCATCGGCTCTGACATTCAACTGCTTGCGTACTCCCGCCGCCCATGTAGTGGTAAGTGTGGCTGAGATTTTAATGGCAGATATCCTCAAATTTCTAGCATTGAAATAAGTGGTAAGATTGATCGCATATGTCATCAATATTGGGCTCAGATGCCGTAGTTGTACTATCGCGAGCATATAAGACAATCACGACGTCTTCAGGAGGGGATGGAATAGAGACTTATCAGTGCCGGAGATATCAGCATCCTTAGAGAACTTCCTGTTTCAATCTACGTGGTCTTGATTTCTTGTCAATGAATTCCACATACTGGCGTCCACATAGATAACTGAACGCTTGGGTCCTGCCGGTACGGCCAGATTTTCGATGAGTCTGGCGTAATTGACCTCTCGAATGCCTTCGATAGGCCTAGCGCCACGATGGCCGTCCAATGACAAGCCTTGGGCTGATTGAGTCCTCTATTAATATATGCTGAAATGGCATGCAAAGCAATCGTCGTGTTATGTACTTTAAGGAATCCATGGCAGCTGAAAAATTCTCCATAAGGCTGGATAGAAAAAATTGAGGATTCTGCTTAAGTACCCAAGTCCCAGTGTTGCCAGATGCTTCAGCATTAACATACAGGTTCCGTGGGGCTCAGTGCCTTGGTTGGTTTCGCCATCCGTGGAGAACTTCCTGTTTCAATCTACGTGGTCTTGATTTCTTGTCAATAAATTCCACACACTGGCGTCCACATAGATAACCGAACGCTTGGATCCTGCCGGTACGGACAGATTTTCGATATTCTCGATGAGTCTGGCGTAATTGACCTCTCGAATGCCTTCGATAGGCCTAGCGCCACGATGGCCGTCCAATGACAAGGCTTGGGCTGATTGAGTCCTCTATTAATATATGCTGAAATGGCATGCAAAGCAATCGTCGTGTTATGTACTTTAAGGAATCCATAGCAGCTGAAAAATTCTCCATAAGGCTGGATAGAAAAAATTGAGGATTCTGCTTAAGTACCCAAGTCACAGTGTTGCCAGATGCTTCAGCATTAACATACAAGTTCCGTGGGGCTCAGTGCCTTGGTTGATTTCGCCATCCTTGGAGAACTTCCTGTTTCAATCTACGTGGTCTTGATTTCTTGTCAATAAATTCCACACACTGGCGTCCACATAGATAACCGAACGCTTGGATCCTGCCGGTACGGATAGATTTTCGATATTCTCGATGAGTCTGGCGTAATTGACCTCTCGAATGCCTTCGATAGGCCTAGCGCCACGATGGCCGTCCAATGACAAGGCTTGGGCTGATTGAGTCCTCTATTAATATATGCTGAAATGGCATGCAAAGCAATCGTCGTGTTATGTACTTTAAGGAATCCATGGCAGCTGAAAAATTCTCCATAAGGCTGGATAGAAAAAATTGAGGATTCTGCTTAAGTACCCAAGTCACAGTGTTGCCAGATGCTTCAGCATTAACATACAGGTTCCGTGGGGCTCAGTGCCTTGGTTGGTTTCGCGCTGTTTTTGACATTGGTAACTTCGGTTACGGTAAGTTGTTGTGTACCATCGGAGAACACGAATGCGACGTGTGGCTCTCCTTTTCGCTCTATCACTCTCAGGATACTAGACAAACTGTGGATTGAAAAATCTATCGCATCTCTTCGGATCAGTCACCGGCACACCACCTAAGGCGACCGAAATCTCATCTTCCCTTGTAGCGGGGTTCGAGAGGGTTCTCATTGTTGACCACAACTTATCGGTTCCTCTGCCTATATTACACTGCTTCAGGTGCTCTAACCATGTGTTCCGTTTGTACTATTCGACTATCTTACTAATCTCTAGATTCACTTTCCGAATTCTATGATCAGCAGGGTTTGCATGACGTCGTTCATCACGCTCGTCTGTGAGTCCCGCCGCTTCTGCTGGGAAGTTGGTCCTCACCTGGCAGCAGCTGCTACGTTGACAATGCCCCGGATCTCCCTCCGAGCAACAGGAACATGGGAGGGACAGCAGCTCAATGAAGCAGACGTTTCGTATTTTCTTCCACTGTCAAACATCTTCATTTTGATCTATAATTTAGCCATGAATTTTACCACTCTTCTTACCAATAAAAAAAACTCTTGCAAGTTATTGAATTTTATTATAAAAAAAAATGCGTGCTCTGTTAAGAAGTATTGATTCAATATAGATTTCATACATTTTTCTGTGTTTCTTTATTTTCCTCTAGCTCTTAAGAAATCACAATTTATAAATAGAATTCCATGAGTGTTAACCCGACGTCCCGTTCAGGCATATAAATCAGATCCAGGTACTCCCGAGAAGAAGCCTTAACTATATTATGCGAATTTCTGTCCATAGACTGTGTCTAGGATATTTCCTACGACTCAATTCAATGTAGACAAAAATCTCACATATATTTGTCTAGAATTGTGTGTGTGTGTGTGTGTGTTTGTATGATAAAGTCCAAGATGAGAATTTTCATTCATAGTCACTCAAACATACCTTCTAGCATTTACAAACAATCACACACATATATACATGATATTATATACATACCAACACATATATCTATGGTCTACAATTGCGGTTTACAGCAATGGCTTTTGCGGTTTAGGTCAGATGCGGTTATTTTCCCATAAGCCATAAGTTCGTAAACACATCATCCATGAGAGCCAGGACATCCAAATCCAAATCCACATCCACATGTACTACATGTGCAAGCATAACTATGTAAAGTTGTTTACTAAAGCTAAATGTGTAGAGTTTTGACTTCACTGGAAGATTTCATATAGCCTGGCTAAAAAATGAATGAGACGGTGGAGTTGGATAAAGTTGAGTGCATATATGTTTTTTTTCTACAGCTTTTAAGGATTGTTTTTTTCATCCTAGTTTTCAACAAAGATTACAGCTTTTCGTCTGATGGAAAATATTGCCAGCACAGAAAAAAATGAATAGATTTCATACAGCTATAAAAGATCTCATCTCAGTAAAAATGTCTAAAATATTGGGTGGTTTGTTAAAATTCAATCGTCTGTCCTGTGTGTCGTCTTGAGACTCTGCATGAGGTTGTACATGCCAGTAGTAGTTTTTCGTTTCAGACTGGGAAAGACTTTGATATGTGTTCTTGGTTTCATCGAACTTCCGTTTCCTTTTTAAAGCATTTAGTTTTTGGGTTTCACATTGCCTCAGAGACTCTACTCAAAGACAGTCCCATGTACTCGTACCCTTAGCACAACAAGGAGGACGGAAGGAAGGAAGGAAGTACGACAGCCAAGCATTGAGGTTAGCTTTAATTCTTGCAACACCATGTCCTCATAAATAACGTCATAATGTCGGTCGATTCAGTCGCTCTTTGTTCGTAAATGCATCAATCGACGAAAGGCAAAAAGAGGCCAAACAAAATCGTAGTAAAATAAAAAAGCAACTTGAAGAAAATCGAAGATATAAATCTTAAGTTTTAGAAGTAAATATTTGTGTGTGAAAGCATTGTATGGTTGTGGCTGGTGTTTGGGTGAGTGTGTGCATATATGGGGCCGCGCAGAAATATTGCTGCACGACTTGACATAAATAGACGACTGACATGTTGAAAAAATGCCATCATTAAATTCCAAATAGTCTAGTGGGTATTTTCCCTACAAAAAAATTTTAAATGGCTCGATATGGGAATTATGTTGCATATATTTCTAGACAATAAAATGATACGAGGGTTGCCTTCTATTTAAAGCGATAGGGTAACCCTAGGGTTGCAATCTCAATTGTTCCAAAGACCTACTGCGCAGATAAGGAATTTATTCTCAGATGCAGAATAATTGTAGCGCAGTTGAGTGATCTCCTTCCCTCGATTTGATCGAGCAAATTGTAATCTCTCATAAAGATGGGTTGGTTCACCAGTATAATTTTTTTTTTTGGAAAATACCAGACATTTGAAATCTACATTAACTTAAACGATTCATATCGCCCAAAAGATTTAATTAAATCGTGAACATTTTGGTGCGATTTTTTTATAAATCTTTCGACGTGGATTAACACAACAACAGTGTATAGCTTCACTTAATTCTTTTTTTTTTTGTTTTTTTTGACAATGAAGCTCTGTCAAGCACCACTGCACGCAGAGAAGAAACATGATTGCCACAATCATATTCGAAGAGCAAAATAATATGATAGCAGCTATTTTTGCGGCGACCATGTAACATTTTAACCTGTAACCATGTTGGCTCAGTGAACATGGTTCTAAGAAAAATACAATTGTCCTCATCTAAAATGTTATTATATTGATAAAAAGAATTTTGTTTCCATTAAAAGACAATGGTCACGATCTAGAATGTTATGTTATTCGTCAAAAATGTTTTTCTTCTAGTTACAAGAACATGGTCACAACCTAAAATGTTTTGATTTTTATGAAAAAACTTTTTTCGTCGTCGAAAAAAGGACGCCACTTGAGAAAAGAAAACACAAAATCAACTTTATTTATTTGTTTTTATTTATTTATAAACTAATTTATTGTTTATTTGTATTTATAATGTCGTGCAAGCAAACTTCACATATTTTTACATACTCTAGTTTGGTTCAATTTCAACAATAAGTAATCATTCCATATTTAATTCGTGCCCATCAAATGTACAAACGCAGACATCATGTAACTGCAAATAAAAATAAATTATACCATATATCAAAATGCAGAACAAAAACCAGGTATATTTTTTTCAATTACACTTTCCTTTTTTGTATTCACATAAAACCACGTGCCATTTCTGAATAAATAAATTAACACAAAACACAATAATTCCGTATTCTCCGTCCATTCCAAGAAACAATCAACACACGACTGACGCGCAAAATGAAAATCGTGTGTACCTGCTCAATGTTTTTATAAAATTCTTGTCGCTGCAAAAAAATTAAAAAATTAAATGGTCACGAAAACAATGTACATGGTCTTTATGGCCATGTAATGGTTGTAGACATGTCTATACGTAAACTATAAAAATATTTTTTTTCTCTGCAAAAAAGTAAAAAAATTGAATGGTCAGATACATGATTTTCCTGACCATATAATGGTCTCAAATTCTATCATTTAAATAATAGAACATGTTTGCGGCATTTGAGAACCATTTAAATGCTTATTGCCAACATATATTTTTCTCCGCTCGAAAATTTTTTTTACAAAGACAAAATACATGGTTTTCGCGACAATTACATACTCTAAATAAGCATTAAATGGATGCGGCAACCATGTCCAAACATGTTTTTTCTGTGCGTGTGGTTATCGATGGTAACAGGTTGGCTGATAAGTCCCAGGTCTGACACATAGATGGCGTCGCTAGTATTAAATGCATATTATTTTTATATAGTACCAACCTTCAAATGATTCGTGTCAAAATTTGCAACTTTTGTTATTGTGAAAAAAATGAAAAAAAGGAATTTCGTGTTTTGATAAAATACTGTTTTTTGAAGGGGAAAAAATACGGTGGAACCAAAAACTTGGCTTGATAATGAGTTTGTGGACTTTGTCCCAGGGAAATCAACAATAATTGATTGGTATGCAAAATTCAAGCGTGCACGCTCACAAAAAATCGCTTCTGTAACATATACTCCCAAACATATTTTGCTTCAAGCATATACATTTTTGGGTATTGCCCAAACATTTATATGTTTGATCTCTTCCAATATATAATATGTTTGAAAGCATATTGGTCTAAACAATATATGTTTGGGTAGTCTAAGTTCCAAACATTTTGTATTTTTGCATCCAAATTCAATAATGTTGTCTTCCAAAAAACAATATGTTATTATGTGACCATATAATATGTTTGGAATCATTTTGTACCCAAAAATATTATATGCTTAAAAAAATTCTCCAAAACAATATTGTGTTCAAAATTTTATTTATTTATTTATATATTTACAATCATAATGAATTATGAAAATAAACAGGTAATATAGGTGCTAACAACATAGGTTTTCGACCTGAATGCTCAAAATTTTGTTTCTGCCCAGTTGTATATTCCCCGACATCTTTCTCACTTCCACGAGATTTTTTAGTTCTTAGCACCTTTTTCTGTAATACAAACATTGTGGAAGAAATTAATCAATTTTATGATTTTTTTTATTTTAATTTTACCTTTTGCCGGACGGGGACTCGAACAGCGGACCACACAGTTTGTAAGGATCAAAGAAGTAGCTGATCAATTGCCCAAGGAAAAATAAAATGTTAATTTTGTAATAACAAGCAACAACCACCAACTTAATTCAATATCGCTCCCTGTTAAATAGCGCTCCAAGCTACTAAACACATATATGTTAATAGGCTATTTCTAAATTAATATATGTTTGCATTCAAGCATATTATATTTACAAACATTTTATGTCCCAAACATAATATGTTCTAACATATTAACATATATGTCCCAAACATGTTATGCTAGTTTATGAACATTATATGCTTGCACTCAAAAATATTGTGTTTAAAAATTTGTGTTCCAAACATATAATGTTTATAGCCAAACATATGAAAAACAGTCTTTTTCAACCGTGTGGTGAAAAGAGCACAGAGGACGGTGAACGCGGTGGACGCCCGAAAGAGGTGGTTACCGACGAAAACATCAAAAAATCCACGAAATGATTTTGAATGACCGTAAAATGAAGTTGATCGAGATAGCAGAGACCTTATCAATATTTTGATATGCGTAAGCTCTGTGCAAAATGGGTGCCGCGCGAGCTCACATTTGACCAAAAACAACAACGTGTTGATGATTCTGAGCGGTGTTGGCAGCTGTTAACTCGTAATATACCCGAGTTTTTCCGTCGATATGTTACAATGGATGAAACATGAGTCCATCACTACACCCCTGAGTCGAATCGACAGTCGGCTGAGTGGACAGCGACCGGTGAACCGTCTCCGAAGCGTGGAAAGATTCAAAAGTCCGCTGGCAAAGTAATGGCCTCTGTTATTTGGGATGCGCATGGAATAATTTTTATCGATTATATTGAGAAGGGAAAAACTATCAACGTTGACTATTATATGGCGTTATTGGAGCATTTGAAGGTCGAAATCACGGCAAAACGGCCCCATATGAAGAAAAAAAAGTGTTGTTCCACCAAGACAAAGCACCGTGCCACAAGTCATTGAGAACGATGGCAAAAATTCATGAATTGGGCTTCGAATTGCTTCCCCACCCACCGTATTCTCCAGATCTGGCCCCAGCGATTTTTTTTTTTGTTCTCAGACCTCAAAAGGATGCTCGCAGGGAAAAAATTTGACTGCAATGAAGAGGTGATCGCCGAAACTGAGGCCTATTTTGACGCAAAACCGAAGGAGTACTACCAAAATGGTATCAAAAAATTGGAAGGTTGTTATAATCGTTGTATCGCTCTTGAAGGGAACTACGTTCAATAATAAAAACTAATTTTGACATAAAAAAATGTGTTTTTCTTTGTTAGACCGGGGACTTATCAGCCAACCTGTTATGGTGATCTCAACGGAGGTCGTTGTTCACTTCAAAACGAATTTCGTGAAGGTCATGGAAATTGTAGAAATCAATAATGCTGTTCGCTAACTGATATTGCAAGATCGTCATACGACCTAACGTGCTATTGAGGCCACCTTAGGTATTAGTGGGATCTGAGTACATTCAATATTGGATGACCGTGAAAAAAATTTGTTTGAGTTGGATCCCACACAGTTTATCGAGTAATTGGCTCGACAAAAGGCTCGTGTTGGTTGAACGAAAGAAATGCCCCAAAAATCTGATAGCGGTGCTTCGAAACACGTCTATACATTGTTAAAGGTGATGTATCAAGATGTCGCCTGTTTTTTCGAATAACTGCCCCTAAAACAAAACGGAACAGTCAACTCTAATTGTTTTTTTACACTGAAAAAAATATTGACTTAATATGGAAGATTATATGTCTTAAATTTTAGGACTCGAAATTTACGCAATGCTAAGGACAAAATTCTTTCAAATAATGACATTTTAATTAAAAGAAAGTTTATAATCCTTGCTTCAAAAAATTTTAAGGATTTGAATCTTTGGTTTAAAGTTTTTTTTCACATTAAGAAAACAGTTTTTACTTTGAAGTACTAGACATAATTTGGATTTTGAAACTGGAATTTGTTTGTACATGAATACCTTTATTAATATATCGCAAACAGAGAATAAAAATTCGATGAATGAGATCTGTATCCAATTTTAATTTTATCGATCCTAGATTTAAAGCCAGAGAGGTCCCTAAAAAATGTCTTTATTTTAAAGAAGCCGCATCTTTGGCTCGGAATCAATACCAAAATCCTTAAAGGAAGGTCAAAATCTTTGGATCCAAGTAAACTTTTTTTTTTTGAGTGTAGGGGTTTGTAACCTGGGGCAATTTTCGCATAGTCGACATGAAGAGATTTGCTACTCTTGAGCTTTAGACTCCAGTTTTTTGCCCACTGGTGTACCTTATATAAAGACGCCTGGAAGTTATGTACGGATAATTGACAAAATTTTCTATAGAAATAAAATTTTGACAAAATTTTCTATAGTAATAAAATTTTGGTAGATTATTTTTGGCTCAAGTGGCAACCATGATTATGAACAAGTGGTGTTCGATTATTAATATTTGTTTTTGCTCTCTAATACCGGAATATAAAATGGTAACCCTTGTACTTATTGCAGACTAAAAATCAATTAATTTTGAGATTAAAGGCAAAAATAATTATTTTTCAAGTAGTTATAAGATTTCGTTAATCGTAACAAAAGGCGCGCATTCCCAACACTTATCCCAGATAAAAGGTGGCCACAACAAAGTAAATATAGAGATTCTGAAATTTCGTTTATGAAAATGTGTTGATGGCAAAAAGATTTACAATAAAAAGTAATTTTATTTAAAAATTGAAAAAAGTTCAAAATGCTATTCATTTTAATCGCTGCTATTTATCTCTGACCATTATCATGGATTTTAATAGTGGCATGTTTCAGATTTCTTCTTACTTTGGCCATGTTCAATGGGCAGGCTGCAGGAGTATTCGATAAAAAAAAATCAACAAACTTCACAACTCTCCAAAGAGGATCATACAAAATAATCCCCTTTGGGAGTTCTCACATGATTCGAAGTCATGACATTTCCTGGCATGGGAGTTAAACGACAATCGTTTTTCTTCTTTTCCTAAGTTTTTTTTTCTCCACAAATATTTCTGTATTTGTGTGAGTGCTTTGGCTTTTGCATGTCACATTAATGTTTATTTGCATCCTTTTTGGTGAGTTCTTCCTTCCACTTGTGTGTCGATTACTATGCAACAATCGTTTGCTTTTCCACTTTACGTCAAATACGGCTCACTTGCTTGGCCGTGTGCTTTGTGCAACGATGCATTGCCTTAACGCTACTGCTGCTGCTGTTAGTTTTTCTATGGGTGAGTGCAAGAATGTAAGAGTGTGTATGGGTGGCTTATACTCAGAGAGAAAAGGGCCTGTATTTAAAATTTAACGACTTTTGTTGCAACTGAAATCTGACTGTGTTTTTACAGTTACAATTTTATATTTCTTAACATTACAAAATAAGGAGTATTTTTTTTCTCAGTGTATGAATGAGACAGCTTCTTCTTCTTTCCATTTGTTTGTATGGCTGATTGTTGAAATGTTTATGCACCACATCCTAGCTTTGCATGCGGATATATTTTTCTCGCCGTGTTAAGCCTCATACTGTTGCTGCTGCTACTACTACCAATTTCAAAGGTAGCCGTGTTTTTATCGAAGTCTGATGATTTTTGCTTACAACACCATAAGAAAATGAAATTCGAAAAGGACTTCGCTACGCTAGATTGACTATGAAAAGATACACAAATACCTGGCACGTTCACATGTATAGGTAGTTATGTCATCTAGTATGAGTGTGTGTGTGTGTGTGGTAGCAATGAAGATATTTTCGGTGTTGTACATTGTTCCGTATTCTCGTAGAAACGTGAACGTGAAGATGAGCTGTAATGGGTTTCCTAGTGCCCAATCTATAGACCTTCCAAAAACCCAGTGGGTATGGACAATGGTGGAAAATTTTCTTTTTATCCGTCAAACGTGTTGGATGCTTTATATAAAGATTTTGATTCCCATATACATATACTCGTATTTAAATCTGACTCGATCTTTTTGTGGAGTCCAGTATTAAACAAGTAAGGAAAGTCTAAAGTCAGGCGGGGCCGACTATATTATACCCTGCACCACTTTGTAGATCAAAATTTTCGATACCATATCACATCCGTCAAATGTGTCGGGGGCTATATATAAAGATTTGTCCCAAATACATACATTTAAGTATCAATCGATCTGGACAGAATGTGATAGACTTCTACAAAATTTATAGACTCAAAATTTAAGTCTGCAAATGCACTAGGATGGAACACAATGTTAGTAAAAAAAATATGGGAAACATTTAAATCTGAAGCAATTTTAAGGAAACATCGTAAAAATTTATTTATGATTTATCACTCGATATATATGTATTAGAAGTTTAGGAAAATTAGAGTCATTTTTATAACTTTTCGACTAAGAAGTTGCGATTTTACAAGGAAAATATTGGTATTTTGACCATTTTTGTCGAAATCAGAAAAACATATATATGGGAGCTATATCTAAATCAGAACCGATTTCAACCAAATTTGGCACGCATAGCAACAATGCTAATTCTACTCCCTGTGCAAAATTTCAACAAAATCGGAGTTAAAAATTGGCCTCTGTGGCCATATGAGTGTAAATCGGGCGAAAGCTATATATGGGAGCTATATCTAAATCAGAACCGATTTCAACCAAATTTGGCACGCATAGCAACAATGCTAATTCTACTCCCTGTGCAAAATTTCTACTTAATCGGAGTTAAAAATTGGCCTCTGTGGTCATATGAGTGTAAATCGGGCGAAAACTATATATGGGAGCTATATCTAAATCTGAACCGATTTCAACCAAATTTGGCACGCATAACTACAATGCTAATTCTACTCCCTGTGCAAAATTTCAACTAAATCGGAGGAAAAAGTTGGCCTCTGTGGGCAAATGAGTGTAAATCGGGCGAAAGCTATATATGGGAGCTATATCTAAATCTGAACCGATTTCAAGCAAATTTGGCACGCATAGCTACAATGCTAATTCTACTCCCTGTGCAAAATTTCAACCAAATTGGAGGAAAACTCTGGCTTCTGGGACCGTATTAGTCCATATCGGGCGAAAGATATATATGGGAGCTATATCTAAATCTGAACCGATTTCAATAACATTTTGCACATTTGACTATACTACCAATTGTACTCCCTGTGCAAAATTTCAACCGAATTGGGGTAATACTCAGGCTTCTAGGGCCGTATAAAAGCATATCGGGCGAAAGATATATATGGGAGCTATATCTAAATCTGAACCGATTTCTTCCAAAATCAATAGGGTTCTATTTTGACCCAAAACACATGCTTGTCCCAAATTCGAAGTTGATTGGCCTTAAATTACTACCTAATCCCTTGGTTACAAAAATGTGTTCACGGACAGACGGACATGGCTATATCGACTCAGGAGCCCACCCTAAGCATTTTTGTCAAAGACACCATGTGTCTATCTCGTCTCCTTCTGGGTGTTGCAAACATATGCACTAACTTATAATACCCTCTTCCACAGTGTGGCGCAGGGTATAAAAAGAGGAAATCGCTACTTTAGCGATAAATCAAAATTTTTGAAACTTGGGTAATATATTTATGTAGGTTAGGTTAGGTTAAAGTGGCAGCCCGATTAAGATTCAGGCTCACTTAGACTATTCAGTCCATTGTGATACCACATTAACTAAAAGTACCTATTACATATGGGCACTTCTAGTTTTAACCGCTGAACCTTCTCGATTATTTTCTTCTGTTGAACCAACCAAAAACATTAGCAGACTGCTTAAGTTAACGTTTTCCAGGTCCGCCAGTAATTTGAAGCTATATGCCCCTGAAATTTGCTTACGCCTTACACAAAATGCAGGACACTCACACAAGAGGTGTTTAATTGATTCTTTTTCCTCCGCATCATGACAGCTCATACAATAGTCATTATACTTCGCACCAATAGTTTTTGCAAAATCGCAGATATCAGGAGTGATATCTGGCGTCTCGAGAACACTAGCATATCTAGTGTGCGGCTTAAGTTTAAATGGGGCCATATTTGCTTGGTGACGTTACAACCCTTGCAATTCTCCCATCGAACATTTGCCATCATGACAGCCTTCTCACGCAGTAAGAGCCAGAGGCATACCAACAGATTCTAGTTCCCCTGGAATATGTAAGGTAGTTCCTAGCCTTGCTAGCTCATCTGCTTCGATGTTCCCCGGTATGTTCCTATGGCCAGGCACCCATATTAGGTGAATATTGTGCTGCTCAGCCATCTCATTGCGAGATTTGCGGCAGTCGATGGCCGTTTTCGATTTGAGGAACGCAGAGTCCAAGGATTTTATTGCAGGTTGACTGTCTGAGTATATATTAATGCCAATATTGCTTGGAGCATTACTTCTCAGCCAATTCACCACTTATCTTATTGCTAATATTTCAGCCTAAAAAACACTACAGTGATCAGGTAATCTTTTCGCTATTCGAAGTTCCAGATCTTTAGAATATACTCCGAAACCCACTTGGCCATCCAATTTGGAGCCATCAGTGTAGAAATCTATATATCTTTTATTCCCCGTGGTCCATGTACACCACGCCTCACTGTTGGGAATTAGAGTCTCAAACTTATTGTCGAAAAGTGGTCTCGCCAAAGTGTAATCCACTACATTAGGCACATCTAGCTTTTTTCGACCACAGCGATAGCTCGCGCAACCGCACAGCCGTTGTTGCAGCTGACTGTTTGCCCAAAATGTCTAAAGGCAATAGATGCAGTATGACATTAAGGGAATTTGTTCCTATCTTGCTGAATGCACCTGAGATACACAAGCACGCCATACGCTGAACTTTGTCTAAACTTGTTGGCTGGTGAAGTGCCGGCCACCAGACTACAACACCATATAGCATGATAGGTCTAACCACTGCCGTGTATAGCCAATGTACAATTTTTGGTTTTAGTCCTCACTTTTTCCCTATATTTATGTAAGAGCTACATGTAAGCTTACGATCGGCTAAAACTTCAATATTAAAAATCTGAGTAACATTAGTTAATAAATAAGAATCTTATGACCAAATTTGGGAAAATCGAGCGGTGCATATATATGGGAGATATATCTAAAACTGAACCGATTTGGTTACTAAATAAGGCTATTAAGGTCAGATATAAAGATATAAGGGTACATATTTTCAAAAAAGGGCGATACATATATATGGGAGCAATATCTAAATCTGAATCGATTTGGATTATATTTTTCAGGCTTGGTTGGTATTACAGGGGATTACCTCGTGCTGAACTTGAGTAAGATCGGTTAATAAATGAGTTCCTTATGGTCAAAAATAAGGTTATAAGGAGGAAATTTTTGAAAATCGGGCGATAAATAAAGGGTGGTTAAATTGTAAGGCCGATGTTAAATGTGAACCACACCCAAACGCAAAGTTTTTTTTCCGAATTTTATTTGACATTTCTCTATTTCAGACTTACTCAATTTGAACCATGGAGAGATACACAATCCACCAACGTGTTAAATGGTTCCACGAAATGGCAACAGTGGATGATCAATTTTCAAAGAAAATCATCTTCAGTGATGAGGCACATTTTCACCTCAGTGGATTCGTCAATAAACAGAATTGCCGTATTTGGGCAAATGAGAATCCAAGAGTGATTGTCCAAAAACCAATGCACCCACAAAGAGTGACTGTTTGGTGCGGTTTATGGGCTGGCGGCATCATCGGGCCGTATTTTTGTCCAAAATGAGGCCGGTCAGGCAGTTACTGTGAATGGTGGAATGGTGGAAGATATGGATGTGGACGATATGTGGTTGCAGCAGGACGGTGCCACTTGCCACACAGCTAACGAAACAATGGCTCTTTTGCGCAACAAATTCAATGTCCGTGTTATCTCACATAATGGCGATGTCAATTGGCCGCCAAAATCATGTGATTTGACACCGTTGGACTTTTTTCTTTGGGGTTTTTTGAAAGAAAAGGTGCACGTCGATAAGCCAGCAACAATTCAAGAGCTAAAGGATGAGATAATTCCGCACATTAACGGCATAGAACCTTCATTACGCCTCAGCGTCATCGAAAATTTGGACCATCGGATGAAGGTGTGCCACCGAGGTCGCGGCACCCACTTGGCCGATATTTTGTTCCATACATAATTGAGTAATACCAATATATCATAATAAAATAAAATTATAATAATTTCCTAATAGTTTGTGTTTTATTCAAAATCAACGTCGACCCTTGAAATTTTAACCACCCTTTATGTATGGGAGCTATGGCTAAATCTGAACCGCTTCCGATGATATTTTGCACATATAGTCACCACTAAATAAGGGTTTTATGGCAAAATTTGTCAAAATCGGGCGATACAACCTTCAAATTATTCGTGTCAAAATTTGACGTCTGTAAGTCAATTAGTTTGTGAGATAGAGTGTCTTTTGTGAAGCAACTTTTGTTATTGTGAAAAAAATGGGAAAAAAGGAATTTCGTGTTTTGGTAAAATACTGTTTTCTGAAGGGAAAAAATACGGCGGAAGCAAAAACTTGGCTTGATAATGACTTTCCGGACTCTGCCCCAGGGAAATCAACAATAATTGATTGGTATGCAAAATTCAAGCGTGATGAAATGAGCACGGAGGACGGTGAAGGCAGTGGACGCCCGAAAGAGGTGGTTACCGACGAAAACATCAAAAAATCCACAAAATGATTTTGAATGACCGTAAAATGAAGTTGATCAAGATAGCAGAGGCCTTTAGGTTAGGTTAGGTTAGGTGGCAGCCCGATGTATCAGGCTCACTTAGACTATTCAGTCCATTGTGATACCACATTGGTGAACTTCTCTCTTATCACTGAGTGCTGCCCGATTCCATGTTAAGCTCAATGACAAGGGACCTCCTTTTTATAGCCGAGTCCGAACGGCGTTCCACCTTGCAGTGAAACCACTTAGAGAAGCTTTGAAACCCTTAGAAATGTCACCAGCACTGAGGTGGGATAATCCACCGCTGGAAAACTTTTTTGTGGTTCGGTCGAAGCAGGAATCGAACCCACTACCTTTTGTATGCAAGGCGGGCATGCTAACCATTGCACCACGGTGGCTCCCTTCATCCAGAAGCCATAAAGATATCAAAGGAAAAATGGGTGCCGCGCGAGCTCACATTTGACCAAAAACAACAACGTGTTGATGATTGTGAGCGGTGTTTGCAGCTGTTAACTCGTAATACACCCGAGTTTTTCCGTCGATATGTGACAATGGATGAAACATGGCTCCATCACTACACTCCTCAGTCCAATCGACAGACGGCTTAGTGGACAGCGACCGGTGAACCGTCTCCGAAGCGTGGAAAGACTAAAAAGTCCGCTGGCGAAGTAATGGCCACTCCTGAGTCCTATCGACAGTCGGCTGAGCGGACAGCGACCGGTGAACCGTCTCCGAAGCGTGGAAAGACTAAAAAGTCCGCTGGCAAAGTAATGGCCTCTGTTTTTTTGGGATGCGCATGGAATAATTTTTAACGATTATCTTGAGAAGGGAAAAACCATCAACAGTGACAATTACATGGCGTTATTGGAGCGTTTGAAGGTCGAAATCGCGGCAAAACGGCCCCATATGAAGAAGAAAAAAGTGTTGTTCCACCAAGACAACGCACCGTGCCACAAATCATTGAGAACGATGGCAAAAATTCATTAATTGGGCTTCGAATTGCTTCCCCACCCACCGTATTCTCCAGATCAGGCCCCTAGCGACTTTTTGTTGTTCTCAGACCTCAAAAGGATGCTCACAGGGAAAAAATTTGACTGCAACGAAGAGGTGATCGCCGGAACTGAGGCCTATTTTGAGGCAAAACCGAAGGAGTACTACCAAAATGGTATCAAAAAATTGGAAGGTCGTTATAATCGTTGTATCGCTCTTGAAGGGAACTATGTTGAATAATAAAAACGAATTTTGACAAAAAATGTGTTTGTTAATAATCGCGCAAAACTTCATCGAGTCAGTCCATAACACTAGGTCACAAATAACAACATTTTCTCTGTGATTTGTTTCTAGCATACTTTTTCCCATTGATTTTGACCTATTAAACACGAAAATGAGTTTTAAAAAATTTTCTGTCGATTGGTTTTCGAGATACAAATTTTTGAACTTTTTTTTTTTTTAATTTTTAGAGGTACACTTACAATTTTGAGCATATCTTTCGTCTTATTTGACCTATTTGATCCTAGTGCTACTCAAATTAAAGAAAATTGAGCCGTCTACAACTCATTCTCAGAAAATTTTCAAATCGGGTAAGTAGTTTGGATGTTGGCGGCCTAAAAAGTTAAAAAACGGCGTTTTGTTTTTAGTAAAAATGTGGCAGAAAAAAAAAACATATAAAAATGCATATAAAATAAAAAACACGATGCTAACAGCAATTTTGGTTTTTTGCGTATAGCTGAAATTTTTACAACGAAAATAAGCCCTTACTTAACAAAATCTAACAACAAATAGCGGATCAGTTATACGTAAAAAAAACCAAAATTGCTGTTAGCATCGTGTTTTATATTTTATATTAATTTTTATATGGTTTTTTCTGCCACATTTTTACTAAAAAAACGCCGTTTTTTAACCTCTGAGAACGAGTTGTTGACGGCTCAATTTTCTTTAATTTGAGTAGTAGTAGGATCAAATAGGCCAAAAATTGTAAGTGTACCTCCAAAAATTAAAAAAAAAAGTTCAAAAATTTGTATCTCGAAAACCGATCGACAGAAAATTTTTTAAAACTCATTTTCGTGTTTAGTAGGTCAAAATCAATGAGCAAAATTATGCTAGAACCAATTCACAAAACGACTGTTGGCTAGTGTAATTATATGTAGCCCCAATATAGAGTGCTTCCCGAATTTGGCCTTCGGAGTTTCTTGGAAAAGAAAATTTCAACCGATCCATCTGATCGGATGAAATATATAAGTTTAACAACATGCAAATGGTCCAAATCGCCCCATAAGTATGTATAGGACTCATCTAAAGCCCCGGATTTGATTTCCGGATACTCTGGAAGTAGAAAATTTCAATCCGAGCCGGTTGAAATTTCATTGTAAGTATGTGCCCTCTAACAGTCTTGCAAGAATTAGTCCATATCGGTCCATAATTATATATATGTATCCCCTATATAAATGCATCGCCGGATTCTCTGGAGTCTCGTGAAGGAGAAAATTTCATCCGATGCGTTTGAAATTCGATATGCGATGTCAGTATGTGCTTTTTAGTAATCATGCAACAATGCCCAATATAACTGAGTCCTAAGAATTTAGTTCTGTATGTAGCCTCATGGAGATAAAAATGTCATCCAGTCGCGTTGAATTAGGTCTTCTAATTATCATTCGAAAAATGGTTCATATCCGTTCATAGTTATCAAGAATTAAAGTAGCTTATGTAGGTATTTAATCTGCGTTTTTATCCATGTGGAATTAGTTACAGTTACTTTCCCATCGGCAACTGTTACCACAAGCCAAGTAATTCGGTTGTGGATGACAGCTTTTATTGGACCTTTGTTCACAATCCATGATGGAGGGTACATAAGATTCGACCTGTCCGAACTTTCAACCGTATTTAGTTGATTTTCTTTAATTTATGTCGGTAAATTCTCGTTATTTTACCAACGCGTTATGGAAATCACAAAAAATGGAATATAATTTTTGTATAAATTGCCCTGAAATAGGTTATTTTTTAATTTTCAAGAGTAGCTTAACCAACAGAGGAAATTGAGATTGGAAATCAAAATGTAAGTCCTTAGGAAACGGCATGGTATCCATCTGCCGTTGTAGATGAATTATATAAAAATATGAGATCTCAATTTCGATTTATTTGCCACAAAAAAAGCATACTGCCCCCATGAAGATCTCTGCAGTGAAGTTACCATCATTGACTTGCATGACTGTATTGAGATGATGTTGGCGTAACCATTGCCGTTGATGACGTGGATGATTTCGCTTTTCTTTGGACGATGCTGCATGGTATCTCTTGAATTAAAAATTAATGTTTTGGATAAAAATTGGTTCGTTCATGTCCTGTATACGTGCAAGTTGGAAAGATCTGTGGAATACAGAAACACGCACCCGTTACCCGTTGATTTTTTTTTTCAATGTTCGATTCATACTTCGAACAAGTTTTTTTTCTGTTACATTGGCAATTTGCATTTGTTTGGATGGCAGAACATTACATGTTACACACAAACATTCCGCTGGAAAATTGCATATTCAGTTAAATTCTTATTTTTTTATTTTTCTGTGGAATCACCACCTTATATTGGAAAAATCACACATACCGATATGGCAACATCCTGTGGCCTATTATGTTTGTTTCTGTGTGTGTGTGTGTGTCTATGTGAGTGGGTGTGTATTTGTCATTTGATGTGTCCTCTAACCGGACATGAGATACAAAAGACAATCTAAAATGTATATTAATGTATGGACGTGCTTTATACGAATCGAGTTTTATTCCTTCTATCCTTCAGTTGATATTCTCTCCATCATCGTCATTGATGGACATACGGATTGACACTTATGTAAGTGACACAACACCATCCGTAGGATAGGATATAACCGACAATCGAATGGACACGCTGTGATAGCTACACTTCCAAATAGTTACCCATTTTCCAATGGGGCCATCTAGACATTCAATCCCACATAGCAAGATATTCGGTAAATAAACAAATGGCCAAAAGCAAAGCTTAAGGTAGGACAGACAGGCGGTCAGACGAATTGCAACAGAAAAGAAGAACCTTCTGACAGCTAGACTGTAGCCATGGCAAGGCGTATAGAAATCGATTTCATTATCATACTTCGATTAGTATAAATGCATTTGGTCATGCAATCGTACATCGTACAGTCAGAAACACTCATGCACTCGGGGCATGTTCAATAAGTTTGGGAATACATCCGAGTTGGACTGTAATTATTATGAAGGTGAAATCGTGGCACGACAAAAAAACGATAACAACACCAGAAATTATCCGAGAAGTGTAGGCCAGATTTGATCGAAATCCACGTTGCAGCGATGAAAACCTATTGCGAGATTGAGTACAAAACATATTGAAAATTGAACTTGGACTAAAGTAATTGATCTTACCGATGCACATAAAAAGTTAGAATTATATATCAGCCACCCTGTATCGCGAATCATATTTACCAAAACGAAATCGTTTTCCTGAATATGTTCACTCTACTGAGAATGTTAATTTTCAGGAACATACTCACGCTACGCTAAAAATATATGTATGAGTGTTGCCTACTATATGGCGGAATTGGGCAACCCTAGCGTTGCAATCTGCCTCGTAAAATTTGATACTTTTAAGGCTATACGTACTCAGAACGTTTTGACATACGAGCGCTATTTGTGTTGTTTATACACTGAAAAAATATTTACGTGATATTAAAGATTACGCAACCTAAATTTTAGGATGCGAAATTTACAAAATATTAAGGACAAATTTCTTTAAAATAATGAAGTTTTAATAAAAATAATCTTTGCTTCAAAAATTATTTTTCATTAAATTTAGGACACAAATTTTGTAAATTTGGGTCGCTCCGTTAAAGTCCCATGTCTTTGAACTAAGGCTAATTTTTGCTTAAAGTAAAGAAACACATTTTTGATTTAAAGAAATGGCCCTTAAATTAACTGAAACATTGAAACTTTAGATTTAAGATAAAAACGCTTCAAATATAGGCTAAGACTTATTTTGTGGATTTAGCGTCTTTGGTTTAAAGTTTTGCTGGAATTAAGAAAACATTTTTTACTTTGAATTATCCGTTATAATTTGAATTTTTAAACTGACAATTATTTGCACGTGAGTAACTTTATTAATAAACCGCGAAAAGAAAATGAACATTTGATAAATGAGATCTGTATCCTTATTTTACTTTTATTGGTCCTAGATTTAAAGCCAGATAGGTCGCTAAAAAATTTATTTATTATTTTTTGAGTGTAGCGACTTAAATGATTCTTCTCGCCCAAAAATGAAATTAAATCGTGAACATTTTCGTGCGATTATTTTGTACAACGTGGATTATCTCAATAACAATGCATTGGCGCACTTAACTCAATTTTTGGTGATGAAGATATGGTGATTTCAACCCAGCTAGTATTACACGTCGAGTTTCGTGAAGGCCGTCCAAAATGCGTTGTTGTTCCGGAAACCATGATGCTGTGCGCCAGCTGATATTGCAAGATCGTTATGGGGAGGGTTGGCTTGTCGCAAACGGTGACTTTTGCGACATAAATTTACTACGGTATAATACGTATGTCGTAACCCTACTATAAACAAGTATATACGGCCGTAAGTTTGGCCAGGCCGAAGCTTATGTACCCTCCACCATGGATTGCGTTGGAAGTTCTACTGAAGACTATCATCCACAATCGAATTACTTGGGTTGCGGTAACACTTGCCGATGGCAAGGTATCTCAAAACTTCCTAACACCATAATATATACCACATAGTCCATACGTGGTATACATTAAACTAAAAAAGTCCGATTAAATACGTATATAATTAAGTTTAAAGTTTCTATATAAATAAAATTTTGACAACATTTTCTAAGAAATAAAATTTTGACAAAATTTTCTATAGAAATAACATTTTTACAATGTTTTCTATAAAAATAAAATTTTGGTAGATTATTTTTGGCTCGAGTGGCAACCATGATTATGAACCGATATGGACCAATTTTTGTGTGATTGGGGTTCAGCTATATATAACTATAGACCCATATGGACCAATTTTGGCATGGTTATTAGCGGCCTTATACTAACATTTCAACCGGATCGAATGAATTTTGCTCCTCCAAGAGGCTCCGGAGATCAAATCTGGGGAACGGTTTATATGGGGGCTATATATAATTATGGACCGATATAGACTAATTCTTGCGTGTTTGTTAGATACCACATTCTAACACCATGTTCCAAATTTCAACCGGATCGGATGACTTTTGCTCCTCCAAGAGACTCCGCAGGACAAATCTGGGTATCGATTTATATGGGGGCTATATATAATTATGAACCGATATGGACCAATTCTTGCATGGTTGTTAGAGACCATATACTAACACCACGTACCAAATTTCAACCGGATCGGATGAATTTTGCTCCTCTAAGTGGCTCCGGAGGTCAAATCTGGGGATCGGCTGATATGGGGGCTATATATAATTATGGGCCGATGTGGACCAATTTTTGCATGGTCATTAAAGAACATATACCAACACCATTTACCAAATTTCAGCCGGATAGGATGAAATTTACTTCACTTAGTGCAATCGCAAGCCAAATTTGGGGGACCCTTTATATGGGGGCTATACGTAAAAGTGGACCGATATGGACAAATTATTGCGTGTTTGTTAGATACCACATTCTAACACCATGGTCCAAATTTCAACCGGATCGGATGACTTTTGCTCCTCCAAGAGGCTCCGAAGGACAAATCTGGGGATCGATTTATATGGGGGCTATATATAATTATGGACCAATATGGACCATTTCTTGCATCGCTGTTAGATACCATAACCTAACCTAACCATTATGGGGGCTATACGTAAATGTGGACCGGTATGGCCCATTTGCAATACCATCCGACCTACATCAATAACAACTGCCAAGTTTCAAGTCGATAGCTTGTTTCGTTCGGAAGTTAGCGTGATTTCAACAGACGGACGGACGGACGGACGGACATGCTCAGATCGACTCAGAATATCACCACGACCCAGAATATATATACTTTGTGGGGTCTTCGAGCAATATTTCGATGTGTTAGAAACGGAATGACAAAGTTCATATACCCCCATCCTATGGTGGAGGGTATAAAAAACTTATTTTGTATAAAAGAAATTATAAACAGGTTCTAATTTAATTTAGTTTGGCTACCCTATAAATGAATTGCGTGGGTTTGCGTGGTCAACAACGTTCATCTAAGCATTTGCTTAATCAACGAATGACCAGTTAGAGTTTTGACAATGTAGTATGGAAATTGGCTGAAATAAGTCAAAAACGTGAAATTAAAAAATTCTCTCTAAATACAAGACTTAAGTTTGATTTTTCTTCGCAGTCAGTTTCTGCAGAAATTTGTGGAAGGTTACGCTGCATCATCAAGTAGGACATAGTAGGTTAGGTTCGATTAGGTGGCAGCCCGATGTATCAGGCTCACTTAGACTATTCAGTCCATTGTGATACCACATTGGTGAACTTCTCTCTTATCACTGAGTGCTGCCCGATTCCATGTTAAGCTCAATGACAAGGAACCTCCTTTTCATAGCCGAGTCCGACCGGCGTTCCACATTGCAGTGAAACCACCTAGAGAAGTTTTGCAACCCTCAGAAATGTCACCAGGTGTTCGGTCGAAGCAGGAAGCGAACCAACGACCTTCTGAATGCAAGGGGAGCCTGCTAACCATTGCCAACCAAAATTCACCACGTACCAAATTTCAACCGGATCGGATGAATTTTGCTCCTCCAAGAGCTCCGGAGGTCTAATGTGGGGATCGTGTTAAATGGGGGATACATATAGTTAAAACCGGTATGGACAAATTTTTGCATGGTTGTTAGATACCATAATAGGTTGACTGATAAGTCCCCGGTCTGACACATATATGGCGTCGCTAGTATTAAATGCATGCAACTTTTGTTATTGTGAAAAAAATTAAAAAAAAAGGAATTTCGTGTTTTGATAAAATACTGTTTTCTGAAGGGGAAAAATAAGGTGGAAGAAAAAACTTGGCTTAATAATGAGTTTCCGGACTCTGCCCCAGGGAAATCAACAATAATTGATTGGTATACAAAATGCAAGCGTGGTGAAATGAGCACGGAGGACGGTGAACGCAGTGGACACCCCAAAGAGGTGGTTACCGACGAAAACATCAAAAAAAATCCACAAAATGATTTGAATGACCGTAAAATGAAGTTGATAGAGATAGCAGAGGCCTTAAAGATATCAAAGGAACGTGTTTGTTATATCATTCATCAATATTTGGATATGCGGAAGCTCTGTGCAAAATGGGTGCCGCGCGAGCTCACATTTGACCAAAAACAACAACGTGTTGATGATTCTGAGCGGTGTTTGCAGCTGTTAACTCGTAATACACCCGAGTTTTTCCGTCGATATGTGACAATGGATGAAACATGGCTCCATCACTACACTCCTGAGCCCAATCGACAGTCGGCTGAGTGGCCAGCGACCGGTGAACCGTCTACGACGCGTGGAAAGACTCAAAAGTCCGCTGGCAAAGTAATGGCCTCTGTTTTTTTGGGATGCGCATGGAATAATTTTTATCGATTATCTTCAGAAGGGAAAAACCATCAACAGTGACTATTATATGGCGTTATTGGAGCATTTGAAGGTCGAAATCGTGGCAACATGGCCCCATATGAAGAAGAAAAAAGTGTTGTTCCACCAAGACAAGGCACCGTGCCACAAGTCATTGAGAACGATTGGGCTCATGAGTTGGGCTTCGAATTGCTTCCCCACCCACCGTATTCTCCAGATCTGGCCCCCAGCGACTTTTTCTTGTTCTCAGACCTCAAAAGGATGCTCGCAGGGAAAAAATTTGGTTGCAATGAAGAGGTGATTGCCGAAACTGAGGCCTATTTTGAGGCAAAACCGAAGGAGTACTACCAAAATGGTATCAAAAAATTGGAAGGTCGTTATAATCGTTGTATCGCTCTTGAAGTGAATTATGTTGAAAAATACAAACGAATTTTGACAAAAAAAATGTGTTTTCTTTGTTAGACCGGGGACTTATCAGCCAACCTGTTATACCAACACCACGTACCAAATTTCATCCGCATCGGGTGAACTTTGCTCTTCCAAGTGGCTCCGGAGGTCAAATCTGGGGATCGGTTTATATGGGGGCTACATATAATTATTGACCGATATAGACCAATTCCTGCATGGTTGTTAGGTACCATATACTAACACCATATACCAAATTTCAACCGGATTGGATGAATTTTGCTCCTCTTAGAGACTCCGCAAGCCACATTTGGGGATCGGTTTATATGGAGGTTATATATAATTATGGACCGATATGGACCAATTTTTGCATGGTTATTAGAGACCATATAATAACACCACGAACCAAATTTCAGCCGGATCGGATGAAATTTGCTTCTCTTAGAGGCTCCGGAAGCCAAATCTTGGGATCGATTTATATGGGGGCTATATAATTTTTGCATGGTTGTTAGAGACCATGTATTAACACTATATACCAAATTTCAACCGGATCGGATGAATTTTGCTCCTTCTAGATGCTCCGCAAGCCAAATCTTGGCGTCGGTTTATATGGGGCTATACATAAAAGTGGTCCGATTTGGCCCATTTGCAATACCATCCGACCTACATCAATAACAACTACTTGTGCCAAGTTTCAAGTCGATAGCTAGTTTCGTTCGAAAGTTAACGTGATTTCAACAGACGGACGGACGGACTGACGGACGGAGATGCTTAGATCGACTCAGAATTTCACCACGACCGATAATATATATACTTTATGGGGTCTTAGAGCAATATTTCGATGTGTTACAAACGGAATGACAAAGTTGAAGGTATAAGAACGACAAATATTTCGTCTTGAGAGCGTTCGATAACACGCACACGCACAGAAAAAACATGTTTGGACATGGTTGCCGCACCCATTTAATGCTTATTTAGAGTATGTAATTGTCCCGAAAACCATGTATTTTGTCTTTGTAAAAATAATTTTCGAGTGGAGAAAAATATATGTTGGCAATAAGCATTTAAATGGTTCTCAAATGCCGCAAACATGTTCTATTATTTAAATGATAGAATTTGAGACCATTATATCAGGAAAATCATGTACCTGACCATTCATTTTTTTTTTACTTTTTTGCAGAGAAAAAAGTATTTTTATAGTTTACGTATAGACATGTCTACAACCATTACATGGCCATAAAGACCATGTACATTGTTTTCGTGACCATTTAATTTTTTTGCAGCGACAAGAATTTTATAAAAACATTGAGCAGGTACACACGATTTTCATTTTGCGCGTCAGTCGTGTGTTGATTGTTTCTTGGAATGGACCGAGAATACGGAATTATTGTGTTTTGTGTTAATTTATTTATTCAGAAATGGCACGTGGTTTTATGTGAATACAAAAAAGGAAAGTGTAATTGAAAAAATATACCTGGTTTTTGTTCTGCATTTTGATATATGGTATAATTTATTTTTATTTGCAGTTACATGATGTGTGCGTTTGTACATTTGATGGGCACGAAGTAAATATGGAATGATTACTTATTGTTGAAATTGAACCAAACTAGAGTGTGTAAAAATATGTGATGTTTGTGTACACGACATTATAAATACAAATAAACAATTAATTTGTTTATAAATATATAAAAACAAATAAACAAAGTTGATTTTGTGTTTTCTTTTCTCAAGTGGCGTCCTTTTTTCGACGACGAAAAAAGTTTTTTCATAAAAATCAAAACATTTTAGGTTGTGACCATGTTCTTGTAACTAGAAGAAAAACATTTTTGACGAATAACATAACATTCTAGATCGTGACCATTGTCTTTTAATGGAAACAAAATTCTTTTTATCAATATAATAACATTTTAGATGAGGACAATAGTATTTTTCTTAGAACCATGTTCACTGAGCCAACATGGTTGCAGGTTAAAATGTTACATGGTCGCCGCAAAAATAGCTGCTATCATATTATTTTGCTCTTCGAATATGATCGTTCTGCGTGCAGGAACTAAAGGAAAATTTACTTGTGCTGTAAAGAGGCCCGTCAGCGTGTTGTGCCCCCTAGGAAGAAGTAATGTAACAACAATGAACTCAAAGAATAATACGATCCGTTTGTAGATGACACAACTTTCACACCACATCACTTACCCTAAAGATGGGTATTAAGCTCGAGTTTAGCCGCTAAAATCATCATTTTTTCACTGAAAGGAAAAATAAATCAGTAAAAATGGCATAAAATTATACATATTTGTTGCAGATTTCATTATAACTTGATGGGGAATAGCGCAAAGCAAATTTTCACAAAGTTTGTATTCCTTAAAATGGATTATTAAAGAAAAGTAATCGTGAAAAAATGACGTTTTTAACGGCTAAACTTAATACTCACCTTAAGAGAGTATTAGAGGACGATGAACATTCCATTTAACCGAGTCCACTTGACTTTAATAAATCTCAACATTTCATCGCTGTTATTAAACTCACTAAATAAAAACAATAAAGCTGGAAAGTGTTTTAAAAACATTAAAACCTTCAAACCATTATTTTAAAGACTCTTTTTGAAAAGTAATATATGTAATTGCTACTTGAAGGCGAATTAGGAGTTGGAATTTAAAGTTACGGTTAACATGCTTATGGATTTTTCGTTCTGCATAAACTGCAGTCATGCATTACTATATATGTATATTGATTTCTTCCATAACAAATTAAATTCAAATTGATGCCACATTTACTATACCTACTCCCTAGTAATCACAGAACTAAAACATTTCCATATCATAGTAGTAAATAGATTGAATGACATTCGAAAGATTGTTGTCGTTTTTTACAATATCTGGTCAAAATAACTTTCGAATTCCATATCCAGCATGCAAATGCTTCTTGCTTGCATATGCATGCATTACAAAGATTGTATAATTTACAGGCTATCTATAAAAAATGCATGATATAGGTAGCAAAAGGAATAAGCAATATTGCAGTACCATCAAAGGCAACGGCATGTTGTATCAAAACTTGTATATAAATGAAATGTAGCCAGTGCTGAGTCTCAAATATTACAATATGATGCAATTTTATGTTAGATACGTTCGTCCCGATAAATGTATTACCTTTTGATTTTATTTGACCATATTTACATACAAGAAAATATTTTGCAATGGGTCAGTAGCAGTGTTGCCAACTCCCCAAGGTCAAAAAGCACCAAAAAAATATTATAAATCCTAACATACCACCTTCCACCACAAAATCGAAAATTAAATGCTCTACTAAAAAAAAAAAAAAAAAACAAAAACCTTCCGAAGATGTATTATCGAACTTTTGTGAATTGAATTTCAAGAAGTTAAGGTGGGTATTAAGATCGAGTTTAGCCGCTAAAATAGTCATTTTTTTCACAATTACTTTGCATCAAATATGCATAATATTATGTCCATTTTTAGTGATATAGTTTTCACTTTAGCGGCAAAACTCAAACTTAGTACTTACCATTATGAGCCGCTATTCAAATATACACCTTGATCAGTTTTAATGCTTTCGTCCAATTCATTTTGATCAGTGATGTTTTTCAACTTTCAAAATATTAATGTATGGAAGGAGTCTATTGCTTATTTCATTGTGCGTGCTTTTGTGGATTTAATACAAACGTTTTTAATGACATCTTTACCAAATTCAAAAATTCGACACTCATCGCTCGACTTTCCTACAGAATACCCTAAATAACAATATTAATTAAAAAAAATCAATACCAACTTCATAACAATCAAATTCTATATTTGGCAATAAATTTGAGTTTCTTCGGCTCTTGAAAGTCTAATCAAAATTTTTGTATCAATTAAACTTAATACTGTTCAAAATAAAAAAAGCACTAAATGAAAATGCCAGAAAGCACCAAGTTGGTGCTTTTTTGAAAAGGCACCAAAAAGGCAATTTGGTGCTTTTTAGAAATCAAAAAGCACTAAATTTGGTGCTAAAAGCACCAAATTGGCAACACTGGTCAGTAGAGAATAGTGACACTATTTTGTCATGTTCCTCAAAAATTACCAGGGAGACATCTGTAGATGAGTAGAAATTACATTTGGAATTATGACTTTCTTATAATCGAATATGACTTCCAGGAAAAAAAATGCTACAATTAGTAGGTAGCGCTAACCTATCGCGTAATGCACGTACACTCAAAAAAAGTTTACTTGGATCCAAAGATTTTGACCTTCCTTTAAGGATTTTGGTATTGATTCCGAGCCACAGATGCGGGTTCTTTAATATAAGGAAATTTTTTGCGACCTATTTGGCTTTAAATCTAGGTTCTATAAAATTAATATTAGGATATATGTGGATCTCATTTATTGAATTTTCGTTCTATTTTGCTGGTATTTAATATACCAGCAAACAAATGCCAGTTTAAAAATTCAAATTATTATGGATATTTCGAAGTAAAAAAATATTTTCTTAATTCCAAAATAACTTTAAACAAAAGATGCTAAATCCTGAAAATAAGTCTTAGCCTATATTTGAAGCGTTTTTATCTTAAATCTAAAGATTCAATATTTCTGGTCATTTAAGGACGATTTCTTTAAATCACAAATGTGTTTCTTTACATTAACGAAAATTTGCCTTAGTTTAAAGTCATGCAAGTTCAACGAAGGCACACAAATTTTCAAAATATGTGTCCTAAATTTAATGAAAAATTTTTTTGAAGCATATATTACAAATTTTCTTTCAATTAAAATTTCATTATTTCAAAGAAATTTGTCCTTAAGTGTGTATAAATTGCGCATCCTAAAATTGAGGTTGCGTAATCTTTAATATCACGCAAATATTTTTTTCAGTGTATATATATATATATATATATATATATATATATATATATATATATATATATATATATATATATATATATATATATATATATATATATATATATATATATATATATATATATATACACATATAATTTTCCTTGAAGTAAAGGAACACATTTTTGATTTAAAGAAATCGTGCTCAAATTAACTGATATATTAAATCTTCAGATTTAAGATAAAAAAGCTTCAAATATAGGCTAAGTATTATTATTTGAGAATTAAGCATCTTTGGTTTAAAGTTTTTTTTTTTTTTTGTTGTATTAAGAAAACATTTTTACTTTGAGGTATCCGCTATAATTTGGATTTTTAAACTGGCATTTGTTTGTACGTGAATAGCTTTATTAATATACCGCGAAAAGAAAATGCAAATTCGATAAATGAAATCTGGATAAATTTCGACCGATATCTGTACTGCCAATAATCGACAATATATTTGAGAAGCTATTATATAATAATCTGTTCTCATTTCTAAATAGTACCCCAGTGGTAAAAAAACGTCATTACCAAATCGATTATATCCAACCGATTTTGTCGAGACAACTACTCCACGTTTCCGATCAATTTTCCGCATTACTTTTACGTTGGCGTGTCATAGGCAGTCAAGTACTTCGCAATTTCCATGACAAGGTAAATGAAAGCATAATGATAGCCCATTACAACGGCATTACCAATGCTTAAGGGCTTCGGATGACGATTATTGAATATTGTGTTTTACTCGGTAATGGGAACGATGGAGTAAACCAGTTTTACTTTCTATTTATAAAAGTAATCTAGAGCTAAGCACCCCTATTTACCACCCGATTCGCCGGTAAACTATAAAAATATGATGTATTTTTAGTTTTTTCCTAAAAATATGCAAATAATATTCTAAATAACTATTTTTTGGTTTTATATATTATAACAATTAATATATATTTGGTAATAATATTTCAATACAATATTTAATACTAGGTAATACTGTTATAATAACTGGTATATATTTATTCATTACATTTTTTTTTACCCACAAACTTTGCGGAATTGGGACCCTTGAAGTTTTTGACCGACTTCCTAATGTCCGCTATATAATCTTTTTCTTTGTACTGTTCCGTCTTGACAGCATCTGAAATAAAAGATTATATGTTATTAGTCAATAAATATACAAATAGAAAGTTATATAAGAAATATTACCTGAATCTGGCACATGGCTCCCTGGCTCCCCTGAATCTGGCGCTTGGAAAGGTGCTAATTGACGCAGGGAAATCGCTCTAAAATTATTTTCTTCCTTACGCGCTAATCGCTTTAAATTTCTGGACGAAAATCCCTCCATATTTTAATTAATTATTTTCACACTTACCTTTACACATATACACCTAAACCTCGCTTTGCGTCGTTTTGTTTTGCGTTGTTTCGAAGTTGCGTCCCTGCTGAATTAGTACTAGTTTTCACTTTGCGTCGTTAGGTTTACGAAGTTGCGTTATTATCTGTCTCCAATCTTTGCATGGTTTGCCATAGAAACTCATAATTCACTTTGCGTCGTTTCAGTTTGCGTCGTGTTTTTTGGAACGTATCTGCGACGTAAAGCGAGGTCTAGCTGTATATCTGGAAAGGATGTACAACTCAATATAAAATAATTGATAATCTAGAAAAGATGTAAAACTCAATAAAAATGTATTTATGCCCGAAAAAATTTTTCAGAAAACTGAAAAAAAAACGAACAAACAAAAACCAATGTTGCTTAGAAACGTTGCCTAGCAAATTTTTGAGTTTTTATTCCTGATTACAGACCCCTTACGCAGTAAGTGGAAGTCGTAAGCACTGGTTGTCCCACTACAAACCAACTAGATGACTATGTAATAGCTTTTATTTGTTTAAGTTTAGATGGAATTACATTCTGTTCGATTTTTCAATGCTAAGGTATAAGTAGTAGCATTGTCAACTATATGTGTGTTTACATACAACATACTTACTTAATCTTTCAAATTTCCCAAGAACATAATCGATCTTTTGGTAAGGGGTTTGAATTTTTACCACTGGGACATGTTTTCTCAATGACTGTCAGTTTGGTTTTCGATGGGGATGTGGTACAGAGGAAGCAGCTGTAAATGTTATAAACTTTATATGTCATGGACTTGATAAAGGAAACAGTGGAGTTGCTGGCATTTTTTACGATCTCAGTAAGGCATTTGATCTTATTGATCATGAGATTTTGATAAAAAAGCTTAGATATTGTGGTGTACGTGACGGGGAACTTTCACTTATTGTTAGCTATTTGGAGAATAGGAAACAATTTGTCCAAATTAATGGAGAAAAGAGTGATTTCAGAAGTTTAAGTCATGGTGTTCCCCAGGGTAGTGTGCTAGGTCCACTTCTGTTTTTAATTTATATAAATGACATAGGTAAATTGCAGTTATATGGGAAGATGTTTATATATGCTGACGACATATGTCTACTATATCCATATAAACATGAAGAAGGTATTAGGCCTTATATGGAGAGAGATTCCGCTCTAATATTGGAGTATGCTCGTGTTAATAAACTTTTCATTAATGCTTCCAAGACGAAATTAATACGTTTCAGGCCACGATTCCGATTTAGTGATACGTTTAGAATAAATGTTGATGGAAAAGAATTAAGGGAGACAGGCTCACTGACATATTTAGGATTACGATTACAAAGCAATTTAGCATGGGATCAACATATAGGATATGTGAAATCCAAAATTGCCCCAGCTGTTGGTATTTTGCGAAAGTTTAGGAACAAATTTGACCAAAGGACTAAGCTTTTAATTTATCAGGCTCTAGCTCAGAGCCATTGTAACTATTTGGCTATAGTTTATGCGTACAAGAAAAGTGCGGAGTTAAAGACTCTGCAAATAATGCAAAATAAGGCGTTGAAAGCCATGGCAAACTTGCCAATAGGATACCCAACGCTAAACCTGTATATGGATATTTTTCCTCATATTTTACCAATTCATGGAACTTATAACCTTCAAATATTGTTATATGTATTCAAATGTTTGCATCAAATAGGACATCATACAATTTCTTTCTTGTGCAATAGTCATAACATTAACACACGTAATAATAATCTGCTAAATGTTGTTTTATGCAGAAGTGAGACAACTAAGCAAAGAATTGAATATTCTGGCAGTTTAAGATATAATAATTTGCCCAGTGAAATCAAGTCTGTTTCAAGTATTCCTGTTTTTAAGACGAGAATAAAGGAATTTTTAAAAACCAAAATTGATGAGCTCCTAATATAATTGTAGTTCTATCCTTGAGGTTTTTTTTATTTTTATTTTATTTTTATTATTAATACATTGGAATTAAAAGTTAAAAAATAAAGTTTATATAATATGTTGCCAACGAGCCTCTAAAATGCCTTAATGGCGCTGAGGCCATACTAAGAAATTTGTAAATTTATAACGTTTTAATAAAATAAAAAAAAATCCTAATTTTAATTTTATTGATCCTAGATTTAGGCCCAGATAGGTCGCTTAAAAACTGTCTTTATTTTAAAGAAGACGCATCTTTGGCTCGGAATCAATACCAAAATCCTTAAGAGAAGGTCAAAATCTTTGGATACAAGTAAACTTTTTTTTAGTGTAGGATGTTATTTTGTAGCACGCGATATTTCAGTACCCATCACTTTTGAAGTGTTTATTCTGTAACATTTGACCAAAAATTAAATGAAACTTCAGTTTTTAAAATGATCTAATATATCATAAAGATCTTGCAAGAGCATAATTTGGAAGATAAAATCTTGATTGATAAGGCTTAGCTAACAATAACAAATGAGTAATGTTTAGTGTCGCTGCGCCGACTTCACTAATATGTGCCGTTCACTAATATGTAGACCTTCAAATTTGTTGGGAGTTATTGTGAAGGTTTATATTCCCATTTACAAATATTTATATCTTAACTGATTTGGAGACAACTTTTAATACTACACAAATACTAAAAAATCTCTGGAATTAAAATTTAAATCGGCTAACGCCCTGGGATGAATTGTGTATATATTTGTGTATAAATTCTTCCTTTGTTTTAACTAACTTACGCAAAAATTATTAAAATCATGCACACTTTCTTAAAACGTAATAATTCCATGAACTAAGATGGAATTAAATCGGTTTTAGTGAAATATAGCGTTCACTTTTTTTGAGTGAAGAATATTGGTTCGATGTCGCCAAGATTTGTGGTCAATTGTGGGTTGTGATATATTATTTGGCCAAGTCGGGCGATATTTCCAGCCTTTGGGAGCCCTCTTTAAAACTCAACCGTTTTGTGAAAATATACATTTTAGACAAGAAACTATGATGATTTGCCCATATCGTAGTCATATCCTCTACGACTACGATATGGGCAAATCATCAGAGAATTTTGTCTAAAATGTATATTTTGCATAAATCGGAATAAAAAATATATGAAGGCTTTATCTATAACAGGTTGGCTGATAAGTCCCCGGTCTGACGCATAGATGGCGTCGCTAGTATTAAATGCATATTATTTTTATATAGTACCAACCTTCAAATGATTCGTGTCAAAATTTGACTCAATTAGTTTGTGAGATAGAGCGTGTTTTGTGAAGCAACGTCTGTTATTGTGAACAAAATGGAAAAACGGAATTTCGTGTTTTGATAAAATACTGTTTTCTGAAGGGAAAAAATACGGTGGAAGCAAAAACTTGGATTGATAATGAGTTTCCGGACTCTGCCCCAGGGAAATAAACAATAATTGATTGGTATGCAAAATTCAAGCGTGGTGAAATGAGCGGATGACGGTGAACGCCGTGGACGCCCGAAAGAGGTGGTTACCGACGAAAACATCAAACAAATCCACAAAATGACTTTGAATGACCGTAAAATGAAGTTGATCGAGATAGCAGAGGCCTTAAAGATATCAAAGGAATGTGTTGGTCATATCATTCATCAATATTTGGATATGCGGAAGCTCTGTGTAAAATGGGTGCCGCGCGAGCTCACACTTGACCAAAAACAACAACGTGTTGATGATTCTGAGCGGTGTTTGCAGCTGTTAACTCGTAATACACTCGAGTTTTTCCGTCGATATGGGGCAATGGATGAAACATGACTCCATCACTACACTCCTGAGTCCAATCGACAGCCGGCTGAGTGGACAGCGACCGGTGAACCGTCTCCGAAGCATGGAAAGACTCAAAAGTCCGCTGGCAAAGTAATGGCCTCTGTTTTTTGGGATGTGCATGGAATAATTTTTATCGATTATCTTGAGAAGGGAAAAACCATCAACAGTGACTATTATATTGGCGTTTGAAAGTCGAAATCGCGGCAAAACGGCCCCATATGAAGAAGAAAAAAGTGTTGTTCCACCAAGACAACGCACCGTGCCACAAGTCATTGAGAACGATGGCAAAGATTCATGAATTGGGCTTCAAATTGCTTCCTCACCCACCTCCAGATCTGGCCCCAGCGACTTTTTCTTGTTCTCAGACCTCAAAAGGATGCTCGCATGTAAAAAATTTGGCTGCAATGGAGAGGTGATCGCCGAAACTGAGGACTATTTTGAGGCAAAATCGAAGGAGAACTACCAAAATGGTATCAAAAAATTGGAAGGTCGTTATAATCGTTGTATCGCTCTTGAAAGGAACTATGTTGATTAATAAAAACAAATTTTTGGCAAAAAAATGTGTTTTTCTTTGTTAGACCGGGGACTTATCAGCCAACCAGTTATCTGAAAAAAATTTTATCAAACTACACACTTAAATAGCATATTAAATATATTCTCTGTGGAAACTATCGAGTCAATTGGAGGAAAATCGCATTGAAAATGGGTCTAAATTATGAAACATTCGACCACATGGGAGCTATATCTAAATCTGCACCGATTTTAATCAAAATTTACATGCATAGTTAGGATAACTCTGCTATCTCTGCAAAATTTCACGTAAATCGCAGTATAACTTTGGTCTCCGTGGTACACTTAACGATACTATTAAACGTACTCCTTGTGCAAAACAAAATTTGAAGCAAACCAAGGCAAAACTCTGGCACTTGACGCTATATAAGTTCAACTCGGACAAAAAAAAAAATAGATATATGGGTGCTATATCTAAATCTAAACCGATTTTAACCAAAATTTGGCATACTTAACGATACTATTAAACGTACCCCTTGTATAAAATTTGAAGCAAATCAAGGCAAACTCTGGTTTTTTAGGCCACACTGAAAGAAAATAAAATATTAGAGAATATTTATATTAGAGAATATTTTTTTCACGACAATAAATCATAAAAATCATAATCATAAAAAAAAAATTATATTATATCACAACAATTTTTAATTCACATCCAAAACACTTAATTTAGATCACACCTTAAGAAGTTATCTAACATAACGGCTGTTGAAACACGCCAAAATATATATAAAAATAAGTATATACATTATATGATTGTTTAACTTGTCTTTTAGATTTCTCAAATTGTATTTGAAGAAATTGATGTTGATTGTTATCAAAACAATACCTTATTTTCTCTAAAAATCATAAAACATTCTAAGATAGGTATACACAGAGAGAAAAAAACTCTTTTTCTCTGAAATGAATATATATTTATTTAATATTGCTGTAAAAGTCATTACACCGAAATGTATGACTATTAATTTAAAGATATTTTTGGCCACAATGTTTTTACTTTTTCTGGCTCTTAACGACGATCCAATTTATTTCGGTTGTACGGTTTCGTTTCGGAAAACATAAGTTTATTTTCAGAGTGAAGTATTATTATCAAGCAAAAATCTCATTAAAAACATCTAAAATTAAATTTTAATTAAATTTAATTTCAATTTTCGAGAAAATAAACAAGTAAAGAAAGTCTAGAGTCGGGCGGGGCCGACTATATTATACCCTGCACCACTTTGTAGATCTAAATTTTCGATACCATATCAAATCCGTCAAATGTGTTGGGTGCTATATATAAAGATTTGTCCCAAATACATACATTTAAATATCACTCGATCTGGAAAGAATTTGATAGACTTCTACAAAATCTATAGACTCAAAATTTAAGTCGGCTAACGCACTAGGGTGGAACACAATGTTAGTAAAAAAATATGGGAAACATTTAAATCTGAAGCAATTTTAAGGAAAGTTCGCAAAAGTTTATTTATGATATATCGCTCGATATATTTGTATTAGAAGTTTAGGAAAATTAGAGTCATTTTTACAACTTTTCGACTAAGCAGTGGCGATTTGACAAGGAAAATGTTGGTATTTTGACAATTTTTGTCGAAATCAGAAAAACATATATATGGGAACTATATCTAACTCTGAACCGATTTCAATCAAATTTGGCACACATGACTATATTACTAATTGTACTCCTAGTGCAAAATTTCAACCAAATTGGGCCAAAACTCTGGCTTCTGGGCCATATAAGTCCATATCGGGCGAAAAATATATATGGAAGCTATATCTAAATCTGAACCGATTTCAATCAAATTTGGCACGCATAGCTACAATGCTAAATCAACTCCCTGTGCAAAATTTCAAACAAATTGGGCCAAAACTCTGGCTTTTGGGACCATATTACTTCATATCGGGCGAAAGATATATATGGGAGCTATATCTAAATCTGAACCGATTTCAATCAAATTTTGCACACTTGACTATACTGCTAATTGTACTCCTAGTGCAAAATTTCAACCTAATTCGGCCAAAAATCTGGCTTCTGGGGCCATATAAGTCCATATCGGGCGAAAGATATATATGGGAGCTATATCTAAATCTGAACCGATTTCAATCAAATATTGCACACGTGACTATACGACTAAGTGTTATGTTTGTACAAAATTTCAAGCAAATCGGTATAAAACTCTGGCGGCTGGATCCATATTAGTACATATCGGGCGAAAGATATATATGGGAGCTATATATAAATCTGAACCGATTTCTTCCAAAATCAATAGAGTTCTATTCTGACCCAAATTAGGAACATGTGCCAAATTGGAAGGCGATTGGACTTAAATTGCGATCTAGACTTTAATCACAAAAATGTGTTCACAGACAGACGGACGGACGGACAGACGGACATGGTTATATCGACTCAGGGACCCACCCTGAGCATTATTGCCAAAGACACCATGTGTCTATCTCGTCTCCTTCTGGGTTTTACAAACATATGCACTAACTTATAATACCCTGTTCCACAGTGTGGCGCAGGGTATAAAAAAAATATGAGAAACATTTAAATCTGAAGCAATTTTAAGGAAACTTCGCAAAAGTTTATTTATGATTTACCGCTCGATATATATGTATTAGAAGTTTAGGAAAATTAGAGTCATTTTTACAACTTTTCGACTAAGCAGTGGCGAAAAGTATTTTGTCGAAATCAGAAAAACATATATATTGGAGCTATATCTAAATCTGAACCGATTTCAATCATATTTGGCAAACATGACTATACTACCAAGTGTACTCCCTGTGCAAAATTTCAAGCTAATCGGGATAAAACTCTGGCTTCTGGATCCATATAAGTGCATATCGGGCGAAAGATATATATGGGAGCTATATCTAAATCTGGATCGATTTCAACCAAATTTGGCATGCATAGCTACAATGCTAAATCTACTCCCTGCGCAAAATTTCAACCAAATTGGGCCAAAACTCTGGCTTCTGGGGCCATATAAGTCCATATCGGGCGAAAGATATATATGGGAGCTATATCTAAATCTGAACCGATTTCAATCAAATTTGGCACACATGACTATACTACCAATTGTACTCCTTGTGAAAAATTTTGAAGCTAATCGGGATAAAACTCTGGCTTCTGGGTCCATTTTATAAGTGCATATCGGGCGAAAGATATATATGGGAGCTATATATAAATCTGAATCGATTTCAACCAAATTTGGCATGCATAGCTACAATGCTAAATCTACTCCCTGCGCAAAAATTCAACCAAATTGGGCCAAAACTCTGGCTTCTGGGGCCATATAAGTCCATATCGGGCGAAAGATATATATGGGAGCTATATCTAAATCTGAACCGATTTCTTCCAAAATCAATAGGGTTCTATTCTGACCCAAATTAGGAACATGTGCCAAATTTGAAGGCGATTGGACTTAAATTGCGACCTAGATTTGGATCACAAAAATGTGTTCACAAACAGACGGACGGACGGACAGACGGACATGGTTATATCGACTCAGGGACCCACCCTGAGCATTATTGCCAAAGACACCATGTGTCTATCTCGTCTCCTTCTGGGTGTTACAAACATATGCACTAACTTATAATACCCTGTTCCACAGTGTGGCGCAGGGTATAATAATGTTAATGATCACTATTTTTGATGCAGATCCGAGGATTCGTTATGCCAACTACATGATGTTGTAGAAAACAAAAATATGTGGAGCTAGTTTCCTCTTTATTTCGGAGACAATCGTCAAAAATTAAATTTATTTCATATTATGTTACAAGGACATTGTTTTCTTTGCAATTATTTCATTTTAATTGGTACGAGCTATTTTCTATATATTGCTGTTGAATTCCTTTTATCCAACTTTAAGAGAAATACCATCAATCTAGTAAGCTATTTTTAAATCACTCTCTCCTTATCATCTTCATGTCATGTCCCTCTTTAGCTTGTCTTGACAAAATATGTACACAACATGCTTAAAAAAAAATCTAAGAAATATTTAATTAATTCGCTTTAATTAATTGAACATTCTTCAAGATATGCCTTGTTTTTAATCTCACCATACTTGTGATACTATTTCTCTGGAAATCTAGTGCGAAATGCCATCCTAATGACATTCGTTCGTGTTGGACATTTGTTTTACGATCCTAACAAAAGCCAAAAGCCATGGTAGGGGGACAAAAAGACTTCAGTAGGAAGCCAAATTGTTATTGCCAATAGAGAATGCACAAGAATGTCAGCCCGAAACCAATTCAAGAGTTCGCGGAAAAGGAAAAGGGGAATGACAAAAAGAATGAACTTATTACAAGAACACTTAGATCACAATGAAAACGGGACAAGTTCAAATAAAAGAAAATTGTAGAAATTCCAAGACATCGACAGGAAACGGAAATAAAACGTAATGAAATGAATAAAAACTAAATTCAACTAAACGAAGAACCACCAAGCCAGCAAACCGACCGAAGTTATCCAATGGACCATTACGCTTTGCTTTGAACTTCAAAGGGTGTTTACGATGCATATGGCTTCAAGGGGGAAAGGGGACGCTATAGTGTCAGCAACAGCAACATTAACTCAACAATTTCCTTGATTAAAGTTAATCTCCACTTCACTACATTGTAGATACAACAAACATTTCTTTGGCAATGTTCATAGCATAGCAGAAAACATTCTCTCTTTCGAACACAAAAACACACACACCCACAGCCATACCTGCAGTCAGGCCATTACTGATCCTGCAATGTTCACTCTTCTTCCCCATTACTCCTTGTTCATCTGAACAAGTGAACATATATTTAAATAGGATTCTTCCATAGCTATGGCCCTGGTTCTTGCTTCTGCATTCATTCCAAGTTTCTTTGGTTTGTCACAGTTTTTGTAGTTGTACCAGCAGAATCCTTGCTGTGACAGTCAGTGTATCATGATAGGTGTGCATGGCTATGTATCTCCACAGGTGTATGTATGTGTGAGTGTGTTATATCAACATTATAAAAATTCCTTTTGAGCACCTTAATTATTTGTTTATTACGGAGCCTGGCATAGCATGCTTTCTATGTGTAAAATGAACTGAATCCTGGCAAGAAGGAGGTCCTTGGACCAAGGGAAAAAGTAAACAACACTACCGTCATCGCCACCAATACCCTCACCAGCAGAGCATAAAATCTTCTTCTGTACTTTGAAAAGCGGTCGTTTACATTTGAATCCAAATAAAATAGCATAACAGATGTGACATTGTTTCAAGTGTTTCCCGGCATATCGGAACTATGGTAAAAATCTCTTGACAGCAGGAAATTTGATATACTGCAATGTTGTAAAATTGATAAAACTCTTATAGAAGCTTACGAAGAGCGAGATAAAAACAGAGATAGTCGATTTAAGAGATCTTTTGAATTCTCTCAGGAGAAATAAGAGAATATAAGCTAACCTAAGTACAATATTGGGGAAAATTTTTATTTTCCCTATGTCTTAGGAAACCCGTCAAAGAGAAATGTAGATAAATTAACATTTACAGATTTTAATCAATTGTTTCAAGGATATATTGGGTATATGAGAGTACCTTACGTTATATCTTAAGAGTAATAAAATAAAAATGAAAACCTCGAAATAGGGATATTTTTTTCTTAACAGCAAATTAAGTGAGGTAGGTCTCTTTCCAATACCAGCAGCAAAATGCTATCGAACATTTTGGAGAGAGTGGAACAGGGCTTGAGCATTCTTTGCTGGAACCATGATTGTCTGTCATGTCTTTACGAAATTTTGAAATTCAAAATCAACTTTTTTACTTTTAAAAAATTTTGATAAGTCTTCTGAAAAATATCCTTTTGACATCACGGATTTTTTTTTAGAAATATTCATCATAAAAAAGAGTTCCAGTTTTCTATTATTGAAATTCTTAAACAACGACAACACATTTTTTGAAATTAAAACTCGAACTCAAGTAGTGTTTGAAGTAAAAAAAAAAACGTCGAATCTATTAGTTATAAGGACTCAATGATTTCATTGAAAAGTTGATAGACTTTTGGACAAATAAAAAAAAAAAAATTATATAATAAATATGCGTCTTATATGCTGAACAAAATTTGCATAAGGACATAAAATCTTCTTTTAGTGTCACAAGTTTGTACCCCAATTTAAAAGTGACTTAAACCATGCCTTACTCTGTTGAGGGAGTTTGCCGTTTTTCTGCATAATAGAACCTTGTGATTGTGTTACCCTTCTACCTTGTAAAAATTTTAATAGGATTTTGATACACTGGAAAAAAAACTTACGTGGTATTAACAATTACGCATCCTAAATTTGAGGACACACAATTTTCACAATATTAAGGACAAATTTCTTTAAAATATTGAAGTTTAATTAAAAGAAAGTTTATAATCTTTGCTTCAAAAATTTGTTTCATTAAATTTAGGTCAGAAATATTGGATATTTGCGCCTCTGCATTAAAATTTTATGGCGATATTATTGTTGTTTTCAGCTTAAAACCATGCATTGACAAGAGTAGTTTAACTAACAAAGGAAAAGTATGCTTGTCAAATTGATTTGTACAAAGCTTTGTAGACTGCAAGAAGGTTGGTTGGACAGCCGTTTCGGAATTACCACATTCCTCATCACTTGCAGCAAAACTATCAACCAATTTATAAGCATGTATTTGAAATAAGCAATATTTTCCTTATATTAAAGATTTTTTACAATTTTTGATTTAAAGAAATCGTCCTTAAAGTAATCGAAATATTGAATTTTCCCTAAGGGAAATGGATCAACCACAGGGCCGGTACAGGACTAGTCCCCGGTGTGAATGGACCAGTCTTAGTTCTGGTCAAGACGTATGGAAGGGACCGGTCACTTTAACATGGATTTGTCATCGACGGGGTAAATTTACACTATAGGACACGTCTTGGACTCGTCCCTTAGGACACGTCCTGGGACATTTTAGTAGTAGCACTCCATAGACAGGTCCTCATGAACCAGTCTCGGACAAACTCTGAGGAATCTGTTTCAGTTTGGTTATCCGAATCGCACCAGAAATGAAAAACTTTTTAAATATATTGAACAATAGGTTATTCTGGTAATTCTAATTTACTACACCCAGAGAAGGAATATGATCACCTCAAACAAGTTTCAAGAGCACCATGTTACTTTTTCACAGCGACCATGTAGAATTTTTGTCGCAAAAATATTCTTTTCTCGTCAAACATGAAATGCTTTCCGAAATCAAGTACATAATTTCCGAGAAAAAGACAGGGTTTCGACAAACATGCTACATGTTTTACGTGAAAAAGTAACATTTTGCTCTTGGAACATGGTTGTGGTGATCATATTCCTTCTCTGCGTGTAAATGTGTAGATCCAATAAGATTTTTATATCAGGCGAGTATGGAAATCATTAAATTATGACTATTTAAAAACTGCGACAAACTTGATCACCGGTACCAGTCCCGTGATAGGTCCGTCAGTGGCAATTTGAACCAATTTCCCGTAGGGTTTATATGTAAGATTTTCTATATTTGGTTTAAAGATTTTTTTGGAGTTAGGAAAATATTTGTAACTTTAAAGTGTCTGATATAATCTGGGATTTTATTCTGGCATTTAGTTGCACGTATATAGATTTATTAATATAATGCAAACTGACCATAAAAATTCGATAAATGAGATCTGTATCCTATTTGTTTTAGCTAAATAGGTCCTTAAAAAATCCTTTGCTCGGAATCAGTACCAAAATCTTTAACGGAAGGACAAAGATGCGGCTTCTTTAAAATAAAGATTTTTTAAGGATTTATGTAGCATTAAATCTAGGCTCTATAAAACCAAATTTTGGATACTATTGTTATGTATCTAATCTGCATTTGTTTGACATTTAGCATTCATATACACTGAGAAAAAAAAGCATGCCCAGTTCCAAAGATTTTGTCTTTAATTTAAAAATTTTGGTATTGATACCGAGCCAAAGAAGCAGAGAATTCAAGTAAGGATATTTTTAGGACACAATTCTCTTTTAAATTTGGGTTTTGTGTACTTGCTTCTAGGAAGCATATTTTAATATTTTTGTTTTTTTTCAGTTTGTTTCTTCATATGCTATCAAAGTCCTTTAAAAACGAGTTAACGGCTACTTTATTTTCCAAATTAGGACTCGACTTCCAGTAGAAATTATGCTATGTTTGAAGTAAAAAACTTCTTTAAAATAAAGTTTTGAAAAACATGTCCTATAATTGAACGATTTTTTGCTTTGTAGTCAAGATGCAAAAAGACAACAAATTTAAAGACAATTTCATAAATTTTAAAGAATTTTTCTGAATTATTAAAGTCAAGTTGACCTTAGCCCAAACATTTTTTCTTTCATGTTATGATACCCATTTTTAAGTCATATCACTTAATTATAAGGACAATACGACTTCATTGAAAAGTTTATCGACTTTTGGACAATGAAAAAACTTTACATTACGTTAGGGAAATGCGTCTTCTATGCTAAGCAAAATTTGTATTCGTATTTTAAAGACATGAAATCTTTCACCTCACGACAATATTTTTTTTTCAGTGTAGAAGCAAATGTTTAGGCAGTATTTTTTTTTTCTTATTTTAAAAAACAAAAACCAAAGATTCAAAATCCTCAAAATAAGTCTTAGCCTATTATCAGTATCTTAGCCAAAATTGTCAGTATAACTTCTTTAACTCAAACTTCTATAACTCAAAAATTTTTTTCTTTAATTTAAGAAAAATTTGCCTCATTTAAAATGGAGGGAAGCAGATATCAAAGATTTGTGTCCTAAATTAAAAAAATACAACAAAAATATTAAATTAAAATTTCAATTTTTTTTTTGTAAAGCAATTTGCATAGCTCCGTATCCTAAAATTTAGGTTACATGATCCTTCATATTAGGTCAATAAGGTAGGTCAGGTTTTAGTGGAACCCAATTTTGATATGGAAGAAAAGCCAGCGTGCATTGATATTAGGATAATATAAAAATACTAAAATATTTTCTTTAACGGCAAGTAAACCAGAATTGAGGAGGAACGTTGCAACGATTACATCTACCCTTGTTAAAGAACATTTTTTATCGTCAAACCATTTTTTAGACAAATTTCGTTATTCAGAAAAGAAATAAATATCTTCTTTCACTGTACGCTTTAAAATATGCCGTTGGGAACTAAGGTTGGTAATAAGTGAATGGACTGTTTGTATATTGTCCTTAAGCAGTACAAAACCATTAAATTACAGTTTGTTGTATAGAAAATGGTAGCAAATTTAACATAAATGCTGTGAGAAATAACTTCTATGCGAATTGTAAATAAGCTCTCTTTAAATATCATGTCTTTAATTTTCACTGAGAAAATATATTCCTGCATTGAAATTTAGGATATTTATACAGAAGACAACAGTTTCCAAAGAGAACTGAATCCCATACAGGACAATTTTCCTTACAGACCTGCAAAATGGGAGCCATGGTGAATTACAACCAGAGAGAGAGAGAAATTTTCCAAAGTTACTGCGAAGTCTTTGGCAACAGAGACCCAGCAGAACTGCGACGTACTGCACTATTCTCCTTGGCCAACGTATGCGCATGCCTGAGAATTTGCTGAATACACTCAATTTTTATTGTGTGAAGTGAACCTGCGTAATTTCGCTCCTTTACAGATTTTTAGTACTTACGGCGAATTGATTGAAATTCACCACCAATTATTTTTCACCTACTATTAAGGACTACCAGACTCATACTCATCTCCATCATTCGATTAGAGGTCTTGAACCAACATGAACTCATTTCGATATACCCAGAAACCCAGTCATCGTTTCGTATGGCTAACGTATCAAGGATAACACGATGATGATATTAAATGCTTGAATTTAACGAACGAGTTCATGCACATCCAATATAGAAATCTCTATCAAAATTGAGAGTGAATTTTATATTCGAAAAATAAAATTGAAAAAATGGGCAACCGTTGCTGTAGTTAGCGTTTCTTAAGAGTTTTTTTTTTTGTACACAGAAAAAAATATTGTCGTGAGGTCAAAAATTTCATGTCTTTAAACTACGAATAGAAATTTTGCTTAGCATAGAAGACGCATTTCTCTAATATAAAGTTTTTTTTCCTTGTCAAAAAATCGATAAACTTTTCAATGAAGTCGTATTGTCCTTATAATTAAGTGATTTAACATGAAAGAAAAAATGTTTGGGCTAAGGTCAACTTGATTTTAATAATTTAGAAAAATTCTTTAAATTTAATGAAATTATCTTTAAATTTGTTGTCGTTTTGCATCTTGACTACAAAGCAAAAAATCGTTCAAATATAGGACAAGTTTTTCAGCACCTTATTTTAAAGACGTTTTTTACTTGAAACATGGCATAATTTCTACTGGAATTCGATTCTTAATTTGGAAAATAAAGTTGTCGTTAACTCGTTTTTATAGCACTTTGATAGCATATGAAGAAAAAAAAGCTGAAAAAGCGAAAAATTTAAAAGAGAACTGTGTCTTAAAAGTATCCTTACTTGTATTCTCCGCTTCTTTGGTTAGGAAACAATACCAAAATTGTTAAAGTAAAGACAAAATCTTTGGAACGGGGCATGCTTTTTTCTGAGTGGTTATGCGTTTCTTAAGATTTTTGAATCAAACTGAATAAGGGAGCTGTTGAAACATGCGTTTCCTTTCACTGCGGTTTGGCTATTCTGGGACAACATGGATTCACCATTTTGAATTTCTTAATGATAATCTTCTCTTGAGGATTTGAATTTCCTCCATAAAAGTAGATTTGTTTGTTTTTTCTTTTGCTCACTTAACTCCTTAGTTTTGTTTCCCCATTTCGTTTGTGACCACAGCCAGGAATATGATGACAAGAGTATAACAAAGACCAAAGGCAAGGCTCTTGAAATACCTCCGCTGACAAGAAGATAGATGCATGCAGTAACAACGAGTCCTTTGACTGGTTTCTATGCTGCAGAAAATGTCAGCAAACCTGGCTCCAGCTTCCTTGTGACTCAAGTAACTGCTGTGTTGTGGTTGATGACGGGTTAGAGTAGAGAGCGTTGATGTGGCTGCCAAGGATGATGAAAATAAGGACGATGGTGATGACTTTATGCTTGATGATGGCATCGAAACGAAATACTGCTGGTCGCTTGAGATAAAGTGATTCCGTTGTCACGAGTACGGCCACAGTGTTGATTCTTTTGCCAGTCATGTTATATTATTGTTTTTGTTGCTGTTCAAACTAAAATTCCAAGACCTTTGAATTATTTTCTTTATGAAATGCATTTGTCAGCATTTTCTGGGTTTTTCTTCTTTTCACCAAGAATTTTTCGTTTAACGAAAGCGTTATGTGGGATTATGAGACATGTTGTCTCAGGACTCAGAAATTTTGAATATCAATGAAAAATAAAAATAGTTCCAAATTTCCGCTCTTCTCATATCATATTCAACAATTACTATAGCAGAGTAGCAGGGCTGTGGATTCGGAGTCGGAGCGGGAGTCGTAAAAAATTTTCTCGACTCTGGCCAAAGAAGTATATATGCAAATTTTATTCCATTGAGTTCTTCCGTCGATCTGTAATAATTGAAATTACGCTGCAATATCCAATGATATTGCAGACCATAAAAGTCTATTGCCAACATTTCAAAGTATCGATTTTAGTTTTATTTTAAATTAATTTTATTTTAAAACAATAGAGATATATCCATCTGACTGTAGACTTTACGCCCACATATAGACAGATCTTCCGGTTTGTATTCTTAAGCATAAAAGGTCTATTATTTTTGCCAGCTTGAAATTTCCATATGGATTGCCAGAATTTCGGGTTCCTTTAGAAATATGCAAAACAGGACTCTTGTCGATCCAGATTTTGATGTATCCTTAAATGAACAGATTCTTGAATCCCCACACTGAAAAAAGCAAGCCCTGTTCCAAAGATTTTCATTTCATTTTTACAATTTTGTTGTTGATTCCGAGCCAAAGAAGCGGAGAATACAAGTAAGGATACTCTTAAGACACAATTCTCTTTTAAATTTGGGTTTTGTGTACTTGCTTCTAAGCAGCAAATTTTAATTTTTCGCTTTTTCAGCTTTTTTTCTTCACATGCTATCAAAGTCCCTTAAAAACGAGTTAAGGAGTAGAATTTTTTTTTTTAACGATTTTAAATTTAAATTGTGAGTTAGTCTATACGTGGTATATATTAGACAAGAAAGGTATGTACAGGTAAGTCTACAAATAATTACGAATCGATATGGACTTTTGCACGGTACGTAGAGAGCCAGAATTGAAATATGGGGGTCGCTTATATGTGGGCTATATACAATTATGCACTTGATATGGCCAATTTTCGTGTGATTGGGGATCGATTTATCTGAGGGCTATATATAACTATAGACCGATATGGACCTAGTTAGGCATGGTTGTTAACGGCCATATATTAGCACAATGTACCAAATTTCAACTGAGTCGGATGAAATTTGCTCCTCCAAGTGGCTCCAAAACCAAATCTCGGGATCGGTTCATATGGGGGCTATATATGATTATGGACTGATATGGACTTTATGCATGGTTGTTAAATATCATATACTACCTCCAGGTACCAAATTTCAACCAGATCGGATGAATTTTGCTTCTCCAGAAGGCACCGGAGGGCAACTCTGGGGATCGGTTTATATGGGGGCTATATATAATTATGGACTGATATGAATCAATTCCTGCATGGTTGTTGGATACCATATACTAACATCACGTACCAAATGTCAACCGAATGGATGAATTTTGCTCTTCAAAGGGGCTCCGAAGGTCAAATCTGGGGATCGGTTTATATGGGGGCTATATATAATTATGAACCGATTTCGACCAATTTTTGCATGGGTGTTTGCGGCCATAAATTAATGCCCAAGCCCGCCTTTAGGCGGGCTTCATTTAATAAGGAAGCTTTTAGTTAAACACACCTTAAGACAACAAAAATGGCCAAAATAAAAAGAAAACTTATTTGAAACTATCCAAGATGCTTTGCAGCATATGCTGAATTTTACCGTATACTATTTTCTTGCTTAGTTCTCTTGCTTTTGTGTCGTTAAAATTGAAAATTTAATCAGCTGGCAAAAAAATTGGGGCATTAGAGGGTTAAATCCACGTACCACATTTCAACAGAATCAGATAAATTTTGGTCTTCCAAGAGTCTCCGGAAGTCAAATATGGTGATCGGTTTATATGGGGCTATATATAATTATGGACCTATGTAGACCATTTTTTGCATGGTCATTAGATACCATATATTAACACCATGTACCAAATTTTAGCCGGATCTGATGAAATTTGCTTCTTTTTGAGGCTCCGCAAGCTAAATCTTAATATATGGGGGCTATAAATAATTATTGACCGATGTGGACCAATTTTAGCATAGTTGTTAGGGACCATATACCAACATCATGTACCAAATTTCAGCCCGATCGGATGAAATTTGCTTCTCTTAGAAGCATATATGGGGGCTATATATAATTATGGACCGATGTGGACCAATTTTTGCATGGTTGTTAGAGATCATATGATGACACCATGTACGAGATTTCAATCAGATCGGATGAAATTTGCTTCTCTTAGAGGCTCCGCAAGCCAAATTTGGGGATCGGCTTATATGGGGGCTATATAGTTATGGACCGATGTGGACCAATTTTTTGCATGGTTGTTAGATACCACATACTAACACCATGTACAAAATTGCAGGCAGATCGGATGAAATTTGCTTCTCTTAGAGGATAGGCAAGCCACATTAGGGGGTCCGTTTATATGGGGGCTATACGTAAAAGTAGACCGATATGGCCCATTTGCAATACCATTCGACCTACATCAATAACAACAACTTGAGCCAAGTTTCAAGTCGATAGCTTGTTTCGTTCGGAAGTTAGCGTGATTTCAACAGACAGGCGGACGGACATGCTCAGATCGACAGAATTTCACCACAACCCAGAATATATATATATATATATATATATATATATATATATATATATATATATATATATATATATATATATATATATATATATATATATATATATATATATATATATATATATATATATATATATATATATATATATATATATATATATATATATATATATATATTTTTTTTTTTTTTTTTTCTTTATGGGGTCTTCGAGCAATATTTCGATGTGTTACAAACGGAATGACAAAGTTAATATACCCCCATCCTTTGGTGGAGGTTATAAATATGGGAAACACTATATCTGAAGCAATTTTAAGGAAACTTCACAAAACTTTATTTATGTTTTATCGCTCGATATATATGTATTAGAAGTTTAGGAAAATTAGAGTAATTTTTACAACTTTTCGACTAAGCAGTGGCTATTTTACAAAGAAAATTTTGGTATTTTGAGCATTTTTGTCGAAATCAGAAAAAACATATATATGGGAGCTATATCTAAATTTGAACCGATTTCAACCGAATTTGGCACGCATAGCTACAATGCTAATTCTACTCCCTGAGCAAAATTTCAAGTAAATCGGAGTAAAATATATGGGAGCTATATCTAAATCTTATCCGATTTCAATAAAATTTGGCACACTTGACTATAGTACTAATTGTTCTTCTTGTGCAAAATTTTAAGCAAATTAGGGTAAAACTCTGTTTTCTGGGTTCATATAAGTGCATATCGGGCGAAAGATATATATGGAAGCTATATCTAAATCGGCACACTTTTTTACTCCTTGTGCAAAATTTAAAGTAAATCAGGCTGAAATTCTGGCTTCTGGGCCCATATTAGTACACGCAAAGAAAAAAAAACGTTTGGAAAACGTGTACCGAAAACGTTTTTCGTTTGTTATAGTTTTTTGAATTGCTTCGAAAATTTTAAACTTTTATCACCAAAAAAAATCGTTTGTTACAAAATTTTTATTTTTTCAATAAAAAAAGTTAGTTTTGAAACAACAACACAGTCCATTTCGTTTATATCAAACACTGTTCTTTTCTGACTTTAGGTCTTTAATAAGACACATTTTACAGTTCAAAATTTAATATACTACAATGTAATGTTGAACATTTTTTCGGAATCTTCCGAATATATCTGGAATATATGTAAAAAAAAAAAAACTTTGGTCGAAGCAGGGATCGAACCCACGATCCTTGGCATGCAAGTCGGACGTAGCAACCACTGCTCCACGGTGCCCAACTAAATGTTTGTTCTGTTAAATAAACTTTGTTTATTCGGTTCGTGGGCGCCGCAAGCTATGCTATATAAATATAACTTATATGGATATTTATCTATTGATGACCATAACAGGTACATAGCTCAGTGGTTAGTGTGTTGGCTTACAAAGTGCATGGTCCGCGCTTCGATTCTCCGTCCAGGCGAAAGGTAAAAAATTTTAAAAATTTATAAAATCGTATAATTTCTTCTACATTGTTGGTATTACAGGAAAAGATGTTAAGAACTAAAAATCTCATGGATGTGAGAAAGATGTGAGGGAAAATGCAATTAGCACGAAAACAATGTTTTTTTAGTTTGTCTTTATGAAATTGTTTTTACATCCTGGAAAATAATAAACGTTTATCACAAAAAGTATATACTTTTCTTCCAAATACACTTCCTTACAGCGAAAAGCGAATGAGAAACGAACTTTGTTTGTCTAAAATTTCGTTTGGGAGGAAAGAATTATTTTTTTGCGTGTAGATATCGGGCGAAAGATATATATGGGAGCTATATCTAAAACTGAACCGATTTCTTCCAAAATCAATAGGGTTCTATTCTGACCCAAAATACATACTTGTGCCAAATTTTAAGTCGATTGGACTAAAATTGCGACCTAGACTTTGATTACAAAATTGTGTTCACGGACAGACGGACATCGCTATATCGACTCATATTTAGTTCATATTTTTCGTGTCGTTTTACAATTTTCTTCAAATTGATAGGTGTACAACTTTTTTTTGTGACTGTATATTTCTATTTATTTTACCTGATAACTACCTTCGATTCGCCCACATATATGAAGGCCTTTGTCGAATCTGATATGACACTCCTACTTTTCTGTCATCTTACTCACATTTCATCTCCCGTTCTCTTTTCGTATTGCAGTTAAGCTTATCCGTTGATTTGAGTGTCACGTGAATTCGTAGTCACTCACGTTGTCACTTAAGGGGCGAAACAATAATGTTGAATGACGTAGCTTTAATCGTTTGAGTTTATTTTACAAAACTTTTCTCCCACATTCATCTCTCTCAAAGGAATTAACGAATGCATGTGTGTGCATGTGCACGTGCAGGAAAGTAAGTCTGTTTGAGACTGGGTAGTTGTAGTTATGTTGGTACAAGAACAAAACCAAAAAAAAAAAAAACACTTGAGCGAAGAACGACCAAAAAATTATTACTGCTGCGTAGATCTTTTTTCCACCTTTCGCACAGACAAAAGACATCACTGACTTGTTTGGATTTCTTCGTTTTATTTTATTTTGTTTGAACATTTTGCCCGCCTTCTGTATATCTCTTTGGCCCATTTATTGTTAAATGGTTTATACATCAAAGGAATTTACAATATGAAATTATTATTTACATTTTACCTAACACATATGTATGTATGTATATGTATGTACTTTGTATATAATTTGTCCTTGGGCTTCAAAGGTTATGTAGATTATGAAAACAGCTCAAAAAGAATGAAGGATGAGCAGGGCAGTGGCAGCATGTGAATAAAGTCGATAATGCAGACGCTTTTCAAATACTACAACTATACTGAAATAAAATATTGTCGTGAGTGCAAAGATTTAATGTCCTTAAAATACGAATGGGAAGTTTGCTTAGTGCAGAAGATACCTTTCTCTGCTAAATGGTTTTTATTTGACCAAAAAATAAAAAAAATATTATGAAAGACGTTTTATCTTTAGAATTAAATGTTTCGACTTTCAAATAGGTCCAAATTGGAGCAAAAAGACGAACAGTCAGGCCTAGATCGGCTAGGGAGGCGATATAATTTAATATTTCTGTCAGTGACATTTTTATGTGGAAATTTCCATTTAAATTAGAAATTTTATAATTTGATACATATGGACAAATAATGAGAAAATCGATTTTTATAACAATTTTATTTTTTACAAGCCGAAAGCTCGGTCTGACCAAATCTATGTCCACCATTTCAATGCCCACTACTGCAATAGCCTTTCCACTGAATTTCCATCACTTCTTACGATGTGATTCGAATTCAGTGTTTTGAATGTAACCCAAACAATTTTGTAATAAAATTTGGCCAATAAGATTTGACCTCAAATATTTTCAAAAATTCAAAATTTTTCTAGATTTTCGGTTCGTGGATGAGTGCGTCGCTTTTTTGATGGTCGGTGGTCGTTGATTATTCGGCTTGTTGATGAGCGGATATATATGAGGACGTCGCACATTGGGTTTTTTGATACCAAAAATGGGAATTAATTGAAAAATGAAATTTAGGAGAACCGAAAAAATTTTTATAATCGGTAAAAGTACACAAAATTCCACATCACTAGCGCAAAAATTGTGTCTTTGACAAGTACCGTTGTGTCACTTTACGTTTTCCTTGCGTGCGATATAAATGTAAATTATTGGTGTCTTAAAAATTAGTTTTGAGTGTTTTCTAAAGCGATAATTAAAAAATAATAGTGGAACCTTCATCCTCAGGTTAATAAGATTATTTTTGTGTTTTTTGTTTTTATATGTGACTTGTGTTATTATTTGAAATTTAGTTTCGCTCGTAAGTCTTTAAATTAGAGGATTTCGAGAAATATGTCGACAAATAGTTGTGAATAAAGCCAAATTAAGTAAAAAAGTTTATGTTTTCTAAAACAATAAACTCTTTTGAAAGCATAGATGCAAAAGTTGTCTGCACTTTTTTGCACATTTTGAAATTAAATGGAAATACATTTTTCAACCCCTGGTACTAGATGTCCCCAACCGCGCACAAATATTTATTACTTGGAGCAGAAATAATTAACCACGCTTTACTTCCAATTGGACAGTTGTCGGAAGAAGCGCAAGAAGCTCGAAACAAAGATTTTAAAAATTTTAGAGAGCATTTTTTGCGAAAATGTTCTATGGAAAAATCAAATGAAGAGATATTTAAAAGACTGTTAATTAACATACTTCGGATCCAGTTATATCAGAAATGAGAAATTAAAAGAGAAGAAACCCCACAATTTGCCTATGGAAGCATTTCAAATGTTGATATTTGAGTCAAATCTTGATGGTGATCAAAATGCCAGTGTTGATGATAATGATCCATATAGTAATTTTACTGACGATGATGATTGTGATGATGATGATAATAATTGTTAAGAATCAGATCAAAAAGCAGATATTCATTCTCTTTTTTTTTTTGTTGCAAATTAACTAATGGAAAACAAATAAAATGTGGACTAAAAAATATTTAAAATTTGATTGGTTTTATGTCTTTTAGTGAATTTGGCCGAAAAAAGTTAAAACTATAAACAGGGAAAGCTACTTCGAATTAATTCCCGCTTTTGACATCAAAAACCCCATTGTGCGTCGGCTCGTAGAACTTCGGTAATTGATGAGGTTTTTGGTTCGTAAACAATCGGTATTGGTTTGTCTATGCAGCGTAGTTGATGATTCGTTGACTTGGCGTGGACGTTTGCTGAGTTGGCGATTGGGAAGTTCGGCATTCGTCGATTTGTAGTTGATTGGCAACTTGCTTGTTTGTCGATTTGTAACTGATCGGGAACTGCTGATGATATCTTCGGCTTTCAGACGGTTTCTAGTGTTGCTGCAGTTTATTGTTGTGGAGACGGTGTGCCAGTGGTGTGACAGTCGGGATCAGCTTCGGGTCGGTAATCGGTAAAGGTCGGTTTAGTAATGTTGACGACTGCCATGCAAACTACTACTGCGGCTACTAGCTAATCTACGAACGAACAGTAGGCCCGAAGGTCTCTGTGGGGGAACAGTAGGCCCGAAGGTCTTTGTGGTGGACCAGTAGGCCCGAAGGTCTCTGTGGGGGGACAGTAGGCCAGAAGGTCTCTGTGGGCACCAGTAGGCCCGAAAGTCTCTGTGGTGGAACAGTAGACCCGAAGGTCTCTTTGATGGAACAGTAGGAATGTCTCTAAATTCCTCAGACGACGCAAAGAAAATACCACCGAACTTCGAGCGGAACGATGTGCAATGAGCCACTCGCAGCACGATCTGCACCTAGCCGTATACAGTAGATTCCAGTGTTTGTCCAAAGTCTCAGTCAGTCGCCTATCCGAGTCTGCCTTTGGTTGACAAAACGTTCACCATATAAGTAATGAATGTAATAAAGCGACTGAAAAATCTGAATTTATAACAACAATTTTTGTGTGAGTTTTAGGGGAATATTACACATCTCGTCTAAGCGTGTAAGAGAATCCCATGAAATAAGGCCTTTCATGTAATTTCCAATCTAAATCCCGTGAATTTTTACCCGCATTGCTCGAATGATCACGAGAAATAAAATCGGGATACTTTTCCTTCCAAGTTCGTGCAATTTACGAACCTAAAATACGTCTAGATTTCGAATTTCGGGCAAATCAGATAAAAGTTGAGATGTATGGACGACAAAGAAATCGGGAGATCGATCTATATGGGATCTATTCCTAAACATGATACACAGCACACCTATTTGTGAACATAAAATACCTCTCCATTTTGAATTCCATGCCAATCGGATACAAATTGCGTTCTCTAGAAGCCGAAGAAGTCAATTCAGGGAATCGATCTGTATCTGTTTGTGGACGTAAAATTCCTCTAGGTTTCAAATGTCACTCAAATTTGATAATAAGTCGGTGTCAAATCGGGAGATCGGTCTATACGGGAATTATTACAAAACATGGACTCATACACACCATATTCGTCATAGGATCTAAAACGTCTTTAGATATCAAATTTAAGGAAAATCGGTTTAAATTGGTATTTCTAGAAGCCTAATAAATCAAATTGGGAAATCCGTCTCTATAGGGGCTATACCAAAACATGGACAAATACACACCACATTCGGCACGTCAAACATCAGGCAAATCGGATGAAAATTGGGAGTCTGCAATATACAATACCTATACGATAGATATCAATTTTCAGGAAATTCGGATAAAAATTGTGGATAAATAGCCTGCTTTCAACAGACGGACGAACGAATGTATCTAGATCATCTCATCTTTTTTTTTTTTGACTGTTCAACAATTCTCCAACGAACGGCGCACTACCTGTTCTGGGAATTGTCTTTTAATTGCAATTTTTCAATCACGAAAATGATAATATGAATCACCGACAATAAAGAAATTAAATGATTAAATTTAATTTAATTTAATTTGAACGAATTAATTTTTTTATTTAAAGCTTTTTCAATTAAAAATTTTCTGTATGTAGAAATTGTTAAATATTTTATCCAGGATTTCAAAATAAAAATATATGGTAAATATCTCTCACCCATATTTCCATGGAATTTTTATAAATTTATATAAAAGCTCTAAGTTTCAATCCAGCTTCATACACAAAAATTTAATATGATTATCATATTTCTGTAGCAAACGGTATACGAGAGTGCATTTCTATAATTATTCTGCATTATAATTAACATTGCAATTACGACACTGTATTATATTTAGCTCGTTAAACGTGATGCTATATAGAATGTCCTTTTGAGATCCACCCTACAAATTTCATCTTTCAAATCTCATTCACATCCCACATCATTTATGCGATGAGCATGTGATTCAGTTTATATATGTATTTGTTGGTTTCTCAATGCATGTGGGTGTATGTGCGTGTGTGTGAATATCCGTTTATATACACTGGCAACATGAATTTAAATTATATCCTTTTTCAATGTCTGTTTCCAATATAATGAATTCAATTTAAGGAGAGAAAAATATTCTAAAAACATTTCATCTGGTACACTTGTATTGATTTCCTTTCCAATGCAGAGAGATTGCTTAGTGGTGGCTTGTATGTGTGTATTTGGCTCTAAAATTGTATGTAGTTATGCCTCAAAAGGATGCTAACGAATGTAAGAGGGTAGACTGCGGGGTTTCTACCCCCCCAAAAAAAATTGTTCAAATTGATTTCCTGGGGATCAAATCCACTAACAGTATCATATATTCAAGAAGAAGTTGTTCGTACCAGCTTATCTATTAAATTTTATGAGATTTTCCCTTTTTGAGCAATACAATCAATGGGATGTCAAATGATTGCATTTAGATAACAAGGATGATGGTATTCTATTTCCAACTGACCATCTGACAGGTTATCTTAATTTCAAATAGAAAATATGTCAAACCGACTTAAAAGGAAATTTGTGTATGCAATAATAAAAAAACAAGCATAATATTCAAGAATCTCTCAAAGCTTAAGAACAAATGATGGGGCTTTTACCTCGACTATATAATGGGGAAATGGATTGTATTCAAAGTTTAAAATTAGTGTTAGTGTTATAGAGAGGGCAGCGATCGGCTAATGCAATTATTATTATTTGTTATTAGATTTTTTATAAATTATGTGAGATAATAACAACTCGGTCACCAGGAGAATTAATGTTTGAGACTTCAAATCTACTCCCCAGCAAAAACTCCAATTGCCAGCTATAATTATAGGTAAGCGTTGACAAAAGGCAACAACAATTTGAAAAAATTCGGTTAAAAAACATTTAAGAAAAGTCTAAAGCTGGGCGGGGCCGACTATATTATACCCTTCACCACTATGTAGACCAAAATTTGTGTTACCATCTCAACTACTTCAAATTTGCTAGGAGCTATATAAAGGTTTGCGTTTCCAGATACAAATACTTTTAATGGAGACAATTTTTTGTACTTCTACAAAATCTCTAGAATTAAAATTTAAATCGGATAACGACCTGGGATTTAACACAATGTTAGTAAAACATATGAGAAATATGAAGCGAGAGAAATTTTAATGCAATTGTACAAAAGAGCATTTATGATTTATCAGGTGATACATACACGGTTGAAAAAGACTGTTTTTCATATGTTTGGCTATAAACATTATATGTTTGGAACACAAATTTTTAAACACAATATTTTTGAGTGCAAGCATATAATGTTCATAAACTAGCATAACATGTTTGGGACATATATGTTAATATGTTAGAACATATTATGTTTGGGACATAAAATGTTTTTAAATATAATATGCTTGGATGCAAACATATATTAATTTAGAAATAGCCTATAAACATATATGTGTTTAGTAGCTTGGAGCGCTATTTAACAGGGAGCGATATTGAATTAAGTTGGTGGTTGTTGCTTGTTATTACAAAATTAACATTTTATTTTTCCTTGGGCAATTGATCAGCTACTTCTTTGATCCTTACAAACTGTGTGGTCCGCTGTTCGAATCCCCGTCCGGCAAAAGGTAAAATTAAAATAAAAAAATCATAAAATTGAATAATTTCTTCTACAATGTTTGTATTACAGAAAAAGGTGCTAAGAACTAAAAAATCTCGTGAAAGTGAGAAAGATGTCGGGGAATATACAATTGGGCAGAAACAAAATTTTGAGCATTCAGGTCGAAAACCTATGTTGTTAGCACCTATATTACCTGTTTATTTGCATAATTCATTATTATTGTAAATATATAAATAAATAAATAAAATTTTGAGCACAATATTGTTTGGGAGATTTTTTTTTTAATAATATAATATTTTTGGGTGCAAAATGCTTCCAAACATATTATATGGTCACATAATAACATATTGTTTTTTGGAAGACAACATTATTGAATTTGGATGCAAAAATACAAAATGTTTGGAACTTAGACTACCCAAACATATATTGTTTAGACCAATATGCTTTCAAACATATTATATATTAGTAGAGATCAAACATATAAATGTTTGGGAAATACCCAGAAATGTATATGCTTGAAGCAAAATATGTTTGGGAGTATATGTTACAGAAGCGATTTTTTGTAAGAGTGTATGTATTCGAGATATAGATCAATTTTAGTAATATTTACAATTTTTGCTAATCATTAGTGGCGATTTTACAAGGATATTGGTTAGATCTCGCCAAGATATGTGGTCAAGTGTGGGTTGTGATATATTAGTTGGTCAAGTCGGGCGACTTGGAGCCTTATTTAAAACCCAACCGTTCTGTGGAAATTCTGGCATTACAGTGTGTAGGATATGGGGAAATCATCACAGAATTTTGTTTAAAGTCTTGGAATTTTTTAAACCGGAAAAACGAATATATGGAGGCTTTATCTACACTGTTAGAAAAATATGTTTTTCATATGTTCCGATATAAACAAAATGTGTTTCGGGCACAATTTTAAAACACAATATATTTAAGTGCAAACATGTAATGTTCCTAAACTAACACTAAATGTTTGGGACATCTATGTTAATATGTTAGACTATATTATGTTTGGTGCATGAATGTTTCATAAAAATCATATATGTGAATGCAAACATATATAAATTTACAAATTTCGACTAAACATACATATGTTGTGATATTTTATTCAAAGCGACAGAGAGAGAGAGTATAGAGAAAGAAATAGAGATGGAAACCGGGAGAGTTGACGAAAGATATCAACATAACAGAGCGAAAGAATCAAAAGAGAACAATTGCTGTGAAACCGCTTATATGTTGTTTCCGAAAACTGTTTATGATAAGGCCAAAAATTTGATATGCTTAAGTCTAATTATTATTTAATTTGAATAAAGAGAATAGACATTCGGAACCAAAAGAATAGACATTTGAAAAACAAACAGCATATGTTTTCGCCTTTTGAGCAGCATTTTATGTATGTGTGGACATGTGTTTTGTTTATCATTTTGGCATTATGGGCACAATTTTTTTCTTGGTTCGTTAAAAGAAATCAGGGGTCTTCACAAAAATAACGAAAGGGCACTATACTCTTTTTAGAGTTGGGACTAGAGGTGTGCACGTGAGGAATATCGTGCTCACGCACACTCACGACGGAGAAATCTTATTCACGCACACTCACGCACGATATTTTTTGGTAGGACTCACGGTCACGCACGCTCACGAAAAGAAAATTTATACTCACGCACACTCACGCACGAAAATCTTTTAAATGTCATGACTCACGAAAAATATCGTGACTCACGAATAATTTTATGAGTGACTTAACTATAGAACCTAACTGAAAACATGAGTATGGTTAAAATCGAGTGCGTTATAAAACTCTTACCACCTAGGATGTCACTAAAATTATAAATGAATTCAACTCGTAAGCATTTTATGTTCGTAAGCGGGATTATTTTCGTGAGCGTATTTTTCCGAAATTCGTTACTCACGCACACTCACGAAGATATTATTTTCGTGACTCACGATCACGCTCGACATTTGGTTGGTTAATCACGCTCACGCACACTCACGCCGTCGCCGTCAGCGTGAGTCACGAAAATGTTCGTGAGTCACGATAATTTCGTGTCACGTGCACACCTCTAGTTGGGACAGTAAAATGAAATAAGGAGGAAATAGTGAAAATTTACACAGTAAAATTTATAAAAAAAGTTTAGTTCCTCTTTATCAATAAGTAGTCCACGAGGACGGACGGACACCTTCAAATATAAAAGCAGCCATTAAGTTCGAGTTTTGCAGCTAAAACAATTTAAAAAGTTTTTTTCTTTAAAATGAATTATTAAAGGAAAATAAAAGGCATTTTAGAGCGATGGTGTTAAATGATAGTAAAAAACTGTTCACGCCTAAATAAATTTATATTTATATTATAAAATTATTTATGTATGTTTAACTCGATTCACGTTCTTCTTTTGTTAGAGTTTTTGAATTCCTTCCAAATTTTAAAGTTTTGTACCAAAAACAGTTTTTTGTTACAAAATTGTTAGTTTTGCAATAAAAAAATAATATTTTATCCAAAAATCAGTCAATTTCGTTTATATCAAGCACCGTTACTGACTATAAATCTTTAATAACCCACATTTCGAAGTTTCATTATAAAAATTTAATATAGTATAAATATAAATGTGTAAATTAAAAAACGAAAAAAGTGTTCGGTCGGAGCAGGGATTGAACCCACGACCCTTTGCATGCAAGGCAGACATGCTAACCACTGCCCCACGTGGCAAACAAATGTATGTTTCTGTTAAATAATGTTATGTTTGCATGGGCTCGTGGGCGCTGCAAACTATGCTATATAAATGTAACTTATAACGATAATTATCTACTGGTGACTATAACAGCTACGTAGTCCAGTGGATAGTGTGTTGGCTTACAAACTGTATGGTCATCGGTTCGATTCTCCGTGCAGGCGAAAGGTTCAATTTTAAAAAATTATAAAATTGAATAATTTCTTCAACATTATTTGTATTACAGAAAAAGGTGTCAAGAACTAAAAATTTCGTGGAAGTGAAAATTATGCGAGGAAATGAGCACAATCTTCTTGGGGAGAAAATTTTTCCAAGCATATAATATTTTTGGGCTCAAAATGCTTCCAAACATATAATATGTTCACATAAAACAAACATATTAATGTTTCGGCAGTATCCAATAATATATGTGCTTCCTGCAAAATATGTTTGGAACATATGTTAAAGAAGCGATTTTTTTTGAGGGTGTAAATCTGAACCAGATTAGATCAAACTTGACACACTTTAATATCATATTAAATATATTCGCTATATTCGCACATAACGACACCGTTAAACGTACCTCTCGTGCAAAATTTGAAGCAAATCAGGGCAAACGTCTGGCTTTTGAGGTCATATAAGTGCACCCTCAAAAAAAATCGCTTCTCTAACATATGTTCCAAACATATTTTGCAGGAAGCATATATATTATTGGATACTGCCGAAACATTAATATGTTTGTATTATGTAAACATATTGTATGTTTGGAAGCATTTTGAGCCCAAAAATATTATATGCTTGGAAGAATTCTCCCCAAAGAAGATTGTGCTCATTCCCTCACATAATTTTCATTTCTACGAAATTTTTTAGTTCTTGGCACCTTTTTCTGTAATACAAATAATGTTGAAGGAATTATTCAATTTTATAAATTTTTAAAATTTTACCATTCTCCTGGACGGAGAATCGAACCGAGGACCATACAGTTTGTAAGCCATCACACTATCCACTGGGCTACGTAGCTGTTATGGCCATCAATAGACAATTATCGTTATAAGTTATATTTATGTAGCATAGTCTGCAGCGCCCACGAGCCGATGCAAACAAAACATTATTTAACAGAAACATACATTTGTTTGCCACGTGGAGCAATGGTTAGCATGTCCGCCTTTCATGCAAAGGGTCGTGGGTTCAATCCCTGCTCCGACCGTACACCAATTTTTTTTTTTTAATTTACACATTTATATTTATACTATATTAAATTTTTATAATTAATGCTCTCAAGGCGAAAGCACTGGCTGTTTTATTTTTTTTTTCAAATGACTATTCTCTTTACTCCGAATACTCATTCTAATATTCAAATAAAATAATATTTAGACTTAAGCATATCAAATTTTTGGACTTGTCATAAAACAGTTTTCCGAAACAACATACAAGCGGTTTCACACAAGTTGTTCTCTTTTGATTCTCACGCTGTGTTATGTTGATATCTTTCGTCAACCCTCCTGGTTTCCATCACTATTTCTTTCTCTATACTATCTCTCTGTCGCTCTCTGAATAAAATATCACAATATATATATGTTTACTCGAAATTTGTAAATGTATATATGTTTACATTCACACATATTATTTTTATGAAACATTCATGCCCCAAACATAATATATTCTAACATACTAATATATGTGTCCCAAACATTTAGAGTTAGTTCAGGAACATTACATGTTTGCACTTAAATATATTGTGTTTAAAAATTGTGCCCGAAACACATTTTGTTTATATCGGAACATATGAAAAACATATTTTTCTAACAGTGTGCAAATCGGACGAAAGATATACATGGGAGCTATGTCTAAATCTGAACCGATTTCAACCAAATTTGGCACACTTACCGATACTATTAAACGTACTCCTTGTGCAAAATTTGAAGCAAGTCAGGACAAAACTCCGGCTTTTGAGGCCATATAAGTCCAAATCGGACGAAAGATATATATGGGAGCTATATTTAAATCTGAACAAAATTTGGCACACATATCGACACCATTAAACGTACCTCTCGTGCAAAATTTGAAGCAAGTCAGGGCAAAACTCTGGCTTTTGAGGTCATATAAGTCCAAATCGAACGAAAGATATATATGGGAGCTATATCTAAATATGAACCGATTTCAATCAAATTTACCAAGCATTGAAAGAATGCCAACTCTACTCTCTGTGCAAAATTTCACGAAAATCGGTAGTAAAATTTGGCCTCTGTTGCCATATGAGTCTAAATCGGATGAAAGATATACACCCAGAGAAGGAATATGATCACCTCAAACATGTTTTAAGAGCAAAATGTTATTTTTGAGTGGTGACCATGTAACATGGTCTTCGCAGCCACGTTATTTTGTCGGAAATCATGTATCAGATTTCGGCAAGCAGGTTATATTTGACGAGAAAATAACATTTTAGTGACAAACATGTTACATGAAACATGTTTGAGGTGATCATATTCCTTCTCTGCGTGCATATGGGAGTTATATCTAAATCTGAAACGATTTGGCTGATATTTTGCAAGTTTTTCGAGACTTATAAAATATTCGGAGGTACGGAATTTGAAGAACATCGGTTGATAAACACGCCAATTATAACCAGATCGGCAATAAATATATATGACAGCTATATCTAAATCTGAACCGATTCGAAAATCAATAGCGATTATCTTTGTCCCAAAAAACGACCCTGTGCCAAATTTGAGGACGATCGGACGTAAACTGTGACCTGTACTTTGCACACAAAAATACATGAACAAACGGACGGATAGACATACAGACGGACATCGCTAAATCGACTCAGAATTTAATTCTAAGACGATCGGTATACTAAACGATGAGTCTCAGAATTTTCCTTCTTGGCGTTACATACAAATGCACAAACTTATTTTACCCTGTACCACAGTTGTGGTGAAGGGTATAAACATGGGAAACATTTAAATCTGAACCAATTTTGAAGCAACTTTACAAAAGTGTATTTATGATTTATCGGTCGATATATATGTATTAGAAATAAAGGACAATTTGAGTCACGTTTACAAGTTTTCGACTTAGCAGTAGCGATTTTATAAGGAAAATGTGAGTATTTTGGCCATTTTTGCCGAAATCGGAATAACATATATATGGAAGCTATATCGAAATCTGAACCGATTTCAACCAAATTGTATGTGTGTGTGTATTTAGTATTTTAATTTTACTCTCTGTACAAAATTTCACGTAAATCGGATTACAACTTTGACCTCCGTGGTCATATGAATGTAAATCGGGCGAACGATATATATGGGAGCTATATCTAAATCTGAACCGATTTCAATAAAATTTACCACACTTGACTACACTACTAATTGTATTCCTAGTACAAAATTTCAACCAAATTAGGCTAAAACTACGGCTTCTGGGGCCATATAAGTCCATACACCCAGAGAAGGAATATGATCACCTCAATCATGTTTCAAGAGCAAAATGTTATTTTTGAATGGTGACCATGTAACATGTTTGTCGCAACCATGTTATTTTCTCGGAGATTATGTGTCTGATTTCGGCAAGCATATTATTTTTGGCGAGAAAACAAAATTTTTGCCATAAACATATTACATTTTGCTCTTGAAACATGATTGAGGTGATCATATTCCTTCTCTGAGTGTATCGGGCGAAAGATATATGTATATGGGAGCGATATCTAAATCTGAACCGAGTTTAATCAAATTTGGCGCACGTGACTATAGTACTATTTGTTCTCCTTGTTCAAAATTTCTGGGTGTTGCAAACATATGTACTAACTTATAGTACCCTGGTCCACAGTGTGGCTGGCGCAGGGTATAAAAATGAACCCTCCATTTCATTAAAGGCAATTTAACTTTATGGTAGTTCATGGAATTCCATTAATCTAATAATTTGGTGAAAATTATTAGAGTAAAGAAAGTACTGTAATAATTTTTTGAGTACTTTAGTTAAATGAACTCAAAAACGGGAAAAAATTATACCATATATATTTATTAATTATTTCTAAATTTTACTGCAAATGTGCCCATCTTGAACTTCGTATGGCACTAAAGACATTCTGTTAATTTCGACCTACAATTTTACAATTTTACGATACAGTTTTCAATGAATGCAGCACAGCTTATCGATTATGCAGCACAGCTAATCCAAATTAGATGGTATAACAGGTTGGCTGATATGTCCCCGGTCTAACAAAGACAACACATTTTTTTTTTGTCAAAATTCGTTTTAATTATTCAACATAGTTCCCTTCAAGAGCGATACAACGATTATAACGACCTTCCAATTTGTTGATACCATTTTGGTAGTGCTCCTTCGGGTTTGCCTCAAAATAGGCCTCAGTTTCGGCGATCACCTCTTCATTGCAGCCAAATTTTTTCCCTGCGAGCATCCTTTTGAGGTCTGAGAACAAGAAAAAGTCGCTGGGGGCCAGATCTGGAGAATACGGTGGGTGGGGAAGCAATTCGAAGCCCAATTCATGAATTTTTGCCATCGTTCTCAATGACTTGTGGCACGATGCGTTGTCTTGGTGGAACAACACTTTTTTCTTCTTCATATGGGGCCGTTTTGCCGCGATTTCGCTCCAATAACGCCATATAATAGTCACTGTTTATGGTTTTTCCCTTCTCAAGATAATCGATAAAAATTATTCCATGCGCATCCCAAAAAAACAGAGGCCATTACTTTGCCAGCGGACTTTTGAGTCGTTCCACGCTTCGGAGACGGTTCACCGGTCGCTGTCCACTCAGCCGACTGTCGAATGGACTCAGGAGTGTAGTGATGGAACCATGTTTCATCCATTTGCACATATCGACGGAAAAACTCGGGTGTATTACGAGTTAACAGCTGCAAACACCGCTCAGAATCATCAGCACGTTGTTGTTTTTGGTCAAATGTGAGCTCGCGCGGCACACATTTTGCACAGAGCTTCCGCATATCCGAATATTGATGAATGATATGGACAACACGTTCCTTTGATATCTTTAAGGCCCCTGCTATCTCGATCAACTTCATTTTACGGTCATTCAAAATCATTTTGTGGATTTTTATACCCTGCTCCACACTGTGGAACAGGGTATTATAAGTTAGTGCATATGTTTGCAACACCCAGAAGGAGACGAGATAGACACATGGTGTCTTTGGCAAATGCTCAGTGTTAAAGAAATTGTCTTCGAAAAGAAAGAAAACCTATTCACGATTAAAATTCCCAAAGAAAAGAAAAGAATATTTCAAACACTGAGTATTTGCACAGAATTTATTACTTAAGTAACAAAGTATATACTCAAATGTTTCAACACAAATTGCTGAAAAAAAGTTTATGGGTTAGTTCAGTTATTTTACGATCTGGATTGTTCAGCAGCCAAAAACAGAAAGGGAAGAATAATTTTCAGTCTGATCTCAATACCCAATTTCAAAATTCATGGGAATATTGAAAAATTTCTCTAATCTCTCATTAGAATTTTTTATGCATGTAAGTTACACCTAGGCCTCGTTAAATTAAAACATAATGTTTGAAATTCTTTAAATGTTTACATATTTAATCTAAGCTTTGAAGTTAAAAACAAAGCCGATGGTCTCGCCGAGGCCGAAGTGTAGTGAAGATCAAAATATGTTAGTACGTTTGTATGTTCGTTGCTCACCTAGTTTGTTTGTCATTACTTTGGAATAAATATTTAAGTAAGTAGGTGTATGTATGTTTACAATGTTAGTATGTTTTTGTTTTAGAACATTGCAAATCAAGTGAGCGACAACATAAATATCTATTGCTGAGTATATACTGAGAAAAAATTACATAAGTACAAACATTGATATATATATATATAAAATAAAAATTTTAGTAAATGATTTTAGTTTTATTTTGACATGAATTATTTTTTTTGGTAACATGTAATTGTTTCGCAGAAATTTACGCGAACATGCTCGCCCCGAAGAACGGATGTTCTTAAAATGATAAATAATGTAGCTGTGGGATGGCCGTGTTGGGAGTGTTTTAGTCGAGCATTTGCTCCGCTGTGCTCCGACTCACAGCGTTCATTGATAGGCTCCATCCCAGGCCACCAAACTGCATGGATGATAGAAGTGACGATGATTTTATATTTCCATTATGATAAATGATGGTTTGAATAAGGCAAAGTGATTTACTGCGGTAGTAACTAGTTATTAGAATCCGATATAGAGTTGTGCTGTGGAAGAAAACATAATTTAGAAAGAGGTCTTTTTGTAATTTTATTTTTTGTTGAAACAGATACCACCCTTATTTTTCCATCAGGTCCAGGATGAGTGTCAACAATGCGTCCAAGTAACCACTGTCCGGGAGCACATCTTTCATCTGATATTAGTACGAGTTCACCGATTTTTGCATTTTTTTCTTCCTTAAGCCATTTTGGTCTTGCTTGAAGGCGATTAATATACTCACTATGCCATCTTTTCCAGAAATGTTGTTTCATTTTTTCAATATTTTTCCAGCGTGATAAACGGTTTGAACTTGTGTCAAGTAATGACTCTTCTGGAACAGAGTTTGTAGGCTCACCTATAAGAAAATGTGCTGGAGTCAAGGCTTCAAAATCTGTTGGATCTGCTGAGAGGGGGCATAAAGGTCGAGAATTTAGACAACTTTCGATTTGGCACAAAAGAGTCGATAATTCTTCGAAATTCAAAAGCCTATCATTTACTATCCGTTTTAAGTGATGCTTCACAGACTTGACACCAGCCTCCCACAGACCACCAAAATTGGGAGAGGCTGGTGGAATAAAATGCCAATTCGTACAATTTAAACTAAGGGCGTGTCGAAGGTCATCGGGTAATGATTTTGAACTCCTATTGAAGAGTATTTTGAGTTCCTTAGACGCACCCACAAAATTAGTACCACAATCTGAATAGATATCCGTGCATGTACCCCTTCGAGAAACAAATCTTCTAAAGGCTGCCATAAATGCATTTGTAGTGAGGTCTGAAACGGCTTCCAAGTGCAAAGCTTTTGTGACCATGCAAACAAATACACAAATGTAGCCTTTAGAAATAATCGTTGATCTAAGAGATGAATTTTTCAACATTATTGGACCAGCATAGTCTACTCCACTATGCTTAAATGGCCGAGAAGCGTTTAAACGAACAGCGGGCAAATTTCCCATGATTTGTTGTGAAGTCTTCGCTGAAAATCTAAAACATTTCATGCATTTATGAATAATCGTTTTAGCCAGCTGGTTACCGGATATAATCCAAAACTTACGACCCACATAGGACATTGTTAAAGTAATGCCACCATGCAAAGTTTTCTCGTGTGAATCGAGAATTAAAAGTGATGATAAAGGGTTTCGCTTCGAAAGTATAATTGGGTGTTTCATGTCAAAAGCAAAACTAGAATTTTGCAACCTACCTCCTACCCGTAGTAGTCCTTCATTATCAATGAAGGGCATTAGCTTAATTAGGGAACTTCCCTTCAAAGTATTGCCGATACGCAGAAGTTTGAATTCGTCAGGATAGTCTATAACCTGGACGATTTTAATAATACGATGAAGAGTAGTATTAATTTCAGCCAGCGTTAGCGAACCGGTAATTTTTAAAGTAGGATGTTTGCAATTGTAAATAAATCGGAAACACAATGATAAAGTACGTAATAAAGTTTGCATACTCGAAAATCGAGAAAGTACTTCGGGATATATGTTTGCAGTCAAATTGTGCGAAGATAACTTTTTAGTTCTCTCCTCTTCCGATGTTCCAAGATAAGGAAGGTTTCTTGGCCAAGATGACTGAGATTCATAAAGAAATTTGGGACCATACCACCAGGTTTCATCCCTGATCAATTCATCAGGAAAAACGCCTCTTGAAGCTCCGTCTGCAGGATTCAAGGACGATGGTACATATCTCCACTGGCGAGGTTTAGAATAGTGCTGAATATGTGAGACTCGGTTGGCAACATAGACAGTCCAAGTCGAAGGTGGCTTTTGAAGCCAGCTAAGAACTGTAGAACTATCACTCCAATAAAATATGTCCCGAATACCAAATCCATTCAAGGATTGATTTACACTATTAGTAAGATCGACAAGCAATTTAGCAGCGCAAAGTTCCAATCTGGGTATTGATATCGTTTTGATTGGTGTCACCTTTGACTTGGCTTGCAATATATTAACAAATATTTTACCAGCCGAAACAATTCTGCAATACACAACTGCTGCGTAGGCAATATTCGAAGCATCACAGAAACAATGAAGGTCAATGTAACAATTGGGTGACCAACTAAACCATCGTGGGATATTCAAATTCTCAAGTGTTTTCAAAGAATTCCTGTACTTAAGCCAGGTATTTCTAATATCAGTGGGAATCTCCGTGTCCCAATCTAAACCATTTTCCCAAAGAGCCTTAAAAAGAGACTTGGCTATAACTGTTGATGGCGTCAACCATCCAAGAGGGTCATATAGTCTAGCCGACTCCGACAATATAAGTCGCTTGGTGAAATGAGAGATATCATCAAGATTCACATTAAAAGAAAAGGAATCGGTCCGTGTATTCCATTGGAGACCAAGCGTTTTCACCACATTATCATGGTCGAATCCTAATGTAATGGATGGATCCCTATCCTCTTTAGAAATGTTTTCCAAGAAATCGTTGGAATTTGAGATCCACTTGCGTAGATTACAGCCACCCCTTCGCAAAAGCTCATTCAAATTGTCCCTCAAAAGTCTGGCGTCTTCAATGTTGTCAGCCCCAGAAATAATATCGTCAACATACGAATCAGAAACTAAAACTTGGGAAGCTTTTGGAAAAACAATTTTAAAATCTTCCGCAAGTTTCTGAAGGACACGAATGGCAAGATAAGGAGCGCTAGTAGTACCGTAGGTAACCGTGTTCAGTTCATATATAGAAATTTCATCAAAAGGCTCATATCGCCATAAAATTTGTTGAAATTTTCTATGGTCAGGACATACGTCAATTTGTCGGAACATTTTTTCAATGTCCGCGCTAAATGCTATCTTATGCCTCCGCCATCTCGTGATGATAGAAGGGAGATCATTTTGTAGAGGAGGCCCACTACAAAGTTCCTCATTAAGAGAAGTATAACCGTATTGGTGACTACTACCATCAAAAACAACACGTAATTTGGTGGTAGTGCTAGTCTCTTTCAAAACGCCATGATGAGGTAAAAAATATGAATTCAAGCGAACACCACCTGGGTACTGTCCTATTTTTGTCATGTGCCCTAAGGATTCATATTCCCTCATGAATCTTTTATAATCGTCCGCAAATTGCGGCCGTCTCGAAAAAGATAATTCTAATTGACGGAACCTCCTGCATGCATTAATAATGTTATCATGCAATGTAGGACCGGAATTGTCCCTTAAAATCGATTTAAATGGTAAATTTACCATATAGCGACCATTCTCTCCCTGTTTCGTCGAGTTACTAAAGTAATTCTCACAGGACAAATCCTCATCTGTCAAATCTCTTTTAGGAAGTATTTCCTCTTGTTCCCAAAATGATCGCAAAATACCGTCGAGGCTTGCACAATGTATATGGATTCTATGAGAAGAAATACTACCACTTAACCCCGAAAATACCCAGCCAAAGTGAGTATTTTGAAAGAACATTTTGTCATGGACAAACGATTCCGTAGGAATTTTGATTTGGGAACAAACGTCGGAACCAAGAATCAAATCTATTGGATCTGACATATAGAAATGAGGATCTGCCAAATTACCAACAGCAATCTCAGGCAAAGAAATGTGCTTAGTAAAGAAATCAGGAGAATACGAAGATAAGTTAGACAAGACCAAAGCGGTACAAGTCAATACAAGTCGATCCTCACGAGTATAGAGATCGACATCCACTGAATATCTTGCTAAATTTCCGCATCCATCGCCCACACCTATGACCTTAGAATGAGTTTTAGCCCTCTTCAATCCTAACAATTGAACCGCAGACTCGGATATCAGGCTTCCCTGTGAGCCTGGATCTAAAAGAGCACGTAAAGTGAACGTTCCTCGAAAAGTAAACACTTTTAATCGAATAGTATACAAAACGACTGATTGGAGCGAATGTGTGGTATGGGATGTAACTCGTGTCATGGTGTTATGCCCAGAATTAGGCGAGGAAATGGAAGGTGAAATAGACTGTTGACCAGCATCTATAGGCTCATCCTGATGAAGTATTGTGTGATGCAATTGTTTGCATGAAATGCACCGAAAAGGTGATGTACAATTTATTGGTTCGTGACCAGTAACTAAACAATTGCGGCACACTTTCTTATTGATCAAAAAATCATTTTTGGTCGAAAGTGGTAAAGCCAAAAAAGTATAACATTTTGATAACCAATGATTTTTCTCACAATAAATGCAAACAGGAGAATTTTGTTTAGAAATCTTGCTAACATGACAAGTTTTCTTAGCAGGGGTGAACCCCTTGTTATTTTTAAAAGATTTAGACTTAGAACTCGAGGGAAATTCATCAACCAATGACTCTAATGTTCGAAATGTCCTCTCGAGGAATGAAAAAAATTGAGAACGAGTAGGTAAATCAGTATTAGAGTTAAGGGAATTTTCCCAATCCCTACGTGTTTGTAAATCCAACTTCTGAATGAGCAAATGTAATAGTATTGGGTCCCAACTATCTGTGTCTACTTCTAAATTACCAAGCGATGAAAGACATTCTTGGGCAGAATCCAAAAGCAATTTAATGGATTGAAAACTTCCATCAGACCTCGGTATAGCAAACAATTTCGATATGAGACTCCCAACCAATATACGCCTGTTATGGTAACGCGCCTCCAACATCCGCCATGCTGATTCGTAATTAGCTTCGGTGGCCGATATGGCCTTAATAAGATTCGCTGCCTCTCCAGACAATGTGCCCTTCAAGTAGTAAAATTTCTGAACTTTATTAAGAGAATCGTTGTTGTGTACTAGGGAGCAATATATATCTCGAAATGGAACCCATTCCATATATTCCCCTGAAAATTTGGGCAAATTAATCTTAGGAAGCCTTGAATCAGAAAGCACGCTAGTCTCACACCTAATATTTGGAGCAGCAAAAGTGCTCGCCATTGGAGATTGGCTTACCGAATTATCTGGTAACGAATCAATTATCTGGCCCTTTATCGTCAAAAATTTATCAGAAAAGGTAAAATAAACATCATCGGCCAAATACGGTACATCATGAACATCTAATGAAGTCTCGCGAGCTTCTCGCACTATTTTGTCATGTTGCCCCTCAAATCTAGAAAACAAATCATCAATTCTTTGAGCAAGTGCATTTAAATAACCATGGGTTCTTTCATCTCTGGATTTATTCTTTAATGTACCTTCATATTTTATCAATAATTGCAACAAATCTCTTTGTTCTTTTATCAAAATATCCATGCCCTTTTTGGTTATTTAAACACGTGCACAAAAAATTGTAGATTTATTTTGAAGACCGATGAGCACAAAAAGCAATTTCACTGTATTTCACACGCGGTATGGAAAACTCGATAAAGAAAATTATTTTCGACGAATTCCCGGGTTTCGGCACCAATTTTTATGTTAAAGAAATTGTCTTCGAAAAGAAAGAAAACCTATTCACGATTAAAATTCCCAAAGAAAAGAAAAGAATATTTTAAACACTGAGTATTTGCACAGAATTTATTACTTAAGTAACAAAGTATATACTCAAATGTTTCAACACAAATTGCTGAAAAAAAGTTTATGGGTTAGTTCAGTTATTTTACGATCTGGATTGTTCAGCAGCCAAAAACAGAAAGGGAAGAATAATTTTCAGTCTGATCTCAATACCCAATTTCAAAATTCATTGGAATATTGAAAAATTTCTCTAATCTCTCATTAGAATTTTTTATGCATGTAAGTTACACCTAGGCCTCGTTAAATTAAAACATAATGTTTGAAATTCTTTAAATGTTTACATATTTAATCTAAGCTTTGAAGTTAAAAACAAAGCCGATGGTCTCGCCGAGGCCGAAGTGTAGTGAAGATCAAAATATGTTAGTACGTTTGTATGTTCGTTGCTCACCTAGTTTGTTTGTCATTACTTTGGAATAAATATTTAAGTAAGTAGGTGTATGTATGTTTACAATGTTAGTATGTTTTTGTTTTAGAACATTGCAAATCAAGTGAGCGACAACATAAATATCTATTGCTGAGTATATACTGAGAAAAAATTACATAAGTACAAACATTGATATATATATATAAAATAAAAATTTTAGTAAATGATTTTAGTTTTATTTTGACATGAATTATTTTTTTTGGTAACATGTAATTGTTTCGCAGAAATTTACGCGAACACTCAGTGTGGGCTCCTGAGTCGATATAGCCATGTCCGTCTGTCCGTGAACACATTTTTGTAATCAAAGTCTAGGTCGCAGTTTTAGTCCAATCGACTTCAAATTTAGCACAAGTATGTGTCTTGGCTCAGAATAGATCCCTATTGATTTTGGAAGAAATCGGTTCAGATTTAGATATAGCTCCCATATATATATTTCGCCCGATATGGACTTATATGGCCCCAGAAGCCAGAGTTTTACCCTAATTTACTTAAAATTTTGCACAAGAAGAACAATTAGTACTATAGTCAAGTGTGCCAAATTTTATTGAAATCGGTTCTAATATAGATGTAGCCCCCATATATATCTTTCGCCCGATATGGACTAATACGGTCCCAGAAGCCAGAGTTTTACCCCAATTTGGTTGAAATTTTGCACAGTGAGTAGAATTAGCATTGTTGCTATGCGTGCGAAATTTGGTTGAAATCGGTTCAGATTTAGATATATCTCCCATATATAGCTTTCGCCCGATTTACACTCATATGACCACAGAGGTCAATTTTTAACTCTGATTTAGTTGAAATTTTGCACAGGGAGTAGAATTAGCATTGGTGCTATGCGTGCCAAATTTGGTTGAAATCGGTTCAGATTTAGATATAGCTCCCATATATAGCTTTCGCCCGATTTACACTCATATGTCCACAGAGGCCAATTTTTAACTCCGATTTAGTTGAAATTTTGCACAGGGAGTAGAATTATCATTGTTGCTATGCGCGCCAAATTTGGTTGAAATCGGTTCAGATTTAGATATAGCTCCCATATATATGTTTTTCTGATTTCCGCAAAAATGGTCAAAATACCACCATTTTCCTTGTAAAATCGCCACTGCTTAGTCGAAAAGTTGTAAAAATGACTCTAATTTTCCTAAACTTATAATACATATATATCGAGTGATAAATCATAAATAAACTTTTTCGAAGTTTCCTTAAAATTGCTTCAGATTTAAACGTTTCCCATATTTTTTTACTAACATTGTGTTCCACCCTAGTGCATTAGCCGACTTAAATTTTGAGTCTATAGATTTTGTAAAAGTCTATCAAATTCTGTCCAAATCGAGTGATATTTAAATGTATTTATTTGGGACAAACCTTTATATAAAGCACCCAACACATTTGACGGATGTGATATGGTATCGAAAATTTTGATCTACAAAGTGGTGCAGGGTATAATATAGTCGGCTCCGCCCGACTTTAGACTTTTCTTACTTGTTTTTTTGATGTTTTCGTCAGTAACCACCTCTTTTGGGCGTTCACCGTCCTCCGTGCTCATTTCACCACGCTTGAATTTTGCATACCAATCAATTATTGTTGATTTCCCTGGGGCAGAGTCCGGAAACTTAATATCAAGCCAAGTTTTTGCTTCCACCGTATTTTTTCCCTTCAGAAAACAGTATTTTATCAAAACACGAAATTATTTTTTTCCATTTTTTTCACAATAACAAAAGTTGCTTCACAAAAGACGCTCTATCTCACAAACTAATTGACTTACAGACGTCAAATTTTGACACGAATCATTTGAAGGTTGGTACTATATAGAAATAATACGCATTTAATAATAGCGACGCCATATATGTGCCAGACCGGGGACTTATTAGCCAACCTGTTAGAAAAATATTGAATAATTTCACCAACATCCAACTAAGTAATCCAATCTCTGTGATGTATTTTAAAATCGTTTTTTGTTAGATCATTACATAGTCTAATTAAATATGTACTTTTGTGCAAAGGAATTATTTAAACAGTCTTTTATCATAACTGACGGCATCACATTTCATAGAATATTCTCCGTTGTTCGTTTAATGAGATGCACAGGCACTTTACTGCGAGGAGTATCAGTCTTTTAATAAATTCCACGAAAGACGTCTAGTGTGTTCTTTATAATTAATGATTAATTGGTATGCCATTAAATATGAATCCTAGTTTCTGGTATCAAGAAAATCAATAAAAAAGTAAATAATATTTTAATATTTTATAAAATCGAGTATTAAAGAAAAACCCAAAAACTCGCATACCTTATTGATGGATCGATTGTATATAAAAGTAAACAAACAAACTCCGTGACTTGCAAATAAACATGAAAAAATATAATGTATTTGAATTCCAATATGCTATTCGACTAATTGAATTACTACACTAAAAAAATTATGCCCGGTTCCAAAGATTTTGTCTTTAGCCTAATGATTGTGGTATTGATTTCGAGCCAAAGAAGCAGAAAATCCAAGTACGTATACTTTTAAGACGCAATTATCTTTTAAATTGCTTTATATCAGAGACATGCATCTTCTTTGCTAAGCAAAATTTGCATTCGTGTATTAAGGACGTGAAGTCTTTGGCCTCACCACAATATTTGTTCAGTGTACACTACATTGTACATTTTGATACCCTTTTGTAACACCTTTTTGCAACACATCGATCTCAGACCCCACAAATTATATATATTCGGCGTGGCGGTGAAATTGTGAGTTGATCTACCGATATGCGTCCGTCTGTTGAAAACAAGCTATCAAGTAAATATTTATGTGATTATGTGATATTACGCTTCCTAAGGATATTTTTTTTAATAATGAAATTTTAATTTAAATAAAGTTTATAATCCTACCTTCAAAATTTTTTTTCATTAAATTTATTACACAAATTTTGGAAATTTGCATCCCTTCGTTAAAGTCCCATGTCTTTAAACTAAGGAAAGTTTTCCTTAAAGTAAAGAAAAATATTTCTTATTTAAAGAATTCGTCCTTAAATTAACTGAAATATTGAATCTTTAAATTTAAGTTAAAAACGCTTCAAAAGAAGGCTATGAATTATTTAGTTTCTATGGCGTAACGTTTTTTTTTTGATATTTTTAATGTGAAGCTTCTATTGTAATTTGGATTTCTAAACTGTAATTCGTTTGTACGTGAATAAATTTATTAACATACCGCGACAAGAGAATGGAAATTCTATAAATGAGATTATTGGTCCTAGATTTAAAACCAGACAGGTCGATAATTTTTTATTTAAAAAAAATTAAATTTTAAAGAAGGCGCATCTTTGGCTCGCAATCAATACCCAAATCCTTAAGGGAATGTCAAAATCTTTGTATCCTTTACTTTAACAACTTTGGTATTGATTCCGAGCCAAAGAAGCGGAGAATACAAGTAAGGATAATTTTAAGACACGATTCTCTTTCAAATTTGGACATGAAATCTTTGACCTCACGACAATATATTTTTCAGTGTAGGCCATGTTTTTCAACACTTTATTTTAAAGACGTTTTTGATTTGGAACATAGCATAATTTCTACTGGAAGTCGAGTCTTAATATGGAAAATAAAGTTGCCTAGTTAATTCTTTTTTAAAGGACTTTGATATTTAGCATATGAAGAAAAAAAGCTGAAAAGCGAAAAATTGAAATTTGCTTCCCAGAAGCAAGTACACAAAACCCAAATTTAAAAGAGAATTGTGTCTTTTTTTCTGATTCAATCACGAAATTAATTTTTCCAATTAATTTTTTAATTGAATATCTTCAATCACAGAAATGATAGTATCAATTTAAAAATTAATTGATCCAATTAAAAAATTAATTGATCCAATTAGAAACGTAATTGATCCAATTAAAAAACAAGTAAGGAAAGTCTGAAGTCGGTCGGGCCGACTATATTATACCCTGCACCACTTTGTAGATCTAAATTTTCGATACAATATCACTTCCGTCAAATGTGTTGGGGGCTGTATATAAAGGTTTGTCCCAAATACATACATTTAAATATCACTCGATCTGGACAGAATTTTATAGACTTCTACAAAATCTTTAGACTCAAAATTTAAGTCGGCTAATGCACTAGGTGTTAGTAAAAAAAATATGGGAAACATTTAAATGTGAAGCAATTTTAAGGAAACTTCGCAAAAGTGTATTTATGATTTATCGCTCGATATATATGTATTAGAAGTTTAGGAAAATTAGAGTCATTTTTACAACTTTTCGACTAAGCAGTGGTGATTTTACAAGGAAAATTTTGGTATTTTGACCTTTTTTGTCGAAATCAGAAAAACATATATATGGGAGCTATATCTAAATTTGAACCGATTTGAACCAAATTGAGCACGCATAGCTACAATGCTAATTCTACTCCCTGTGCAAAATTGCAACTAAATCGGAGTAAAAAATTGGCCTCTGTGGTCATATGAGTGTAAATCGGGCGAAAGTTATATATGGGAGCTATATATAAATCTGAACCGATTTCAATCAAATTTGGCACGCATTGCTATAATGCTAAATCTACTCCCTGTGCAAAAATTCAACAAAATTGGGCCAAAACTCTAGCTATTAGAACCATATTAGTCCATATCGGACGAAAGATATATATGGGAGCTATATCTAAATCTGAACCGATTTCAATCAAATTTTACACACTTGACTATACTACTAATTGTACTCCTAGTGCAAAATTTCAACCAAATTGGGCCAAAACTCTAGGTATTAGAACCATATTAGTCCATATCGGGCGAAAGATATATATGGGAGCTATATCTAAATCTGAACCGATTTCAATCAAATTTTGCACATTTAACTGCACTACTAATTTTACTCTTAGTGCAAAATTTCAACCAAATTGGGCCAAAACTCTAGGTATTAGAACCATATTAGTCCATATCGGGCGAAAGATATATATGGGAGCTATATCTAAATCTGAACCGATTTCAATCAAATTTTACACACTTGACTATACTACTAATTGTACTCCTAGTGCAAAATTTCAACCAAATTGGGCCAAAACTCTAGGTATTAGAACCATATTAGTCCATATCGGGCGAAAGATATATATGGGAGCTATATCTAAATCTGAATCGATTTCAAAAATTTGGCACGCATATCTACAATACTAAATCTACTCCCTGTGCAAAATTTCAACCAAATTGGGCCAAAACTCTGGCTTTTAGGACCATATTAGTCCATATCGGGCGAAAGATATATATGGGAGCTATATCTAAATCTGAACCGATTTCAATCAAATTTTGCACACTTGATTATACTACTAATTGTATTCCTAGTGCAAAATTTCAACCAAATTCGGCCAAAAATCTGGCTTCTGAGGCCATATAAGTCCATATCGGGCGAAAGATATATATGGGAGCTATATCTAAATCTGGACCGATTTCAATAAAATTTTGTACACTTGACTATACAACTAAGTGTTATGTTTGTACAAAATTTCAAGCAAATCGGTATAAAACTCTGGCTGCTGGGTCTATATTAGTGCATATCGGGCGAAAGATATATATGGGAGCTATATCTAAATGTGAACCGATTTCTTCCAAAATCAATAGGGTTCTATTCTGACCCAAATTAGGAACATGTGCCAAATTTGAAGGCGATTGGACTTAAATTGCGACCTAGCCTTTGATCACAAAAATGTGTTCACAGACAGACGGACGGACGGACGGACGGACAGACGAACATGGTTATATCGACTCAGGGACCCACCCTGAGCATTATTGCCAAAGACACCATGTCTCTATCTCGTCTCCTTCTGTGTGTTACAAACATATGCACTAACTTATAATACCCTGTTCCACAGTGTGGCGCAGGGTATAATTAATTGATACTATTAATTTGTGTGATTGATTTTTATGTCAATTAAATAATTTGTTGATTCAATTAATTTTTTAATTGAATATTTTTTAAACCTCAATTAAGATTTTAATTGGAAAAATTTTCGTGAAATTTTTTTCTGTTGAAAAGTATCCTTACTTGTATTTTACGCTTCTTTGCCTCGGAATCAATACCAAAATTTTAAAGTAAAGACAAAATCTTTATAACCGGACATGCTTTTTTTCAGTGTATATTGGAACGATTTTTTGCTTTGTAGTCAAGTTGCAAAAAGACAACACATTTAAAGACAATTTCATTAATTTTAAAGAATTTTTCGAATTATTAAAGTCAAGTTGACCTTAGCCCAAAAATTTTTTCTTTCATGTTATAATACCCATTTTTAAGTAAAATCACGTAATTATAAGGACAATATAATTAATCTCTAATATAAAGTTGGACAAGGAAAAAACTTTATATTAGAGAAATGCGTCTGATCACAAAGAGAAGCAACCATGTTTCGAGAGCAAAATGTTATTTTTGGACGGAGGACATGTAACATGTTTGGGGCAACCATGTTCTTTTCTCCAAAAGCATATGTCTGACTTCGGCAATCATGTATATGTTTGCCGAGAAAACAAAATTTTTGCGACAAAAATGTTCCATGGTCACCGTCCAAAGATAACATTTTGCTCTCGAAACATGATTGAGGTGATCATATTCCTACTCTGCGTGATATGACCTCCTGAGCCTCTCGGTTATGGTTAGATATGAACTATACACGCAGAGAAGGAACATGATCACCCCAAACATGTTTCAAGAGCAACATGTTATTTTTGGATGGTGAACTTGGAACATTTTTGTCGCAAAAATTTTGTTTTCTCGGCAAACATAGACATGGTCCCTGAAATCAGAACATTTGCATTTAAAACATGTCTGGGGTGATCCTCCTCTGGATGCATATGGCATTTTTTCATGGATCCAAACTAGCAGCATATTCATTTCGTTAGACGAATCTTATGAAAATTTCGTCTTTTACATGTTCCAAAAATTTGAAGTTTGAATATAGTAACACATAAGATATTTAGTACATCATTTTATGGGTCCAAAATGTAATTTGGATTTATTTATTTATTATTGTAAAAACTAGTACAACAAGATTTGATATCTTATAAATTACAGTATTAGCTGATATTTGGCACTACAAAAGATTTGAAATCACTATTAGAATTAAACTTAGTATTAATATAAATTTTAAACATTTAAATAATCAAAAAATAACAATAAAAGGCAATGATCAACAGAACTAATGTAGGTGTTGGAATAGCTTCTTTTTAAATGGATTAATATTACTTAAGCATTGCAAGGTTCGAGGGAGGGAGTTCCAGAGACGCGTACTGAATATAAAGAATTGTTTCTCGGATGTTTGGTAGTTTATTCTGGGTTGAATAAGTATTCTTCCTCTATTTGACCTTGCAAATCTAATATGTTCATATAGATACTGCGGCTCACGAGTGTATATGATTTTATGAAGTTGTAGTAAACACCTATTAAATGTTGTATTGAAGATGAGAAACGAAAATTTCGAGATTCTGTATCTGCGTTTTTTATTGAATACATAGCGTAGCGACATTAAATTAAGAAAAATCAGCAGAGGAACAATTTGCATATATCTCACACCCATATAATAGTGTTGGAACCAAGTAGGTCTTGGCGAGTAGGAGGCGAATATTGCAAGGTGTTGACGTTTGCACTGCCCATAGGTTAGGTTAGGTTAGGTGGCAGCCCGATGTATCAAGCTCACTTAGACTATTCAGTCCATTGTGATACCACATTGGTGAACTTCTCTCTTATCACTGGGTGCTGCCCGATTCCATGTTAAGCTCAATGACAAGGGACCTCCTTTTTATAGCCGAGTCCGAACGGCGTTCCACATTGCAGTGAAACCACTTAGAGAAGCTTTGAAACCCTCAGAAATGTCACCAGCATTACTGAGGTGGGATAATCCACCGCTGACAAACTTTTTGGTGTTCGGTCGAAGCAGGAATCGAACCCACGACCTTGTGAATGCAAGGCGGGCATGCTAACCATTGTACGACGGTACTGCCCATAAATTTCTCAGTATTCCATGAATTTTTCCAACAACTGAATTTATATGATTCGTCCAGGTTAGTTTAGAGTTAAATACAAGTCCAAGATTCTTTGATGATTCAATTCACATTCAATTGGAGAACTGCCTATTATGAGACCATTTTGCATACTTTCGGTGAACTTTCCAGTTTTTGTAATTATGACGCATTTAGTTTTTATAGGATTCAAATGCAGATTGTTATCCATAGCTCATTGTGAAACCAGCTGAAGATCAATATTTAATTCAGCTTTACATTGCGATATAACAGGTTGGCTGATAAGTCCCCGGTCTAACAAAGGCAACACATTTTTTTTTTGTCGAAATTCGTTTTTATTATTCAACATAGTTCCCTTCAAGAGCGATACAACGATTATACCGACCTTCCAATTTTTTGATACTATTTTGGTAGTACTCCTTCGGTTTTGCCTCAAAATAGGCCTCAGTTTCGGCGATAACCTCTTCATTGCAGCCAAATTTTTTCCCTGCGAGCATCCTTTTGAGGTCTGAGAACAAGAAAAATTCACTGGGGGCCAGATCTGGAGAATACGGTGGGAGGTGAAGCAATTCGAAGCCCAATTTATGAATTTTTGCCATCGTTCTCAATAACTTGTGGCACGGTGCGTTGTCTTGGTGGAACAACAGTTATTTCTTCTTCATATGGGGCCGTTTTGACGCGATTTCGACCTTTAAACGCTCCAATAACGCCATATAATAGTCACTGTTTATGGTTTTTCCCTTCTCAAGATAATCGATAAAAATTATTCCAAAAAACAGAGGCCATTACTTTGCCAGCGCACTTTTGAGTCTTTCCACGCTTCGGAGACGGTTCGCCGGTCGCTGTCCAATCAGCCGACTGTCGATTAGACTCAGGAGTGTAGTGATGGAGCCATGTTTCATCCATTGTCACATATCAACGGAAAAACTCGGGTGTATTACGAGTAAACAGCTGCAAACACCGCTCAGAACAACACGTTGTTGTTTTTGGTCAAATGTGAGCTCGCGCGGCACCCATTTTGCACAGAGCTTCCGCATATCCAAATATTGATGAATGGTATGACCAACACGTTCCTTTGATATCTTTAAGGCCTCTGCTATCTCGATCAACTTCATTTTACGGTCATTCAAAATTATTTTGTGGATTTTTTTGATGTTTTCGTCGGTAACCACCAGAATCTGAAATATCTTCATAGGTAAAATCTTGAAATTTATCTTGGACCCTAAAGAGGTGTGCCAAAAATTGTGAGTATCGGCCCATATTTTGGTATAGCCCCCATATAAACCGACTCCCCGATTTGGGGTCTTGGGCTTCTAGAATCCGAAGTTTTTATCCTATTTGCCTGAAATTGGAAATCTAGAGGTATTTTCGGGTCATAAAGAGGTGTGCCGAAAACGGTGAGTACCGGTCCATATTTTAGTATAGCCCCCATAAGAACGATCTCCCGATTTAACTCCTTGGGTTTCTAGAAACCGTAGTTTTTATCTGATTTGCCTGAAATTGTAAATATTCTGGTATTTTAAGCTCGCAAAAACGTGTATCGGATTAAGTTTTTATCGGTCCATTTGGTAATGCCTCCATATAGACCGACTTCACTTCTTGAGGGTGTAGAAGGCGCACTGATCATCAAAATTGCTTGAAACTCAATGTAAAATTTCCAAATTTTACTTCTACAGATTTAAGATTTCAAATCAAGAATCTGATATAGTCCTCATAGGTGAAATCTTTAAATTTATCTTCGAGAAGTGTCCTCAAGCCCTCCTGAAATTTCAATGGAAACCCTAATATTTGGTTCATGGTGGTGGGTATTTGAGATTCGGCCCGGCCGAACTTAGTGCTGTATATACTTGTTTCACAATTACAAAGGTTGCTTCACAAAAGACGCTCTATCTCACAAACTAATTAACTTACAGACGTCAAATTTTGACACGAATCATTTGAAGGTTGGTACTATACAAAAATAATATGCATTTAATACTAGCGACGCCATCTATGTGTCAGACCGCGGACTTATCAGCCAACCTGTTGTCAGTAGAACTGTGATATAGTTGGACATCGTCCGCATACATGTGAACAGAGCATGAGCGGAGAACATCAGGTAAATCATTAATATAAATAATAAAGAGTAAAGGCCCAAGGTTAGATCCCTTTAGAGACATTTAGTAGACCTGACATTTTATCCCCAACAGAAACTAATTGAGTGCGTTCAGAAAATATGAATAAATCAGTTTGCATGCAGCTTCAGAAAAATGGAAATAAACACATAGCTTTGTTAGTAAGATGTCGTGATCAACTGTGTCGAATGCTTTACTGTGGTCTAAGAGGGCCAAAAATGATACCATGCTTGAATCCAACTTTGCAGAACAAATTCTTCGAAACGTAAGTTTATATTGCTGGTGACATTTCTGAGGGTTTCAAAGCTTCTCTAAGTGGTTTCACTGGAATGTGTAACGCCGTTCGGACTCGGTTATAAAAAGGAGGTCCCTTGTCATTGAGCTTAATATGGAATCGGGCAGCACTCAGTGATAAGAGAGAAGTTCACCACTGTGGTATCACAATGGACTGAATATTCTAAGTAGAGGTGTGCACGTGACACGAAATTGTCGTGACTCACGAAAATTTTCGTGACTCACGCGTGAGTCGTGAGTCACGCTAAGGGAAACTGCGTGAGTGTGCGTGATTAACCAACCAAATGTCGTGCGTGAGCGTGATTCACGAAAATAATATCTTCGTGAGCGTGCGTGAGTAACGAATTTCGGAAAAACACGCTCACGAAAATAATCCCGCTTACGAACATAAAATGCTTAGGAGTTGAATTCATTTATAATTTTTGTGATATCTTAGGTGTTAAGAGTTTTATAACGCTCTCGATTTTAATCATACTCATGTTTTCAGTCATGTTCTGTAGGTAAATTACTCATAAAATTATTCGTGAGTCACGAGGTTTTTCGTGAGTCACGACATTTTTCGTGAGTCACGATATTTTTCGTGAGTCACGACATTTAAAAGATTTTCGTGCGTGAGTGTGCGTGAGTACAAATTTTCTTTTCGTGAGCGTGCGTGAGCGTGAGTCCTACCAAAAAATATCGTGCGTGAGTGTGCGTGAATAAGATTTCTCCGTCGTGAGTGTGCGTGAGCGTGAGCAAAATATTACTCACGTGCACACCTCTAATTCTAAGTGAGCCTGATACATCGGGTGAGCCACATAACCTAACCTAACCTAAGTTTATATTTTTCTGTACAAAAGCCAGCTGATCATCAACATGTTCACAATCCTACAGAATATTCCAGTTTATTTCATCTATGCGATTTACTAACAATTCCATATTAATTCGTTTTAAATCTCTGTATGAAAAGTGTGGCGAAGGCACGACGAGACTAACTCCATAAGTAATAAAGAGCAGGTCGTGTCTCGAAAAACAGGGTGTCAATATTTGGCCGTACAACAGAACTTTTGTCTTTGAAATTTGTGAAGATCAAATCTATGAGACTGCTGCGCGTAGGCGTAAAGTAAATTGGTAATGACGTATTAATAGGCAATAGCCCCAATACTTGCATTGAATCAGAAATATAATTGTCTGTAAATATGTTGCAATTGAAGTCACCGGCAATAATTATGTCTTCATATTTAAAAGAAAGCTTTATTAGATCTGAACAATTGAGATTGTGATGAGGTCTATATAGACACAAAAAATTTTTTTCTGATTCAATCACCAAATTAATTGATCCAATTAATTTTTTAAATGAATTGTCTTCAATCACGAAAATGATAGTATCAATCACAGTTTTAATTGGGTATAGAAAAAATTCTTGATTAAAAAATTAATTGATTTTTTCAGCAAATTTCAATTAATTTTTTAATTGATTCAATTAAAAATTTAATTGATGTTGATTGCAAAACTCAATTAATTTACTAATTAAAAAAGGTAACTATTTTGAATTACTTTCTGAATTGGCTTAGAGTTTTTATTTGGATTAGCAAAAGATTGTTTGAAATACATTTTTAATTAAAAATAAAAAAAAATCAGCACTTTTTTAAACTGAATTAGTCTTCCGAATTTGATTAATTAATTGTATCAATTAATTTGTTAATTAAAAATTTTAAAATTTTCAATCAATGACTTAATTAACTTAATGTTTCTATCATGATTAAAAAGTTAATTGTATCAATTAATTTATTAATTGAAAAAAATTTTAACTTCAATTAACTTTTTAATTGGAAATATTTTGGTGATATTTTTTTCTGTGTATGCATCCCAAAGGAATTTGTTTACTGGGACCAATATTAAGCTCAACGAATAAATATTCAATACCACTGCCATTTTCGGTCTTAGACAACATCTTGCATTTTATACCTTTTTTAATGTATTTGTAATTTCGTCGCAAAATGTTCCTCCATCAAATACACAATTATCTTCCACTGTACGACCGTGGAGAAGTAAAGCATCGAATTATGAAGAATAATGTTGTTTAGCATATTGATGGGTAGTTGACAAATCGCATGGTTTATTGATAATAAATGAATAAATAGCGTTCACATCTAACAATCAACACACATCTTGGCTACATCGTCTTCATTAGCTTATTATCGCTAGAATAAATATTTGGTCTCAAACAGTGTTGCCACAACGATATTTTAGTTTGGACCAAAATTTCCACTAGCAGATAATTTCCCAATAAACACAGGATGAGCGTTATTCAAATGCAACAACTTTTCAGTTTGAAGGTAAATATAATTTTCAACATAAATTCAACTTGACTTGAAATTGCTCACCTTCAATACATCTTCAAATTTTATGCGAATTGCTTCCAATTTGCCAAAATGTTGACGAAATCTTTGAAAAGGTTTTGAAGATAATATGAGAAAACTTTGACAAAACACTACACTAAAATGCAACGAAAAACCGATGTGGGTTTCAATACTTATTTGTGCAACGAAGTTCGTGGTCAAGTGCAAGAAATAAAAAAATGGAAAATTTTAGACAAATAACCAAATAGTTTATAAAAATTGGTAAGTGAAAATAAAAAATGAAATAAAACTTTAAGGAAGTCACTAAATGTATATCTCTTTGCAGAAAACTAAAATTATGGATTCTACGTTCTTGAAAACATTAAAAAGCTGACCGATTAAAAAATGGTGGACAATTAACTGGAACTGCTTCAAATAGTTTATAATAATTGGTACGTCAATATGAAAAATTAAATCAACACTTAGAGAAGTCACTAAATTTAAATCTCTTTGCAGAAACCTAAAGTCTTTGGATGCTACATTCTTGCAAATATTAAGAAGCTGATCAATGAAAAATGAGTGGCTTATCGACAAGAAAAAGTTTCCAGAAACATTACAAGTGCAACCAATTAAAATTTTTAAAAACAACAAATTGTTGAAATCAACAACTTCTGGATGAAAATGTGCATCACATCGTCAGTTTAATTCATATGCTATTATCAGTTTAAAATGGATATTTTGTGGATTCCTTCTGCTGGAAATCAATTCTAACACGCGGTCCAGTACGTTCCTAATTTCAAATTGCCCGCATGTTAATAACTTTTTAATGCTGTTTTATGACACCAAAAGGAAGGAAATCGAATTATCAATGCAAAAGTGTTTACTAATAATGTTTAAGATATTTAAAGTTTTGTTGTTTTTTTTTTGTTTGTTCTTATTTGTTGATATATTTAATAAGATTATTATTTATCAATTGGTATTGTAGTGTACTATGTAGTGTAGTGTATTATTATATATTTTATTTTGATGAAAATTAATAAATTATACAAAATTCATAGAATTTTGGCTTTGACTTTCAATTTGAAGTGGGGATATCATTCATACAAATTTAGGTTGAAAAGTATTTGCAACGATGTTAAATTTGAATTTGACTCGCATCGAAAATTGTTTGACAAATTATTGAGTAGCGATGCATTTCAATTTGAGGATAACACATGCATTTCAATTTGAGGATAACACTTGAGATATTATTGCTAATGTGTTGAATTTCACTGTTGAGTGTAATGTCTGTATTTTGTTGAGAACGCGATTTTCAATTTAACAATTTCTCAAATTGAATCTTACCCTAATCCTTTGAAAAAATGTTTGAAAATTTGTTGAAATTTAGCACTTTTCAAACGTTTGTGTTTATTGGGTTTCTTCAATTTCAAGGAAAAACGTTAATTTTTTGTAGTACGTTGTACATGGTATTTTGTAGTACGTGGTACATTAAGTCCCTTGTCAGTGAGCTTAACATGGAATCGGGTAGCACTCAGTGATAAGAAATAAGTTCACCCATGTGGTATCACAATGGACTGAATAGTCTAAGTGAGCCTGATACATCGGTCTGCCACCTAACATAACCTACATGATATCAATATCCATGATCGTGGATTATTGCTACATGCGCTATTTCCACCACTTTCTCCTCTATTTGATGGTTCATCATGTTTCGTGTTTCCGTCCATTTTTCCAATATCTTCAATCTCATCGCAGCCATGGCGGCTACGTTTTTGAATATCTATAGGAATTATATGCAGTATCAAGGCTTTAGTTGGTTCCAACATATACGATTTGGTCCATAATCAGATTTTGCCACTATATAATCAGATCCATATCTAAAGAGGCTTATATTGTCAATTTTCACATCTACTTTATGATGAGAAGTTGCCATCTAAAACTGTAAACAAATAACTGTCTTTTGTAGAATTTTTGTATGGAATTCATAATGGAGGGTACATTACATTCAGTTTTGAGTATTATGAAATGAAACGCTTGACAAACATTGTGTTTGTTGGAGGGTTGACAACAGTGTCTCAAATCATCGTCTTGGCAAAACTATTAAATATGAAAGAAATAAAGCAATGAAATTTGCCAAATTTAAAAATTTAAAATTTATTGAACCAAATATGGCAACTCTGGTTTCAAAGACATGCCTAGTAACTCTTCGAGTAAAACAATAGACCCGAAATTTATTCAACGAAAACCTGTTCATAGCCGCCACTCTCCCGAATATAAAGAAGCAAGTAAGCATTACTCTAATCCAAAAATATCTACGAAATTTAATAAAGCTTGCTGAAAAACTATAAAGCCACCTTAAATTGATGAACATAAATTTAGTTTATTTTAGCTTCCGGCCATACAACAAGAGAAGAAGATATCGAATTTTGAACAGCAATTATTTTGGTATCTGAATTTGGATTTGAATTTAAATCTTGATAGTTGTATTGAATAGTTATAGAAATGAAGGTTGTTCATTTGCTGATGTTTCTGTTGTTTGCTGTTCTCTGCATCCAGGCCAGTGGTGAGTTTGAGGAAAAATGTAAACTTGAATTTTATAACTGTCCCAAATTTCATTTCATTTTTCGATTAAGCCAAAACGACAGCAAAACCCAAAAAACCTGAAGCCGACGATATGATGATGAAGATGGAGTCAGACGAAGGCGACAACGATGATGAGGATATGATGATGATGGAATCATCTTCCACTACCAAAAAGCCAAATAAATCAAAAACCACAAAAACAACAACGACAACCACAGAGGCTCCAATGGATGAAGAAAAACCTGAGGATAGTGATGACAAAGATGATGAAAAGGAGAAAATGGCTTCGACCACCAAAAAACCAAAGAAGAAGACCACCACGGCTGCCACTACAACCACAGTTAAGCCCAAGACGAAGTCTTCCACAACAACCACAACCAAGAAACCCCAAAAAGATGAGAATAATGCCGCTGAAGAAAAGGACGATGATGAGGAGGAAGATCAAACGCCCGATGATGAAGAAGATGATGAAGATGATGACGAAGAAGAAGATCCCATGGAGATGATGATGTCTTCCTCCACCACTACCACCAAGAAACCCATGAAGAAAAAGAGCACTACCACTACCACTACAACGACTCCTCAACCTGACAAAATGAAAAATAATGATGATAAAGATAAATCCACTACTACCACAACTACCACTACCACAGCCAAACCAGAATCCATGGAGGAGGATATTAAAACGGTCTTGGAAGTATGCAAAAAACTAAGAGCTAGAAAGAACAGCTCTGAAGAAGACAGTTCGGAAGAGAAGAAAAAGAGACGTCGTGGTGGCTCCAAAAAGGATCGCAGTATGTTAAAGAAATTATGCAGGGATGTGGCCCGCCTTCAAGCCGACAAAGATGAAGATAAAATCAAAGAAGCCATAGCTAGATTGTCGGCAGACAAATCTGAGGGTGAAGCGAAAGAACCCCAATTCCCCAGATTGGGTGATATTATCAAACGTTTGGAAAATCGTTTACATGGAGCCGGTGGTAGACATCACCATCGTCATCGCCATCATTAAACATGCCCGCCAACTAAACATCATTTAAATGTGATTTTTAAACAAACTATAATATTTTTTTTTATAATAAAAAGCCATGATCGATGGCGAGTTCCAGTTTTAAATGTGAGCAACAAGTATTAACTTTTTAAGTAGTTCACAAGCAAAAAAAAAATGTGTCGTCTAATGGTCTTTCAAAGTAGCTACATATCTACTCCGGCTAAAAACGTGTTTCGATTTAATCAAAATAATCTCTGAATGATTATGTCTTTTGAGTTCAGTGAAGCCTCTCAGAAGTACACACCCACGTTACCTGTTTAGATTTAGATTAGGTTTGATCTCATGCAATTGTTGCAGTAAATAAGACGCTTTTATAGGTATTTAATAATTTTGGAAAATTATAATATTAAAACATTTATACATTTTTTTTTCAAAATTAATCTTGTAAACAACAGAAACACATCCAATGACACAACACGCTCAATATATTTTCAAATAGTATTCTTGAGTAAGTAGTAAGGAGTAAGCAGTCGGGCGGGGCCGACTATATTATACCCTGCACCACTTTGTTGATCTAAATTTTCGATACCATATCACATCCGTCAAATGTGTTGGGGGCTTTATATAAAGGTTTTGTCCAAATACATACATTTAAATATCACTCGATCTGGACAGAATTTGATAGACTTCTACAAAATCTATAGACTCCAAATTTAAGATGGCTAATGCACTAGGGTGGAGCACAATGTTAGTAAAAAAATATGGAAAATCTGAAGCAAATTTTAAGGGAACTTTGCAAAAGTTTATTTATGATTTATCGCTCGATATATATGTATTAGAAGTTTTGGAAAATTAGACTCATTTTTACAACTTTTCGACTAAGCAGTGGCGATTTTACAAGGAAAACGTTGGTATTTTGACCATTTTTGTCGAAATCAGAAAAACATATATATGGGAGCTATATCTAAATCTGAACCGATTTCAACCAAATTTGGCACGCATAGCTACAATGCTAATTCTACTCCGTGTGCAAAATTTCAACTAAATCGGAGCAAAAAATTTGCCTCTGTGGTCATATGAGTGTAAATCGGCCGAAAGCTATATATGGGAGCTATATCTAAATCTGAACCGATTTCAACCAAATTTGGCATGCATAGCTACAATGCTAATTCTACTCCCTGTGCAAAATTTCAATTAAATCGGAGTAACAAATTGGCCACTTTGGTCATATGAGTGTAAATCGGGCGAACGATATATATGGGAACTATATCTAAATCTGAACCGATTTCAATAAAATTTGGCGCACTTGACTAAACTATTAATTGTATCCCTAGTGCAAAATTTCAACCAAATTGGGGTAAAACTCTGGCTTCTGGGAGCGTATTAGTCCATATCGGGCGAAAGATATATATGGGAGTTATATCTAAATCTGAACCAATTTCAATAAAATTTGGCGTACTTGACCATAGTACTAATTGTTCTTCTAATGAATTCTAACTAATTTTAAATTAGGGTAAATCTCTGTCTTCTGGGGCCATATAAGTCCATTTCGGGCGAAATATATATATGGGAGCTATATCTAAATCTGAACCGATTTCTTAATATCAATAGGGTTATATTCTGAGCCAAAACATACACATACTTGTGTCGATTGGACTAAAACTGCGACCTAGACTTTGATTACAAAAATGTGTTCACGGACAGACGGACATGGCTATTTCGACTCAGGAGCCCACCCTGAGCATTTGTGCCATAGACACCATGTGTCTATCTCGTCTCCTTCTGGGTGTGGCAAACATATGCACTAACTTATAATACCCTGTTCCACAGTTTGGCGCAGGGTATAAAAATATTCTGGGGTAATGTCGAATGTAATGAGATAATATTGTAAATGCCTCATGAAAGTTGTGGAAATTTAAGGATGTCTACTATTCAGAGTGTCCAAGAATCTGTAAGTTAAATTGGTATCACAGTAGATTGATAATAATATGTAAACATATTCCACGTGATTAGATTAATAAAATTTAAATGTTGACATCACTGGACAAAACGCTTGCGCCTAATTGATAGGCAAAACAAAAAATCAATCCATCTTGACAACGACATCATTTAGTCTGATATCTTCTAATATTTGACAAATCTAAATCTAAAATCCATAATGTAATCTAAACAAATCCATAATGTAATTCAAAAACTTTGAGCTGTGTTAAATGCTGACACTGTATGAACCATACAAAGTTATGCTATAATAATAGTTAATACTTGGAACTGGTTTGTTCCAATCCCACCTCATTTGTTTATTGGATTTTGCTTCTTGCATGTATTATTATAAACATTGGCATCATTAATATTCAGTTTTAACGAACGTTGACCTACTGCATTAGAAATGGAATTTTATCCACAAAGCTCGAATCACCTCAACTACTAGGTGTGTCACAAGCAAAATTAATTTTTATTAAATTATTGCTCTGTTGTAGAAAGTCCATTACGGAAACCAATTTTGAGAAAAAATTTAAATATTGCAATAAAATTATTTCCAAAACTATAAAAGTAAAAGTTAATCATTATATTTTACAAACCAATAGAAGTGATAGAGAGTCGAAGCCAATCTATGATACCCTAAAGAAACTCGACTCGATGATGTATAGTGCTCATATTAGGAAACTGAGGAATAATCTATCAAAATTTTAAGAAAATTTTACCATAAAAAATCTTATTTCAAAGTTGTTGATTAAATCTTTGTAGTTAGAATGTAAAAAATGTCTTTTTCTTCGAATGAATGATCTCTACTATTAGCTCTACTTCCCAGCAAACAAAATTTGGAAGTTCTTCTAATCGCACAACTTTGAAAGCGTTTCCAAAAATTTTCTCCCAAAGATGTTCTTTATTTTAACTGCACAGGGAGTTCATTTCAATAAATTTTTTATAACTCGTATTTTTGATACTTTTAATGGGAAATTTATATTTGTTTTGTTTCAAATAGGTTAAAACAGATTCATAATTAATAAAATGATAAAAATTATTCAAATTTTGCCCAATTTAATGTTAAATCCATCCTAGAAAACTTACGAGTTTTTGAAAATATTTGATGTCAAACGTTCCAGACAAGCGTTAGAATGCAAAACACTGTGTAAACATGTGTAAAATTTCACGAAAATCGGTAATAAACTTTGACCTCTGTTGCCATATGATTCTAAATCGGACGAAAGTTATATATGGGAGCTAGATCTAAATCTGAACCGATTTGACTGATATTTTGCAAGTTTTTCGAGACTCCTAAAATATGCGGATGTACTGAATTTGAAGAACATCGGTTGATAAACACGCCAATTATGACCTCCGTTTTGGGGTCTATATTCTAGAACTACAATAGATGTGCTGAATACTGTACGTATCCTTCCATGTTTTTGGCGTAGCCCCATTAGTCCGATTGACCAAAATAGACCCAAAAAATTATTGAAGTTGGTCCGATGGTCAGACCAAATGGAATTTTTCTGCAGAAATAACATTTGGACAAAAATTTCTATAGAAATAAAATTTTAACAAAATTTTCATAGAAATAAAATTTTAACAAATTTTTCATAGAAATAAAATTTTAACAAAATTTTGTATAGAAATAAGCTTCTTAAAAAATTTTGGGATACAATATTATGCAACAATTTTGTACAAATTTCTGCTAAATATGTAACAGAAATAAAATTTTGGCTAAATTTTTTACAGAAATTAAATTTTGGCTAAATTTTCAATAGAATTAAACTTTGGCTACATTTTCTATATATATATAGAAATTAAATTTTGGCTAAATTGAAATTTTTGCTAAAATGAAATCTATTGAAATAAAATTTGGACCAAATTTTTAGATTTCAAATCAAGGTATTTTTTCTTAATTTTCTTGCACATTTACAGGATATGTTTATGATTCCTTTAAAACTCAAACAAAAATAGTTCTTATAAATCCGGAATCTGATAGGTAAAATCTTTGCATTTATTTTCGGGATGCGAACTGGTTAAACTGATCTGTCATCAAACCCCCATGAAATTTTCTAAGGAAATTAGTATATTTGATTCATGGTGGTGGGTATTTATGATTTGGCCCGGACGAACATACTGTTGTATATACTTGTTTTATTTTTTATTTTCTATAGAAATAAATGTTGACTTAATTTTCTATAGGAAAAAATTTTCTATAGTAATAATATTTCGAATAATTTTTTTTTATTTTTTTTTTTTTTTATATTTTTTATAGAAATTAAATTTTGACAAAACATTCCATATAAATACAATAGTGACAAAATTTTCTATAAAAAATAGCTTTGACAATTTTTTCTGTCATATGTGTGTAGGTATATAGCCTTAAAATAAAATTAAAAACAATAAATTCGAATTATTGTTCGAATTATTTCAAATAAATTGATATGGGGATTAAAATGGATCGATCCAGCCCATTTACTAGTCTAACATTCTAGGAAACATAAAATGATAGCCGTAATTGGAAGTTGATTTTTATTTCCAATCGTGGTGTACATTGATCGAATGCATAACGCATTGGAAACTAATTTGCGTAAAAACTTTTTTAGTTACAAAAATGTGAAGTGTTTTAAAAAATTTGGTTTAGCCGGAGTCGGAGTCGAGCAAAATTTTTACGACTCCGACTCCAGCCAAATCTTCAGACTCCGACTCCAAGACTCCGACTCCACAGCCCTGGCTAAAACAATTGAAAAAGTTTATTTTCTTTAAAATGAATTATTAAAGAAAAGTAAAAGGCAAAACATGGTAATTTTAGAGCGACAATGCCAACTTAATACCGGCCTTAAAGGTAACCAGTAAGGAAAGTCTAAAGTCGGGCGGGGCCGACTATATTATACCCTGCACCACTTTGTAGATCTAAGTTTTCGATACCATATCACATCCGTCAAATGTGTTGGGGGCTATATATAAAGGTTTGTCCCAAATACATACATTTAAATATCACTCGATCTGGAAGAATTTGATAGACTTCTACAAAATCTATAGACTCTAAATTTAAGTCGGCTAATGCACTAGGGTGGAACACAATGTTAGTAAAAAAATATGGGAAACGTTTAAACTGAAGCAATTTTAAGGAAACTTCGAAAATGTTTATTTATGATTTATCGCTCGATATATATGTATTAGAAGTTTAGGAAAATTAGAGTCATTTTTACAACTTTTCGACTAAGCAGTGGCGATTTTACAAAGAAAATGTTGGTATTTTCAGCATTTTTGTCGAAATCAGAAAAACATATATATGGGAGATATATCCAAATCTGAACCGATTTCAAGCAAATTTGGCACGCATAGTTACAACGCTAATTCTACTCCCTATGCAAAATTTCAACTAAATCGGAGCAAAAAATTGGCCTCTGTGGTCATATGAGTGTAAATCGGGCGAAAGCTTTATATGGGAGATATATCCAAATCTGAACCGATATCAAACAAATTTGGCACGCATAGTTACAACGCTAATTCTACTCCCTATGCAAAATGTCAACTAAATCGGAGCAAAAAATTGGCCTCTGTGGACAAATGAGTGTAAATCGGGCGAAAGCTATATATGGGAGCTATATCTAAATCTGAACCGATTTGGCTGATATTTTGCAAGTTTTTTGAGCCTCGTAAAATATTCGGATGTACGGAATTTGAGGAAGATCGGTTGATATACACGCCAATTATGACCAGATCGGTGAAAAATATATATGGCAGCTATATCTAAATCTGAACCGATTTTTTCCAAAATCAATAGGGATCGTCTTTGAGCCAAAACTGGACCCTATACCAAATTTTAGGACAATCGGACTAAAACTGCGAGCTCTACTTTGCACACAAAAATACATCAACAGACAGACAGACAGACGGACAGACAGACAGACAGACGGACATCGCTAAATCGACTCAGAATTTAATTCTAAGCCGATCCGTATACTAAAATGATGATTACTCCTTCTTGGCGTTACATACAAATGCACAAACTTATTATACCCTGTACCACAGTAGTGGTGAAGGGTATAAAAATGAAATTAAGTGCAACACATCATAATTTTTAAATGTATTTAAAATGGTGTGAAATGCTAGTAAAAAAATGTTCTCCCTAAATAAATTTATGTGTATATTATACAATTATTTGTGTATGTTTATACTCGACTCCACGTTCTTCTTTTCTTAGAGTTTTTGAATTCCATCCAAAATTTCAAACTTTTATACCAAAAAACAGTTTTTTGTTACAAAATTATTATTTTTGCATTAAAAAAATAATATTTAATTCAAAAGCGCAATCCATTTCGTTTATATCAAGCACCGTTTCTGACTGTAATGCCCATAGGCAAAACAATTTATTGACAGTTTATCGAATGAATGGCAAAAGTAGGCTTGAAGTTTTCTTTAACTTTTTTGCATATGGGGGTAAATCTTTAATAAAAAAATTTATTTAATATACAATTTATTTAATATAGTATAAATATAAATGTGTAAATAAAAAAAAATTTGGTATTCGGTCGGAGCAGGGATTGAACCTACAACCGTTTGCATGCAAGGCAGACATGCTTACCACTGCTCCATGTGGCCAACAAATGTATGTTTCTGTTAAATAATGTTATGTTTGCATGGGCTCGTGGGCGCTGCAAACTATGATATATAAATGTAACTTATAATGATAATTGTCTACTGGTGACTATAACAGCTACGTAGCCCAGTGGATAGTGTGTTGGCTTACAAACTGTATGGTCCTCGGTTCGATTCTTCGTCCAGGAGAACAGTAAAATTTAAAAAAAAAATTATAAAATTGAATAATTTGTATTACAGAAAATGATGCCAAGAACTAAAAAAATTCCTGGAAGTGAAAATTATGAGAGGGACTGAGCACAATGTTCTTTCACCCAGAAAAAAGTGCCTTCGAAACTAAAGGAAAAAATTTTCATCAATATAGTTTATCCATTTTATTTCCATTAAGGTAAATTTTTGTGAAAAATAATAAAATTTACTCATTTCAGTAAAAAAATCCTAAACTGTAAGCAGTTAGGAATAGTTCATTAACTAGAATAAGGCATGGAATTTTACTCATACTATTTTCTTCGCTGGGTATAAGAATTTACTACTGAAAAAGAAAATGTTATTCACCGATAACAAAGCATTCGTAAAAATAAACAAAAACCGAACTAAAACCAAGTTTCCTCAAAATTAGTAAAATTTCTTATAAAATGATAATTGCGACTTCCTTTATAATAGAAAGTTTTTCATACATACGAACAACACTTGGCATAGAAAAATATTTTAGTTCATTCGTACTAAGAAGTATGCAATCCTTTCAAAACTTAAGGAAACACACTTGTTAGAATATAGGAAATTTTCTATTTCAATTGTCTACCTGTAATCGATACCTGTCATCGTAATCGATGTGTTTGCGCGTGGGTGTAATCGATATATTTGCGCGTCGGTTGTTTTTTTAGTTGGGATCGCGTTGTTTTGGTATACGGAGAGATTGTTAAAAAATAATATGGTAAAATAATATAATAAATAACAAATAAAATATATAAAATATTTGTTATTTTAAATTAGTGAGAAAAATGTTCGTTTTTTTAAATAAATCTATCAATGTTCGTGATAGTGTATAAAGAAAGAAAACACCAGCAGGATAACAACCCTTTCATTTGTCTTCATTTTGGAATCTTCAATTATCAGGTAATATTCAGTGACGCTAACCTTTTGCAACAAAAATGTTTTATGATTTTTTATATTTGTAGGTATTGAAATTGTAACAAAATCGTTAGGCAGCAACTTATTAAAAGTGAAAAGTACAAGAAGAAGAAAAAGTGCGTTTTACAGTTGATAATATCACACGGAAATTGGAAATATTGGAATAATAAACTAATATTTCAAAGAGATTCGATGCTGTTGATTCTTAATAAATATATTCAATATATTAATAAAACATGTCTTTTATTGAAGATAAAATTGCGTATAGAAATAAATAAAATTGTATTTAAAAACGAAGGTAAGCAGTTCTAATTATGAAGTAAAAGTTTTACCACAAATGTGTAAGATTTGTCGAAATGAATGAAAAAATTTCAATAAAATCATTTCATATATGAATTCAAATTAGTTAAATTTTTTCATTCTGTAGTATAGTGGTATATAAATATAGGAAAATGTTAACTAATATATGGAATGCATTATTCCTAATTTCTACGAAAATCACATCGTTCAAACAAATAAAAATGTCTTTGGCGCTATACGAAGTTCAACTTTCTTCACAATGAGTTCATTTTAACTTAAAGAAGGGGTCACTTTTTTCTGGGTGTTGGGGAAAATTCTTCCAAGCATATAATATTTTTGGGCTCAAAATGCTTTCAAACATATAACATGTTCACATAAAACAAACATACTAATGTTTCGTCAGTATCCAATAATATATGTGCTTCCTGCAAAAAAAAAAAGTTTGGAACATATGTTAGAGAAGCGATTTTTTTTTTTGAGGGAGTGCCCTAGTGCTTTTATGTAGTATATCCCATATTCTTGATAATTTTATTCAGAAAGAAAATCGAAATTCATTGCAATAAAGATAACGCTATAACCAATTTTTTCTTCACACATCTTCTTCCCAAATAACACACAAATACACTTCCATACAATTCCAGTAACGTTAACAAAAACAATGTCAGTTAATCAATTTCAACTTTTGACCGCTGTTGTTTTTCGATAATCTCTCATAGTATGTTACAGTGGCATTGTGAAGAGTTTACACTCATGGCATCCACGTATCATACGATCATTATCAGTTGACCACAGTGGAAACGATACGGGCTAAACACGTTCTTTGAACTTTCATGGTTTTGCTTTGGGCGAAATTTCTTTCTTCTCTTCGGCGCTGCTTAGTGTGTGGACCATCATTCTACCGTGTTAACAGTTGGGTATTCTTTAAATCTTGGACCATCATAACTGTGACACCCAAGCATTGATCTGCTGTTGAGAACCACAAAATAGATGATGTTTTTTGTAATACAATAGGCAAGGGCGACTTACGAGTCACCTAACATTATCCATTAGGTTTTCAGATATGAAGATAAATAAAAATAAAATTCAGCATATTAGCATACTATTTTTATTTTTATTTATTTCTTTTAAGTGCAAGCATATAATGTTCATAAACTAGCATAACACACCCAGAAAAAAGTGACCCCTTCTTTAAGTTAAAATGAACTCATTGTGAAGAAAGTTGAACTTCGTATAGCGCCAAAGATATTTTTATTTGTTTGGACGATGTGATTTTCGTAGAAATTATGTATAATACATTCCCTGTATTAGTTAATATTTTCCTATATTTATGTACCACTATACTACAGAATGAAAAAATTTAACAGAATTGAACTCATATATGAAATGATTTTATTGAATTTTTTTCATTCATTTGGACAAATCATACATATTTGTGGCAAACCTTTTACTTCAAAATTAGAACTCCTTACCTTAATTTTTAAATACAGTTTTTTTTTTATTTATATAAGCAATTTATCTTCAACAAAAAACATGTTTTATTAATATATTCAATATATTTATTAAGAATCGAGAGCATCGACTGGCCTTGAAATATTAGTTTATTATTCCAATATGTCCAATTTCCATGTAATGTTATCAACTGTAAAAGGCATTTTTTTCTTCTTGTACTTTTCACTTTTAATAAGATGCTGCCTAACGATTTTGTCCTCCATTTACAATTTCAATATCTACACCGAAAAAAAGTGAACTGTTTTACAGGAAGAATGAACTACAACGCACCAAAATTTAACTAAATTTTACTCCACATTTTGAGATTTCCACAAAGCATTGTTAAAACCAGGAAATTTTAATGCACTGTTGTCCTTTGTAACTGCAGTTCACGAAATTACATCATCTCATAGAAGAAAAAATTAACTAAAAGTAAAGAAGAAAATCATTGGCGCCAAATCATCGCCATTTTAACCATACGAACTACTGTATGGTTAACTAACTTATAATACCCTGTTCCACAGTGTGGCGCCGGGTATAAAAATGGTCATGATTTGGCGCCAATGATTTTCTTACAATTTTGGGAATCGTACGAAAATTTTCATTTGTTTTAGTTCATATTGAACTTATGTGTACGGTTATTGAATTTTATACTCACGTTTAGTTCATAAAATTTTTGAGACATACTTAAAAAAAAATATGATTTCATTAAGCTGTGGAAAATGTTGATAAAAATAATAAAATTTAACTACAAGCAAATAATTTTTTCCAATAAAAATAAGTTAAATTTAGCGTTAGTTTAACTACGGAAATGTTTTTCTGTGTACAAATATAAAAAAAAATCATAAACCAATTTTTTCACAAAAGGTTAGCGTCTCTGAATATTACCTGATAATTGAATATTCCAAAATGAAGAAGAATGAAGGGGTTGTTAATCTTCTGGTAATTTCTTTCTTTATATACCAACACGTACATTGACAGACGTATTGTTTGAATTTAAAATAACTAATTTAAAATAACAAATATTTTATACACATACAATCATACAATACATACAATCCATCCGTATATAATAACAACACGATTCCAACTAAAAAAAACCAACCCACGCGCAAACATATCGATACCATCGATGGAAAATATTCTAACAAGTGTATTTCCTTAAGTTTTGATAGGATTGAATACTTCTTAGTACGAATGGACTAAAATATTTTTCTATGCCAAGTGTTACTCTTATGTATGATAGCTTTCTATAATAAAGGAAGTCAGAATTATTATTTTATAAGAAATTTTACTAAATTTGAGGAAACTTGGTTTTAGTTCGGTTTTTTGTTTATTTTTACGAATGCTGTGTTATCAGTGAATAAAATTTTCTTGTTCAGTAGTAAATTCTTATATCCAGCGACGAAAATAGTGTTAGTAAACTTCCATACCTTATTCTAGTTAATGAACTATTGCTAACTACTTTCAGTTTAGAATTTTTTCACTGAAACAAGTAAATTATATTATTTCACAAAAAAATTGATGAAAATTTTTTCCTTTAGTTTCGAAGCCACTTTTTTGTGGATGCATGTTTGCATCATATAAGAAATATATACGGCCATGGATTTCGTAGAAATTTCTACTGAGGACTGCCGTCTACAATTGCATTACTTGGGTTGTGGTAATACTTACCGATGGCAAGGTATCTTAAAACTCCTTAAAATCGTCTTCTAAATTGGAAGTTAGTCCATACGGAGTAGATATTAGGCAAAAAGGCGGATTAAAAACCACTGGACCACTTTTGGCATGGTTGTTAGCGACCATATACTAATACATAGAAAATTTCAAACGAATCGAATGAAATTTGCTCCTCCAGGTGGCTCTAAATCCAAATCTGGGGATCCGTTTATATGGGGGCTATATATAATTATGAACCGATGTGGACCAATTTTTGCATGGTTGTTAGAGACCATATACAAATATAATGTACAAAATTCTAAACGAATCGGACGAAATTTACTCCTCCAAGGGGCTCCTGAGTTCGAATCTGGCGATCGGTTTATATGGGGGCTATATATAATTATTGACCTATATTGACTAATTTTAGCACGAATATTAGAGACCATATACTAACACCACGTACCGAATTTCAACTGGATCTGATGAAATTTGCCCCTCCTAGAGCATCCGCAAGCCAAATCTAGGGGTCGGTTTAAAAAGGGGCTATATGTAAACGTGGTTCGATTTGGCCCATTTGCAATACCCTCCGACCTACACCTACATAACAACTACTTGTGCCAAGTTTCAAGTCGATAGCTTGTTTCTTTCGGAAGTTATCGTGATTTCCACTGACGGACGGACGGACATGCTTAGATCGACTCAGAATTTCACCACGACCCAGAATATGTATACGTTATGGGGTCTTATATCAATATTTCGATGTGATACAAACGGAATGACAAAGTTAATATACACCGCGTCCTATGGATAAGGATATAAAAATGGATGTAACCATTTGGCGCCTTAAGAAGATATACACACAAAGCAAATTTCATTAAAATTTTTTTCTTCCACTGGATGCCTAAGGTGAAACACAATATTTTTTTAATAATACAAACAAGTTTGATTAAAAAGTTAATTGTATCAATTAATTTATTAATTGAAATAATTTTCAACTTCAATCAACTTTCTAATTGGAACAAGTAAGGAAAGTCTAAAGTCGGGCGGGGCCGACTATATTATACCCTGCACCACTTTGTAGATCTAAATTTTCGATACTATATCACATCCGTCAAATGTGTTGGGGGGGCTATATATAAAGATTTGTCCCAAATACATACATTTAAATATCACTCGATCTGGAAAGAATTTGATAGACTTCTACAAAATCTATAGACTCAAAATTTAAGTCGGCTAACGCACTAGGGTGGAACACAATGTTAGTAAAAAAATATGGGAAACATTTAAATCTGAATCAATTTTAAGGAAACTTCGCAAAAGTTTATTCATGATTTATCCCTCGATATATATGTATTAGAAGTTTGGGAAAATTAGAGTCATTTTTACAACTTTTCGACTAAGCAGTGGCGATTTTACAATGAAAATGTTGGTATTTTGACAATTTTTGTCCAAATCAGAAAAACATATATATGGGAGCTATATCTAAATCTTAACCGATTTCAACCAAATTTGGCACGCATAGCTACAATGCTAATTCTACTCCCTGTGCAAAATTTCAATTAAATCGGAGCAAAAAATTGGCCTCTGTGGTCATTTGAGTGTAAATCGGGCGAAAGCTATATATGGGAGCTATATCTAAATCTGAACCGATTTCAACCAAATTTGGCACACATAGCTACAATGCTAATTCTACTCCCTGTGCAAAATTTCAACTAAATCGGAGCAAAAAATTGGCCTCTGTGGTCATTTGAGTGTAAATCGGGCGAAAGCTATATATGGGAGCTATATCTAAATCTGAACCGATTACCACCAAATTTGACACGCATAGCTATAATGCTAATTCTACTCCCTGTGCAAAATTTCAACTAAATCGGAACAAAAAATTGGCCTCTGTGGGCAAATGAGTGTAAATCGGGCGAAAGCTATATATGGGAGCTATATCTAAATCTGAATCGATTTGGCTGATATTTTGCAAGTTTTTCGAGACTCATAAAATATTCGGATGTACGTAATTTGAGGAAGATCGGCTGATATACACGCCAATTATGACCAGATCGGTGAAAAATATATATGGCAGCTATATCTAAATCTGAACCGATTTTTTCCAAAATCAATAGGGATCGTCTTTGAGCCGAAACAGGACCCTATACCAAATTTTAGGACAATCGGACTAAAACTGCGAGCTGTACTTTGCACACAAAAATACATCAACAGACAGACAGACAGACAGACGGACAGACAGACAGACAGACAGACAGACGGACAGACGGACATCGCTAAATCGACTCAGAATTTAATTCTAAGACGATCGGTATACTAAAAGATGTGTCTATGACAATTATTTCTTGGCGTTACATACAAATGCACAAACTTATTATACCCTGTACCACAGTAGTGGTGAAGGGTATAAATATTTTGGTGATATTTTTTCTGTGCTGGCTGAGGGTTATACAAATATTGTCTTTCCGTTTGTAACGCATCGAAATATTGGTATCAGACCTCATAAAAAATATTCTGGGTCGTGATGGAATTCGGAGTCGATCTAGTACGTCTGTTGAAATCGCCACAAATTCCGAACGAAATTAGATATCGTCTTGAAACTTAATACATCTTGAGCAAATTCGTTTCGTAAAAAAAAAATTAGAAGAGGTCAAATCTTTCAAATTGTCCGAAAAGTCCAATTTAATAAAATTTTCATGGCATATGTTTATTTTCAGTTTAGTCAAAATTTTTTAAGTCTTAAATTTGTTTGTTGCTGCATAGTCTAATTGGGACATTCTCTTTTGAAAAAGCCTCATTCTGACTACCAACTCAAATGTTATTTGAATTTTGCCATAATTTTCAGGTTCCATCATCTTACGCTCATCATGTAGGGTGTCTCATCTATGCCAGCATAATGCGTATTCACCGCTATGCCATTCGTTAATTCTTACAAAAAAAAAACAACCGCAGTGTTTTTGTAATTTTATGCAAACTCTATTTCGCTTAAGGGTGCCTCTCAATCTAATGACTTAGTGACTTTCTTCGAAATATTTCTTCATTTCATCATTTGTAGTATTTCGTCAATTCGCGGTCATTTCAATTCGAACAGAGTTTATATAAGAACATCTTGAAAGTCAGTCTCGCGTTTAGTTCTCTGCAAAATTTCACTTAGTTCAAACGAGAGGTCACTTCAGAGTGTCCATAGTAAATATGAAATTTTTTAAATTGCTGCTCTGTGTGGCATTCGTTGTTGGAATCTCAGCGGTCAGTGGTATGTGGGCAAAAAAAACAAAACAGAATTTTTACGTTGGCCAAAATTTGCTAAATTTAAAATTTTTTTAAAGGTAAAACAGCCAGTGGCGATGATCAAGATGCCAAGACATCGGCTTCAGTACCAGTGGTTAAGCCCACAGCGGCACCTTTGATGACATCCACTCAGGCTCCGACTAAGGCAGCTGTAACACCCACTAAAGTTCCCCCCACCAAAGCTTCAGGAAGGAGTAATAATGCCGCCAAAAAGACAAGTCCAAAGGCTGTTGCCGCCAATTCTGATAAGAAAACGGAAGTTAAGCCCACGGAGAAGACAAGCAAACCCGTTGAGAAAGAACCAATGGAAGCCAAACCCATTGAAATTCCCGCCACCGTTGAAACCTCCAATAAGATGAAGGTACAAGATAGCAAACCATTGGCCGTTACCGGTTTCATTACCCAAAATGGTAACATCTATGAAATCGAAGACAAAGCTGGCATGGGAAAAATTGAAGGTCGCCAAAATACAGCCGACGAAAATCAGGAACATATTTGCAATTATGGCTCCGTGGTAATCTACAGTGACGTGCCTTGTGATGAGGTGACCAACATTGAGATTAGTCCCGTTAACAAACCTGCTGAAGCAGCAAGTAAACCTGAAGTTTCCAAACCCCAGGAGCAAAATTCCGTACAATCTACGGAAAACAAAGATAAAGAAGATACCAATGTGGGCGATTCAAGTGAAGTGAAACCTGTGACACATCGGCCCAACAGCAAAAAGCCACGCAACAAAAATAGAAGACGCCGGAACAGAGTGCGCCAACAGCAGAAAAATCGCCGCAACAATAGACGTGGAGGCAATCGCCGTCGCCAAGGTCAGAATCAACGACGCAGTCAACAAGAAATGACTCAACGCAGACGTCGTCAACAGCAAAGAAGACGGCAGAATAACTTCGGTTTTCGCCGTCAGGGCCAAAACCAATGGCATCGCAATCGCAGAGGCAACAGACGTCGTCAACCTGCCTACTTCAATGACTTTGAAGAGGATGACTATAATCGAGGACGTAGTTTATAAGTGAAAATCGAAAAATGATATATGGAATAAGGAATAAATGAAAACGATCGAGATATGTGAAATTTAATTGAGCTGTGATTTAAGTGAAATTTTTCAAAGTAAATATTTATTATACTTTTTTATTTATTACAAAAGCTGGGACCAGCCCCATAAAGTAAATTTACATAATACGGGGAGCTTTCAAAGGGGATAAATCATAAATTCAAAATAGCCAAACATTATATCCCTGTTACTGGCCGGTTGACCAGGGTTCAAAAATTTCCGTTTATATATTCGTAATTCAAAATTTTATTTCTATAGAAAATTTTGTAAAAAATTTTATTTCTATAGAAAATTTTGTCAAAATTTTATTTCTGTAGAAGATTTGGTCAAAATTTTATTTCTATAGAAAATTTTGTCAACATTTTATTTCTATAAAAAATTTTGTCAAAATTTTATGTCTAAAGAAAATTTTGTCAAAATTTTATTTCTATAGAAAATTTTGTCAAAATTTTATTTCTATAGAAAATTTTGTCAACATTTTATTTCTATAGAAAATTTTGTCAAAATTTTATTTCTATAGAAGATTTGCTCAAAATTTTATTTTTGAATAGATTTTTTTTTTCAAAATAGAAAATTTTGTCAAAATTTAATTTCTATAGAATATTTTGTTACATTTTATTCCTATACAAAATATTGTCAACATACAGTTTCTATGGTAAATTTTGTCAAAATTTTACTTCTATAGAAAATTTAGTCAAAATTTTATTTCTATAGAAAATTTTGTCAAAATTTTATTTCTATAGAAAATTTTGTGAAAATTTTATTTCTATAAAAAATTTTGTAGAAATTTTATTTCTATAGAAAATTTTCTCAAAATTTTATTTCTATAGAAAAGTTTTGTCAAAATTACCGAAAATTTTATTTCAGTAGAAAATTTTGTCAAAGTTTTATTACTATAGAAAATTTTGTCTAAATTTTATTTCTATAGAAAATTTAGTCAAAATTTTATTTCTATAGAAAATTTTGTGAAAATTTTATTTCTATAGAAAATTTTGTCAAAATTTTATTTCTATAGAAAATTTTGTCAAAATTTTATTTTTATAGAAGATTTGCTCAAAATTTTATTTTTGAATAGATTTTTTTTCAAATAGAAAATTTTGTCAAAATTTAATTTCTATAGAACATTTTGGCACATTTTATTTCTATACAAAATATTGTCAACATACAGTTTCTATGGTAAATTTTGTCAAAATTTAATTTCTATAGAAAATTTAGTCAAAATTTTATTTCTATAGAAAATTTTGTCAAAATTTTATTTCTATAGAAAATTTTGTGAAAATTTTATTTCTATAGAAAATTTTCTAAAAATTTTATTTCTATAGAAAAGTTTTGTTAAAATTTTATTTCTATAGAAAAGTTTTGTTAAAATTTTATTTCTATGGAAAACTTTGTCAAAATTTTATTCCTATAGAATATTTTGTCAAAATTACCGAAAATTTTATTTCAGTAGAAAATTTTGTCAAAGTTTTATTACTATAGAAAATTTTGTCTAAATTTTATTTCTATAGAAAATTTAGTCAAAATTTTATTTCTAAAGAAAATTTTGTCAAAATTTTATTTCTATGGAAAATTTTGTGAAAATTTTATTTCTATAAAAAATTTTGTAGAAATTTTGTTTCTATAGAAAATTTTCTCAAAATTTTATTTCTATAGAAAAGTTTTGTTAAAATTTTTTTCTATGGAAAACTTTGTCAAAATTTTATTCCTATAGAATATTTTGTCAAAATTACCGAAAATTTTGTCAAAGTTTTATTACTATAGAAAATTTTGTCAAAATTTTATTTCTATAGAAAATTTTGTCTAAATTTTATTTCTATAGAAAATTTAGTCAAAATTTTATTTCTAAAGAAAATTTTGTCAAAATTTTATTTCTATGGAAAATTTTGTGAAAATTTTATTTCTATAAAAAATTTTGTAGAAATTTTATTTCTATAGAAAATTTTCTCAAAATTTTATTTCTATAGAAAAGTTTTGTTAAAATTTTTTTCTATGGAAAACTTTGTCAAAATTTTATTCCTATAGAATATTTTGTCAAAATTACCGAAAATTTTGTCAAAGTTTTATTACTATAGAAAATTTTGTCAAAATTTTATTTCTATAGAAAATTTTGTAAAAATTTTATTTCTATAGAAAATTTTGTAAAAATTTTATTTCTATAGAAAATTTTGTAAAAATTTTATTTCTATAGAAAATTTTGTCAAAATTTTATTCTGTACAAAATTTTGTAAAAATTTTATTTCTATAGAAAATTTTGTTAAAAATTTATTTCTATTGAAAATTTTGTCAAAATTTTATTCCTATAGAATATTTTGTCAACATTTTATTCCTATCGAATATTTTGTCAAAATTACCGAAAATTTTATTTCTGTAGAAAATTTTGTCAAAATTTTATTTCTGTAGAAAATTTTGTCAAAATTTTATTTCTGTACAAAATTTTGTCAAAATTTTATTGCAATTTTCTATAGCTGTAAAAATAGAAAATATTTTCAACATATTATTTCTTAAAAAATTTTGTAAAAATTTTATTTCTATAGAAAATTTTCTTTCCATAGAAAAATTTTGTTAAAATTTTATTTCTATAGAAAAATTTTGTTAAAATTTTATTTCTATGGCAATTATTGTCAAAATTTTATTTCTATTGAAAAGTTTTGTTAAAATTTTAATTCTATGGAAAATTTTGACAAAATTTTATTCCTATAGAATATTTTGTCAAAATTACCGAAAATTTTATTTCAGTAGAAAATTTTGTCAATGTTTTATTTCTATAGAAAATTTTGTAAAAATTTTATTTCTATAGAATTTTTTGTCAACATTTTATTTCTATAGAATATTTTGTCAAAACTTTATTGCTATTTTCTATAGCAGTAAAGAACATTTTTGTAAACATATTATTTCTATAAAAAATTTTATTCTATAGAAAATTTTGTCAAAATTTTCTTTCTATAGAAAAATTTTGTTAACATTTTTTTTCTATAGAAAAATTTTGTTAAAATTTTTTTCTATGGAAATTATTGTCAAAATTTTATTTCTTGGCGATTTTTGTCAAAATTTTATTTTTATAGAAAATTTTGTAAAATGTTATTTCTATAGAAAATTTTGTCAAAATTTTATTTCTATACAAAATTTTGTAAAATGTTATTTCCATAGAAAATTTTGTCAAAAGTTTATAGCAATTTTCTATAGCTGTAAAAATAGAAATTTTTTTCAACATATTATTTCTATAAAAAGTTTTGTAAAAATTTTATTTCTATAGAAATTTTTGTCAAAATTTTCTTTCTACAGAAAAATTTTGTTAACATTTTTTTTCTATAGAAAAATTTTGTTAAAATTTTTTTCTATGGAAATTATTGTTAAAATTTTATTTCTATAGAAAATTTTGTCAAAATTTTATTCCTATAGAATATTTTGTCAACATTTTATTCCTATAGAATATTTTGTCAAAATTACCGAAAATTTTATTTCTGTAGAAAATTTTATTACTATAGAAAATTTTGTTAAAATTTTATTTCTATAGAAATTTTTGTCAAAATTTTATTTCTATAGAAAATTTTGTCAAAATTTTATTTCTGTAGAATTTTTTTATCAAAATTTTGTTTTTATAGAAGATTTTGTCAAAATTTTATTTCTATAGAAATTTTTTTCAAAATTTTATTTCTATAGAATTTTTTTTTTCAAAATTTTATTTCTATAGAAAATCTGTTTCTATAGAATTTTCTTTTATCAAAAAGTTTTTTTTTTCTATAGTAAATGTGGTCAATTTTTTTCTACAGAAAATGTTTATAAAGAAATGGCTTAACATTCTTACTATTTCTTTATTAGTATGAATGAAAAAATAAAGAACATAGAACATATGTAACCAGCAGCAATTGTTGTTATCAAATATATGTACAATAGATTCGGTTTTATTTTGTTATTTTCGGCGCATATTTTTAGAAATATATTTTTTCCATTTAAACTTATTTATTGAGTTTGTCTAGAAAATTAAAATTTAATTGTATAAAAATTTAAATTTTGGCTTTAAACTGCCAACTAGCGTATTTTCTAAGACTGGTCCAAAAGAACTTCATCGGAAGTGGAAAAAATTAATGGAGGATTCGGGGATGCTCTTAAAAACGAAATGTTTGTGAAACAACTTCCAATTTTAGCTGGGCGGCTCTATCGAATGTTTTTGTGAATGCATTTCTTTTTCATGGTCAATGGTTCATGCGAATGTAGCCTCTGGAATTGTAATCTGCATTACAATATACCTAAGTCAAACCTTTCTATATGGTATTGTTCATCATAACTTGACTGCACTACACGGAAAACCTAAGAGGATGGCAAATGATAAGAAGACACCTATTTGGAATTACTTCAGGTGGTTGTGGAGAATCAACTAAAATCCAAAAGTTTATTCTTTATTCCCATGACCAAAGATGACACCAATGATGAATCACCACAAATATTAATAGGTCGATTGCATCTCCTCCAGCATGCGAAACACTTATTCATTTGCCTGATAAATTTCGCCATTTGATGACACTCATATGCAGCCATTTCTTTACATTACCCTCGAGAGTATCGTTTGCCACAAATTGTGCTATATTTACAGTGCATTGTAGAACATTTCGATCAATTAGAGTAAATTTACAGGATCAACTAGTCAACACCAAGGCCAATGGCTGAACCAAACCAATGTCAACACCAATGTAATCTCACTACCAATACCACTAGTACCACATCTATGTCCATTGATAGAATTTCTATCAACACCTTCCAATATGAGCATAAACAGAATGTTGCAGCCCATCAACTACACCCACAACCACGAAATACGTTGCAATCCTAGGAATACAACAAATATACTTCAAAATATTACTAAACATCAATGATATGCATATAATATGTGCTCGGAGCACATTTGCCGAATGGGGCACATATATACAGAACGTGTCGAAAAATGATTTAATGAAATTAGAGTTTGGTGTTCGTCCGTCTGTCCATGTATTTGTTTTTTCGCAGGATTCCGGTCGCAATTATTAACCGATTTTGATGAAATTTGGTACCTGGCTTTTTTTTTGGCACAAGAAAGAACGGTATTGAACTTGGACTTGTGGGTGGTATGTTATGAAAATAGTAATTTAAACTAGAAGAGAAGTTTCCCTGATTTGTTTTCGGGAAATTTTCAGCGATTTTGACGGTGGACTCTAGACAAAGATACGATACTTTAATTTTCCATATTTTGTCGGAGAGGGGAAGCTCCCCTTGCCCGGCATTTTGAAACTTTGAATGTTTCATGATTTTCTTGAAAATTCAGGGAAATTTAGGGTTGTCTCTGAAAAACAAAAAATAATTTGGTTTTCCACATTTGTTCGAGAAAGACCGTTCCTTTTTTAAACAATGGAGTAAAATTTTAATTTTCCCGATTTACTTGACATTTTCAGGGGGTATGTGAGAAGGTAACTAAATGAATGTGGGGTACATAATTTTCCGATATCTGTTCAAGGAGCTACATCTCCCCATTGTCCGATTTTTTAAAATTGAAAGTTTTCTTGTAACTTCTTCAGATTTTCTTGAAATTTTTTTTTAATTAACTTGCAACTGGGAACGATACGATTGATTCAGTTTTTTTATGTACTGTCAAGGTAGAATGGGGTCCCTTTATAAGAACTATGTATTTAATTAAATATATGCACAGGAGGGAAACCTCCTTCTTACCAGAAGTATATGCACTGAGAGAAGAGGTTTCTTTGCTGAAGAACGAACAAATGAAGTTTTCAGTGAAAATAAAAAAGTCATATAAAAATGGCTTGAGCCAATCGTTGCAACGCTTTTCATAAATTCGGGTATATTATCTCTTAAAGAAAATGTTTTTATAAAGAGAAATTTAATTTGCCTAAAAGTTTGTTCCAGAAGAAATTTTTTTTTTATTTGGGTGTGATCGGAAAGACATATTATCCATGCTAGACATTTTAAAAAATTTTGTTTTAAATATCTTCTTTCTCTCATTTATTTGAGAGGAATCATAGAGTGTTTTTAGGCACTCGAAATAGGATACTCTCAATGGATTCCTCAAAGGGGAAAGAAAATGTACGACATTTTAAAACAGTTCTCCGGTTTATTTTTGGGTTTGATAACTTCACAGAAGCATATTTTCAAATTCACATTTTCTAATTTTTTATTAAAATTTTTATCAAACCTAAAAAACCCGTGATCAATCCCACCTTAAAAATGCGAAATTTGTTTAACAGTTTCTCAGTTCAAAAATCAGATATTTGGAAATGGAAATATTTTATATTTAAATTAAAATATTAGTTGTCATTATTAATATAATAATTAAAAACTTTTTTAATTTTTTTCCATCATTTGCTTAACTGATCTTTTTTAATTTGATTATAAAATTAGTTTTATCAGTTAATTGATGTAGAAACAATGAACTTTTTAATTAGAAAATTTTTTTTTAATATTTTTTCTGTGTATTATTATTATTTCCATTTGCCGAATGTAAAATAAGCATAATGCCTAAATTAATAATAAAACAAATATAAATATTTTGATTTTATGTTGGAATTAATTACATAAACAATTCTAAATAATATATAATTGCATTAAATATTTGGCACCCGCTGTAACATCATGTTGATTTGGCTGTTATGCCTCTGTTTATGTGAGTATATGTAGTGTGTATTGTATTGTGGTAGTGGTGTTGGCATTGACAAGGCTATGTAAAGCCAAAAGCGAAAATTTAATTTTGTCAAATTCGCACTTGAATGGTCATTGACACATACAAGCATGGCTACACAAAGATAAATACTACCATTGGCACATAACCAATGAAGCCGTTATATGTACACACACACACGCACGTAGCACATACATAGATACAATTTTCTATGAATGTATTGTATGTCAGTGTTAAAGAGAGAATGTGTGCACATCGAAACGACCACATAGCCTCAAACATTTGGGTGTAAAGTATAAACACATGACACTACCGGATATATTGACACTTGTGTATATTTCTCTAAAGTATCGTATACATCGACAGTGATACATGTATGAATGCGTAAGAATATACACACACACACGTACATTAACACCATCCCCACTCCCCATATGTATGAAGATGCACATTAAATTGCAATAGATGCCAAGGACATGTTGCAGATGCAATTTCAGTCTCTTATGTTAAACTATAGGACTCTGAAATGCACTTGGACCACATTCTCAGTCATTTCTCTACCATAAATTATAAACACTTCAACGTTTAAGCACGTGTTAAGTATGCGTTTGTGTATGTGTGAGAGAGTGTATGAGAGATTTTATGTGAAAAATAATGCTTCGAGTGAGATAAACTGAGATTGAAGTGACTACATGGAGAATGTAAACATTTTATGGATTTCAACTTTTTTTTTGGGCTTTTGTTAACGCTGAAATTTTCTTTTTTTTATTTTTTTCGAGGAGGGAACTTAAAGGTCCGCTTAATGGGCCGTGATTTCTATAAACAAATTATTTTATATTTTACGCTAATCACAAGTATCACTTATGGATGTGTAATTAAAATCTAATGTGAAGTGCACACAACGGTGGAACTAAAACCAATTTAATTTTTTTTTTAGTTCATGAAGACTACCTCAACTCAAAAAAAGTTTACTTTGATCCAAAGATTTTGACCTTCTCATAAGGATTTTGATATTGATTCTGACCCAAAACAGCTGCTTTTTAAAAATAAAGATTTTTCAGGAAACTTCCTAGCATTAACTCTAGGCTCTATAAAACTACACTAAAAAAAACGTTTAATTGGATCCAAAGATTTGGAATTTCTCTTAAGGATTTGGGTATTGATACCCAGCCAAAGACGCGGCTTCTTTAAAATAAAGACATTTTTTAGCGCCTATCAGGGCTTAAATCTAGGATCAATAAAAACAAATGCCAAATTATATCGGATACCTCAAAGTAAACATGTTTTTTTAATTCCAAAAAAAGTTAAACCTTTATTTTAAGGAAAATTTTCCTTAGTTCACAGATATGCGACTTTAACGGAAGGACGCAAATTTACAAAATTTGTGTCCTAAAATTAATAAAAAAATTTTTTGAAGTAAAGAATTTAAACTTTGTTTTAATTAAAATGTCATTATTTTAAAGAAATTTGCCCTTAATATTTTGTAAATTGCGAATCCTAAAATGTAGGTTGCGTAATCTTTATGTCATGTAAATATTTTTTTTCAGTGTAATAATAATCCTATACACATCTCATTTATAAAATTTCCATTTTCCTTGTGTGGTATATTAAAAAAGTTATTGCAAATAAATTTAAGTTAAAAATTCAAATTATAATTAAAGTCAAAAACTAAAGTAAAAAGCTAAAATAAAAAAGGTTTCATAATTTAAAAAAAGGAGCCACCGTGGTGCATGCCCGCATTGAATACACAAGGTCGTGGGTTCGATTCCTGCTTCGACCGATCATCAAAAAGTTTTTCAGCGGTGGATTATCCAACCTCTGTAATGCTGGTGACATTTCTGAGGGTTTCAAAGCTTCTCTAAGGGGTGGTATACTAAATTCGTCATTCCGTTTGTAACACATCGACATAAGTAAGGTCCCATAAAGAATATATATGGATCGTGGTACACTTCTGATCCAGCGATGTCCGTCCGTCTGTGGAATTACGCCTACTTCCGAACGAAACAAGCTATCGACTTGAATCTTGGCACAAGTAGATGTTATTGATGTGGGTCGGGTGGTATTGCAAATAGGACATATCGGACCACGTTTACTTATAGCCCCGACCCCAATATGTGTCTGGCAGAGCCCCCATATGTGGCCCGGAGCACCTGGTGTTGATATATGGCCTCCAATACCTATGCAAAAATTGGTCCATAATTATATATAGACCCCATATAAACCGATCCCCGGATTTTGCTTGCGGAACCACTTGGAGGAGCAAATTTCATCCGATCCTGTTGAAATGTGGTACGTGGTGTTAGTATATGGTCTCTAAGATTCATGCAAAAAAGCTATAATTATATGCAGCCCCCATATAAATTTGGCCTCCGAAGCCTCTTGGAGGAGCAAATTTCATTCGATGCGGTTCACATTTTGTACGTATTGTTAGAAATTGGTTAATAAATATACCGTAAATGGATCGATATAAATTATCGTATTTATTTATGTGTGCAATTGTATACGTTATGGGACGAACCAAAATTTTAGTAAAAAACAAATAAGGAAAGTTTGAAGTCGGGCGGGGCTGACTATAATATACCCTGTACAACTTTGTTTTTAAATCTTCATTTCGATAAAATCTCAAGTCCTTCAAATTTGTTGAGTGCTTTATATAAAGGTTTATGTTCCCATTAACCAATATTAAATATGATCCGATTTGGACAATATTTTGTCAGACTTCTACAAAATGCATTTATGATTCATCAGTCGATAGATATGTATTAGAGGTCTAGGAAAATTTGAGCCATTTTTACAAGTTTTCGTCTTAGCAGTGAGTATCAGTAAGAATAAAAATTTTGAGAAAACTTGATATAGAAATAAAATTTTGAGAAAATTTGCTATAAAAATAAAATTTTGAAAAAATTGCTATAGAAATACAATTTTGAAAAAATTGCTATAGAAATAAAATTTTGACAAAATTTTCTATGTAAATAAAACGTTGGCAAATTTTTCTATAGAAATAAAATTTTGGACAAAATATCTATAGAAATAAAATTTTGACGAAATTTTCTATAGAAATAATTTTTTGTCGGATGGCCTGCCGAACTGTATCTTCTATTTAAAAAAAATCTGCCAATATTCGACATATGTATCTTTCTATATTTAAAATTTTATTTTTCTATAGAAATAACATTTTGGACAAAATATCTATAGAAATAAATTTTTGAAAAAATCTATCGGATAGGCTGCCAAACTGTATCTTCTATTGAAAAAATATCTCTGCCAATATTCGACACATGTATATACACGCAAAGAAAAAAAACGTTTGGAAAACGTGTACCGAAAACGTTTTTCTTTTGTTAGAGTTTTTTGAATTGCTTCGAAAAGTATACACCTTTATCACCAAAAAAATTCGTTTGTTACAAAATGTTTATTTTTTCATCCATTTCCATTTCGTTTATATCAAACACTGTTCGTTTCTGACTTTAGGTCTTTAATAAGATACATTTTACAGTTCATAGTAAAAATTTAATATAGTAGAATGTAATGTTGAACATTTTTTCGGAATCTTCCGACCATATCTGGAATATATGTAAAAAAAAAAAACTTTGGTCGAAGCAGGGATCGAACCCACGATCCTTGGCATGCAAGTCGGACGTAGCAACCACTGCTCCACGGTGCCCAACTAAATGTATTTTTCTGTTAAATAAACTTTGTTTAATCGGCTCGTGGGCGCCGCCAGCTATGCTATATAAATATAACTTATATGGGTAATTGTCTATTGATGACAATAACGGCTACATGCCTCAGTGGATAGTGTGTTGGCTTACAATTTGCATGGTCCGCGGTTCGATTCTCCGTCCAGGCGAAAGGTAAAAAAAAAATTTTAAAATTTATAAAATCGTATAATGTCTTCTACATTGTTTGTGTTACAGAAAAAGGTGCTAAGAATTAAAAAACTTCGTGGAAGTGGGAAAGATGTGTGGGAAAATGCAATTAGGCCGAAAAAAATTTTTTTGAGTTAGTCTTTATGAAATTGTTTTTACATCCTGGAAAAGAATAAACGTTTATCACAAAAAGTATATACGTTTCTTCCAAATACGCTTCCTTTCAAGGAAAAGCAAATGAGAAACGAACTTTGTTTGTCTAAAATTTCGTTTGGGAGGAAAGAATTATTTTTTTGCGTGTAGGTATATGGTCTTATAGTAAAATTAAAAAAAATAAAATCGATGATTCGAAATATTAGAAATAAATTGTTCTGGTGGTGGGCATTACAATGGATCAATTCAGCACATCTGCTAGTCTAACATTATTGGAAACATAAATTGGTATCCGTAATTGGAAGTGGCTTCTCATTTACAGTTTTCATACCGTAAATTAATCGAATCAATAACGCAATTGAAACTAATTTGGGTAAAAACTTGTTTGGTTACAAAAATGTGAATTGTTTTAAAAAATTTAGTCGGAATCGAGCAAAATTTTTACGACACCGACTCCAGCAAAATCTTCAGACTCCGACTCCACTGCCCTGCTAACAACCATGCAAAAATTGGTCCATATAAGTCTCTAATTATATATATATATATAGGCCCGAGATAAACCGATCCCCAGATTTTACTTCTTGAGCGTCCTGGATAAGCAAATTCCATCTGATCCTGCTAAACTTTGTACTAATCACACAAAAATTGATCCATATCGGTTCATAATTCTATATAGCCGCCAAAAAACCGACCCTCATATTCACTTCTTTCACGAAATTTTATTTCTATAGAAAATTTTGTAAAAATTTTATTTCTATAGAAAATTTTGTCAAAATTTTATTTCTATAGAAAATTTTGTAAACATTTTATTTCTATAGAAAATTTTGTCAAAATTTTATTACTATAGAAAATTTTGTCAAAATTTTATTACTATACAAATTTTTTGTCAAAATTTTATTTCTATAGAAAATTTTGTCAACATTTAATTTCTCTAGAAAATTTTGTAAAAATTTTTTTACTATACAAAATTTTGTCAAGATTTTATTTCTATAGAAAAATTTGTCAAAATTGTATCTCTATAGAAAATTTTGTCAAACTGATTTATGTACGTATTTAATCGGCTTTTTTTGTTTAATATATACCCCGTATAGACTAACTTACAATTGAGAAGATGGTGTTAAGAAGTTTTAAGATACCTTGCCATCGGAAAGTGTTACGGCAACCCAAGTAATTCGATGGTGAATAACAGTCCTAAGTCCAAGTTTCTATGTAATCCATGGTGGAGGGTACATAAGATTCGGCCTGGCCGACCTTACGGCCGTATATACTTGTTTTCCTCTATTTCTCTATTAATTTAACTAACGTACTCAAAAAAAAAAATATTAAAGTCATGGGGAGTTTTTTAAAATGTAATAAAGAGAGTTAAGTCGGCTTTACACTGAAAAAACAGTGAACCCACCAGAAAAGAAAATTTTAGTTAATTGTAGAAAAATTTGATTAATTGTAGAAAATTTTAACTAAACTGTATTATAAACGCAGATGTCGCGCCGATTTCGCAAAAACAAGTAAAAACATTTATTAAAGAAAAAACATTTATTAAAGAAAATTTCGTAGCTTGAAGGGAAAAATTGGTGTTCAAAATTGCAAAAATGTCTTTAGTGCCATACGAATTTCATGATGGACGCATTATTAGTAAAATTTACAAATATTAAGGAATTCTGAACTATTTGGTGGGAGACACGAATTTAGTTCGTCTTTATACATCAATTGTGTATAATTTTTTCTTCTGCTTTAGTTAAGTTAACTTACGTACGCAAAAAAATGTTAATGGCATGGAAACTTTCTTAAAACGTAATAATTCCATGAACTAAAAGAGAATTAAATCAGCTTTAGTGAAATATAGGGTTCACTTTTTTTGACAGTAGGTATTTGATCTGGCTTTTTTGTCTAAAGGTCAGTACTATATGAAAAAGAAAGTGCGCATTAAATGAGGTAATTTATTTGCATTAAATGAAACTATTTTAAAAAAGTAACCGCGAAAATTTCAACGCGAAAGCGAACATAGTATTCATCTTAACGTATACCCCACATGGACTAATTTACAATTTAGAAGACAATGTGAAGAAATTCTAAAATACCTGGCCATCGACAAGTGTTACCACAGCCCAAGTAATTCGATTGTGGATGACAGTCTTTAGTAGAAGTTTCTATGCAATCCATGGAAGAGGGTACATGAGATGCGGCTTGGCCTAACTTACGGCCTTGTTTTTATCAAAACCTCTTTATTTCTAGAAATATATCCTGAATATTTTCCAAAACGCGTGTCCTACAATTAAGGTTGCATAATCTCTTTTATTAGTTCCATATTTTTTTCTCGAATATTTATTTATTTAAATAAGTAAGTAAAATGTTACTGAAGATTACTCGAATCTTAGTAATATATAATTTATTAACACGGATCTAAGTAGTGATCAATAGCCCCATAGATAATCATAAAATCAAATTGTGTCCAAATAATCCTTTAAAACTCAATCTGAATCTATAATGAATTATAAACTACATAAAGAGGGTAGAACATCTAAAGAGTAATTCATATTGAAGGCTTGATATGTTCACAAAATTTCAGAATAATAACAGATTTGATGCTTAAGCTGAAAATTAATCCCATTTTGTGATAGTTATGGGGGCGGGGAGATAAAAAGTCAATACAAAATATTCTAATCGTAGCAAGTTTGCAGCTTTGATTTTACCCTGGCAAAAAGGCCAAATTAATATTGTGTTTGTATGGAAGCCAAGAGCACAATATCTCCAATCAAATTCAATCGAAAGTGCAGCTATGGAATTCCATTCGAATTGGTTCACAAAAGTTCAATATCATCAAGTACTCATACACGCACACACACACATACATAAATAAAATGCCATCGATTCACAAGCGGGGGAGAAGCGGATGCAATGCAAAGGGTTAGTGTGGTCCTATGGTTTTGGCTTTTTGACTAAAAGCCAATAGAGATAGATGAATGTATGACTCTGGCATACCTCTGGCAGGAGCAACATTTCTCTTGTCCATTATAAATATGTGTATGCATATCAATGGGGGGATGCCCAAATCCCCTCTAACCCAGAGCAAGCAGCAATCTACACCGGAAAACTATCTAAAAATCCCATAATACTTAAAATGCTAGACTTTATGCACTCTGTTACTTTTCTACTTGATTATGTTGCATTCTGGGAAATGTATATTCCGCACAGACCAACATTTCGTTTTTTTTTTCTTGCCATTGGTGTTTTCTGATTTTTTTTCTTTTTTATGAAAAACTCTTCTGCTTTTAGATATCTAAAAAGATTGAAGCGACTAAAGGAGACAACGTATTTTGGAAATGGAAAATAGATCGAACATCAATGTTTTTTTTGTTTTTGCTGAACTACCAAAATTAGAGGAGAGAAAAAAGGACTTTACACATAGGTCGATGCACTAGAGAAAACTAAAACAAACAACAAAATCTAATAGGGATTTATGCGAAGTAAACCTTTTTCCATGTAACGCATATAGAGAGACAGTGGTTTGTAGCAGGAATTTTGCATTAACATTACATTACAAATTGTTGGTCTAAAAAGAAGAAGACAATTGCGCCTCGATTTCTTCTTCGTCACTATATCTTCTTCTGTTCTTAGAACTCCTAAAGAGTTTGATGGGTAGATATTTTAGTGAAGTAATTACTGAAACAGAAGATGCATCACTTTAAACACTACACGCCAAAAAAAAGTACTTTCCTTCAAACCAACAACGATACAACTTTTCTACACTGCAACAAGCATATAGATATACATAGATGGCATCGCTAGTATTAAATGCATATTATTTTTATATAGTACCAACCTTCAAATGATTCGTGTCAAAATTTGACGTCTGTAAGTCAATTAGTTTGTGAGATAGAGCGTCTTTTTTTGAAGCAACTTTGTTATTGTGAAAAAAATGGGAAAACAGGAATCGCGTTTTGATAAAATATAGTTTTCTGAAGGGAAACAAGTATATACGGTCGTAAGTTCGGCCAGGCCGAATCTTATGTACCCTCCACCATCGATTGCGTAGAAACTTCTACGAAAGACTGTCATCCACAATCGAAATACTTGGGTTGTGGTATCTTAAAACTTCTTAACATCGTTTTCTAAATTGTGAGTTAGTCCATACGTGGTATATATTAGACAAAAAAGTTATGTATAGTTAAGTCTACAAATAATTACGAATCGATATGGACTTTTTGCACGATACGTAGAGAACCAGAATTGAAATATGGGGGTCGCTTATATCGAGGCTATATACAATTATGAACTTGATATGGATCAATTTTTGTGTGATTGGGATCGATTTATCTGAGGGCTATATATAACTATAGACCGATATGGACCTAGTTAGGCATGGTTGTTAACGGCCATATACTAGCACAATGTACCAAATATCAACTGACTCGGATGGAATTTGCTCCTCCAAGAGGCTCCAAAACCAAATCTCGGGATCGGTTTATATGGGGGCTATATATGATTATGGACTGACCACATGGTTGTTCAATATCATATACCAACACCACGTACCAAATTTCAAGCAGATCGGATGAATTTTGCTTCTCCAAAAGGCACCGGAGGTCAAATCTGGGGATCGGTTTATATGGGAGCTATATATAATTATGGGCTGATAGGAACCAATTCCTGCATGGTTGTTCGATGCCATATACTAACATCACGTACCAAATTTCAACCGAATGGGAAGAATTTTGCTCTTCCAAGGGGCTCTGGAGGTCAAATCTGGGATCGGTTTATATGGGGCCTATATATAATTATGGACCGATAAATATGGACCAATTTTTGCATGGTTGTTAGAGACCATATACTAACACCATGTACCAAATTTCAGCCGGATCGGATGAAATTTGCTTCTATTAGAGGCTTCGCAAGCCAAATCGGGGGATCGGTTTATATGGGGGCTATATATAATTATGGACCGATGTGGACCAATTTTTGCATAGTTGTTAGAGACCATATACTAACACCATGTACCAAATTTCAGCCGGATCGGATGAAATTTGCTTCTCTTAGAGGCCTCGCAAGCCAAATTTGGGGGTCCGTTTATATGGGGGCTATACGTAAAAGTGGACCGATATGGCCCATTTGCATTACCATCCGACCTACATCAATAACAACTACTTGTGCCAAGTTTCAAGTCGATAGCTTGTTTCGTTCGGAAGCTAGCGTGATTTCAACAGACAGACGGACATGCTCCAATCGACTCAGAGTTTCACCACGACCCAGAATATATATACTTTATGGGGTCTTAAAGCAATATTTCGATGTGTTACAAACGGAATGACAAAGTTAATGTACCCCCCATCCTATGGTGGAGGGTATAAAAATGCGGTGGAAGCAAAAACTTGGCTTGATAATGAGTTTCCGGACTCTGCCCTAGGGAAATAAACAATACTTGATTGGTATGCAAAATTCAAGCGTGGTGAAATGAGCACGGAGGACGGTGAACACTGTGGACGCCCGAGAGAAGTGGTTACCGACGAAAACATCAAACAAATCCACAAAATGAGTTTGAATGACCGTAAAATTAAGTTGATCGAGATAGCAGAGACCTTAAAGATATCAAAGGAACGTGTTGGTCATATCATTCATCAATATTTGGATATGCGGAAGCTCTGTGCAAAATGGGTGCCGCGCGAGCTCACATTTGACCAAAAAAAAAAACAACGTGTTGATGATTCTGAGCGGTGTTTGCAGCTGTTAACTCGTAATACACCCGAGTTTTTCCGTCGATATGTGACAATGGATGAAACATGGCTCCATCACTACACTCCTGAGTCCAATTGACAGACGGCTGAGTGGACAGCGACCGGTGAACCGTCTCCGAAGAGTGGAAAGACTCAAAAGTCCGCTGGCAAAGTAATGACCTCTGTTTTTTGGGATGCGCATGGAATAATTTTTATCGATTATTTTGAGAAGGGAAAAACCATCAACAGCGACTATTATATGGCGTTACTGGAGCGTTTGAAGGTTGAAATCGCGGCAAAACGGCCTCATATGAAGAAGAAAAAAGTGGTGTTCCACCAAGACAACGCACCGTGCCACAAGTCATTGAGAACGATGGCAAAAATTCATGAATTGAGCTTCGAGTTGCTTCCCCCCCTACCGTATTCTCCAGATCTGGCACCCAACGACTTTTTGTTCTCAGAAGGATGCTCGCAGGGAAAACATTTGGCTGCAATGAAGAGGTGATCGCCGAAACTGAGGCCTATTTTGAGGCAAAACCGAAGGAGTACTACCAAAATGGTATCAAAAAATTTGAAGGACGTTATAATCGTTGTATCGCTCTTGAAGGGAACTATGTTGAATAATAAAAACGAATTTTGACAAAAAAAAAATGTGTTTTTCTTTGTTAGACCTGGGACTTATCAGCCAACAAGCAGTAAGTTATCAGCCAACAAGCAGTAAGTTCGGCCGAGCTGAATCTTAGGGCGTTTTCGTTTCGCAAAAAATATGTTGCCTTGGTGTTGCACTACTTTTTCCATCATTATATTTTCGCCCAAATGATAGTGCCAATCCAAAGTTATTGTTAATTCATAATATTGTGAGGGATACCGGATCCAAAATCGATGACAATGTCCTTCATATTTTGCAATCAATTTCGAGAATGTTGCACCTTTTTGCCCAATCGAAATCGCCATTAAATACCCACCACCATGAATTAAATATAATAGTTATCATTGAAAACTCTTCGTCGTAGCGGGTTACTTGATGACAAATATTCTCCCAAGCAAATCAGTTCAATCAGTACGCTTCCCGAAATTAAATTTAAAGATTCTACCTTTGAATACTAGATCAGGTTCTGGATATAGAATAACCAATTTTGTTTGAGTTTTAGAGAAATCATAAACATATCGTGCAAATGATAAAATAACACCTTTAGTTGAAATCTTACATCTATAGATTTTTACCGCCATTACTTAAATGATTAGCAGGAGTAAAATCTGGAATCAGTTTCAAGCAATTTTCATGATCAGTGCGCTTGCTATACACTGAAAGAAGAGTTTTCTTTTCTGAGGATCGAAATTTTAGACAAGCAAATTTTTCTTTTGACACAAATTTTAGAGACAATCGTTGAATCGCTTATAAAAAATTCGCATTAATTTCCTCTAAACGAATAAACTTCATACGAAAGCGAATTTCGTTTGTCTAAAATTTCATTCCGGAGGAAAATATTTTTTTTCTTTGGATGTTCCCTCAAGAAGTTAAATCGGTCTATATCGATTCCTTACCAAATGGACCGGTAAAAATAAATGCGATTGGACAAAAATTGGACAAAAACTACGGATTCTAGAAACCCAAGAAGTAAAGTCGGTAGATCGGTCTATATGGGGGCTACACCAAAACATGGACCGATACACTCCATTTGCGACACACCTATTTGTGATATTAAAATACCGCTAGATTTTCAATTTCAAGCAAATCGGATAGCAAATATAGTTTCTAGACGCCCAAGAATTAAAATCGGGAGATCAATCTATATGGGGGCTATACCAAAACATGGACCGATACACCAATTTCGACACACCAATTTATGGTCCTAAAATATCTATAGATTTCCATTTTCAGGCACATCGGATAATAAATACAGTTTTTAGAAGCCCAAGAAGTAAAATCGGGAGATCAGTCTATATGGGGGCTTTACCAAAACATGGACCGATACGGACCATTTTCGGAACACCTCTTTCTGGCAAATTGGACAAAAACTACGGATTGTAGGGAGCCACCGTGGTTCAATGGTTAGCATGCCCGCCTTGCATACACAAGGTCGTGGGTTCGATTCCTGCTTCGACCGAACACCAAAAAGTTTTTCAGCGGTGGATTATCCCACCTCAGTAATACTGGTGACATTTCTGAGGGTTTCAAAACTTCTCTAAGTGGTTTCACTGCAATGTGGAACGCCGTTCGGACTCGGATATAAAAAGGAGGTTCCTTGTCATTGAGCTTAACATGGAATCGGGAAGCACAGTGATAAGAGAGAAGTTCACCAATGTGGTATCACAATGGACTGAATAGTCTAAGTGAGCCTGAAATATCGGGCTGCCACCCAACCTAACCTACGGATTCTAGAAGCCCAAGAAATAAAGTTGGGAGACCGGTCTATTTGGGGGCTACACGAAAACATGCACCGATACACCCCATTTGCGACACACCTATTTGTGATCTTAAAATACTTCTAGATTTTTAATTTCAAGCAAATCGGATAGAAAATATAGTATCTAGACACCCAAAAAGTAAACTCGGGAGATCGGTCTATATGTGGGATATACCAGTGTTGCCAGGTGATTTTTGATTCTTCCCCCCCAAATCTTAAGAAAAAAACCCCTAAATTGGTCTAAGCTTTTTTCAAAAACCCCCAAAAATTTCAGAATATAAAAGTACAAAAGGTGGACTCAAAATTACGTGAAAAAATCCTGTAGTGATACACTTTAAAAATTAAATTTAACACAAATATATATCCTGAAAGAAGAGTTCTTTCCTGAGAAACGAAAACGAGTTTTCTTTTGATGCTAAATTTTTTTTTTCGTTTGAAGTAAATAAAAAATAAAATTTGCTATTTACGAAAATACTTTAAAACAAAAGAGATTTTCGTTTGTTTAAAATTTCATCCCTGAGGAAATTATTTTTTCTATGGATGTAATAATACAATATGTATATCAATTTAAAAAGCGGGCTTACTCTTAAAAAGCTTTCAGCTGCTAAGTTAAAATACGATTGTTTTTAATTTTGTCAAATATTAAAAATGCCCTTTTAACAGAAGAGTTTAAAAAAGATAACGAAAATAATGCTATTGGATACTTGTTTGTATTTATGATCTTGGCGGCCAATTGACATCGCATTACGTGAGATAACACGACCATTGAATTTGTTGCGCAAAAGAGCGATGGTTTCGTTAGCTGTGTGGCAAGCGGCGCCGTCCTGCTGAAACCACATATCGTCCACATCCATATCTTCCAATTCGGGCCACCATTCATAGTAACTGCCTGACCGGCCTCATTTTGGAAAAAATACGGCCCGATGATGCCGCCAGCCCATAACCCGCACCAAACAGTCACTCTTTGTGGGTGCATTGGTTTTTCGACAATCACTCTTGGATTCTCATTCGCCCAAATGCGGCAATTCTGTTTATTGACGAATCCACTGAGGTGAAAATGTGTCTCATCACTGAAGATGATTTTCTTCGAAAATTGATCATCCATTGTTGCCATTTCTTGGAACCATTTAACACGTTGTTGGATTGTGTATCTCTCCATGGTTCAAATTGAGTAAGTCTGAAATAGAGAAATGTCAAATAAAATTCCGAAAAAAACTTGGCGTTTAGGTGTGGTTCACATTCAACATCGACCCTTACAATTTAATCACCCTTTATATGTGGTCTTACAATACCTCTAGATTTCCAATTTTAGGCAAATAGGATAAAAACTACGGATTCTAGAAGCCCAAGAAGTAAAATCTGGAGATCGGTCTATATGGGCCCTATATCAAAACATGGATCGATACTCATCATTTTCGGCACACCTTTTAATGGACCTAAAGTACCTCTAGATTTTCAATATTAGGCACATTGGACAAAAGCTACGGTTACTATAAGCCAAAGACCCCAAATCGGGAGATCGGTTTATATGGGGACTATATCAAAACTTGGACTGATATATGTTAGCCCATCTTCGAGCTTGACCTGCCTGCAGACAAAATACGAGTTTGTGCAAAATGTCAGCACGATGGCTTCATTATTGAAGACTGTAGCGAGATTACAATAGGCAGACAGAAGGACATGTTTATATCGTCTTAGAATTTCTCCCTGATCAAGAATATATATACTTTATATAGTCGGAAATCGGGAATCAAATTCAAAAAAAAAATTATTAGACAGGATTAATTTTTATACCCTGCTCCACACTGTGGAGCAGGGTATAAAAATTTGTCACAAGTATGTGTTTTGGCTCAGAATAGATCCCTATTGATTTAGAAAGAAATCGGTTCAGATTTAGATATAGCTCCCATATATATATATATATATATATAAATATATATATGTATATATATATATATATATATATATATATATATATATATATATATATATATATATATATATATATATATATATATATATATATATATATATATATATATATATATATATATATATATATATATATATATATATATATATATATATATATATATATATATATATATATATATATATATATATATATATATATATATATATATATATATATATATATATATATATATATATATATATATATATATATTTCGCCCGATATGGACTTATATGGCCCCATAAGCCAGAGTTTTACCCTAATTTGCTTAAGATTTAGATATAGCTCCCATATATATCTTTCGCCCGATATGGACTAATACGGTCCCAGAAGCCAGAGTTTTACCCCAATTTGGTTGAAATTTTGCACAGGGAGTAGATTTAGCATTGTAGCTATGCGTGCCAAATTTGATTGAAATCGGTTCAGATTTAGATATAGCTCCCATATATAGCTTTCGCCCGATTTACACTCATATGACCACAGAGGCCAATTTTTTGCTCCGATTTTGATGAAATTTTGCACAGGGAGTAGAATTAGCTTTGTTGCTATGCGTGCCAAATTTGGTTGAAATCGGTTTAGATTTAGATATAGCTCCCATATATATGTTTTTCTGATTTCGACAAAAATGGTCAAAATACCAACATTTTCCTTGTAAAATCGCCACTGCTTAGTCGAAAAGTTGTAAAAATTACTCTAATTTTCCTAAACTTCTAATACATATATATCGAGCGATAAATCATAAATATACTTTTGCGAAGTTTCCTTAAAATTGTTTCAGATTTAAATGTTTCCCATATTTATACCCTTCACCACTACTGTGGTACAGGGTATAATAAGTTTGTGCATTTGTATGTAACGCCAAGAAGGAAAAGTCCCATCGTTTAGTATACCGATCGTCTTAGAATTAAATTCTGAGTCGATTTAGCGATATCCGTCTGTCTGTCTGTCTGTCTGTCTGTCCGTCTGTCTGTTGATGTATTTTTGTGTGCAAAGTACAGCTCGCAGTTTTAGTCAGATTGTCCTAAAATGTGGTATAGGGTCCTGTTTCGGCTCAAAGACGATCCCTATTGATTTTGGAAAAAATCGGTTCAGATTTAGATATAGCTGCCATATATATTTTTCACCGATCTGGTCATAATTGGCGTGTATATCAACCGATCTTCCTCAAATTCCGTACATCCGAATATTTTATGAGTCTCGAAAAACTTGCAAAATATCATCCAAATCGGTTCAGATTTAGATATAGCTCCCATATATAGATTTCGCCCGATTTACACTCCTTTGTCCACAGAGGCCAATTTTTTGCTCCGATTTGGTTGAAATTCTGCACAGGGAGTAGAATTAGCATTATAGCTATGCGTGTCAAATTTGGTGGAAATCGGTTCAGATTTAGATATAGCTTCCATATATAGCTTTCGCCCGATTTACACTCATAAGACCACAGAGGCCAATCTTTTACTCCGATTTAATTGAAATTTTGCACAGGGAGTAGAATAAGCATTGTAGCTATGCGTGCCAAATTTGGTTGAAATCGGTTCAGATTTAGATATAGCTCCCATATATAGCTTTCGCCCGATTTACACTCATATGACCACAGAGGCCAATTTTTTGCTCCGATTTAGTTGAAATTTTGCACAGCGAGTAGAATTAGCATTGTTGCTATGCTTACCAAATTTGGTTGAAATCGGTTCAGATTTAGATATAGCTCCCATATATATGTTTTTCTGATTTCGACAAAAATGGTCAAAATACCAACATTTTCCTTGTAAAATCGCCACTGCTTAGTCGAATAGTTGAAAAAATGACTCTAATTTTCTTAAACTTCTAATACATACATATCGAGCGATAAATCATAAATAAACTTTTGCGAAGTTTCCTTAAGATTGCTTCAGATTTAAATGTTTCCCATATTAATACCCTTCACCACTACTGTGGTACAGGGTATAATAAGTTTGTGCATTTGTATGTAACGCCAAGAAGGAGTAATCATAGACCAACCTTTTAGTATACCGATCGTGTTAGAATTGAATTCTGAGTCGATTTAGCGATGTCCGTCTGTCTGTCTGTTGGTGTATTTTTGTGTGCAAAGTACAGCTTTAGTCCGATTGTCCTAAAATTTGGTATAGGGTCCTGTTTCGGCTCAAAGACGATCCCTATTGATTTTGGAAAAAATCGGTTTAGATTTAGATATAGCTGCCATATATATTTTTCACCGATCTGGTCATAATTCCGTACATCTGAATATTTTATGAGTCTCGAAAAACTTGCAAAATATCAGCCAAATCGGTTCAGATTTAGATATACCTCCCATATATAGCTTTCGCCCGATTTGCACACATATGACCACAGAGGCCAATTTTTTGCTCCGATTTAGTTGAAATTTTGCACAGGGAGTAGAATTAGCATTGTAGCTATGCGTGCCAAATTTGGTTGACATCGGTTCAGATTTAGATATAGCTCCCATATATATATTTTTCTGATTTCGACAAAAATGGTCAAAATACCAACATTTTCCTTGTTAAATCGCCACTGCTTAGTCGAAAAGTTGTAAAAATGACTCTAATTTTCCTAAACTTCTAATACGTATATATCGAGCGATAAATCATAAATAAACTTTTGAGAAGTTTTCTTAAAATTGCTTCAGATTTAAATGTTTGCATTAGCCAACTTAAATTTTGAGTCTATAGATTTTGTAAAAGTCTATTAAATTCTGTCCAAATCGAGTGATATTTAAATGTATGTATTTGGGACAAACCTTTATATATATCCCCAACACATTTGACGGATGTGATATGGTATCGAAAATGTAGATCTACAAGGTGGTGCAGGGTATAATATAGTCGGCCCCGCCCGACTTTAGACTTTCCTTACTTGTTTCCACTTGTTAAAGAAAATGTTGTAGCTTGAAGAAAAAATTTGGAGTTCAAAGTTGCAAGAATGTTTTTAGTGCCATAGAAAGTTCAAGATGGGCGCATCTGTAGTAAAATTTCCAAATTTAAAGAAATAATGAACTGTTTTGTGAGAAGTACGAATTTTGTAAATCGATAGTTATGCTTAATTTGTGCATAAATTTTCCCCGTTTTTTACTTCAATTAATTAACGTACGCAAAAAATATTAGAGTAAATGAAGCCTTCTCCGAACATAATAATTCCATGGACTAAAATATGGTTTTAGTGAAATAGAGAGTACACTTTTTTGAGTGTACTACTGATCACCTTCCCAGCAAAAAAATTTTGAAGTTCTTCCAAAAGCGTAACTTTAAAAGTACTTCCAGAAGATGCACTCCCAATGATGTTCTTTATTTTAACTACCCAGGAAGTTATTTTAATTAAATTTTTTATAACTTGGTTTTTTCAAACTTTTAATGGATAATTTTAACTTTTTTTGTTTCAAATAGGTTAAAAACAGAGTAAGAATTCATACAATGTTATAAACCATTTAAATTTTGTCAACAAAAATGCTAAATCCAACCTGAAAAAATTGTGAATTTTTTAAAATATTTGAGGTCGAACGTTTCCGAAAAGCATTAGAATCCATTAAAAATTATAAAAAATTATAAAAATTATTTATGTGACAAAATATCACAGAATTTTTTAAATTTACATCCAAAACATTGAATTCGGAACACACCCAAAGAAGTGATGCAAATTCAGTGCAACTGCTGTTGAAATGGAGTACTTCCGTCCTATGACAAGCCCATGTCAAATTCATCGCTTCTGCGTCAATTTGGCACCACTTCCGGATCCAAAGGGAACATTTTCATTACTTTTTGGCGACGCTTTTTTTGCTGGGTTGAAACCGAAATGTTCATATCCCACACTGAAAAAAAAATTGACTTATATATGAAAGATATTGCAAACCAAATTTTAGGACACGCAATTTATAAAATACTAAGAACAAATTTCTAAAAAAAAAATTAGTAACAATAAAGTTGATAGTATTTGTTTTAAATATTTTCTTCTTTAAAGTAAAGGAAAACATTTTTGATTTAAAGAAATAATCTTTAAATTTGCTAAATAAATTTAATCTTTAGATTAAAGCTAAAAAAGCTTTAAATATAGGCTAAAACTTATTTTGAAGATTTTAAATCGTTGGTATAAAGTTTTTTTTTTTGTTTTGAAATTAATTTTTTTACAGACTTTTATTCTTACATGACTACCTTTGTTAATGTATCGCAAAAAGAGAATGCAAATTCGATAAATGAGATCTGTATCCTAATTTTAATTTTATTGAGCCTAGATTTAAGACTAGATATCTCCCAAAAAGATTTTCTTTTTGTAAAGAAGCCACATTTTTGGTTCGGAATCCATACCAAAAAACTTAAGCGAGGGTCAAAATCATTGGATCCAGTCAAATTTCCTTGAGTACATGAGCAGATATTCCCAAGCGATCCTTGTTCCGACTTATCCCCGTATAGACCAATTACAAAATATATTGACCCCATAGAAGTCACAATTTTAATACGATATGGCAGAAATTTATTTATAAACAGTTAATTGAATCAATAGTTTTTTAATGAAGACGACAAAATTATTATTATGTATAAAACAATTTTTTAATTGAATCCAATTGTAATATATACTTTCAATAAATTTAAAATTGAAAGCAACATCGTGTTAATTTTTTTAGTGTATTCTTGTCCGAATCTTCTTCGGCTACCTTTCGAACTTGTTATATACTATGTCCTGGGAAAAACTCAGGTGCTGATAAGAATAACAAAAAGTACTGAAAAACTCCTTCAAATTATTTCAATATATATTTTTTTTTAATCCCCAAACCTAACCCACAATACTTTATCATAAACTACCTTAAGTGCTGGTTAAACTACGAAAATCGATCCAAACTCAAAGAAAAACACGAAACGCACTAAGTAAATATGCTCTATCTACTGATGATGTTGGTCTATATGTAGTTCATTGTGGCTATAAGAGAAGTGCCATGGCAAGATTTTTTGAAAAAAAAAGAAAAACTTTTTTAAAAGCAAAGTAGTGTCATTGTGTAATATGTGAAAAATATAGGACAACTTTCTTCTTTTTTTTTTGTTAAAAGTCCCAGCAGAAGGCTTTTTGTGGGATCGGTTTTTTTAGATTGCACTTCACATCATGGGGTTAAATGATATTCAGCTATAAAAACTTCTTTACGAACTGGATGTTGGGAAAAAATAATCGTACATACATCTTTAGTCATACAAAGATTTTCATTGACTTGACACTTGGGAGGAATTATTGAAAATTTTGTGTTGGTAAATAAATAGTTCAGTTTGTATATACAAACATATGATGAGTATACTCTTCAAAATATTGGTTCGTAATGTAAAATTCTCTACGATTTTTTTTATTTTACAATGATTTATTCTGTTGAATAAGACCAAGTATATAGGGACTTACCTTAAATACCCACTGCCATGAATCAAAAAATATAATTGTTTCCGTAGAAAACTCTTCGTCAGGTTACTTCAAAATACAAATCTAGTATTAAATTTTATATAATTTTATATCATATTCTTAATATTAAGTTTGTTGTGACACATTTTATGTAATAACATTATATACAGTACATAATAAGGTCAAACTTGTTGTACGGATATGGAAAATAAATAATCAATCAATCATTCAATCAATCATATGTATAGACTTTCAGGTGGATTTGATGACAGATACTCTGCCAAGCAAACATAAAGGGTGATTCTTTTGAGGTTAGGATTTTCATGCATTAGTATTTGACAGATCACGTGGGATTTCAGACATGGTGTCAAAGAGAAAGATGCTCAGTATGCTTTGACATTTCATCATGAATAGACTTACGATCTGCCACAACGTCGAATTTTCAGTGAATGGGCCCTAGAAAAGTTGGCAGAAAATCCGCTTTTTTATCGACAAATTTTGTTCAGCGATGAGGCTCATTTCTGGTTGAATGGCTACGTAAATAAGCAAAATTGCCGCATTTGGAGTGAAGAGCAACCAGAAGCCGTTCAAGAACTGCCCATGCATCCCGAAAAATGCACTGTTTGGTGTGGTTTGTACGCTGGTGGAATCATTGGACCGTATTTTTTCAAAGATGCTGTTGGACGCAACGTTACGGTGAATGGCGATCGCTATCGTTCGATGCTAACAAACTTTTTGTTGCCAAAAATGGAAGAACTGAACTTGGTTGACATGTGGTTTCAACAAGATGGCGCTACATGCCACACAGCTCGCGATTCTATGGCCATTTTGAGGGAAAACTTCGGAGAACAATTCATCTCAAGAAATGGACCGGTAAGTTGGCCACCAAGATCATGCGATTTGACGCCTTTAGACTATTTTTTGTGGGGCTACGTCAAGTCTAAAGTCTACAGAAATAAGCCAGCAACTATTCCAGCTTTGGAAGACGACATTTCCGAAGAAATTCGGGCTATTCCGGCCGAAATGCTCGAAAAAGTTGCCCAAAATTGGACTTTCCGAATGGACCACCTAAGACGCAGCCGCGGTCAACATTTAAATGAAATTATCTTCAAACAGTAAATGTCATGGACCAATCTAACGTTTCAAATAAAGAACCGATGAGATTTTGCAAATTTTATGCGTTTTTTTTTTTTTAAAGTTATCAAGCTCTTAACAAATCACCCTTTATATACCAACATGAAAATCGGCAGACTAAAAACATGGGAGCTGTACCAAATCATGATACACACCATATTCGCCGTACTTATGAGTAGACCCAAAACATCTCCAGATTTTGAATTTCAGGTAAATCTGATAGAGTCTAGAAACCCAAGAAGTCAAATCGGGCTATATGAGGACTACACCAAAGCGTGAATTCGGCACACTTAGTTATGAACCCAAAGTACCTCTAGACTTTGAATTTCAGGCAGACCGGATAAAATTTCGGATGTTTAGACGCTTTTTTAATTTCAGGTAAATCGGATAAAAATTGCGATGTCTCGAAGCCCAAGAAATCAAATCAGGAGATCGGTCTATAAGGGGGCTATACCAAAACATGGACTGATACACACCATTTTCGACACACCCACTTGTGGGCCTTGAATACCTGCAGATTTCCAATTTCAGTCAAATCGAATAGAAAAAATACGGTTTCCAGAAGCTCTAGAAGTAAACTCAGGAAATCGGTCTATATGGGGCCTATACCAAAACATGGACTTATACACACCATTTTCGACACACCTATTTGGGGTCCTAAAATACATCTAGATTTCCAATTTCAGGCGAATCGGTTAACAACTACGGTTTCTAGAAGCCCAAGAAATAAAATCGGGAAATCGGTCTATATGGGTGCTAACCAAAACATGGACCCATATAGCCCATCTTCGAACTTGACCTGCGTGCAGACGGAAGACGAATCTGTGCAAATTTCAGGATTATAGCGCCATTATTGAAGACTGTAGAGTGATTAAGGCAGATAGACAGACGGCCAGACGGACAAGCTTATACCTTAAAATGTCTACGAAATCAAGTATATATATACTTTATATAGTCGGATTGATGAGTTAACAAGTAAGTAAAGTCTAAAGTCGGGCGGGGCCGACTATATTATACCCTTCACCACTATGTAGGCCAAAATTTGTGTTACCATCTCAACTACTTCACATTTGCTGGAAGCTATATAAAGGAGACAATTTTTTTACTTCTACAAAATCTCTAGAATTAAAATTTAAATCGGCTAACGCTATCCAGTTAATTGGAGGAAACTTCCATTGAAAATAGGTCTAAAATATGTAACAGTCTACCATATTTCTCCAACTCTGGTGTACGTATATATGGGAGCTATATATAATCTGAACCTGATTTTGACATGTACCACTGTGGTATCACAATGGATTGATAGTCTAAGTGAGCCTGATACACCGGGCTGCCACATAACCTAACCTAACCATAGTTAGAATAATAATTCTACTATCTATGCGAAATTTCACGTAAATGGGAGTATAACTTTGGCCCCCCTGTTCATATGAGTGCAAATCGAACGGAAGATATATATGTGAGCTATATCTAAATCTGAACCGATTTTAACAAAATTTGACACACTTAACGACACTATTAAACGTACCCCTTGTGCAAAATTTGAAGTAAGTCAGGGCAAAAATCTGGCTTTTGCGGCCATATAAGTTCAAATCGGACGAAAGATATATATGGGAGCTATATCTAAATTTGAACCGATTTCAATCAAATTTACCAAGCATTGGTAAAATGTCAATTCTACCCTCTGTGCAAAATTTCAGGAAGATCGGCAGTAAACTTTGGCCTCTGTGGTCATATGAGTCTAAATCGGACGAAAGATATATATGGGAGCTATATGTAAATCTGAACCGATTTGGCTGATATTTTGCAAGATTTTCGAGACTCATAAAATATTTGGATGTACGGTATTTCAAGAAAATCGGTTGATAAACACGCTAACTGTTTATCAACCGATATCTACATCTGACCCGATTTTTTCCAAAACCAATAGCGATTGTCTCTGTCCCAAGAAACGGCCCTATGCCAAATTTGAGGACGATCGGACTTAAATTGCGAGCTGTACTTTGTGCACAAAATTACATATACAGACAGACGGACGGACAGACAGACAGACAGACAGACATCGCTAAATCGACTCAGAATTTAATTCTAAGCTGATCGGTATACTAAAAGATGGGTCTATGACCAATATTTCTTGGCGTTACATACAAATGCACAAACTTATTAAACCCTGTACCACAGTAGTGGTGAAGGGTATAAAAACGGTGGTGGGTATATTGATTCTGGGTCGTGTTGAAATTCTGAGTCTATCTAAGCATGTCCGTCCGTCAGTCTGTTGAAATCACGCTAACTTCCGAACCAAACCAGCTATCGACTTGAAACTTGGCATAAGTAGTTCTTATTGATGTAGGTCGGATGGTATTGCAAATGGGTATATCGGACCACTTTTACGTATAACCCCCATATAAACCGACCCCTTGATTTGGCTTGCAGAGCCTCCTAGAGGAGCAAAATTCATCCGATCCGGTTGGAATTTTGTATGTGGCGTTAGTATATGGTCTCTAACAACCATGCAAAAATTGGTCCATATCGGTCCATAATTATATATAGCCCCCATATAAACCAATCCCCAGATATGACCACCGGAGCCTCTTGGAGGAGCAAAATTCATCCGATCCGGTTGAAATTTCGTACGTAGTGTTAGTATATGGTCTCTAACAACAATGCGAAAATTGGTCCATATCGGTCGACCTCTGGAACCTCTTGGAGGAGCAAAATTCATCCCATTAGGTTGAAATTTGGTACATTGCGCTAATATATTGCCGCTAACAGCCATGCAAAAATTGGTCCATATCGGTCTATAGTTATATATAGCCGATCGCCAACAATTATATACGTATTTTTTCGTCCTTTAGTAGAAATTTCTACGCAATCCATGGTGGAGGGTACATAAGATTCGGCCTGGCCGAACTTACGGCCATATATACTTGTTTAAAGTAAAGGAAAACATTTTTGATTTCAATAAATCGTATTTAAATTAACTGATATATTGTATCTTTAAATTTAAGAAAGAACTCTTCATATATAGGCTAAGACTTATTTTGAGGATTTTCATATTGGATTAAAACTTTTTTTGGAACAAAGAAAACATTTTTTATTTTGAAGTGTCCGTTATAATTTGAATTTTTAAACTGGCATTTGTTTGTTCATGAACAGCTTTAGTATATATTGCAAATGTAGATTGATAATTCGATAAATGAGATTTATACACGCAAAAAAATAATTCTTTCCTCCCAAACGAAATTTTAGACAAACAAAGTTCGTTTCTCATTTGCTTTTCGCTGTAAGGGAGTGTATTTAGAAGAAAAGTATACACTTTTTGTGATAAACGTTTATTTTTTTCCAGGATGTAAAAACAATTTCATAAAGACTAACTAAAAAAAAATTTCTTGCTAATTGCATTTTGCCTCACATCTTTCTCACATCCACGAGGTTTTTAGTTCTTAACACCTTTTCCTGTAATACCAACAATGTAGAAGAAATTATACGATTTTATAATTTTTAAATTTTTTTTACCTTTCGCCTGGACGGAGAATCGAACCGCGGACCATGCACTTTGTAAGCCAACACACTAACCACTGAGCTATGTACCTGTTATGATCATCAATAGATAATTATCCATATAAGTTATATTTATATAGCATAGCTTGCGGCGCCCACGAACCGAATAAACAAAGTTTAGTTAACAGAAACAAACATTTAGTTTAGCACCGTGGAGCAGTGGCTGTTACGTCTGACTTGCATGCCAAGGGTCGTGGGTTCGATCCATGCTTCGATCAAAGTTTTTTTTTACATATATTCCAGATATGTTCGGAAGATTCCGAAAAAATGTTGAACATTACATTGTCCTATATTAAATTGTGAACTGTAAGATGTGTCTTATTAAAGACCTAAAGTCAGAAAAGAACAGTGTTTGATATAAACGAAATGGACTGTGTTGTGGTTTCAAAAATAAGTTTTTTTATTGAAAAAATAAAAATTTTGTAACAAACGAATTTTTTTGGTGATAAAAGTTCAAAATTTTCGAAGCAATTAAAAAAAACTCTAACAAAAGAAACGTTCCAAACGTTTTTTTTTTCTTTGCATGTATCAAAGTTTTAATTTTATTGATTCTATTTAATGCTAGATAGGTCCCTAAAAATTACTATTTTAAATATGTCAAATCTTTGTTTCGGAATCAAGACAAGATTTAATAAATTCGTACTTTCCACAAAATAGTTTACAAATTTCTAAGATTTGTAAATTTTGCCACAAGTTGTTTCATGTTGAACTTCAATGAACTTAAAACATATTGACAATTTTGAATTCCCATGCTGCAAACTACAAAATATGTTAAACAAGATTTAAAAACATTCTTGTTTTTTTTAGGATATACTAACCTAATTTTAATTTTATAGAGCCTAAATTTAAAGCTAGAAGATTCCTTAACAAGTATATACAGCAGTAAGTTCGGCCGGGCCGAATCTTAAATACCCACCACCATGAACCAAATATTAGGGTTTCCTTTGAAATTTCAGGAGGGCTTGAGGACTTGAGGACACAACCCGAAGATAAATTTAAAGATTTCACCTATGAGGACTATATCAGATTCTGGATTTATAAGAACCATTTTTGTTTGAGGTTTAGAGGAATCATTAACATCTCTTGTAAGTGTGCAAGAAAATTATAAAATAACGTCTTGATTTGAAATCTTAAATCTGTAGAAGTAAAATCTGGAAATTTTACATTGAGTTTCAAGCAATTTTCATGACCAGTGCGCCTTCTACACCCTCAAGAAGTGAAGTTGGTCTATATGGAGGCATTACCAAGTGGACCGATAAAAACTTAATCCGATACACGTTTTTGTGAGCCTAAAATACCAGAATATTTACAATTTCAGGCATATCAGATAAAAACTACGGTTTCTAGAAACCCAAGGAGTTAAATCGGGAGATCGTTCTTATGGGGGCTATACTAAAATATGGACCGATACTCACCATTTTCGGCACACCTCTTTGTGACCCGAAAATACCTCTAGATTTCCAATTTCAGGCAAATAGGATAAAAACTTCGGATTCTAGAAGCCCAAGACCCCAAATCGGGAGATCGGTCTATATGGGGGCTATACCATAATATGGACCGATACTCACAATTTTTGGCACACGTATTTGTGGTCCTACAATACCTCTAGATTTCCAATTTCAGGTAAATTGAATAAAAACTGCGGTTTCTATAAGCCCAAGAAGTAAAATCGGGAGATCGGTCTATATGGGGGCTATACCAAAATATGGACCGATACTCACAATTTTTGGCACACATATTTGTGGTCCTACAATACCTCTAGATTTCCAATTCCGGATAAATTGAACAAAAACTGCGGCTTCTATAAGCCCAAGAAGTAAAATCGGGAGATCGGTCTATATGGGGGCTATACCAAAATATGGACCGATACTCACAATTTTTGGCACACGTATTTGTGGTCCTGCAATACCTCTAGATTTCCAATTTCAGGTAAATTGAATAAAAACTGCGGTTTCTATAAGCCCAAGAAGTAAAATCGGGAGATCGGTCTATATGGGGGCTATACTAAAACGTGGACCGATACTCACCATTTTTGGCACATCTCTTTATGGTCATAAAATACCTCCAGATTTCAAATTTCAGGCAAATTGGATAAAAACTACGATTTCTATAAGCCCAAGACCCCAAATCGGGAGGTCGGTTTATATGGGGACTATATCAAAACCTGGACCGATATAGCCCATCTTCGAACTTGACCTGCCTGCAGACAAAAGACGAGCTTGTGCAAAATTTCAGCACGATTGCTTCATTATTGAAGTCTGTAGCGTGATTACAACAGACAGACAGACAGACAGACAGACAGACAGACAGACGGACAGACGGACATCGTTATATCGTCTTAGAATTTCTCCCTGATCAAGAATATATATACTTTATATAGTCGGAAATCGATATTTCGATGCGTTACAAACGGAATGACAAACTTATTATACCCCCATCACCATTTTATGGTGGTGGGTATAAAAATACCATATTTTACAAACAAATTATGTCTGAATTATGGCTGAATTTTCTGGAAAAATATTTACTTATTAGCCTTCCTGGTGGATTCACATTTTTTTGAGTGGATCCTTATTTTAATTTTATAGAGCCTAAATTTAAAGCTAGAAGACTCCTTAAAAATGTCAATAAATAAAAGTAGCAGCATCTCTGCATCTTGGCATCAAAACCAAAATCCTTAAGGGAAGTACAAAATCTGTAGACTCAAATACACTTTTTTTCGAGTGTACGTACATACATTGGGAAATCGTTTCCGATGAGTTGCAAATGCAATGACAAGGTGGTGGATATAAAAACTTCTTTAAATTTCTCTCTAAGTTTTCTGTTTGAGTAGCACCCCTCAATTTGATTTTAATTAATTTTAGTGCGGCACGCTAATTTGATGATATAATCCTTTAATCTTAATTCGATGTTATTTTTATTCCAAAATTGACAAAAAAAAATAACATGAAGCGTAGATATAACCAACTTCAGGGAATATTTAACTGAAGCAACACCTAAGTAGCTCTCAGGAACATTCTTCTACTGACATATAGAGAGGGCTAAAAATTCAGTAAAAGTTTCTAATAAGCTTAAATTGGGATCTAAAGGTTATGCATTGGGAACGAAACTCAACAGTGCCACAGATGGAAACAGACATGAATGACTCTACTTTACTATCAACCAAAAACATTTAGAAACGTACACACATACATTCACATTAAGTAACTGCAGCTTATTGTCCTGGCGAAAACAAAAACAAACGGCAAACACAATGGCTGTTGGAAAAACGCAAAATGGCAAAACTGAGAAAGTGCATTTACCAATTAGGTAATCGCTTTGGGGAACAAAGGTCTGCTCACATTTATTTTATTACTCTTGCTGCTGAAGTTGTCGTGGAGTCATTTCACACACACACACGCACGCATACTCAGAAAACACTTCCCACACATATATCCTCTATGGGTATTGGATCTTTTTGGTTCTATTGCTGCCTGTTTTTGGGTGAGGGGGCTGCAAAAGGTCAAACGGAGTTTTATTTAGCATTCCAAACTTGTGCTCAGCACCACAAATCGTCCGCAAATGTTTGCTTCATGCAGCAGCTTCAGCAGTGCCAGCAACAACAACATATGCAACAAACGATTTTCAACAAAACGTAATTGTATAAATTTTTCCAATCCTATTCATTCGGACCACTACACATATTCCATCGTTCAACTCTTTGGGATGACATTAGAGCCCTCCTCCTAAATGGCATGCATTTCCCTTCCCCCCCCCCAAAAAAAAAAGGAAAAACAAAACCAAACAAAAGAAGAAATTAAACATAAAATAACGTGTCCTAGTGCCAGGAGTTACCATTGCAAATGGTATTGGCAATGCTATCCATTGTGGCACTGGTGATGTTTTACAGTCAACTTTGCTTTTAATTACGATTTTATGCCTTTGCCCCCCAAACCCAGAAGAGACTATGACCAGGGCAAATTAATTCTATTGGCAATACAGAGACCACTCGAAAAATGTGTTTTTCTAATTTCGCCGTACAAAATATTGGCATAAATATATACTGGCAGTATCTTTGAAAGAATACTCAGATTTACAAAATTATCACTCTTTAAGACCCTCGAGAAATCAAATCTGGATTGGTCATAAGGGGGATATATCGACAATCTATCTATGTATAAAGTCAGAGATGGCCCATTTACCTATAGAAACAAAAATTATTTTTTCTGATTCAATCACGAAATTATTTGATCCAATTATTTTTTTAATTGAAATGTCTTCAACCACGAAAATGATAATATCAATTTTCAGTTTTAATTGGGCATAAAATAAATATTTGATTGAAGAGTTATTGATTCTTTTTTTTATTTCAATAAAAAAAATGATGTTGATTGCAAAAAAAAAATTTTAATCGATTCAAACAAAAATTTAATTGATTTCGATTAGAAAGCTCGATCAGTTTTTTAATTGATTCTATTAATTATTTAGTTAAATTTCAAATTTATATGTTACCCTCCACCATAGGATGGGGGTATATTAACTTTGTCATTCTGTTTGTAACACATCAAAATATTGCTCTAAGACCCCATAAAGTATATATATATTCTGGATCGTGGTGAAATTCTGAGTCGATCTAAGCATATCCGTCCGTCTGTTGAAATCACGCTAACTTCCGAACGAAACGAGCTATCGACTTGAAACTTAGCACAAGTAGTTGTTATTGATGTAGGTCGGATAGTATTGAAAATGGGCCATATCGGACCACTTTTACGATAGCCCCCATATGAACCGACGCTCAGATTTGGCTTGCGGAGCCTCTTGGAGGAACAAAATTCATCCGATCCGGTTGAAATTTTGTAGGTGGTGTTAGTATATGGTCTCTAATAACCATGCTAAAATTGATCCATATCAGTTCATAATTATATATAGCCTCCATATAAACCGTTCCCCAGATTTGACCTCCGGAGCCTCTTGGAGGAACAAAATTCATCCGATCCGGTTGAAATTTAGTACGTGGTGTTACTATATGGTCTCTAACAAACATGCTAAAATTGGTCCATATCGGTCCATAATTATGTATAGCCCCCATATAAACCGATCCCCAGATTTGACCTACGTAGCCTCTTGGAGGAGAAAAATTCATCCAATCCGGTTGAAATTTGGAACGTGGTGTTAGTATATACCACAATTGGTCAATATCGGTCTATAGTTATATATAGCCGATCCCCAATCACACAAAAATTGGTCCATATCGGTTCATAATCATGGTTGCCACTCGAGCCAAAAATAATCTACCAAAATTTTATTTCTATAGAAAATGTTGACAAAATTTTATATCTATAGAAAATTTCGTCAAAATTTTATTTCTATAGAAAATTTCGTCAAAATTTTTGTTTTATAGAAAATTTGATCAAGATTTTATTTCTATAGAAAATTTTGTCAAAATTTTATTTCTTTAGAAAAATTTGCCAATATTTTATTTCTATAGAAAATTTTGTCAAAATTTTATTTCTTTAGAAAAATTTGCCAATATTTTATTTCTATAGAATATTTTGTCAAAATTTTACTTCTATAGAAAATGTTGTCAAAATTTTATTTCTGTAGAAAATTTTGTCAAAATTTTATTTCTATGGAAACTTATGCCAAAATTTTATTTCAATAGAAAATTTTGTCAAAATTTTACTTCTATAGAAGATGTTGTCAAAATTTAATTTTTTTTCAAAATTTAATTTCTATAGAAACTTTTGTCAAAATGTTATTTCTATCAAAAAATTTATAAAACTTAATTTTATACGTATTTAATCGGCAATTTTTAGTTTAATATATACCACGTTGGACTATCTTGCAATTTAGAAGACGGTGTTAAGAAGTTTCAAGATTCCTTGCCATCGACAAGTGTTACCGCAACCCAAGTAATTCGATTGTGGATGACAGTCTTTCGTAGAAGTTTCTACGCAATCCATGGTGGAGGGTACATACTTGTTAATTAAATCAATTAAACGATTAATTGAGTTTTGCAATCGACATCGATTAAATTTTTGAATTAAATTGTTAATTGGAGCAACTATATATAAATATTGTTAATGTTTGATTGGAAATGTTTTCAGTGCAAATTAACTTTTTAATTGGAATTATTTTGGTGATATTTATACCCTTCACCACTACTGGGGTGTAATAAGTTTGTGAATTTGTATGTAACGCCGAGAAATAGTAGTCACATACCCATCTTTTAGTATACCGATGGGCTTAGAATTAAATTCTGAGCCGATTAAGCGATGCCCGTCTGTCTGTATATGTAATTTTGTGTGCAAAGTACAGGTCGCAGTTTATGTCCGATCGTTCTCAAATTTGGCAAAGAGTTTTACTTTGGCTCAAAGACAATCGCTATTGATTTTGAAAAAATCGGTTCAGATTTAGATATAGCTGCCATATATATTTATACCCGATCTGGTCATAATTGACGTATTTTCTTGAAATTTCGTGCAGCCAGATGGTTTGCGGCTCTCGTAAAGTATGCAAAATATCATCCAAATCGGTTCAGACTGACGAGGGCAGTTCGAAAACTTCTTAGCCTAGCACAAAAAGCGTGGAAAAAAGTTAATGGTTTTGGAAACTTCCATCTCTGTTATGAACACATGTTAAATTTTGTTTCGATGTAGCAACTCCTTCATATTGAAACATGTGTTCAAAAAAGACCCATCCGCAACTTTTTTACAATGGAAAAATTAGAAATGCGCGCTGTCATTAAATATTTATCGGGACAAGAAATTCATTATGATATGGTGAATGTGTCAGGTGAAAGTGCTCCTTCATATGCAACAGTAAAAAAAATTGGGTTGCTAAATTTAAACGTGGTCGTGCAAGCATTGAAGATGAACCACGTAGTGGACGTCCAAAAACAGCAACAACAACATAAATTGTAGTGAAAGTGCATTATATGGTATTAAATGATCCACGAATAAAAGTACGTGAAATTGCTAATATCATGGGCATCTCAAATGATCGAGTCCATTTAATTTAGCATGAAGAACTACAGATGAAAAAGCTTTCTGCAAGATGGGTGCCGCATTTGTTAACAGTCGATCAAAAACGCATAAGAATGAACATTTCTCAAGCTTGTTTGGATCGTTTTAAGCGAAATAAAATGGATTTTAAGCGTCGTTTCATAACTGTTGATGAGACATGGATCCACCACTATACTCCAGAGACATATACATCTTTCGTCCGATTTGCACTTATATGGCCACAAAAGCCAGATTTAGTTATAGCTCCTATATACATCATTCGCCCTATATGGGCTAATATCCCCACAGAGGCAAAATTTTTACTCTGATTTACGTGAAATTTTGCAGAGGAAGTAGAATTAACATTGTAACTATGCATGTGAAATTTGATTGAAATCGGTTCACATTTCGATATAGCTTCCATATATATGTTTTTCCGATGTAGGCCAAAATGGCCAAAACACCCACATTTTCCTTATAAAATCGCCACTTCTAAGTCGAAAACTTGTAAAAATTACTAAAATTTTCCTATTACTCTCATACCATCTATCTACCGATAAATCATAAATACGCTTTTGAGAAGTTGCCTCGAAATAGCAAAGTTGCCTCAAAAATGGTTCCCATATTTTTTAGTAATATTGTGCTTCATCCCAGGGCATCAACCGATTTAAATTTAGTTCTAGAGATTTTGTAGAAGTACCAAAAATTGTCTCCAAATCGTTTCAGATATAAACATTTGTATATGGGAATATAAACCTTCATGAAGGAGTTGAGATGGTAACACAAATTTTGGTCTACAAAGTGGTGAAGGGTATAATATAGTCGGCCCCGCCCGACTTTAGACTTTACTTATTTGTTTTTTGTGTATTTTTATACCCTCCACCATAGGATGGGGGTATATTAACTTTGTCATTCCGTTTGTAACACATCAAAATATTGCTCTAAGACCCCATAAAGTATATATTCTGGGTCGTGGTGAAATTCTGAGTCGACCTGAGCATGTCCGTCCGTCCGTCCGTCTGTTGAAATCACGCAAACTTCCGAACGAAACAAGCTATCGACTTGAAACTTGGCACAAGTAGTTGTTATTGATGTAGGTAGGATGGTATTGCAAATGGACCATATCGGTCTACTTTTACGTATAGCCCCCATGTAAACGGACCAACAAATTTGGCTTGCCGATCCTCTAAGAGAAGCAAATATCATCCTATCCGGCCGAAATTTTGTACATGGTGTTGGTATATGGTCTCTAACAACCATGCAAAAATTGGTCCACATCGGTCCATAATTATATATAGCCCCCATATAAACCGATCACCAGATTTGACCTCTGGAGCCTCTTGGAAGACCAAAGTTCATCTGATTCCGAAATTTGGTACGTGGTGTTAATATATGGCCTCAAACACCAATGCAAAAATTGGTCGAAATCGGTCCATAATTATATATAGCCCCCGCATAAACCAATCACCAGATTTTACCCCCGGAGCCCCTTGGAAGAGCAAAATTCATCCGATTGGGTTGAAATTTGGTACGTGATGTTAGTATATGGTATCCAACAACCATGCAGGAATTGGTTCATATCAGTCAATAATTATATATAGCCCCCATATAAACCGATCCCCAGATTTGACCCCCGGTGCCTTTCGGAGAAGCAAATTTGGTACGTGGTGGTAATATATTTTATTTAACAACCATGTCAAAAGTGGTCCATATCAGTCCATAAGCATATGTAGCCCCCATATAACCCGATACCGAGATTTGGTTTTGGAGCCACTTGGAGGAGCAAATTTCATCCGAGTCAGTTGAAATTTGGTACATTGTGCTAGTATATGGCCGTTAACAACCATGCCTAACTAGGTCCATATCGGTCTATAGTTATATATAGCCCTCAGATAAACCGGTCCCCAATCACACAAAAATTGGTTCATATCGGTTCATAATTGTATATAGCCCACATATAAGCGACCCCCATATTTCAATTTTGGCTCTCTAGGTATCGTGCAAAAAGTCCATATCGATTCGTAATTATTTGTAGACTTACCTATATGGACTAACTCACAATATAGAAAACGATGTTAAGAAGTACCCAAGTAATTCGATTGTGGCTGACAGTCTTTCGTAGAAGTTTCTACGCAATCCATGGTGGAGGGTACATAACTTACCGCCGCACATACTTGTTTATTACTTAATTTATTATAATTACAAATTATAATAAATTTATTTATACGGGCACTAGCAACTAGAGGCTATCAGCCTCTAGAAGTGTACTAGACATATTAACTACCCTGTTAAATAGGTTTATCTGTCAGTACCAAACGTAAGAGCAGGTTTTTAACCATTCAAGTTTCCGGGTGGGAGGGGACTACAGGTCAATGTTAGCCGCTACTCCCATATGACATTTGACCAAAACGTTTATTATTTCTCACTCAACGAAGCACAAACTCCAAACCATCAACCCTATGTGGAATGCATTACAACTCTCACCATTTCAACCCGTTGAAGCCTTTGTAAGTCAGACCATCACAGACCACCCAATAAAGAGGTGTTTTCAGGAAGAATTTAGAGCTTAATGTGGTCAAGTAATTTATTTGATGAAATTTTTTTCCACACATCCAGGGATAAAAACTTTATTTTTGTTTTACTAAAATAAAAATTAAATTTATTTAAGAAAGTGCGTTGAAAATATTGTGAGGAAAAAAACAATTGTTTTAAATATACAGCATACACATTTACTGTAAATGCATTTGACTATCATGGAATTAAGAAGATAAAGTGAAAATAAATGTGAAAACATATGGTTTGATGCATCAAATTCAATGGTAAATTTGACAGAAAATAAGTATATACGTAGAGAATAGAATTGAAATATGAGGGTCGCTTATATGGGGGCTATATACAATTATGAACTTGATATGGACCAATTTTTGTGTGATTGGGGATCGATTTATCTGAGGGCTATATATAACTATAGACCGATATGGACCTAGTTAGGCATGGTTGTTAACGGCCATATACTAGCACAATGTACCAAATTTCAAATGACTCGGATGAAATTTGCTCCTCCAAACCAAATCTCGGGATCGGTTTATGTGGGGGCTATATACGATTATGGACTGATATGGACTAGAGGTGTCGTGACTCACGAACATTTTCGTGAATCGTGCGTGAGTCGTGGGTCACGCTCATGACAACATCGTAAGTGTACGTGAGTGTGCGTGATTAACAAACCAAAATGTCGTGCGTGAGTCACGAAAATAATATCTTCGTGAGTGTGCGTAAGTAATGAATTACACTCACGAAAATATTCCTGCTCACCAACATAAAACACTTAAGAGTTAAATTCCATTACAATTTTTGTGACACCTGAGATGTTAAGAGTTTAATAACACTCTCGATTTTAATAATGCTCATGTTTTCCGACACTTCGGTAAGGTAAATTAATCATAAAATTATTCGTGAGTCACGGTATTTTTCGTGCGTCAGGACGTTTTCGTGCGTGAGTACCAAATTTTCTTTTCGTGAGTGTGCGTGAGTCCTACCAAAAAATATCGTTCGTGGGTGTGCGTGAGTATGATTTTTCAGTCGTGAGTGTGCTTGATAAATTATTACTCAAGTGCCCACCTCTAATATGGACCACTTTTGGCATGGTTGTTAAGTATCATATACTACCACCACGTACCAAATTTCAACCAGATCGGATGAATTTTGCTTCCCCAAAATTCACCGCAGGTCAAATCTGGGGATCGGTTTATATGGGGGCTATATATAATTATGGACTGACATGAACCAATTTCTGCATGGTGGTTGGACACCATATACTAACATCACGTTTTTTTAAATCGAATTTTAATCGAATCGGATGAATTTTGCTCTTTCAAGGGGCTCCGGAGGTCTAATCTGATATATAATTATGCTCCGATTTCGACCAATTTTTGGAGACTATATAAACCGATTATTGACCGATGTGGACCAATTTTTGCATGGTCATTAGAGACCATATACTAACACCATGTACAAAATTTCAGCCGGATCGGATGAAATTTGCTTCTATTAGAGGCTCCACAAGCCAAATCGGGGGATCGGTTTATATGGGGCTATATGTAATTATGAACCGATATGGACCAATTTTTGCATGGTTGTTAGAGACCATATACTAACACCATGTGCCAAATTTCAGCCGGATCGGATATTTGCTTTTCTTAGAGGATTCGCAAGCGATATTTGGGGGTCCGTTTATATGGGGCTATATGTAAAAGTGGACCAATATGGCCCATTTGCAATACCATCCGACCTACATCAATAAAAACTAATTGTGCGTGATTTCAACAGACGGACGGACGACTCAGAATTTCACCACGACCCAGAATATATTTCCTTTTTGGGGGTCTTAGAGCAATATTTCGATGTGTTACAAACGGAATGACAAAGTTAATATACCCCCATCCTACACTGAAAAAAATATTGGCCTAATATGGAAGATTATGCAACTTAAATTTTAGGACTCGAAATTTACGCAATGCTAAGGACAAAATTCTTTAAAATAATGACATTTTAATTAAAAGAAAGTTTATAATCCTTGCTTCAAAAATATTTTTCATTAAATTTAGGACACAAATCTTGAAATTTTGCGTCCCTCTGTTGAAGTTGTAGATATTTGAAGTAAGGCAAATGTTCCTTAAAATAATGAAAAACATTTTTAATTTAAAGAAATCGTCTTTAACTCAACTGACATATTGAATTTTTAAATTTAAGATAAAAATGCTTCAAATATAGGCTAAGACTTTTTTAAAGATTTGCATCTTTGGTTTAAAGTTTTTTTTTAGCATTAAGAAAGCAGTTTTTACTTTGAAGTACTTGGCATAATTTGGATTTTGAAACTGGAATTTGTGTGTACATGAATACCTTTATTAATATATCGCAAACAGAGAATAAAAATTCGATGAATGAGATCTGCATCTAATTTTAATTTTATCGATCCTAGATTTAAAGCCAGGGAGGTCCCTAAAAATGTCTTTATTTTAAAGAAGGGAGAAATTCTAAGACGATATAACGATGTCCGTCTGTCTGTTGTAATCACGCTACAGTCATCAATAATGCAGCAATCGTGCTGAAATTGTGCACAAACTCGTATTTTGTCTGCAGGCAGGTCAAGTTCGAAGATGGGCTATATCGGTCCAGGTTTTGATATAGTCCCCATATAAACCGACCTCTCGATTTGGGGTCTTGGGCTTATAGAAATTGTAGTTTTTATCCAATTTGCCTGAAATTTGAAATCTAGAGGTATTTTATGACCATAAAGAAGTGTGCCAAAAATGGTGAGTATCGGTCCATGTTTTGGTATAGCCCCCATATAGACCGATCTCCCGATTTTACTTCTTGGGCTTATAGAAACCGCAGGTTTTATTCAATTTACCTGAAATTGGAAATCTAGAAATATTGTAGGACCACAAATACGTGTGCCAAAAATTGTGAGTATCGGTCCATAGTTTGGTATAGCCCCCATATAGACCGATCTCCCGATTTTACTTCTTGGGCTTATAGAAACCGCAGTTTTTATTCAATTTACCTGGAATTGGAAATCTAGAGGTACTGTAGGACCACAAATACGTAATTGTGAGTATCAGTCCATGTTTTGGTATGGTCCCCATATAAAACGACATCCCGATTTGGGGTCTTGGGCTTATAGAAACCGTAGTTTTTATCCTATTTGCCTGAAATTGGAAATCTAGAGGTATTTTCGGGCCATAAAGAGGTGTGCCGAAAACGGTGAGTATCGGTCCATATTTTAGTATAGCCCCCATAAGAACGATCTCCTGATTTAACTCCTTGGGTTTCTAGAAACCGTAGTTTTTATCTGATTTGCCTGAAATTGTAAATATTCTGATATTTTAGGCTCATAAAAACGTGTATCGGATTAAATTTTTATCGGTCCATTTGGTAATGCCTCCATATAAACCGACTTCACTTCTTGAGGGTGTATAATGCGCACTGATCATGAAAATTGCTTGAAACTCAATGTAAAATTTCCAGATTTTACTTCTACAGATTTAAGATTTCAAATCAAGACGTTATTTTATAATTTTCTTGCACACTTACAAGAGATGTTAATGATTCCTCTAAAACTCAAACAAAAATGGTTCTTATAAATCCAGAATCTGATATAGTCCTCATAGGTGAAATCTTTAAATTTATCTTCGGGAAGTGTCCTCTAGTCCTCAAGCCCTCCTGAAATTTCAAAGGAAACCCTAATATTTGGTTCATGGTGGTGGGTATTTAAGATTCGGCCCGGCCGAACTTAGTGCTGTATATACTTGTTATTCGTATTTATTGTTGTTCCGGAGGCCAGTAATAAACCCATAACGCCATAGAATCTTTAATAGATCTAATTGTGCAGTTTTTTTTATTTTCTTCAGCTTAATTAATCCACAGTGACAATTCTCAAAGAGACAACATTGAATTTTCGGCTTAACTTAGTGTCCAGAGTTCACTTCAGAGTTGGATGACAGTTTTGATTACAGGTAAATTGACTCTTAAAAAGTATCGTACATTTATTTTACAAACCCTAGATTTCAACAAAAACTTTACACATATTTATAGTGAATAAAGTTAATATCCTTTTTCATTTGGTATACTTAAATACATAAATTCGTATTGGAACCCCTTGCATTTGTTTTCATAAATATTTTCAAGGAGCTAGCATTTCACCTACACCTTTTTCCCCTTCAAACATTTTATGGCTCTCAACAACGACACATCATTCGTCATCCACCAAATGCTTGATGATAATAACTTCCATGATTTTTATTTCTATCCCCAAACAGATATAAATCAGCTTTTGAATAAGCAAGCCAATGATCTACTTTTGACCCCAATGTACTTTTAAGCTTTAGGATAAGCTCTTGCCAAACAAAAGGGAACAACAGACCCTTGGAAAGTACCTCAAACACTTCCTGTCAACTACAAATACACATCTCCTTCGGAAGAAGGAAATTAATTGCAAATGTTATCATTTTTTGCTTGACTACGACGCCCTAAAGCAACGACGCAACATGTATTGCGGAAGGATCCAATATATACACGCAAAGAGCATACCCCCTACACACACACACATCCACACAATCCGGGTGGAAGGATGTGGAAAATGATGATGGAACACAGTGACCTAAGAGAATGACTAAAGCATGCTGATATCCCATAAAGATGACGATGAAGTGCAAGAAAACAAGACCCTTTTTATGAATTGCACATAAATCTAAAAAAAATCCTCTTTGCTTACAATCTCTGGTTAGCGCTTTGCTCAAATACAAAAAAAAATGCAGGAAACTCTAACATTCTATGGGGAAGCGGGTAAATGGGAAGATAGAGCACAGAAATTATGAAAAATGTGAATAGCAACAATTGCACTTGAGCATTGTGTTTATAATTAAGCCATACATTATTAAAGTTGTTAACTAAAAATGCATCATCATTCACCACTGCAAATACCTAATACTCAAACTATTTACGTAAAGGATATGCGCGCAAATGAAACCATTTGTTGGGGGAACTATGACAAAGGAAGGGAAAGGGACATTCGGCAGAATTTTAGAATATTAGAATATTTGCTTAATTTTAGAATATTTTGATGTTTGATGGTTCGATTGGCAGCCGTCACATTCGAGTCAAAAATAATCTACCAAATTTTGAAGAAAATTTTACCAAAAAACTACCAATCGAAAAAGTCTTGTTTCCAATTTTTTTTAATTTGTAATATTATTTCCATAGAAAATTTTGCCAATATTTTATTTCTATAGAAAATTTTTACAAAATTTTATTTCTATAGAAAATTTTGTCAAAGTTTTATTTCTTTCGACATTTTATTAAAATTTTATTTCATTGTTGTTGTTTTTTTGATTTCAGCTTAACCCTAGCTTAGGCGCCAATGTTTTTCAACATTATCTGCCACTATTTACTTATGTAAATATTTTGTTTCTTTTGTTATTTTTAACTTCATAACGCTTTTTTATGTTTGTTTTGCATTCTGATATTCGCTACAGAAAAAATATTGTTGTTTTTGAACATTATCTGTTCGACATTATTGAAATCGGTTCAGAGTTAGATATAGCTCCCATATATATATTTCGCCCGATGTACGCCCATATTACCACAGACGCCAAAGCTTTGCTCCGATCTACGTGATATTTTGCACAGGGAGTAAAATTAATATTCTTACTATGCATGCCAAATTTGGTTGAAATCGGTTCAGATTTAGATATCGCTCCCACATATATATTTACGCCCGATTTATACAGATATGGCCACAGAAGTTTAAATTTTATTCCGATTTACGTTAAATTTTGCACAGGATATATACTTACCATTCTTACTATGCATGCCAAATTTGGTTTAAATCGGTTAAGATTTAGATATAGCTCCCATGTATATCTTTAGTCCGATTTATACTCATTTGACCACGGAGGCCAAATTTTACTCCGATTTAGATGAGAATGAAGTGGGTGAATATCATATGAAAAACGACGGTGAACTATCTGAATTAGACAGGTAGCAATTTTTGGTTAGTAAAAACGGATTTAAATTGGATAAAAATACTCAATGGAGAGAAAACATGAAATTTTTCGTGAATCTTGTTTTAACGGCTCTCAACCAATTACAAAAAAAAAAACAAGTATATACGGCCGTAAGTTCGGCCAGGCCGAATCTTATGTACCCTCCATCATGGATTGCGTAGAAACTTCTACGAAAGACTGTCATCCACAATCGAATTACTTAGGTTGTGGTATCATATACTATCACCACGTAACAAATTTCAAGCAGATCGGAAGAATTTTGCTTCTCCAAAAGGCACCGGAGGTCAAATCTGGGGATCGGTTTATATTTTTTATTATATATAATTATGGACTGATATGAACCAATTCCTGCATGGTTGTTGGATACCATATACTAATATCAGGTACCAAATTTCAACCGAATGGGAAGAATTTTGCTCTCCCAACGGGCTCTGGAGGTCAAATCTGGGGATCGGTTTATATGGGGCCTATATATAATTATGGAACGATACCGACCAATTTTTGCATGGGAGTTTGAGGCCATATGTTAACACCACGTACCAAATTTCAACTGAATCAGATGAATTTTGGTCTTCCAAGAGGCTCCGGAGGTCAAATCTGGTGATCGGTTTATATGGGGGCTATATATAATTATGGACCGATGTGGACCAATTTTTGCATGGTTGTTAGAGACCATATACTAACATCATGTACCAAATTTCAGCCGGATCGGATGAAATTTGCTTCTCTTAGAGGCCTCGCAAGCCAAATCGGGGGATCGGTTTATATGGGGGCTATATATAATTAAGGACCGATGTGGACCAATTTTTGCATGGATGTTGGAGACCATATACTAACACCATGTACCAAATTTCAGCCGGATCGGATGAAATTTGCTTCTCTTAGAGGCCTCGCAAGCCAAATTTGGGGGTCCGTTTATATGGGGGCTATACGTAAAAGTGGACCGATATGGCCCATTTTCAATAGCATCCGACCTACATCAATAACAACTACTTGTGCCAAGTTTCAAGTCGATAGCTTGTTTCGTTCGGAAGTCAGCGTGATTTCAACAGACGGACGGACGGACGGACGGACATGCTCAGATCGACTCAGAATTTCACCACGACCCAGAATATATATACTTTATGGGGTCTTAGAGCAATATTTCGATGTGTTACAAACGGAATGACAAAGTTAATATACCCCCCATCCTATGGTGGAGGGTATAAAAACAAATTGAGCATTGTAGACACATTATCGGTGAACCTATACAATCGTTGGCTATTTCTTTTATGCCTGATGAAGGTGATAGAGGATATTCAAAAGTAAAAACCGCTTGTTATATGTGCTACCATGAGAAAAAAGGAAGCGTCCTACAAGGCAAAAATGTTGGCAATGTAAAAAACCAGTCTTTGTGGAGCACAGCTGAATGTAAACCAAATTGACCAAAATATATATTTTTTAAGTTTTTATTTCCTCTTCTTTTATTTGTATTATTTTCATATGAAATAATTCAAAACAAATCAACTAAAAGTATCTTAAACCACAATATTTCCATTTGTAATAAATAGTGGTAGATTTTGAAGAAAAATACAAAAATGTATTGAAAAATTGCTATATAGTAAAAAATAATTTTTAATTTGTACATATTATGAAAGAGCACGAAAAATTAGCCACTGAGTCCAAATTTCATAAAAATCGGATAAATATTGCTGAAATGGCAAGAGTGTCAAGAATGAAATATTTACATGTGTATATAGTACCAAAGCTAAGGTTAAAACCACACATTGACTAAACTACAAGTGTAGCTTAGCCAATAGAGGAAAATAATGTTTTTCAAATTTATTTGGGCAAAGCCCTATAGACTGCAAGATGGTTGGATGGACGCACGTTTCGGAATTACCACATTCCACATCAGCATCCTCTACTTGCAGCAAAATGTCATTTCTATAGAAATTTTTTACAAAATTTTATTTCTGTAGAAAATTTAAATTTTTTGTTGGGTTTAATAAACTGCCTGAATTTATTCTGATAATTGGTTGATAGTTTTGCTGCAAGTAGAGGATGCTGATGAGGAATGTGGTAATTCCGAAAAGTGCGTCCATCCAACCAGCTTGCAGTCTATAGGGCTTTGCCCAAATAAATTTGACAAACATTCTTTTCCTCTGTTGGTTAAGCTACACTTGTAGTTTAGTCAATGTATGGTTTTAAGCTGCTATAAAAAACAACAACAATTTAAACAAAATTTTATTTCTGTAGAAAATTTAAACAAAATTTTATTTCTGTAGAAAATTTAGTCAAAATGTCATTTCTATAAAACAAATTTGCTATAACTTTATTTCTATCGAAAATTTGGGAAAATATTATTTCTATAGAAAATTTTGTCAACATTTTGTATGTATAGAACATTTTGTCAAAGTTTTATTTCTGTAGAAAATTTTGTCAACATTTTATTTCTATAAAAATTTCGTCAAAATTTTATTTCTATAGAAAATTTTGTCAAATTGTTATTTCGAAATTTGACAAAGTTTTATATTTCTTTAGAAAACGTTGTCAAAATTTTATTTCTATAATTTGTTTCTATAGAACGTTTTGTCACCATTTTGTTTCTTTAGAAAATTTTGTCAAAATTTTATTTTTATAGAAAATGTAATTTCTATAGAAAATTTTGTCAATTTTTTTTATAGAAAACTTTGTCAAAATTTTATTTCTATAGAAAATTTTGTCAAAATTTTATTTCTATAGAAAATTTTGTCAAAATTTTATTTCTATAGAAAATTTTGTCAAAATTTTATTTCTATAGAAAATTTTGTGAAAATTTTATTTCTATAGAAAATGTTGTCAAAATGTTGTTTCTATAGAAAATTTTGTCAAAGTTTTATTTCTGTAAAAAATTTCGTCACCATTTTATTTCTATAGAAAATGTTGTCAAAATTTTATTTCTATAGCAAATGTTGTCAAAATTTTATTTCTATAGAACATTTCGTCAAATTGTTATTTTTATAAAACTGATTTACTATAATTTTACTTCTATAGAAAATTTTGTCAACATTTTGTTTCTATAGAAAATTTTGCCAAATTTTTATTTCTATAGAAAATTTTGTCAATGTTTTATTTCTGTAGAAAATTTTGTCAAAATTTTATTTCTATAGAAAATTTCGGCAACATTTTATTTCTATAAAAAATTTTATAAATATTTTATTTCTATAGAAAATTTTGCCAGATATACCTCATAAACCTTTTTTCGGAAGGTTGAAATGTGGTTCACCTTGGGTTTATTGAACTGCCTGAATTTATTCTGATGATTGGTTGATAGTTTTGCTGAAAGTAGAGGGTGCTGATGAGGAATGTGGTAATTCCGAAACGTGCGTCCACCCAACCATCTTGCAGTCTATAATAAATTTGACAAACATTCTTTTCCTCTGTTGGTTAAGCTACACTTGTAGTTTAGTCAATGCATGGTTTTAAGCTGAAATCAAAAACAACAACAAAATTTTATTTCTATAGAAAATTATGTCAACATTTTACTTCTGTAGACAATTTTGTCAAAATTTTATTTCTATAGAAAATTTTGTCAAAATTTTATTTCTATAGAAAATTTTGTCAACATTTTTTTCTATAGAAAATTTTGTCAAAATTTTTTTTATATAGAAAATTTTGTCAAAATGTTATTTCCATAGAGTATTTTGTCAAAATTTTATTTCTATAGAAAATTTTTACAAAATTTTATTTCTATAGAAAATATTTACAAAATTTTATTTCTGTAGAAAGTTTTGTGAAAATTTTATTTGCATAGAAAATTTTGTTTATAGAAAAATTTGTCAAAATTTTATTTCTATAGAAAAATTTGTCAAAATTTTGTTTCTATCGAAAATTGTGCCAAATTTTTGTTTCTATAGAAAATTTTGTCAAAGTTTTATTTTTGTAGAAAATTTTGTCAAATTTTTTTTTCTATAGAAAATTTTATTTCCATAGAAAATTTTGTCAAAATGTTAATCTATAGAAAATGTTTACAAAATTTTATTTCTATAGAAACTTTTGTGAAAATTTTATTTTCATAGAAAATTTTGTACAAGTTTTATTCCTATAGAAATTTTTTTCCAACATTTTATCTCTATAGATTTTTTGTTTTCAAAATTTTATTTCTATAAGAAATTATATAAAAAAAAGAAATTATTTCTATAAGAAAAAAAAAATTAAAAATGTCTATTGAATTTTTCTGTGAAATTTTTTTTTTTTTCAACATTTTGTTAATTTTTTTTTCTAAAAAAAATTTTGTTAAAATTTTGTCCTTTGTTTTTGGAAAATCAGATAAAAAAGGTAGCTTACATGCACTCAATAAAAAAATAAGTAAAAACCAGAACTAAATTTCATCTTGAATTTTTTATTCGTATTCCTTATTGTTCCGGACACTAATAAAACCATAACGCCATAGCCTCTTTAATAGATCTAATTGTGCAGATTTTATTTTCTTCAGCTTAACTAATCCACTTGGCACAATCTAATCACCTATTGTTCCACAACCTAATCCGGCAAACGTATAAAGTCTATCGAGACATGGGACCCCGTTTAAATGCCACAAAGATGTTTATTGTACGAGTATTCTTGGAAAGATGATTATTGTAATGCCATAACATTGTCTGCTCCACCTTATGTATGTAGCCCTGGGTAAGAGCGTTCTGGTGATACTATTCTTTCATGTCTTCAAAGTTTTTCGCTTCGCTTTTTGTTGTCTTTAAAGGATTTTCAAAAATATTAACACTTGAGCATGTATGCTCCATTTCCTGAGTGCAATTAGACGACTATGGTTTTGTAATGCAAAAATATGTAGAAGACCCCAAAGGAAGCACCGAACCAGGCAATCATCGAACAGAACACTAAGATTTTGCTCTAAATTTTTTTGTAAAGACAAAAAAAAAATAAAAGAAACAATGGTAAAAGGAAAAACACAACAAAAGCCTGGCATTATCGGGACTTTTCAAATCAAGCGTCGCCAGCACAACAAAGAAGTAGAGGAAGAAAACGGGAACAAAACAACGGAGTCTAATAAAAGGAGGATATAACCACCAGCCACCATCGCTATGAACACACTCATCGCCGTGACTGGTATTAGGATTCATTTGTTTTTAGGTTTTTGTTTTAGCCATTAGCGTTATTATCATAAAGATTATGATTATTGTTATTGTCCCAGGCCGAGTCGAGTCATCGTAATCCTTTTCTCTCCCACTCTCTATTGTGGTGGGGGGATCACTATATGGGACAATGCATTGGGCTTGCATGTAGAGTTCATTTCTGGCGGAAGTCAAATAAAGAGCATGCTGCTGGTATTCCATGGCAAGTCATGTGTGGTATCTTTAAGGCTGGCTTCAAACAATAGGCCTTCGTTTAGAGAGAGGGAGATTGAGAGGTAGAGAGCAGGCAAGATGAATTGTATTTCTAATTAAAACCAATTGTATTTGGTATTTGCTTAAGTGCGAACAAGTGTAATTGTGTTTGATTGAATGAACTATTGTGTGTATGTGCGACAATCCTGCATCTTAAAATTTACTTTAATCCTTATAAGGGGTTTTTGGTTTCAGTGTGCAAAATATAGGAGTCTACGAGAGAGAGAGAGAAAATTGGGTACAAACTTTTTCAATCTGTTTTCAAAGCATTGAAATATTGATGAAAGACCTTCGAGCAAAAAAAAAATTGGAAGTTCTTCCCAAGACATTATCCTTTCCTTCCTAATACATTATCGTAGCAAAATGAAGCCAATTCTCAAATACTCAAACAAGAATCTAGGGCTGTAAGTTCCGCTAGTCCAAGTCTTATGTACATTCAAAAATAGCGAACCATATATTCCAATAAAGTCAAGTTAACTCTATTTTAGTTCATGGAATTATTATGTTTTGAGAAAGTTTTCTTGAATTCAATAATTTTTTGCGTACGTTACCCAGCAAAAAAGCGTTGCCAAAAAGTAGTGAATATGTTATTTTTGGATCCGGAAGTGGGGCAAACTTAGCGCAGAAACGATGAATTTAACATGGGCTTGTTATAGGATGTATGTCCACCATTTTAACAGCCGTTGCACTGAATTTGTATCACTTCTTAACCCTTTCACTACCGATGTCCACTACAGAGGACATGCGAAAACGACTCCAAACTCTAACTCCCTACTTAGTTTTGATTTATTTCTCGATGATATTTTAAAGTAGAGACTCTTATCTAAATAATCTGTAAATATTTTCCATATTACTGTGCACTAACATGTATTTTCATAACATTTCTTGACAACAATGTTGAGACAATTTTTCTACAGTACGTCTCTATTAAATGGGTATTCATATAAAAACTATAGTCTATATGATTTCAGATTCTTTTTTTTTTTTTTTCAACACTTTAACAGATATTACAGGTCAAAAGGCGTTTAAGTTCTTATGACCATTCGCTCACAACTCAATAATTAATTTTTCAGAACAAACACATATAACAGGCAAAATATCGTTTAATATCTTGTGACCATTTGGCCACAATTCAATAATTAAGTTTTCAGAACAAACACATATAACTTTATAAATAATTGAAGTAGGCCTTCCAAATTGCAATATTTTTTCTACATGCACTGAAAAAAATATTGTCGTGAGGTCAAATATTCATGTCTTTAAAATACGAATGCAAATTTTGGTTAGCATGGAATATTCATTTCTCTAATATAAAGTTTTTTTTTTCATTGTCCAAAAGTCGATAAACTTTTCAATGATGTCGTATTGTCCTTATAATTAAGTGATTTCAATTAAAAATGGGTATTATAGCATGGGCTAAGGTCAACTTGACTTTAATAATTCAGAAAAATTCTTTAATTTTAATGAAATTGTCTTTCAATTTGTTGTCTTTTTGCATTTTGACTAAAGGCAAAAAATCGTTCAAATATAGGATGTGTTTTTCAACACTTTATTTTAAAGACGTTTTTTACTTAGCATAATTTCTACTGGAAGTCGAGTCTTAGTTTGGAAAATAAAGTAGTCGTCAACTCGTTTTTAAAGGTCTTTGATAGCATATGAAGAAAAAAACCTGAAAAAACGAAAAATTAAAATTTGTTCCTAGAAGCAAGTACACAAAACCCAAATTTAAAAGAGAATTGTGTCTTAAAAGTATCCTTACTTGTATTCTCCGCTTTTTTGGCTCGGAATCAATACCAAAATTTTGTAAAGTAAAGATAAAATCTTTAGAAGCGGGCATGTTTTTTTTCAGTGTGCTGTTAGTAGAAGTCGAAGCAGAGGAAAAATGAAAGTTTTTAACATTAGGTTTAACTGGGTAGTGAAAAGGTTAATGTGTGATTCGAATTAAGTGTTTTGGAAACTTTTTGAATTAAAAAATTGTAATATTTTGCCAAATAAATAATTTTAAAAATTTTTTTATGATATGACAAACGTTAGAATGCATAAATTCTAACTTTTACTTTCAAAAATCCGTAATTTTTCTAGATTTTTTTAGATTCAGCATTTTTTTCGACAAAATTTTAATAATATGTATCACTTTATTAATTCTTACTCTGTTTTCAGCCTAGTTAAAAAAAGTTAAAACTACCCATTACAAATAATGAAAAAAGCGAGTTATAAAAAATTCAATTAAAAGAGGACATTTTTGGAAGATCTTTTAAAGTTGTGCCTTTGGAACTTCAAATTTTTTTTTGGTAGTTAAATGAACTATAACAAGTAAGGAAAGTCTAAAGTCGGGCTGGCCGACTATATTATACCCTGCACCACTTTGTAGATCTAAATTTTCGATACCATATCACATCAGTCAATATATAAAGGTTTGTCACAAATGCACACATTTTAATATCACTCGATCTGGACAGAATTTGATAGACTTCTACAAAATCTATAGACTCAAAATTTATGTCGGCTAATGCACAATTTTAGTAAAAAAATATGGGAAACATTTAAATCTGAAGCAATTTTAAGGAAACTTCGCAAAAACTTATTTATGATTTATCGCTCGATATATATATGTATTAGAAGTTTAGGAAAATTTGAGTCATTTTTACAACTTTTCGACTAAGCAGTGGCGATTTTACAAGGAAAATGTTGGTATTTTGATCATTTTAGTCGCAATCAGAAAAACATATATATGGGAGCTATATCTAAATCTGATTCGATTTCAACCAAATTTGGCACGCATAGCTACAATGCTCATTCTACTCCCTGTGCAAAATTTCAACTAAATCGGAGCACAAAATTGGCCTCTGTGGACATATGAGTGTAAATCGGGCGAAAGCTCTATATGGGAGAAATATCTAAATCTGAACCGAGTTCAACCAAATTTGGCACGCATAGCTACAATGGCAATTCTACCCCCTGTGCAAAATTTCAATTAAATCGGAGCACAAAATTGTCCTCTGTGGTCATATGAGTGTAAATCGGGCGAAAGCTATATATGGGAGCTATATCTAAATCTGAACCGATTTCAATAAAATTTGACACACTTGACTATAGTACTAATTGTTCTTCTTGTGCAAAATTTTAAGCAAATTAGGGTAAAACTCTGGCTTCTGGGGCCATATAAGTCCATATCGGGCGAAATATATATATGGGAGCTATATCTAAATCTGAGCCGATTTCTTCCAAAATCAATAGGGTTCTATTCTGAGCCAAGATACATACTTGTGCCAAATTTGAAGTCGATTGAACTAAAACTGGGATCTAGACTTTGTTTACAAAAATGTGTTCACGGACAGACGGACATGGCTATATCGACTCAGGAGCCCACCCTGAGCATTTTTGCCAAAGACACCATGTGTCTATCTCATCTCCTTCTGGGTGTTGCAAACATATGCACTAACTTATAATACCCTGTTTCACAGTATGGCGCAGGGTATAAAAAGGGAAAAATTTTATACAAATGAAGCATAAAGATTTACTAAATTCGTACCTCCCAAAGTTCACAATGTCTTAATATTTGTAAATTTTACTAATAATTTTTGCAATTTTAACTCCAATTTACACGTGATTTTTACCGTATAATTTTTTCTTGTTTAGTTTTCTTCTTTTTGTGTCGTTAACATTGAATATTCAATCCGCTATCAAAAAAATTCGGGCATTAGAAGGCTAAATTAACTGAAATATTATTAACTGACATTTGTTTGTACGTGAATATCTTTATTAATATACCGGAAAAATAGAATGAAAATTCGATAAAGGAGATCTGTATTCTAATTTTAATTTTAAAGATCCTACATTTAAAGCCAGATAGGTCACAAAAATATTTACTTATTTCAAAGAACACGCATCTTTGGCACGGATTCAATACCAAAATCCTTAAAGGATGGTCGAAGTCTGTTTTTTTTTTTTTTTTGAGTGTGGTAAGGTCACAGTTTTTTTAGTGTTCCATCCACCATGGATTGCGTGGAAAGTTCTACTAAAGACTGTCATTCACAATCAAATTATTTGTGGTAACACTTAACCGATGAGAGGAAATCTTTAAACTTCTTACCTAGTCTTCTAAATTATAAATTTGTCCATATAGACGAAAAATGCGGATTTCAACAGCTTTATAAGTCAATTCAGATATTGATAGGTTTATATAGAATAGTATATAAAAAATTATAAGCCGATTCGAACCAATTTCCTCACGGTAATTAGAGAGCAAAATTTCAATCAAAATAAAATCTGTGGATCGGTTTATATATGGGGGCCATGTATAATTATGGGACTACATCGGCCAATTTCTGCATAGTTGTTAGAGGCCATAGGTAAAATATTCGTATCAAATTTCAACTGAATCGAATGGAATTTTTTGCCCCAAGATGCTCCGCAAGCCATATCTGGGACTAGGTTTATATTGACCGATATGGATTAATTTTCGCATAGTTGTCAAAGGCCACAGAATAAGACTCCGAACACAATTTTCGGATCGGATGAAATTTGCTCCTTTAAGAAGCTCCGCAAATCAAATTATTTATGTATCGTTATGGTCCAATTTGTGTATGGTTGTTAGAGCTTAACTATATACTAGCATCGCGTATCATATTTCAATCGGATTGGAGAAAATTAGGTCATCCAAGGGATTTCGTAAACCAATTCTGGGGTTTGGTTTATATGAGCTCTATACCCCAAAAATGGTCCAATAAGGCTCATTTGCCATTTCGTTCAACCTACATCTCCGACTTTCAAGTGGTAGTAGCGAGCATCCTTTTGAGGTATGAGAACAAGAAAAAGTCGCTGGGGGCCAGATCTGGAGAATAAGGTGGGTGGGGAAGCAATTCGAAGCCCAATTCATGAATTTTTGCCATCGTTCTCAATGACTTGTGGCACGGTGCGTTGCCTTGGTGGAACAACACTTTTTTCTTCTTCATATGGGGCCGTTTTGCCGCGATTTCGACCTTCAAACGCTCCAATAACGCCATATTAGAGTCACTGTTGATGGTTTTTCCCTTCTCAAGATAATCGATAAGAATTATTCCATGCGCATCCCAAAAAACAGAGGCCATTACTTTACCAGTGGATTTTTGAGTCTTTCCACGCTTCGGAGACGGTTCACCGGTCGCTGTCCACTCAGCCGACTGTCGATTGGACTCAGGAGTTTAGTGATGCAGCCATGTTTCATCCATTGTCACATATCGACGGAAAAACTCGGGTGTATTACGAGTTAACAGCTGCAAACACCGCTCAGAATCATGAACACGTTGTTGTTTTTGATCAAATGTGAGCTCGCGCGGCACCCATTTTGCACAGAGCTTCCGCATATCCAAATATTGATGAATGATATGACCAACACGTTCCTTTGATATCTTTAAGGCCTCTGCTATCTCGATCAACTTCATTTTACGGTCATTCAAAATCATTATGTGGATTTTTTGATGTTTTCGGGCGTCCACTGCGTTCACCGTCCTCCGTGCTCATTTCACCACGCTTGAATTTTGCATACCAGTCAATTATTGTTGATTTCCTTGGGGCAGAGTCCAGAAACTCATTATCAAGCCAAGTTTTTTTCCCCTTCAGAAAACAGTATTTTATCAAAACACGAAATTCACTATTTTTCCATTTTTTTCACAATAACAAAAGTTGCTTCACAAAAGACGCTCTATCTCACAAACTAATTGACTTACAGACGTCAAATTTTGACACGAATCATTTGAAGGTTGGTACTATACACGCTCACAAAAAATCGCTTCTGTAACATATACTCCCAAACATATTTTGCTTCAAGCATATACATTTTTGGGTATTGCCCAAACATTTATATGTTTGATATCTTCCAATATATAATATGTTTGAAAGCATATTGGTCTAAACAATATATGTTTGGGTAGTCTAAGTTCCAAACATTTTGTATTTTAGCATCCAAATTCAATAACGTTGTCTTCCAAAAAACAATATGTTATTATGTGAACATATAATATGTTTGGAAGCATTTTGCACCCAAAAATATTATATGCTTAAAAAAAATTCTCCCAAACAATATTGTGCTCAAAATTTTATTTATTTATTTATATATTTACAATCATAATGAATTATGAAAATAAACAGGTAACATAGGTGCTAACAACATAGGTTTTCGACCTGAATGCTCAAAATTTTGTTTCTGCCTAATTATATATTCCCTCACATCTTTCTCACTTCCACGAGATTTTTTAGTTCTTAGCACCTTTTTCTGTAATACAAACATTGTAGAAGAAATTATTCAATTTTATGATTTTTTTTTTATTTTAATTTTACCTTTTGCCGGACGGGGATTCGAACAGCGGACCACACAGTTTGTAAGGATCAAAGAAGTAGCTGATCAATTGCCCAAGGAAAAATAAAATGTTAATTTTGTAATAACAAGCAACAACCACCAACTTAATTCAATATCGCTCCCTGTTAAATAGCGCTCCAAGCTACTAAACACATATATGTTTATAAGCTATTTCTAAATTAATATATGTTTGCATCCAAGCATATTATATTTAAAAACATTTTATGTCCCAAACATAATATGTTCTAACATATTAACATATATGTCCCAAACATGTTATGCTAGTTTATGAACATTATATACTTGCACTCAAAAATATTGTGTTTAAAAATTTGTGTTCCAAACATATAATGTTTATAGCCAAACATATGAAAAACAGTCTTTTTCATCCGTGTAAAAATCATATGCATCTATGTGTCTGACCGGCCAACCTGTTATTACAAGTAAACCTTGATCTGGTCGACCAGGGAAGATTGGCCGTCCTTTGGAGAAGACAATTCTGCGAATTCTCAATACATATCTTAAAATTATTGCGTTTGTAATTGCTACACATTTCAAGTGAATCAGTTTAGTAAGTCTACTTTTGGAATAGTAAATATTTTCGTATAATTCTTTTCTCCAAACGACGGCCAATCTTCCTTGAACGCCCTGATCATGGCTTAAGTGCAATAACTTTTTTTTTTTTTTTTTGAATACCTGATTTTTGATATTTCAGAAAAAGTTTCCAGATCAATTTCGCAGTTCAATTAAAATTGTTTTAATGTTCATCGACATTTCCCTAATTTTCCTTATTATAACTATTTATATCTACAACTTTCTTTGCCAATCGAAGGCATTATCAAAGCTGGAAGTTTCCTGCAGGGTTCTCTGTTTTTTGAGCGTAAATATTAGTAAACTTGGTTGATCTCAATTATTTATGTGCAAGCAGTTTATATATTTTTGGTTTATATATTCCCAAAAAAGGCCTTCTATTAGACTTGTTATCCCTTGTATTTTTCACTTGATTACTGTTATTGGATATGTGTGTGTGTGTGTGTGTTTGTATTGGTATCACTACTATCTTAACTCAAGATCATAAGTGTTTTGAGGTTGTTTTAACGTGAAAAATGTCGGACGATTCTCTTCAAGAGCAACATCTCTACTATGGCAAAAACCAAAATAAGGAGTACTCATGACACTCAGATGCGTTGTCGAGTCGGTCGCTTGGATGCTGAGTTTGAGTGTGCAACAATGCATTGTTGGCTGTCGTTAGAACATATTTTCTTTGGTCTAAAAGAGGGGCACAAGAGTCATTTAAAAGTCAAGCAACTTTCTTATGAGTTTTGTTTTCAAGTTTCTGGTGGTGTTGTTGTTTTGCTCTTTAATAGGGGCCCAGTTGATGGAAATCGCAAATTACAGACACCATGGGGTGTATGGAAAATGATAAGAGAAAAATACAAGAACTTCACATGTGAAATTTAGTAACTATAACATTTGCAAGTTAGTATAATATTTAGAATATTGTTAATATATATTTAATTATCGAAACTCTAAGAATGTTTATAAGGACATTCATATACAATCAAACCTCTCTGAAGTGGACCCCACTGTCACCAAAATGGGCTACATAGAAAAAAAATGTTTTATAGGATGTTTGCAATAAAAATAATTTGGACTATCTTGTGGAAATATGCATGTTTTATTTGTGTATAGATTTTTTAGTTCACTTATAGATATAATATACACCAACAATTGTTGAAGCAAAGGAAATTTTTATACCCTCCACCATAGGATGGGGGTATATTAACTTTGTCATTCCGTTTGTAACACATCGAAATATTGCTCTAAGACCCCATAAAGTATATATATTCTGGGTCGTGGTGAAATTCTGAGTCGATCTAAGCATGTCCGTCCGTCCGTCCGTCTGTCCGTCTGTCCGTCTGTCCGTCTGTCCGGCTGTCCGTCCGTCTGTGGAAATCACGCTAACTTCCGAACGAAACTAGCTATCGACTTGAAACTTGGCGCAAGTAGTTGTAATTGATGTAGGTCGGATGGTATTGAAAATGGGCCATATCGGCCCACGTTTACGTATAGCCCCCATATAAACCGATCCCCAAATGTGGCTTGCGGAGCCTTCCGGAGCAGCAAAATTCATCCGATCCGGTTGAAATTTGGTACGTGGTCTAAGTATACGGTCTCTAACAACCATGCAAAAATTGGTCCATATCGGTCCATAATTATATATAGCCCCCATATAAACCGATCCCCAGATTTGACCTCCGGAGCCTCTTGGAGGGGCAAAATTCATCCGATCCGGTTGAAATTTGGTACCTGATGTTAGTATACGGTCTCTAACAGCCATGCAAAAATTGGTCCATATCGGTCCATAAATATATATAGCTCCCATATAAACCGATCCCCAGATTTGACCTCCGGAGCCTCTTGGAGGAGCAAACTTCATCCTACCCGATTGAAATTTGGTACGTGGTGTTAGTATATGGTCTCTAACAACCATGCAAAAACTGGTCCATATCGGTCCATAATTATATATAGCTCCCATATAAACCGATCCCCAGATTTGACCTCCGGAGCCTCTTGGAGGGGCAAAATTCATCCGATCCGTTTGAAATTGGGTACCTGATGTTAGTATACGGTCTCTAACAAGCATGCAAAAATTGGTCCATATCGGTCCATAATTATATATAGCTCCCATATAAACCGATCCCCAGATTTGAACTCTGGAGCCTCTTGGATGAGCAAAATTCATCCGATCCAATTGAAATTTAGTACGTGGTGTTAGTATATGGTCTCTAACAACCATGCAAAAATTGTCAAATTTTATTACTATAGAAAGTTTTGTCAAAATTTCATTTCTATAGAAAGTTTTGTAAAAAGTTTATTTCTATAGCAATGTTTGTCAACATTTTATTACCATAGAAAATTTTGTCAAAATTTTATTTCTATAGAAAATTTTGTAACAAATTTATTTCTGTAGAAAATTTTGTCAACATTTTATTTCTATAAACAATTTTGTCAACATTTTATTTCTATAGAAAATTTTGTCAAAATTTCATTTCTATAGAAAATTAAGTTAAAACTTTATTTCTAAAGAAATTTTGTTAAAATTTTATTTCTATAGAAAATTTTTCAACATTTAATGTCTATAGAAATTTTTGTCAAACTGTTTTTCTATAGTAAATTTGGTCAAAATTTTTTTTTTTCTATAGAAAATTTCGTTAAAATTTGATTTGTATAATTATATATAGCTCCCATATAAACCGATCCCCAGATTTGAACTCTGGAGCCTCTTGGATGAGCAAAATTCATCCGATCCAATTGAAATTTAGTACGTGGTGTTAGTATATGGTCTCTAACAACCATGCAAAAATTGGTCCATATCGGTCCATAATTATATATAGCCCCCATATAAACCGATCCCCAGATTTGTCCTCCGGAGCCTCTTGGAGGAGCAAAAGTCATCCGATGCGGTTAAATTTGGTACATTTCGTTAGTATATGGCCTCTAACAGCCATGTAAAAATTGTCAAATTTTATTACTATAGAAAGTTTTGTCAAAATTTCATTTCTATAGAAAGTTTTGTAAAAAGTTTATTTCTATAGCAATGTTTGTCAACATTTTATTACCATAGAAAATTTTGTCAAAATTTTATTTCTATAGAAAATTTTGTAACAAATTTATTTCTGTAGAAAATTTTGTCAACATTTTATTTCTATAAACAATTTTGTCAACATTTTATTTCTATAGAAAATTTTGTCAACATTTTATTTCTATAGAAAATTTTGTCAAAATTTTATTGCTATAGAAAATTTTGTCAACATTTTACTTTCATAGAAAATTTTGTCAACATTTTATTTCTATAGAAAATTTTGTCAAGTTTTTATTTCTATAGAAAATTTTGTCAAAATTTTATTTCTATAGAAAATGTTGTCAAACTGAATTATATACGTATTTAATCGGCCTTTTTTATACCCTCCACCATAGGATGGGGGTATATTAACTTTGTCATTCCGTTTGTAACACATCGAAATATTGCTCTAAGACCCCATAAAGTATATATATTCTGGGTCGTGGTGAAATTCTGAGTCGATCTAAGCATGTCCGTCCGTCTGTCCGTCTGTCCGGCTGTCCGTCCGTCTGTGGAAATCACGCTAACTTCCGAACGAAACTAGCTATCGACTTGAAACTTGGCACAAGTAGTTGTTATTGATGTAGGTCGGATGGTATTGAAAATGGGCCATATCGGCCCATGTGTACGTATAGCCCCCATATAAACCGATCCCCAAATTTGGCTTGCGGAGCCTTCCGGAGCAGCAAAATTCATCCGATCCGGTTGAAATTTGGTACGTGGTCTAAGTATACGGTCTCTAACAACCATGCAAAAATTGGTCCATATCGGTCCATAATTATATATAGCCCCCATATAAACCGATTCCCAGATTTGACCTCCGGAGCCTCTTGGAGGGGCAAAATTCATCCGATCCGGATGAAATTTGGTACCTGATGTTAGTATACGGTCTCTAACAACCATGCCAAAATTGGTCCATATCGGTCCATAAATATATATAGCTCCCATATAAACCGATCCACATCGGTCCATAATTATATATAGCCCCCATATAATCCGATCCCCAGACTTGGCTTGCGGAGCCTCTAATTGAAGCAAATTTTATCCGATCCGGCTGAAATTTGGTACGTGGTGTTAGTATATGGTCTCTAACAACCATGCAAAAACTGGTCCATATCGGTCCATAATTATATATAGCTCCCATATAAACCGATCCCCAGATTTGAACTCCGGAGCCTCTTGGAGGGGCAAACTTCATCCGATCCGTTTGAAATTGGGTACCTGATGTTAGTATACGGTCTCTAACAAGCACGAAAAAATTGGTCCATATCGGTCCATAATTATATATAGCTCCCATATAAACCGATCCCCAGATTTGAACTCTGGAGCCTCTTGGATGAGCAAAATTCATCCGATCCAATTGAAATTTAGTACGCGGTGTTAGTATACGGTCTCTAACAACCATGCAAAAATTGGTCCATATCGGTCCATAATTATATATAGCTCCCATATAAACCGATCCCCAGATTTGACCTCCGGAGCCTCTTGGAGGAGCAAAAGTCATCCGATGCGGTTGAAATTTGGTACATTTCGTTAGTATATGGCCTCTAACAGCCATGTAAAAATTGTCAAATTTTATTACTATAGAAAGTTTTGTCAAAATTTCATTTCTATAGAAAGTTTTGTAAAAAGTTTATTTCTATAGCAATGTTTGTCAACATTTTATTACCATAGAAAATTTTGTCAAAATTTTATTTCTAAAGAAAATTTTGTAAAAAATTTATTTCTGTAGAAAATTTTGTCAACATTTTATTTCTATAGACAATTTTGTCAACATTTTATTTCTATAGAACATTTTGTCAACATTTTATTTCTATAGAAAATTTTGTCAACATTTTATTTCTATAGAAAATTTTGTCAAAATTTTATTGCTATAGAAAATTTTGTCAACATTTTACTTCCATAGAAAATTTTGTCAACATTTTATTTCTATAGAAAATTTTGTCAAGTTTTTATTTCTACAGAAAATTTTGTCAAAATTTTATTTCTATAGAAAATTTTGTCAAACTGAATTATATACGTACTTAATCGGCCTTTTTTTGTTTAATATATACCCCATATGGACTAACTGACAATTTAGAAGACAGTGTTAAAAAGTTTTACGATACCTTGCCATCGGCAAGTGTTATCGCAACCCAAGTAATTCGATTGTGGATGACAGCCTTTAGTAGAAGTTCCTACGCAATCCATGGTGGAGGGTACATAAGATTCGGCCTGGCCGAACTTACGGCCGTATATACTTGTTTCATATTGGAGAGATTTTAAATAAAATTGGCTTTAATGCATTGGTGGGTTCTCTGCATTTTTCAGTGTATCCCTCAACCTTGTACATTCTGATGATTAGACATCTGCAATACTTAATTTTAAATTGGCATGGTATGTCTTTAAAATAAATATAAATATAAAGTTTTTTTTTTTTTTAACAAAAAAACAAGTATATACAGCAGTAAGTTCGGCCGGGCCGAATCTTATGTACCCACCACCATGAATCAAATATAATAGTTTACTTTCAGGGGGTTTGATGACAAATATTCTCCCAAGCAAATCAGTTCATCCAGTACCCTTCCCGAAGATAAATTTAAAGATTCTACCTATGAAGACCAAATCAAATTCTGGTTTTATAAGAACCAATTTTGTTTGAGTTGTAGAGAAATCATAAACATATCGTGCAAATGATGAAATAACGCCTTGATTTGAAATCTTGAATTCGTAGATTTTTACCGCCATTATTTAAATGATTACGAGAAGTAAAATCTTTCACTTTCAAGCACTTTTCATTTTCAGTGTGCCTGCTATACACTGAAAGAAGAGTTTTCTTTTCTGAGGAACGAAATTTTAGACAATCGTTGAATCGCTTATCAAACATTAGGATTAATTTGCTCTAAAAGAAATTCTTTATACAAAAGGGGATTTTTATACCCTCCACCATAGGATGGGGGTATATTAACTTTGTCATTCCGTTTGTAACACATCGAAATATTGCCCTAAGACCCCATAAAGTATATATATTCTGGGTCGTGGTGAAATTCTGAGTCGATCTGAGCATGTCCGTCCGTCCGTCTGTTGAAATCACGCTAACTTCCGAACGAAACAAGCTATCGGATAGAAACTTGGCACAAGTAGTTGTTATTGATGTAGGTCGGATGGAATGGGCCATATCGGTCCCATTCCAAATTTCATCCGATCCGGCTGAAATTTGGTACATGGTGTATATGGTCTCTAACAACCATGCAAAAATTGGTCCATATCGGTCCACTTTTACGTATAGCCCCCATATAAACGGACCCCCAAATTTGGCTTGCGATTGATCTAAGAGAAGCAAATTTCATCCGATTCGGCTGAAATTTGGTACATGGTGTAAGTATATGGTCTCTAACAACCATGCAAAAATTGGTCCATATCGGTCCATAATTACATATAGCCCCCATATAAACCGATCCCCCGATTTGGCTTGCGGAGCCTCTAAGAGAAGCAAATTTCATCCGATCCGGCTGAAATTTGGTACATGGTGTTGGTATGACCATGCAAAAATTGATCCATATCGGTCCATAATTATATATAGCCCCATATAAATCGATTCCCAGATTTGTCCTCCGGAGCCTCTTGGAGAAGCAAAATTCATCCGATCCGGTTGAAATTTGGAACATGGTGTTAGAATGTGGTCTCTATCAAACACGCAAGAATTGGTCCATATCGGTCCATAATTATATATAGCCCCCATATAAACCGTTCCCCAGATTTGATCTCCGGAGCCTCTTAGAGGAGCAAAATTCATCCGATCCGGTTGAAATTTGCAACGTGGTGTTAGTATAAGGCCGCTAATATCCATGCCAAAATTGGTCCATATCGGTCTATAGTTATATATAGCCAATCCCCAATATCACAAAAATTGGCCCATATCGGTTCATATTCATGGTTGCCACTCGAGCCAAAAATAATCTACCAAAATTTTATTTTTATGGAAAACATTGTCAAAATGTTATTTCTATAGAAAATTTTTTCCAAATTTTATTTCTATAGAAAATTTTTTCCAAATTTTACTTCTATAGAAAATGTTGTCAAAATTTTATTTTGTCAAAATTGTATTTCTATAAAAACTTTAAACTTAATTATATACGTATTTAATCGGCCTTTTTTAGTTTAATATATACTTTGTAATTTAGAAGACGGTGTTAGGACGTTTTAAGATACCTTGCCATCGGCAAGTGTTACCGCAACCCAAATAATTCGATTGTGGATGACAGTCTTCAGTAGAAGTTTCTACGTAATCCATGGTGGAGGGTACATAAGCTTCGGCCTGGCCGAACTTACGGCCGTATATACTTGTTTTTGTCTAAAATTTCATTCCGGAGGAAAACATTTTATTCTTCGGGTGTACCCTCAAGAGGAGAAATCGGTCTACATCGATATCTTAACAAATGGACGGTAAAAATAAATACGATAAAAATTTTTGAGTCGGGAGATCAGTCTATATGGGGATCATACCCATTTTCGGCAAACCTTTTGATGGTCCTAAAATACCTCTAGGGTTTCAAATTCAGGCAAAATGGATAAAAACTACGGATTTTAGAAGTCCAAGAAATAAAGTCGGGAGATCGGTCTATATGGGGGCTACACCAAAACATGGACCGATACTCACCATTTTTGGCACACCTCTTTATGGTTATAAAATACCTCTAGATTTTTAATTTCAGGCAAATTGGATAAAAACTACGATTTCTATAAGCCCAAGATCCCAAATCGGGAGGTCGTTTTATATGGGGACTATATGAAAACTTGAACCGATATAGCCCATCTTCGAACTTGACCTGCCTGCAAACAAAAAACGAATCTGTGCCAAATTTCAGGACGATAGCGCGATTATTGAAGACTGTAGCGAGATTACAACAGACAGACGGACATGCATATATCGTCTTAGAATTTCCCCCTGATCAAGAATATATATACTTTTATAATCGGAAATCTATATTACGATGTATTACAAACGGAATGACAAACTTATTATACCCCCATCACCATTCTATGGAGGTGGGTATAAAAATGTTCACTTGCACCCTCAAAAAAAATCGCTTCTTTAACATATGTTCCAAACATATTTTGCAGGAAGCACATATATTATTGCATACTGCCGAAACATTAATATGTTTGTTTTATGTGAACATATTATATGTTTGGAAGCATTTTGAGCCAAAAATATTATATGCTTGGAAGATTTTTTCCAGAACACGATTGTGCTCATTCCCTAACATACTCGTAATTTTCACTTCCACGAAATTTTTTTGTTATTGGCACCTTTTTCTGTAATACAAATAATGTTGAAGAAATTATTCACTTTTATAATTTTTTTAAATTTTACCTTTCGCCTGCACGGAGAATCGAACCGAGGACCATACAGTTTGTAAGCCAACACACTATCCACTGGGCTACGTAGCTGTTATAGTCACCAGTAGATAATTATCGTTTTAAGTTACATTTATATAGCATAGTTTGCAGCGCCCACGAGCCCATGCAAACATAACATTATTTAACAGAAACATACATTTGTTTGCCACGTGGAGCAGTGGTTAGCATGTCTGCCTTGCATGCAAAGGGTCGCGGGTTCAATCCCTGCTCCGACCGAACATTTTTTTTGTTTTGTTTTTTTTTTTTTTTTTTTTAATTTACACATTTATATTTATACTATATTAAATTTTTTTTAAATGAAACTTCGAAATGTGCGTTATTAAAGATATATAGTCAGTAACAGTGCTTGATATAAACGAAATTGACTGATTTTTGGATAAAATATTATTTTTTATTGCAAAAATAACAATTTTGTAATAAAAAACTGTTTTTGGACAAAACTTTAAAATTTGGAAGGACTTCAAAAACTAACAAAAGAAGAACGTGGAGTCGAGTATAAACATACATACATAATTTTATAATATAAACATAAATTTATTTAGGAGTGAACAGTTTTTTACTAGCATTTAACACCATCGCTCTAAAATTCCTTTTATTTTTCTTTAATAATTCATTTTAAAGAAAATAAACTTTTTAAATTGTTTTAGCTGTAAAACTCGAACTTAATGCCCGCTTTTATATTTGATGGTGTCCGTCAACTCCTCGTGGACTACTAAAGAGGAACTAAAGTTTGTTTTTTTACATTTTACTGTGTAATTTTTCACTATTCCTCCTTATTTCATTTTACTGTCCCAACTCTAAAAAGAATATAGTGCCCTTTCGCTATTTTTATGAAGACCCCTGATTTCTTTTAACGAACCAAGAAAAAAATTGTGCCCATAATGCCATCATGATAAACAAAACACATGTCCACACATACATAAAATGCTGCTCTCAAGGCGAAAACATATGCTGTTTGTTTTTCAAATGTCTATTCTCTTGGTTCCGAATGTCTATTCTCTTTATTCAAATTAAATAATATTTAGACTTAAGCATATCAAATTTTTGGCCTTATCATAAAACAGTTTTCCGAAACAACATACAAGCGGTTTCACAGAAATTGTTCTCTTTTGACTCTTTTGCTGTGTTATATTGATATCTTTCGTCAACTCTCCCGTTTTTCATCTCTATTTCTCTCTATACTCTCTCTGTCGCTTTGAATAAAATATCACAACATATGTATGTTTAGTCGAAATTTGTAAATTTATATATGTTTGTATTCACACATATGATTTTTATGAAACATTCATGCCCCAAACATAATATATTCTAACATATTAACATAGATGTCCCAAACATTTAGTGTTAGTTTAGGAACATTACGTGTTCGCACTTAAATATATTGTGGTTTAAAATCGTGCCCGAAACACATTTTGTTTATATCGGAACATATGAAAAACATATTTTTCTAACAGTGTGTAGTCATGTTTGAATTTGGAAATGCATGTAGTCGTTCATACGTTTTTAATGGACTTTCATAGCATACGAAGAAAAATGCTAGAAGAATTAATAAATTAAAATATTTTTCCTACAATCAAGTATGCAAAGCTCAAATTTACAAGTAAATTGTGACGTAAACGTATCCTTACTTCAATTCTCCGCTTTTTTGGCTCAGAATCAATACCAAAATCAATAACAAAGTTCGTTCAACTCAGAACTCTGTTATTCCTCCAAAAAATTATACACACAAAGGAACCATCATACCTCTACGAACGGTTAACATTCGCTAGATCCAACCGTGGTAACAATTTGATACAGACTCGACATAGAAGTCAGTTATCTGAGCGGCAGTTTTATATATATGCGACTCGTCTCTGGAATCAGTTACCCAATCAACTTCAACGTATATACAACACAGTGCAGTTCAAGACGAAGCTAACAAAATATCTAATTCAGGGCGATTAAATAACAAAAAAAAATATTAATATCTAATTCATAACCTATTATATGTAATTCCTATTCATAATTATTATTATTATTATACTTCTTAAAATATCTTAAAATATCTACTTATTATATTTATTGTAACATTATTGATTCTAATACTCATTATAAGATATATATCTTGTGTATTAGGAACCCAAAATAAATAAATGAAATGAAATAAAGGCAAAATCTTTGGAACCGTGAATGTTTTGTTTTGTTTTATTTTTTCAGTGTGGAAGTAGATACTATTTCAATCGAATGAAAAATTCGCGCTTTAGATCTTGGGACAGGTTTTATATCTTTTTGGACAATTTTAACCCCTAGACACGAATGTGCGCAAGACGTGGACTAGTAGGATTTTTTTGCAGGAAATTATGGGTGCAAAGTAACACTACAGCAAATTTGATGAAAATTCGGAAATCTACTGTATTCTCTCAAGAATTAAAATCGGGAGAATGGTCTTCATGGGACAATGCCAATATAAATCAAATCCGTGACTGATACATCGGGCTGCCACATAACCTAACCTAACCTAATATTGAATTTCGACTTTTGATGTCAACGAAAATTGACTTTAAAATTGGACCTTTTCAAAAAGTTTATTTTTTTCAAATTTTAAAAAAGTTGAAAAGTCAACTTTTGATTCCTATGTCAACCGCTAAATCATATAAGTCCTCTCTGGTTTACCTATTTTTTTTTTTTTTAAACACACTATGTACAACAATAAAATACTTTTTAAGGAAATTTGGGGTAAGTTTTGGTGCTATTTTGGAAAAGAATTGACCCCAAATAAAATTTTGTTGTGGCAATACTGGTGGTAGGTATAATCATAGACAAATTAGAAGAAGACGCAGTCTTGTCATAGCAAAACTGAAGCACCAGAGGACTCTGCCAACAAAATATTATGAAGTTTGCGTCGACGTGTCTCTCAAATGTACTGCCGTTTGCGTCGGAAAATATCACAAAATTTGTGCTTTTCATAAATTTCTGAATTAAAATCCTCAAAAGCAATACCAGAACGATAATAAAAAATTAAAATAAAACGGATGTGTATATTAAAGCGAATATTTATTATGGTTTTATGTGAATATTGTTTTTTTAATTTATTCCTTGGCAGAGCTGCCTTGGAAAAAATTGACAAATAAAACAATTTTTTTCTCATAGCCCTCTACACCTTGACATTTGTTTTCTCTGTATAAGAGCACAAGCCTTAATCTTGTTATTCTCAATTATCTTTGAAACACCTATACGTATGAGTGACCATTAAAATCGCATTTTGCATAAAGTATACGACAGGGAGCGTTTGTTTATAGAATATAATGGAGCATTTCCAAATAACAGGTTGGCTGATAAGTCCCCGGTCTAACAAAGAAAAACACATTTTTTTTGTCAAAATTCCTTTTTATTATTCAACATAGTTCCCTTCAAGAGCGATACAACGATTATAACGTCCTTCCAATTTTTTGATACCATTTTGCTTCCTTCGGTTTTGCTTCAAAATAGGCCTCAGTTTCGGCGATCACATCTTCATTGCAGCCAAATTTTTTCTCTGCGAGCATCCTTTTGAGGTCTGAAAACAAGAAAAAGTCGCTAGGGGCCAGATCTGGAGAATACGGTGGGTGGGGAAGCAATTCAAAGCCCAATTCATGAATTTTTGCCATCGTTCTCAATGGCTTGTGGTACGGTGCGCTGTCTTGGTGGAACAACATTTTTTTTTTCTTCATATGGGGCCGTTTTGCCGCGATTTCGACCTTCAAACGCTCCAATAACGTCATATAATAGTCACTGTTGATGGCTTTTCCCTTCTCAAGATAATCGATAACAATTATTCCATGCTCATCCCAAAAAAACAGAGGCCATTACTTTGCCAGCGGACTTTTGAGTCTTTCCACGCTTCGGAGACGGTTCACCGGTCGCTGTTCACTCAGCCGACTGTCGATTGAACTCAGGAGTGTAGTGATGGAGCCATGTTTCATCCACTGTCACATATCGACTGAAAAACTCGACACGTTGTTGTTTTTGGTCAAATGTGAGCTCGCGCGGCACCCGGAAGCTCTGTGCATTCCGCATATCCAAATATTGATGAATGATATGACCAACACGTTCCTTTGATATCTTTAAGGCCTCTGCTATCTCGATCAATTTAATTTTACGGTCATTCAAAATCATTTTGTGGATTTTTTTGATGTTTTCGTCGGTAACCACCTCTTTCGGGCGTCCACTGCGTTCACCGTTCTCCGTGCTCATTTCACCATGCTTGAATTTTGCATACCAATCAATTATTGTTGATTTCCCTGAGGCAAAGTCCGGATTATCAAGTCCGGATTATCATTATCAAGCCAAGTTTTTGCTTCCACCGTATATTTCCTTTCAGAAAATAGTATTTTATCAAAACACGAAATTCCTTTTTTTCCATTTTTTTTCACAATAACAAAAGTTGCTTCACAAAAGACGCTCTATCTCACAAACTAATTTACAGACGTCAAATTTTGTCACGAATCATTTGAAGGTTGGTACTATATAAAAATAATATGCATTTAATACTAGAATTTAATACTAAAATAATATGCATTTATCAGCCAACCTGTTATTTCCTTTACGACAAGCGATAATGGACAGGCGATTGTTGTACAAGCAAAAAAAAATCAATCTATGTGACATCGTCTGCACTCTTTTTCGCTTGTATCAACTTTCTTACAAACAAATATCAAATAAATCTCAATCTTCGAATCCCACTGTGTTCCCACTTCGTTTCCACATTCAGTTGCACTTTCTCCCGCAGCGTTTTACGATACTGAAATTTCGGTGGTATTCTTTAATGCATATGCTTTGTCTTGTATTGGGGACACGTTAAGAAATTTCGCAAAATACGAACGAAGATTTTACGTTTGCAGACCTCTCGCTAAGCGACAAGGCATATGAGTGCTTTAAATGTGCATTTTTTTTCTCTGTTCTCTTTGATCTGAAGTGAGTGTGAGTGTAGGTGTCGTGTAGTTAGTGTCAGCACATAACTCTCATCGTTTATTCTTCGCTGTTACACTTGGCGTTTTGGGTATTTGGGTTTCTATGCCTCCTTTACAAAATGGGGGTGGAGTGCATGTGCCAATATCAGGGGAGCCATTGAAATAAATCTTAGCCTGAAAAAAGGCTTCTTCTACAAAAACCAAATATTCCCAGCATCAGTTCAGGCAATAAAAATCAACAGACTATGAAGGAAACGCATGCGACAAACTAAGTATCATCAACCACACACTGCCGTTAAATGCAGATTAAAACAAGTAAGTAAAGTCTAAAGTCGGGCGAGGCCGACTATATTATACCCTTCACCGCTATGTAGGCCAAAATTTGTGTTACCATCTCAACTACTTCACATGTGCTGGAAGCTATATAAAGGAGACAATTTTTTACTTCTACAAAATCTCTAGAATTAAAATTTAAATCAGCTAACGCTATCCAGCTAATTGGAGGAAATTTCCATTGAAAATGGGTCTAAAATGTGTAACAGTCTACCATATTTCCCCAACTCTGGTGTACGTATATATGGGAGCTATATATAATCTGAACCGATTTTGACTAAATTTGACATGTATAGTTAGAATAATAATTCTGCTATCTATGCGAAATTTCACGTAAATGGGAGTATAACTCCCATATCTAAATCTGAACCGATTTCAACGAAATTTGGCACAATTACCGATACTACTAAACGTACTCCTTGTGCGAAATTTGAAGCAAATCACGACAAAACCCTGGATTTTGACGCCATATAAGTTAAAATCGGACGAAAGATATATATGGGAGCTATATCTAAATTTGAATCGATTTTGACCATATTTGGCACATACAATAGTATCGTTAAAAGTACCCCTTGTGCAAAATTTGAAGCAAATCACGGTAAAACTCTGGCTTTTGTGGCCATATAAGTTCAAATCGGACGAAAGATATATATGGGAGCTATATCTAAATTTGAACCGATTTCAATCAAATTTACCAAGCATTGGTAGAATTTCAATTCTACCCTCTGTGCAAAATTTCACGAAGATCGGCAGTAAACTTTGGCCTCTGTGGCCATATGAGTCTAAATCGGACGAAAGATATATATGGGAGCTATATCTAAAACTGAACCGATTTGGCTGATATTTTACAAGACTTTCGAGATTCATAAAATATTTGGATGTACGGTATTTCAAGAAAATCGGTTAGTAAACACGTTAACTATGACCACATCGGCGATAAATATATATGGCAGCTATATCTAAATCTGAACCGATTTTTTCCAAAACCAATAGCGATTGTCTCTGTTTCAAGAAACGGCCCTATGCCAAATTTGAGGACGATCGGACTTAAATTGCGAGCTGTACTTTGTGCACAAAATTACATATAGAGACAGACGGACAGACAAACGGACATCGCTAAATCGACTCAGAATTTAATTCTAAGCCGATCGGTATACTAAAAGATGGGTCTATGACAATTATTTCTTGGCGTTACATACAAATGCACAAACTTGTTATACCCTGTACCACAGTAGTGGTGAAGGGTATAAAAAAAAACAGTAGAAACAGCAGAAACTCCCTCTTATAAGTCAATCTTCTTAGATCAGATATAATCCTAGTTTTGATATCAACTAAAGATTGAGAATAGCATTACAAAGAAGATTTCAATGTATTAGAAAAAAAAACAATGAAAATTTCTACACCAAATTAAATTTTATTTTAGCTCGTGCAAAATAGTTGATTGTAGTAGAAATTCCTCCAATACAAAAATTGGAAAAAAAACAGTTTAAACACCAATTTATGTACACCTCGCTAGAAACAGTTTTATGTTACAGGTTTTAACTCCACTTTTTTGCTAAGAACTTTCTTAAACAACTGTATTATATAGCATTATAATATAATATGATAGCAAACAAACATATTATGTTTCACCTTAGGCATACACTGGTAGAAACAATAATAATTGTCTTTACTTCTAGCATACACACACCAGGTATACGGGTATGAAGTGAGCGTCAAGATACAAATGACTCGATAGGGAACATTCGTTGTGAACAGGTCCTTATTAGTTGTATGGTGATCGTGCTTATCAGAAGCAACATGCAAAAGATGGTTTCAACGGTTCAGAAATAATGATTTTGATGTGAGAATTGAAGAACCTGGAAGACCACCAAAAAGACGCCGAATTGAATGGAGATGACACTTTGAGTCAAAAGCAAATGGCTGCAATATTAAATGTTCACAACAAACAATATCTGACCGTTTAAAAGCTATGGAAAATATCCAAGAAGATGCGTTTCTCATGAAAAAAAAACAAACTTATTATACCCTGTACCACAGTAGTGGTGAAGGGTATAAAAACGATCATTTCATACCGGTATACCTGATATATGTTTATAGGCAATTTATAAATTGATATTAGTTTGTGGATGCAAATTATATTAAATTTATTTCCCAAACATAACATGTTCTAACATGTTGTCACAAACATGTTTTGCTAGCTTCCAAAAAGTAGTTTGCATCCCCAATTTGTGATCAAGAAGTAGCGCAAACTTGGATCATCTCCAATGAATTTTACATGGGCTTATCATAGGACGGAAGTACTCAATTGTTTGACCCTATGCATTGCTTTAGAAGTTGTGACTTGGAAGAGAACTGAATAGTCTAAGTGAGCCTGATACATCGGGCCGCCACCTAACCTAACCTAACCTTGGTCATTTGGATAAGGAAATTAAAAAAAAAAAAAAAAACAAGTATATACAGCACTAAGTTCGGCCGGGCCGAATCTTAAAAACCCACCACCATGAACCAAATATTAAGGTTTCCTTTGAAATTTCAGGAGGGCTTGAGGACTTGAGGACACTTCCCGAAGGTAAATTTAAAGATTTCACCCATGAGGACTATATCAGATTCTGGATTTATAAGAACCATTTTTGTTTAGGTTTTAGAGGAATCATTAACATTTCTTGTAAGTGTGCAAGAAAATTATAAAATAACGTCTTGATTTGACATCTTAAATCTGTAGAAGTAAAATCTGGAAATTTTACATTGAGTTTCAAGCAATTTTCATGATCAGTGCGCCTTCTATACCCTCAAGAAGTGAAGTCGGTCTATATCAAATGGACCGATAAAAACTTAATCCGATACACGTTTTTGTGAGCCTAAAATACCAGAATATTTACAATTTCAGGCAAATCAGATAAAACCTACGGTTTCTAGAAACCCAAGGAGTTAAATCGGTAGATCGTTCTTATGGGGGCTATACTAAAATATGGACCGATACTCACCGTTTTCGGCACACCTCTTTATGACCCGAAAATACCTCTAGATTTCCAATTTCAGGCAAATAGGATAAAAACTTCGGATTCTAGAAGCCCAAGAAGTAAAATCGGGAAATCGGTCTATATGGGGGCTATACCAAAATATGGACCGGTACTCACCATTTTTGGCACACCTCTTTATGGTCATAAAATACCTCTAGATTTCAAATTTCAGACAAATTGGATAAAAACTACGGTTTCTATAAGCCCAAGACCCCAACTCGGGAGGTCGATTTATATGGGGAACATACCAAAACATGGACCGATGCTCACCATTTCTGGCACACCTCTGGCACACGGTTCTAAAGTACCTCTCGATTTCCAATTTCAAGTAAATTGGATAAAAACTGCGTTTTCTATAAGCCCAAGAAGTAAAATTGGGAGATCGGTCTATATTTGGGGCTATACCAAAACATGGACCGATACTCACCATTTTTGGCACACCTCTTTATGGTCATAAAATACCTCTAGATTTCAAATTTCAGGCAAATTGGATAAAAACTTCGATTTCTATAAGCCCAAGACCCCAAATCGGGAGGTCGGTTTATATATATCAAAACCTAGACCGATATAGCCCATCTTCGAACTTGACCTGCCTGCAGACAAAAGACGAGTTTGTGCAAAATTTCAGCACGATTGCTTCATTATTGAAGACTGTAGCGTGATTACAACAGACAGACAGACAGACGGACAGACGGACATCGTTATATCGTCTTAGAATTTCTCCCTGATCAAGAATATATATACTTTATATAGTCGGAAATCGATATTTCGATGTGTTACAAACGGAATGACAAACTTATTATACCCCCGTCACCATTCTATGGTGGTGGGTATAAAAATAAAAAAATATTTTTTTTTTTAAATTTAACTTTTTATTTTTATCAGTACCCAGCAAAAAAAATTGGAACTTCTTCTTAAGGCACAACTTTAAAAGCACTTCCAAAATGTCCTCCCAAAGATGTTCTTTATTTTAACTGCACAGGAAGTTCATTTGAGTCAATTTTTTATAACTCGCTTTTTTCATATTTTTAATTGGAAATTTAAAAAATTCAAAAAAAAAATGGTTTAAAAACAGATTAAAAAATTAATAAAATAGTGCAAATTATGTAAATTTTGCCGAAAAAAAATGCTAAATCCTTTGTAGAAAAATTGCGAATTTTTGAAAACATTTAATGTCAAACGTGCCAGACGAGCGTTATAATGCATTAAAAATCATAAAAAAAAATTTAAAAATTATTTATTCGTCAAAATATCACAAAATTTCTTTATTCACATCCAAATCACTGGATTCGCATCACACCTTAAGAAGTGATGCAAATTCAGTGCAACGGCTGTTGAAATGGTGGACATCGCTTCTGCGCCAAATTTGCATCACTTTCGTATCCAAAAAGAATATTTTCACTACTTTTTTGGCGACGCTTTTTTTGCTAGGTATGAATGAATCTTTTTTATTAAATATTTTTAAAAAAAAAAATTATTTTTTCTAATATTTTTTGCGAAATTTAATTGACCAAAACTTAAATTTTCTCTTAAAACGGGCTAATTCCTTACTTTCTAAGACTTGTCGAAAAGGACTGCATCGGAAGTGAAAAAAAAAATCGATTGGAGATCCTGGGATGCGCTTTAAAAGAAATGTTTGTGGACTTGTCCAAAAAAGGAAAAAACTTAATGGGAGATTCCGGAGTGTGCTTTAACAGAAACGTTTGTGAAACAACTTCCAATTTTTTTGCTGGGAATAATCTGCTAAAAATTTTAGTTCCAAACATATAATTTTTACATCGAATCATATGAAAACCAGTCTTTTTCGTCCGTGCATATTGCCAAGTTGTATTTTAAGGAAGGTCGTGAAATGTTCTCTCTACCGAAAATATTTTTCTGCAAAGAAAATAAATTAAATTAGACATTAATTTAAATACCGATTTTTTTATCTGTAGATAAAATCTTTGGAAATCATGTCATAAATTCGTGTTTATTTGCTCTTTGGGAAAATACTTAACCTGTTAACTCCCAGTTCCTGTAATAGAATGCTTGACGCGACTACAACAGTCAGCCGGGCAACTCTAGATCATCACAAATATTTGTGCCTTAAATCGATACTTTAATGTACTACAAGGAAAACAGAACCTTTATTTTACCCCTATCTTAAGGCGGATTGTGTAAAAAAAGCCACGACACCACTCCCAGTTCCTGTAATAGAATGCTTGACGCGACTACAACAGTCAGCCGGGCAACTCTAGATCATCACAAATATTTGTGCCTTAAATCGATACTTTAATGTACTACAAGGAAAACAGAACCTTTATTTTACCCCTATCTTAAGGCGGATTGTGTAAAAAAAGCCACGACACCACAAAATAAAATCCGGAAATAGGAATAACAGACATAAAAATTACATTCAAACAACAACAATTTGTACAAAAAGTTTCACTTTTTGATTTACCGACTAAAACAATAACAAGGGCCACAATACACAAAAAACAACAAAAAGAACAAAAATAACGAGAATAAACAACAATTCATGAAACAAGATGGCGAGAAGGATAAAAGTTTCCTTGTCATTGTTAACAGGGAAAAAAATCCAACAGCAATGCCAATGACATCCAAAACCATAACCGAAAATACAACTGCAATAGGAAGAAAAACCACACCACTGAATGGAAAGATATGTAAATGTAAGTGAAAGAAGTTTTCCACCCATTGTGTATGGTGGGGTATATGGCAGACAGTCGAAAGCTAACGGATATTAGGACATTCATTCCACCAAATCGAAAATCACAAAATAGAGGGGAAAAAAACTCTCACCAAAAACCTCGAATTAGGCGAACATTGTAACGCCAAAGACATCACCGACAACCACAACCACGGACAGGTGAATGAACATTCAAATCCAGAAACCAAATCCATATTCAATTCAAAAGAATTCAAAACATTCCTGCAGAGAGAAGAGAAAGGACAGACCAGTAGACAAACCCCATGCGGCAGAGACTGGTGTGTTCTATAGCCAGCACTCATGTGAAACGACAGCGAAACTTGTCGTAGAAACTTAAAAGTGACAACTTTGACAGTTCACCAAAGTTACAACTTTGCCTATGCCTCCTCCCACAAACATCCTCAATTTGAAACATGGCAGCAGTGAATAAAAAAAAAAACAACATCCAGGGACTTAACGATGCATGCAACAGTTTGCACAAAATCAAATCAAATCCGATTTAAGTTTGTATGGAAAAGCCCAACCCTCTCTCGCAATGGCAAGTTTTGCCACCCACTTCCCATTTGCACCTTTGCATCTTTTTGTAGTTTTCGATTTTGGTTTTACTCTCTCAATTTCCTGGAAACTTTTTTGTGACCATTCACTTGTAGAAAAGTAGCAGTATTTCAGCTTTTTGGATGGCCTAGGATTTACTGCCACTACTCTTCTGCCTGAATATCTTTTTTTTTGTTTGTTTTTTGCTGTTATAAAATTAACATAATCAGTGGGTTAAGCATTTGTGTGAGACAGTTAAATACCCAAAAAGTTGAAAGACATTCTTGATAGGGGGTATGGAGCAAAAATGAGGCTTGCCATACTTTTGAATAGCAATGAAGACACTTCATACTGAGGCTGGTTAGTTAGTATTGAGAATGCCTATGAGGAATCAAAATAAGGGAAGGACCATGCATACTGCAAAATTTCAATTATGTTTTTCCTGCACTGAAAAACGATTTTGTCTTTACACCAATAATTATACCCTTCACCACTACTGTGGTACAGGGTATAATAAGTTTGTGCATTTGTACACTGTTAGAAAAATATGTTTTTCATATGTTCCGATATAAACAAAATGTGTTTCGGGCACGATTTTAAACCACAATATATTTAAGTGCGAACATGTAATTTTCCTAAACTAACACTAAATGTTTGGGACATCTATGTTAATATGTTAGAATATATTATGTTTGGGGCATGAATGTTTCATAAAAATCATATGTGTGAATACAAACATATATAAATTTACAAATTTCAACTAAACATACATATGTTGTGATATTTTATTCAAAGCGACAGAGAGAGTATAGAGAGAAATAGAAATGGAAACCGGGAGAGTTGACGAAAGATATCAATATAACACAGCAAAAGAGTCAAAAGAGAACAATTTCTGTGAAACCGCTTGTATGTTGTTTCGGAAAACTGTTTTATGATAAGGCCAAAAATTTGATATGTTTAAGTCTAAATATTATTTAATTTGAATAAAGAGAATATACATTCTGAACCAAGAGAATAGACATTTGAAAAACAAACGGCTTATGTTTTCGCCTTGAGAGCACCATTTTATGTATGTGTGGACATATGTTTTGTTTATCATTTTGGCATTATTTTTTTCTTGGTTCGTTAAAAGAAATCAGCGGTCTTCATAAAAATAACGAAAGGGCACCATACTCTTTTTAGAGTTGGGACGGTAAAATGAAATAAGGAGGAAATAGTGAAAAATTACACAGTAAAATGTAAAAAAACAAAGTTTAGTTTCTCTTTATTAAAAAGTAGTCCACGAGGAGTTGACGGACACCATCAAATATAAAAGCGGGCATTAAGTTCGACTTTTACAGCTAAAACAATTTAAAAAGTTTATTTTCTTTAAAATGAATTATTAAAGAAAAATAAAAGGAATTTTAGAGCGATGGTGTTAAATGCTAGTAAAAAACTGTTCACTCCTAAATAAATTTATGTTTATATTATAAAATTATGTATGTATGTTTATACTCGACTCCACGTTCTTCTTTTGTTAGTTTTTGAATTCCTTCCAAATTTTAAAGTTTTGTACAAAAACAGTTTTTTATTACAAGATTGTTATTTTTGCAATAAAAAATAATATTTTATCCAAAAATCATTCAATTTCGTTTATATCAAGCATTGTTACTGACTATAAATCTTTAATAACGCACATTTCGAAGTTTCATTTAAAAAAATTAATATAGTATAAATATAAATGTGTAAATTAAAAAAAAAAAAAAGTGTTCGGTCGGAGCAGGGATTGAACCCACGACCCTTTGCATGCAAGGCAGACATGCTAACCACTGCTCCACGTGGCAAACAAATGTATGTTTCTGTTAAACAATGTTATGTTTGCATGGGCTTGTGGGCGCTGCAAACTATGCTATATAAATGTAACTTATAACTATAATTATCTACTGGTGACTATAACAGCTACGTAGCCCAGTGGATAGTGTGTTGGCTTACAAACTGTATGGTCCTCGGTTCGATTCTCCGTGCAGGCGAAAGGTAAAATTTAAAAAATTTATTAAAGTGAATAATTTCTTCAACATTATTTGTATTACAGAGAAAGGTGCCAATAACTAAAAAATTTCGTGGAAGTGAAAATTACGATTATGTTAGGGAATGAGCACAATCGTGTTTGGGAAAAATTCTTCCAAGCATATAATATTTTTGGCTCAAAATGCTTCCAAACATATAATATGTTCACATAAAACAAACATATTAATGTTTCGGCAGTATGCAATAATATATGTGCTTCCTGCAAAATATGTTTGGAACATATGTTAAAGAAGCGATTTTTTTTGAGGGTGTATGTAACGCCAAGAAGGAAAAGTCTGAGACCCATCGTTTAGTATACCGATCGTCTTAGAATTAAATTCAGAGTCGATTTAGCGATGTCCGTATGTCTGTCTGTCTGTCTGTCTGTCCGTCTGTCCGTCTGTCCGTCTGTCTGTCTGTTGAAGTATTTTTGTGTGCAAAGTACAGCTCGCAGTTTTAGTCCGATTGTCCTAAAATTTGGTATGGGGTCCTGTTTCGGCTCAAAGACGATGCCTATTGATTTTGGAAAAAATCGGTTCAGATTTAGATATAGCTGCCATATATATTTTTCACCGATCTGGTCATAATTGGCGTGTATATCAAACGATCTTCCTCAAATTCCGTACATCCGAATATTTTATGAGTCTCGAAATACTTGCAAAATATCATCCAAATCGGTTCAGATTTAGATATAGCTCCCATATGTAGCTTTCGCCCGATTTACACTCATTTGCCCACAGAGGCCAATTTTTGCTTCGATTTAGTTGAAATTTTGCACAGGTAGTAGAATTAGCATTATATGTATGTGTGTCAAATTTGGTGGAAATCGGTTCAGATTTAGATATAGCTCCCATATATAGCTTTCGCCCGATTTACACTCATATGACCACAGTGGCCAATCTTTTACTCCGATTTAATTGAAATTTCGCACAAGGAGTAGAATTAGCATTGTAGCTATGCGTGCCAAATTTGGTTGAAATCGGTTCAGATTTAGATATAGCTCCCATATATAGCTTTCGCCCGATTTACACTCATTTGCCCACAGAGGCCAATTTTTGGCTTCGATTTAGTTGAAATTTTGCACAGGTAGTAGAATTAGCATTGTAGCTATGCGTGCCAAATTTGGTTGAAATCGGTTCAGATTTAGATATAGCTCCCATATATAGCTTTCGCCCGATTTACACTCATATGACCACAGTGGCCAATCTTTTACTCCGATTTGATTGAAATTTTGTACAGGGAGTAGAATTAGCATTGTAGCTATGCGTGCCAAATTTGGTTGAAATCGGTTCAGATTTAGATATAGCCCCCATATGTAGCTTTCGCCCGATTTACACTCATATGATCACAGTGGCCAATCTTTTACTCCGATTTAATTGAAATTTTGCACAGGGAGTAGAATAAGCATTGTAGCTATGCGTGCCAAATTTGGTTGAAATCGGTTCAGATTTAGATATATCTCCCATATATAGCTTTCGCCCGATTTACACTCATATGACCACGGAGGCTAATATTTTGCTCCGATTTAGTTGAAATTGTGCACAGGGAGTAGAATTAGCATTGTTGCTATGTGTGCCAAATTAGGTTGAAATCGGTTCAGATTTAGATATAGCTCCCATATATAGCTTTCGCCCGATTTACACTCACATGACCACATTGGCCAATCTTTTACTCCGATTTAATTGAAATTTTGCACAGGGAGTAGAATTAGCATTGTAGCTATGCGTGCCAAATTTGGTTGCAATCGGTTCAGATTTAGATATATCTCCCATATATATGTTTTTCTGATTTGGACAAAAATTGTCAAAATACCAACATTTTCCTTGTAAAATTGCCACTGCTTAGTCGAAAATTTGTAAAAATTACTCAAATTTTCCTGAACTTCTAATACATATATATCGAGCAATAAATCATAAATAAACTTTTTCGAAGTTTCCTTAAAATTGCTTCAGATTTCAATGTTTCCCATATTTTTTTTTTTTTTTACTAACATTGTGTTCCACCATTAGCCGATTTAAATTTTGAGTCTATAGATTTTGTAGAAGTCAAATTCTGTCTAGATCGAGTGATATTTAAATGTATGTATTTGGGGGATAGCCCCCAACACATTTAACGGATGTGATATGGTATCGAAAATTTAGATCTACAAAGTGGTACAGGGTATAATATAGTCGGCCCCGCCCGACTTTAGACTTTCCTCAATTGTTTTTGTATTGATTCCGAGCCTTAGAAGCATAGTATTCATATAAGGATACCTTTTCGACGTAATTCTCTTTTAAATTTGAGTTTTACGAACATGATACTAGCAAACAAAATTTAATTTATTTGTTTTTCCTTCATGTGCTTTTAAAGTCCTTTAAAACATGTTAACGACATCTTACGTTTCGAAAATCGATTATTCGAATTTTGGCAGAAAATCGAAAAAAGTCCAAATCAACTATTAAGAATCGATTTTAGATTTTTAATTTTGACTATCAAAAAATCGATTTTAATGTTTTAGTCATTGGTTTCAATTAAATTGAAATGTACCCAGATATAAGGAAACGAGCACATATGTTATTTCTTACTATTTATTTATAGAATTCTATTAGCAATAAGAATAAAATTTCTGATTTGATTAAATAAAATATCCAATTGGTGGAAATGCATCATTTGAGTTTTCAAATTCCTTAAATTTATATGGGTAATTATTTGGATAAATAATGATAAATGATGTTAACAATTGTATATTGAAATTTTTAAAAATATATTAACCCTCTAATGCCCCAATTTTTTGCCAGCTGAATAAATTTTCAATGTTAACGACACGAAAGCACGAAAACTAAATAAGAAAAATTTATACGTTAAAATTCAGTATATGCTGCAATGCCTCTTGAACAGTTTTAACTAAGTTTTCTTTTTATTTTACCCATTTTTGTTCTCTTAAGGTGTGTTTTACTAAAACCTTCCTTATTAAATGAAGACCGCCTAAAGGCGGGCTTGGGCATTAGAGGGTAAAACAAGTATATACGGCCGTAAGTTCGGCCAGGCCGAAGCTTATGTACCCTCCACCATGGATTGTGTAGAAACTTCTTCTACACACTGCCATCCACAATCGAATCACTCGTATTGCGGTAAAGCTTACCGATGGCAAGGTATCTTAAAATCTCTTAACACCGTCTTCTAAATTGTAAGTAAGTCCATAAGTGGTATATATCAAATTAAAATAGACCGATTAAATACGTATATAATTGAGTTTGACAAAATTTTCTATTGAAATCAAATTTTGGAAAAAAATTCTATAGAAATAAAATTTTAACAAAATTTTTTGATAAAATTTTTTATAGGAATAAAATTTTTACAAAATTTTCTATAGAAATAAAATTTTGACAAACTTTTCTATAGAAATAAAATTTTGACAAAATTTTCTATAGAAATAAAATTTTGACAAAATTTTCTATAGAAATAAATTTTTGACAAAATTTTCTATAGAAATAAAATTTTGACAAAATGTTCTATAGAAATAAAATTTTAACAAAATGTTCTATAGAAATAAAATGTTGACAATATTTTCTATAGGAATAAAATTTTGACAAAATTTTCTATAGGAATTAAATGTTGGTAGATTATTTTTGGCTCGAGTGGCAACCATGATTATGAACCGATATGGACCAATTTTTGTGTGATTGGGGATCGGCTATATATAACTATAGACCGATATGTATCAATTTTGGTATGGTTGTTAGCGGCCATATACTAACACCACGTTCCAAATTTGAACTAGATCGGATGAATTTTGCTCCTCCGTGAGGCTCCGGAGGTCAAATCTGGAGAACGGTTTATATGGGGGCTTACATAAATATGGACTGATATGGACCAATTCTGTCATGGTTGTTAGAGACCATATACTAACACAATGTTCCAAATTTCAACCGGATCAGAAGAAATTTGCTTCCTTAGAGGCTCCGATTTATATGGGGGCTATATGTAATTATAGACCGATGTGGACCAATTTTTGCATGGTTGTTAGGTTAGGTTAGGTTAGGTTAGGTTATGTGGCAGCCCGAGGTATCAGGCTCACTTAGACTATTCAGTCCATTGTGATACCACAGTGGTGAACTTCTCTCTTATCACTGAGTGCTGCCCGATTCCATGTTAAGCTCAATGACAAGGGACCTCCTTTTTATAGCCGAGTCCGAACGGCGTTCCACATTACAGTGAAACCACTTATAGAAGCTTTGAAACCCTCAGAAATGTCACCAGCATTACTGAGGTGGGATAATCCACCGCTGAAAAACTTTTTGGTGTTCGGTCGTAGCAGGAATCGAACCCACGACCTTGTGTATGCAAGGCGGGCATGCTAACCATTGCACCACGGTGGCTCCATTGTTGTTAGTGATCATATACCAACACGGTGTACCAATTTTCAGCAGGATCGGATGAAATTTGCTTCTCTTTGAGGCTCCGCAAACCAAATCTGGGGATCGGTATATATGGGGGCTATATATAATTATAGACCGATGTGGACCAATTTTTGCATGGATGTTAGAGACCATATATTAACACCATGTAGCAAATTTCAGCCGGATCGGATGAAAAATGCTTCTCTTAGAGGCTCCGCAAGCCATATATGAGGGCTATACGTAAAAGTGTAGCGATATGGCCCAATTGCAATACCATCCGACCTACGTCAATAACAACTACTTTTGCCAAGTTTAAAGGCGACAGCTTGTTTCGTTCGGAAGTTAGCGTGATTTCAACAGACGGACGGACATGCTCAGATCGACTCAGAATTTCACCACGACCCAGAATATATATATACTTTATGGGGTCTTAGACCAATATTTCTATGTGTTACAAACGGAATGACAAAGTTAATATTCCCCCCATCCTATGGTGGGGGGTATAACAAATTAAAAAAAAAATAACATGTTTAACTGGAACACTAATTTTTGGCATTTCTTACCAACTATTTTTGATAACACTCACAAAATGACAAACAGATTTCATAAAATCGAATATTTTGTAGAATCATTATTTCTATGAAATTCGATTATGAAAAATCGAATATTCGAATTTTGATTGGTAACACTAATCGAAAATCGATTTTTGATTAAAAATCTATAATCGATAAGTGGTTTGTACTATAAATCCCTATTTCAAACCCAGACTCAACTTCAAGTAAAATTAGACTGTTTTTTTCAATTTCACTAATTTTGAAGATTTGTTCAGAATTTTTAATGCCAAGTTGACCTTAGTCGAACAAAATTTTATTACATATTAAGATACCAATTTTTCTGTATGAGGTTGTATGAGGGTTGTCTTTTATTTGGCGGGATGGGGCAACCCTAGTGTCATCTTGCAGCTCTATCGCAAAACTTGACATTTTTGAGGTTATACGTACTGGGAACGTTTTGATATTCGAGTGCTATTTGTGTTGTTTACAGCAACTAAAAAAATCATCTCGCCCACAAAATGGAATTAAATCGTGAAAATTTGTGTGTGATTATTTTAAACCATCGATTAAATCAATGAATCTAATTAAATTTTTCGCGATAAAGCTCCTTCCACATAGAAAAAATATAACCAACATTTTTCCAATTAAAATTTTAATTGCATTTTAAAAAATATTCAATTAAAAATTTAATTGGTTAAACAAATGTTTTAATTGAAACAAAAATCAATCACAAAAATTTATTGGATCAATAAATTATTCAATTGGAGCAAATAATTTTTTAATTGACATTTCAATTAAAAATTACTTAGATTAATTAATTTCGATATTGAGGACAAACAATATTTTTTTCTGTTAAGGTCCATTTTTTTATCGCTGGTATGGTGAATCCAACCGAATTCGTAGTTAAGTCGAAGACGAATTTCGTGAAGGTCGTCCAAGATGAGTTGTTGTTTCGCAGACCATTCATGCTGTGCGTCACTTCCAAGATTGTCATGTGTCCTATTGTGAGATTGAGACAACCTAAAGAATTAGTGGGACCAGCACACATTCAATATTGCATACAATTTTTCCCATCAATAAAATTTGTTCACTTTGGATACTGTTGTAAATAGCAAAATAACACTTTATAGATTTTAACTTGTTTGAAATATTTGTTTTCGAATCATAGTAGTCATTGAAGTTGTTTTAGTTTTTTGTGTTAGAAAATTTTGTAAATCGATATTTTTCTCTTGTCTCAATAAAACTTTCATTATATCCACATCGACAATTTATTTGTGCGCGTTTTATTTCATCTGGAACATCAAATTCTCACAGGTTATGAGCCCATCCCGCTCCCAGTGCGCTAATAAAGAATAATCTAAAAGAACGTGTGTGTAAAAATGAGTTATACAAATGTGAAAATCGAACCTTTAGGAAAGGATAATTTTGACACATGGAAAATTCAAGTGGAGGCATTATTAATAAAGAAAAATTCATGGAAATATGTAAATGGAAGCTTTCCGAAACCCATAGAACCTGAACAAAAAGTATTGGAATGGGAATTAGAAGACAGCAAAGCAAAATCCGACTTGATTTTGTCGATTTCTCCGGCGGAATTGAAGCAGATAAAAAACTGCAAGACATCCAAAGAGGTATGGGATAAATTACATGGAATTTACCAATCGAAGGGTCCTGCTCGTAAAGCCATGCTATTGAAATCTTTGATTTTGTTAAAAATGAAGAATGGAGAGGACGTAAGAGAACATATAAGAAAGTTTTTCGATATTGTTGACAAAATAAATGAAATGGATCTACATATAATCGATGATTTGCTGACAATAATGGTATTGTATAGCGTTCCAGATGAATATGAGTCATTTAGAATTGCGATAGAGACGCAAGAGAAGCTACCAAATCCAGAAATACTAAAGGTACAACTTTTGGAGGAATATGAAGCTAGGAAAAGAAATGTCATTGATGAACCCACGGATGCTATGTTTGTGAAAAAACATCCAAAGAAGAGCGAGTATAACAAGCCAAAGGGTGAGAAATTTAAATATTCATGTTATAGCTGTGGAAAAGTTGGTCACATGGCAAAAGATTGCAAATTCAAGATCACGAAAAGTAATGGTTATATGAACGGTAAGAACGATGAGACATCGAAAAGTGCTGATATAGCTATGGTTGCGAATTCCGGAAAAAGCAAATGGTGCTTAGATTCGGGTGCATCTTCACATATGTGCTCAGAAAGGGAAAAGTTTTTGAAAATTCAAGAAGCAACAGCAAAAATACTACATCTAGCAAATAACGACTCAACAAGAATTGAAGGATCTGGTGATGTAAGAATGAATACAAAAGGAGGCTGCACAGCAAGACTAGAAGGTACATTATACGTTCCGGATTTGCGTTCGAATTTGTTGTCTGTAGCGGAAATGACGGACCATGGATTTGATGTAAGATTTTCAAAGAATTCTGCTGTAGTTATAGATCCCAAAACCAACAAGCAATATATAAAGGCTATAAGGAATAAAGATTTATACTACGTGGAGGAAGAAATCGAAGAAAACTGCAGTGTTACTCAAATCAATTGTCTTCAAGAATGGCATGATCGATTTGGTCACCTTAATGAAAAGGATTTGAAAGATATTATCAGAAAGAACAAGGTAATTGGTGTGGACATATGTACTGATGTACAATTAAATATTTGTGAAACGTGTATTAAGGGGAAACATACCCAAAAACCATTTTCCAAATCTGAGATGAAGTCAAATGAACTACTGGATTTAGTTCATACAGACGTATGTGGTCCGATGAAGGTGAATTCCTTGGGTGGAAGTAGATATTTTTTGACTTTCATTGACGATAAATCCAGATGGTGCGAAGTTTATTTCTTGAAAAAGAAAAGCGAAGTGGCTGAAAAATTTATTGAATACAAAAACCTCGTGGAGAAAAGAACTGGATGCAAGATAAAAACGATACGATCTGATAATGGCACGGAGTACACAAACAAATGTTTTCAAAAATTTTTAAAGAATCATGGTATAAAGCATGAATTTACGGTCGAATATACGCCACAGCAAAATGGCGTAGCTGAAAGGAAGAATAGAACGCTGGTTGAAATGGCCCGTTGCATGATGATACAATCCGGCCTGACTCCAAGTTTCTGGGCAGAAGCTATTTTGACGGCTAATCACATTCGAAACAGATGTCCCTCTAGAAGCTTAAATGGAGAAATACCTTTCACAATATGGACGAAACGAAAACCTGTGGTAAGTTATTTTAGAAAATTTGGCACAATAGCATACATGCTTGAAAAATCGAAACGTCATGGAAAATTTGAACCAAAATCGAAGAAATGCATATTCATCGGATATTCCATAAAATCCAAGTCTTATAGATTGTGGGATTCAGAGGCACATAAAGTTTTGTGTTCTCGAGACGTAAGATTTGGTGATATGTATAATGCAGAAAATAGTTACTCTGATTTCATTGATGATGAAGTGCCACAGAATGACGAAGTAGAATTTCAACCAATACTTTGCCCAGAAAATGAAAACCCAATAGAAGCTTCAGTAGAAATGCAAGGCGAGAATACTGAAGATGAGGTCGAACAAGAAAAGTCTGAATCCGAGGACGAAGAATTCCATACTCCACAAACCACCAAGAAAGGCCCTGGAAGACCGAAGAAACTGCCAACCGGAAGAAGGGGAAGACCAAAAAGAATATTTAACGAAATTACGATTGAATCGCAAAGTGGAAATCCGGAAGGCAACGTTGCTAATATGATAGACAACAATGAACCATTAAATGTCAAAGACGCTTTAAGAAGTCCGGAATCTAAGAAGTGGAAAGATGCAATGAGGGCCGAGTATCAAGCATTATTAAAGAACAAAACATGGACTGTCGTAAATCTTCCTAAAGGACAAAGAGTCGTAGATTGTAAATGGGTACTTAGGAAGAAATACAATAAAGATGGTAATATTGAAAAATATAAAGCTAGACTTGTGGCAAAAGGTTTTAGTCAAGTCCCTGGTGTAGACTTCAGTGAAACTTTTGCCCCAGTTGCAAGAATTGGATCCATCCGTTTGATAATGGCTTTGGCTGCAGAGTTGAAACTTGACGTATACCAACTCGATTTTGTCTCGGCGTACCTAAATGGCGAAATCGAAGAGACAATTTATATGAATTTGCCGGAAGAACTTAATAATATCCTGAACGAAAAAGAAATGCGAGTATATGGGGTAATAAGGTATGTTTGTTCCAAAAATCAATTTATGGGTTAAAACAATCGGGCCGACAGTGGTATAAAAAGTTGGATGAAAAACTTCAGCAACTGCACCTAAATCCTCTTGATTCTGATCCATGCGTTTACATTTCAAAGCAAGGGGAAGCTATAACTGTGGTAGCAATTTATGTCGACGATTTGATAATTGCAACAAACGATGAGAGAAATTGGAAACAAATCAAGGATGAGTTAAGTAAATGCTTTGAAATGAAGGACTTAGGAAGATTGAATATGTGCTTGGGTATAGAATTCAATCAAGATCCGGAAACCAAGGAAATAACAATGTCACAAAAGAAGTATGTCCATACAATATTAAAACGATTTAATATGATAGACTCGAACCCAGTAAGTACTCCTCTGAACAGTAGCGTAAAGTTGTCTAAAGAAATGTGTCCAAAAACGGAGGAAGAAAAGGAAGAAGTAAAAAATTTGCCATATCAAAATTTAGTTGGGTCATTAATGTACCTAGCGACGTCAACAAGGCCCGACATTGTCCATGCGGTAAGTGTACTACTTAGTCAATTTAATAGCAACTATGGTAAAGGCCATTGGATCGCTGGTAAACGAGTACTGCGATACTTAAAAGGAACTGGCAATTATGGTTTACATTACAAGAAGACCGGCGAATCTCTAACAGGATTTGCTGATGCAGATTGGGGATCAGATATTGATGATAGAAGATCGTATTCCGGATTTGCATTCAAGATTGCGCATGCAGCCATAACATGGGAATCCAGAAAACAAAGAACTGTTGCAATGTCAAGTACAGAAGCCGAGTATATGTCGATTTCAGATTCTACTAAGAAAGCTATTTATCTACGAACATTCCTACAAGAAGTGATGGGAACACAAGAAACGATAAAAATCTACAATGACAATCAAGGCGCAAGATTATTGAGTAAAAATCCAATATTCCACAACAGAACGAAGCATATGGATGTTCGCCGTAATTTCGTTAGACAAAACGTCGCAGAAAAAATAATTATGATTGATTATTTGCCAACCACTGATATGCCTGCAGATGTTTTGACAAATTGTTTGCCAAAACATAACCATACAAAATGTATTAAAAACTTAGGCTTAGTAAATATAGATATTTAGATCTATAAAGTATTTTTTGAGGGGAAGTGTTGTAAATAGCAAAATAACACTTTATAGATTTTAACTTGTTTTAAATATTTGTTTTCGAATCATAGTAGTCATTGAAGTTGTTTCAGTTTTTTGTGTTAGAAAATTTTGTAAATCGATATTTTTCTCTTGTCTCAATAAAACTTTCATTATATCCACATCGACAATTTATTTGTGCGCGTTTTATTTCATCTGGAACACCAAATTCTCACAGATACTAAACAATTTGTCAATCGCTTAAAAAAAGGCTCGTGTCGATTGATCGAAAAATAAAAAAATGCTCCACAAATACGAATCGTTGATTTACGTTTATGGACCGAAAATAAGTAGCAGTCGCCCAGCAAAAAAAAAATTAATTTTTGTCTCTAATCCCGATATTTAGTAGTCAAACCTTGTAATACAAAAGAGAGTTGGCTTGAGGAGCCTATTGGATGAGCAAATGCCATCCGATCCGATTGCAATTTGGTACGTGGTGTTAGTTATGCCCTCTACCAACCATGCAAAAATTGGTCCATATCGGACCAAAATAGCCCCCATATAAACCGACCCCTAGATTAGATTAGTTTAGATATAGTTGCAGCGCGATATTTCAGGTTAACTTAGACTATCCAGTCCATTGTGATACCACAGTGGTGAATTTCTCTCTTATCACTGAGTACTGCCCGATTCTATGTTAAGCTCAATGACAATGGACCGCCGAGTCTGAACAATGTTCCATATTGCAGTGAAATCACTTAGAAAAGCTAAGTGCATTACTGAGGTGGGATAATCTACCGCTGAAAAACTTTTTGGTGTTTAGTCGAAACTCGGTCCGCGACCCTGTGTATGCAAGGTGGGCATGCTAACCATTACACCACGGTGGCTCCCGAACCGACCCCTAGATTTAGCTTGTGGCTTATTTTGGTGAAGCAAATTTCATCCGATCATGTTGAAAGTTGGTACGTGGTGATATTCTATAGCATCAAACAACCATCCAATAATTGGTCCATTATTATATTATGTCACCTCATAAACTAATCCCCAGATATTGGTGCGAATCCTCTTGAAGGACTAAATTTCATCCGGTTGCATTCTCTTTGAGAGCAGCGTAGATAAAAACAAACTCCGAAACCTTGTCAAATAGTTCACCTTCCCAAAACTATAGCCTTTCTCTTCCACTCCTCGTTGAACATGAAGCTAATGGAAATATATCAGCTGGAAAAAAAGTGGACAGTACACGCCAGGTACCAAAAAGGCTACAAAATGCTACGAAACGCTCGAACTGCTACTACTCTTCGATATGTAAGAGTTTCCGAGAGTTTTTTGTTGTTGTAATATCTCTGCCGCTGCTTTCATTTCATTCGTTCAGTTTCAGTTAAAAGTTTTATGCGGCTGTAATTTTTTACAGCCATGAAAATGGGCGTCTAGTTTTTGTCGGATTCTTGGTAAACGATATCAAATCTTGTTTTTTGCCAATGGAAGACAAAAACTACTCCAGAAGCCTGAGTAACTACATCGAACAGGAGGACAACTTGATTGGGCTACGGTTACATGCAACAAAAGTTAGCTATGGATGTGTTAGTGTCTTTGCTTGGTATTTATGTTCTATTGCAATCCATGTGATATAAACATTCATCCTCTCTGTCAAATTGGAGAGAAAGAGAAAGGAGGGCGATTTCTTTTAGAATAGCGGGAGGATTTTTATGACTGGCAGCTAAGGCCTATTTTGTGGGCCTACTGATGGTTATTTTTTAAAATGTGATCTGGATTTTCTTTACCTCAACGTTTATACTCTCGTGTTTCAATATTTGGAATCGCAAAATTTTCGTTTGGCAAAGTTTTCTTGACAAAAAAATTTATAAACCTTAAATTTGTTAATGCAGCTCTCACCAATATATTGACAAATTGAACTCCGACAGTATCTCGATTTTTATACCCACACTGTGGAACAGGGTATTATAAGTTAGTGCATATTGTTTGCAACACCAAGAAGGAGACGAGATAGACACATGGTGTCTTTGGCAAAAATGCTCAGGGTGGGCTCCTGAGTCGATATAGCCATGTCCGTCTGTCCGTGAGCACATTTTTGTAATCAAAGTCTAGGTCGCAGCTTTAGTCCAATCGACTTCAAATGTGGCACAAGTATGTGTTTTGGCTCAGAATAGAACCCTATTGATTTTGGAAGAAATCGGTTCAGATTTAGATATAGCTCCCATATATATTTCGCTCGATATGGACTTTTATGGTCCCAGAAGCTAGAGTTTTACCCTAATTTGCTTAAAATTTTGCACAAGAATAACAATCGGTACTATAGTCAAGTGTGCCAAATTTTATTGAAATCGGTTCAGATTTAGATATAGCTCCCATATATATCTTTCGCCCGATATGGACTAATACGGTCCCAAAAGCCAGAGTGTTACCCCAATTTGGATGAAATTTTGCACTAGAAGTACAATTAGTAGTGTAGTCAAGTGTGCCAAATTTTATTGAAATCGGTCAGTTCTAGATATAACTCCCATAAAGGGTGATACGGACAAAATTTGGTCAATATAAACTTGACGTATTTCTTTCAATTTTGCATTTAAAAAACCTGAACACCCCTCATTTTAAAGGTGTGTGTGTAGAATGTTGCTCCTATTTTGATTTTGGAATTCACTCTTCAGTTGTCAAAATGCCGTCCAAGCAAGAAGAGCAGCGTATCAAAGTTTTGCTCGCGCATCGCGAAAATCCGAGCTACTCGACGCAAAGCTGGCAAAATCGCTAAAAGTTGCCAAATCAACCGTTGCAAATGTAATTAAAGTGTTTGGAGAACGTTTGTCGACAGCCAGGAAGTCTGGATCGGGGAGAAATCGAAAACCGGAAGCCGCTGAGACGACAAAGAGAGTTGCCGGTAGTTTCAAGCGAAACCCTAACCTCTCTCTCCGAGATGCCGCAAATAAGCTGGGTGTATCGTCTACAACCGTGCATCGAGCCAAAAAACGAGCCGGATTATCGACTTACAAGAAGGCAGTGACCCCAAATCGCAATGATAAACAAAATACGACGGTCACAGCGCGATCCCGGAGGCTGTACACGACGATGCTGACGAAGTTTGACTGCGTGGTAATGGACGACGAAACCTACGTCAAAGCCGACTACAAGCAGCTTCCGGGACAGGAGTTTTATACGGCAAAAGGAAGGGGAAAGGTAGCAGATATTTTCAAGCTCATAAAACTGTCAAAGTTCACAAAGCAATATCTGGTTTGGCAAGCCATCTGTACCTGTGGCTTCAAAAGCAGCATCTTCATAGCTTCCGGGACTGTCAACCAAGAAATTTACGTGAAAGAGTGTTTGAATAAACGTCTGCTGCCTTTCCTGAAGAAACACGGTTGTTCCGTACTGTTTTGGCCGGATTTGGTATCTTGCCATTACGGTAAAAAGGCTATGGAGTGGTACGCCGCCAACAACGTGCAGGTGGCTCCCAAGGACAATAACCCTCCCAACACGACAGAGTTCCGCCCAATTGAGAAATACTGGGCTATTGTCAAGCGGAACCAAAAGAAGACCAAAAAAACTGCTAAGGACTAGCAGCAGTTCAAGGCAAACTGGCCTTCTGCGGCGAAGAAGGTGGACTAGGTGGCTGTACAAAATCTGATGGCAGGTGTCAAGCGTGAGGCCCGGCAATTCGGATTTGGAAAAGCGAAAGCCTAACTGAATATTTTTCCTGAATTTTATACCAATTTAACTTGAAAAAGAAATTTAATTTGATTTTTTAAATAAACGATTTCACCGATTTACACGCGTTTTCCCTTGACCAAATTTTGACCGTATCACCCTTTATATATCGTTCGCCCGATTTACACTCATATGACCACAGATTCCAATTTTTTGCTCCGATTTAGTTGAAATTTTACACAGGGAGTAGAATTAGCATTGTAGCTATGCGTTCCAAATTTGGTTGAAATCAGTTCAGATTTAGATATAGCTCCAATATATAGCTTTCGTCCGATTTACACTCATATGACCACAGAGGCCAATTTTTTGCTCCGATTTAGTTGAAATTTTGCACAAGGAGTAGAATTAGCATTGTAGCTATGCGTGCCAAATTTGGTTAAAATCGGTTCAGATTTAGATACAGCTCCCATATATATGTTTTTCTGATTTAGACAAAAATGGTCAAAATACCAACATTTTCCTTGTAAAATCGCCACTGCTTAGTCGAAAAGTTGTTAAAATTGTAATTTTTCTAAACTTCTAATACATATATATCGAGCGATAAACCATAAATAAACTTTTGTGAAGTTTCCTTAAAATTGCTTCAGATTTAAATGTTTCCCATGTTTTCTTACTAACATTGTGTTCCACCCTAGTGCATTAGCCGACTTAAATTTTGAGTCTATAGTTTTTGTAGAAGTCTATCCATATCGAGTGATACTTAAATGTATGTATTTGAGACAAACCTTTGTATATAGCCCCAAACACATTTGATGGATGTGATATGGTATCGAAAATTTAGATCTACGAAGTGGTGCAAGGTATAATATAGTCGGGCCCCCCGACTTTAGACTTTCCTTACTTGTTTTTGTTTATATAAGCTATTGCGATTTTTGATTCCAACTGTGAATTTTTAAAATATTCTCAATTTATCTCAGATTACATTTTATTTATAATTTGGACTGTCATAATCCTTATATCTGTAACTAACCCAAACTTAAGATCCACATATCGTCAAAGTTTTCTTATGGTTTTTTTCAAGTTAGAAATCTTCGGATCGAAGATATGTGTCTTCTTTGATACAAAAAGATGACATCTTTCCATTAGAAATGCCAATACACAATGAAGCCACAGTCATTCTACTGCAAAAGGCCTTTACTAATCACCTAAGTATACCCACTTTATATCCCTCTCGAATAGTCCTTTTTCTCTCGTTGATTATTTAATGCTATCGTCTGTTATCCACCTTGGTCCGGTCGCTTGAAAATTAAGTGCTGGAAGGGGAAAATCACATTTTTCTTCTCCATCTCCACCCCCTTCCGCAGCCAGCAACAATGCAGTTTTAGTAAATTTCCCCAAGGATGACATTTATTCTCTTGCTTGTTCGAATTCTTTGGGGTTCCTAGTACATTTTGCTGATCATAGTGCTGGCTTGCTTGTTGCTTGGTTGGTGTAACCGTTGTAGCTCAAGTTGAACATGAGCAATACTCGAAATTGCATTGTTACCTGATATCCCGAAGCAGAGAAATGGAATGAGTTTCTTTGGTCCGTATGTGAATTTTTTTCTTTCGATTTTCTAAGCAACAAACCATGAAGGGAAACTAAATCTACCTTGCAACATTAAATTTTTGTTTTAGAGATTTGATGGACGAGAGAATCACAAATGTATGAAATTTTTATTGATTGTGGAATGTGAGAAAGCTAAACTAAAGGGACTTTTCTTTTAAATCAGCAATATAATCGAAGGTTAAAGGTTGCAATAAGCTGGGGAGTATATACGATTTCAGATTAAATAAAAAGTATTAGTCTAAATGTCTGTTAAATCCCTTCAATATTTGGAAAACATGAAAATCAATTGGATAATGCTTCATATTTAGGAACAAATGAAACCATGAGTTTAAACACCCCCTTCATCATTGAAAGGCGGGCTAGCCAGAGAATGTTTTAAGTGTGGGTGTGTGGCTTGACTATGGTCAAATCTCAAGGTCTTCTTAAGTGGAAATCATGAGAATATAGATATCAGCTCTAAATTATGCAAAAATATATTTTGTTAAAAGAAATATTTTAATTAAATTATATTTAATTAAATATTAAAAATACAATAAATAGTAGCATAATAGTAAAGAGGTCACATTGCATGACCAAACATGAAAGAATAAAATGAAGAACGCGGGTGTTGCTATAATTGCAAACAAATTTGGAGCAAATCGTATGAATTGGTTTTCCTTACAGCTCACAAGTTAAAACAGAACACGAGTGTAGTCAACGGTTTTGATTTTTCCAATCGAGGGTATAAATTCCACCATTGGATTGGGGGCAATACTAATTTCTTCGAAATATTGGTCTCAGACTCCATATTCTCGGGAAATTTTCCTGTACCCAGTGTTGCCAGTATTTTCTGGCTCTTTCTCGAAATTGGTATGCTTTTGTCCCCAAAAATTCCCCATTTAAAATACAATTCCCCACAAAAACCCCCAATACATTTTTGAAAATTAAAAAATAATCAAGTAGCTTTGCTGCAGAAAATAAAAAATAATTCAAAAATTGAAAAAAAAAAAATAGGCGTAAGTCCTCACGAAACGAGAAAATTATAAATTAGTCCTTGGGCCACCAGTGTGGGATCCTGAATCCGTTTCTAGTCAAAATGTCCTATAGTATTATGGAATAAAGGAGATCAACGTTTTCTATTTATATTTTGAAGACGCGCTATGCTTATTTTCTAATAATGTAGAAATTAACGGTTTTCATGGAATCCTGATGTATCATACTGAACCAAAAAATTCCCACAAAATTTATAGAAATTCCCCACCAAATCTCCAACCCAGCAATAGCTGGGCTAGTGATTCTTCCAGTAATACCTCTAATCAAAAACTTACTACTTGTAGTATTACCTGCACTCAAAAAAACAATTACTTGGATTTTGACCTTCCCTTAAGGGTTTTTGTATTGATTCCGAGCCAAAGATGCGGATTCTTTAAAATAAAGAACATTTTTAGCGACTTATCTGGCTTTAAATCTAGGACCAATAAAATTAAAATTAGGATACAGATCTCATTTATCAAGCTTTCATTCTCTCATCGTGGTTTGTTATTGAACAAACAAATGCCAGTTTAAAAATCCAAAATTTAATGGATACTTCAGAGTAAAAAATGTTTTCTTAGTTCCAAAAAAAAAACTTAAAACCAAAGACACCAAATCCTCAAAATAAGTCTTAGCGGAGGAACGCAAATTTAAACAAGTAAGGAAAGTCTAAATTCGGGCGGGGCCGACTATATTATACCCTGCACCACTTTGTAGATCTAAATTTTCGATACCATATCACATCCGTCAAATGTGTTGGGGGCTATATATAAAGGTTTGTCCTAAATACATACATTTAAATATCACTCGATCTAGACAGAATTTGATAAACTTCTACAAATCTATAGACTCAAAATATAAGTCGGCTAATGCACTAGGGTGGAACACAATATTAGTAAAAAAATATGTGAAACATTTAAATCTGAAGCAATTTTAAGGAAACTTCGCAAAAGTTTATTTATGATTTACCGCTCGATATATATGTATTAGAAGTTTAGGAAAATTAGAGTCATTTTTACAACTGTTGGACTAAGCAGTGGCAATTTTACAAGGAAAATGTTGGTATTTTGACCATTTTTGTCGAAATCAGAAAAATATATATATGGGAGCTATATCTAAATCTGAACCGATTTTAACCAAATTTGGCACGCATAGCAACAATGCTAATTCTACTCTCTGTGCAAAATTTCAACTAAATCGGAGTTAAAAATTGGTCTCTGTGGTCATATGAGTGTAAATCGGGCGAAAGCTATATATGGGAGCTATATCTAAATCTGAACCGATTTCAACCAAATTTGGCACGCATAGCAACAATGCTTATTCTACTCCCTGTGCAAACTGTCAACTAAATCGGAGTTAAAAATTGGTGTCTGTGGTCATATGAGTGTAAATCGGGCGAAAGCTATATATGGGAGATATATCTAAATCTGAACCGTTTTCAACCAAATTTGGCACGCATAGCAACAATGCTAATTTTACTCCCTGTGCAAAATTTCAACTAAATCGGAGTTAAAAATTGGCCTCTGTGGTCATATGAGTGTAAATCGGGCGAAGCCTATATATGGGAGATATATCCAAATCTGAACCGATTTAAACCAAATTTGGCACGCATAGTTACAATGATAATTCTACTCCCTGTGCAAAATTTCAACTACATCGGAGTTAAAAATTGGCCTCTGTGGTCATATGAGTGTAAATCGGGCGAAAGCTATATATGGGATATATATCCAAATCTGAACCGATTTGGCTGATATTGTGCAAGTTTTTCGAGACTCATAAAATATTCGAATGTACGGAATTTGAGGAAGATCGGTGAAAAATATATATGGCAGCTAATCTAAATCTGAACCGATTTTTTCCAAAATCAATAGGGATCGTGTTTGAGCCAAAACAGCACCCTATAACAAATTTTAGGACAATCGGACTAAAACTGCGAGCTGTACTTTGCACACAAAAATACATCAACAGACAGACAGACGGACATCGCTAAATCGACTCAGAAATTAATTCTAAGCCGATCCGTATACTAAAAGGTTGGTCTATGATTACTCCTTCCTGGCGTTACATACAAATGCACAAACCTATTATAACCTGTAGCACAGTAGTGGTGAAGGGTATAAAAATTGTGTCCTAAATTTAATGAAAAAATTTTTAGAAGCAAAGATTATAAACTTTGTTTTAATTAAAATTTCATTATATTAAAGAACTTTTACTTTAATTCCGCAACCTAAAATTTAGGTTAATCTTTAATCTTTAATACCGCGTAAATATTTTTTCAGTGTAGGATTTAAAAATAATAACTTACCTGTGTAGACTAAAAGTGATTCCTTTTATTAATACCAGTACTTAAAATCATATCTTGAGGTCCGGGTTCAAATTTTTAATTTTTTCTTGTTTTTATTCGTATTAAATATTAATTGATTAAATTTTTGTTGAAAATTTGCTTTTCTTGTCATTTTTTTTTTTAATAGAATAACCTCTACAGCAATTGTGAACACCGTTAATAGTAGCGAAAACTACATTTCAGAAAAATTGCAACATATTTTTCTTAAGTTGTATACACTGAAAAAAATATTGTCGTGAGATCAAAGATTTCATGTCTTTAAAATACGAATGCAAATTTTGCTTAGCATATAATATAAAGTTTTTTAGTTTCTAATATAAAGTTTTATCTAATATAAAGTTAATTAAGTGATTTCATTGAAAAATAGGTATCATAACATGAAAGCAAAAATGTTTGGGCTAAGGTCAACTTGACCTTAATAATTCAGAAAAATTCTTTAAATTTAATGAAATTGTCTTCAAATTTGTTGTCTTTTTGGTTCTTGACTACAAAGCAAAAAATCGTTCAACACTTTATTTTAAAGACGTTGTTTACTTGAAACATAGCTTAATTTCTACTGGAAGTCGAGTTTTAATTTGGAAAATAAAGTTGTCATTAACTAGGACTTTAATAGCATATAAAGAAAAAAAAACTGAAAAAGCGAAAAATTAAAATTTGCTTCCTAGAAGCAAGTACACAAAACCCAAATTTAAAAGAGAATTGTGTCTTAAAAGTATCCTTATTTGTATTCTCCGCTGCTTTAGCTCGGAATCAATACAAACATTTTTAAAGTAAAGACAAAATCTTTGGGAACGGGCATGCTTTTTTTTCAGTGTAGTACATAATTTATATTGCAAAATTACAATATTGAATAAATCCATGCCATGGAGTAGGGTATAGTGCGTTGGATTACAAAACAACAGGTCTGAGTTCGATTCCTCCTAGCGTCATAGAGATTTTCAAAGTACAAATTTGTACGATAAATATAAACAGAGGGAGAGAAAGTGGTAGTAAAAGACCGAGAATACGAAACTAACTTATAAGACATAATAAAATCTATAAATAGATATGAGAGCAGCAACTCACTAGCTCTTTATACCCTTCACCACTACTGTGGTACAGGGTATAATAAGTTTGTGCATTTGTATGTAACGCTAAGAAGGAAAAGTCCGAGACCCATCGATGTCCGTCTGTCTGTCTGTCTGTCCGTCCGTCCGTCTGTCTGTATGTGTAATTTTGTGTGCAAAGTACAGCTCGCAGTTTAAGTCTGATTGTCCCCAAATTTGGCACAGAGGTTTACATTGGCTAAAAGGCAATCGCTATTGATTTTTAAAAAATCACCGATCTGGTCATAATTGACGTATTTATAAACGTATTTTATCAAAATTTCGGGCAGCCAAATATTTTGGTAAGATATGCAAAATGTCAGCCAAATCGGTTCAGATTTAGATATAGCTCCCATATATATCTTTTGTCCGATTTGCACTTATATGGTTTCAAAAGTCAGAGTTTTATTCTGATTTGCTTCAAATTTTGCACAAGGAGTACGTTTAATAGCATCATTAAGTATACCATATTTCGTTGAAATCGGTTCAGATTCAGATTTTACCTATATGGCAAAAAAGACAGAGTTTTATTCTGATTTGCTTTAAATTTTGCACAAGGAGTACGTTTAATAGTATTGTTAATAGTGCTGAATTTTGGTTGAAATCGATTCAGATTTAGATATAGCTCCCATATATATTTTTTGTCCGATTTTCACTTATATGGCTTCAAAGGCCAGAGTTTTGTCCTGAGTTGCTTCAAATTTTGCATAAGAAGTACGTTTAATAGTATCGCTAAGTGTGGCAAATTTGGTTGAAATCGGTTCAGATGTAGATATAGCTCCCATATATGTCTTTCGCCCGATTTACACCCATATGATCGCGGAGGCCAAAATTATTCTCCCATTTACGTTTTTTGCTGAGATAACAGGATTATTATTCTAACAATGCATGTCAAATTTGGTCAAAATCGGTTCATATTTAGATATAGCTCCCATATATATGTAAGCCAGAGTAGGGGAAATATGGTAGAATTTTTCACATTTTAGACCCAGTTTCAATGGGAGTTTCCTCCAATTGACTCGATCGTTTGCACAGAGAATACATTTAACCCTCTAATGCCCCAATTTTTTGCCAGCTAATAAAATTTTGAATGTTAACGATACAAAAGCAAGAGAACTAAGCAAGAAAAATTTATACAGTAAAATTCAGCATATGCTGCAAAGTTTCTTGAATAGTTTCAAATAAGTTTTCTCTTTATTTTGCCCATTTTTGTTGTCTTAAGGCGTGTTTTACTAAAAACTTCCTTATTTAATGAAGCCCGCCAAAAGGCGGGCTTGGGCATTAGAGGGTTAATAAGCTATTTAAGTGTGTCATCTTAATCTAATATGGCCAAAATACCCACATTTTACACAAAATTCTGTGATGATTTCCCCATATCGTAGTCATATTCTACACACTGTAATGCCAAACTTTTCACAGAATGGTCGAATTTTAAATAAAGATCCGATTTGTGGAAATATCACCCGAATTGGCCAAATAATATATCACAACCCACAATTTGCCACATATCTTGGCGAGATTTGACCAATATCCTTGTAAACTCGCCACTGCTGAGTAGGAAAAATTTTAAATATTACTCAAATTATCCTATATCTCGAATACATATGTATTTGTTTCATCCCAGGGTGTTAGCCGATTTAATTTTTAATTCTAGCGATTTTGTAGAAGTACAAAAAATTGTCTCCAAATCGTTTCAGATATAAATATTTGTATATAGGAATATAAATTTTGATAATAACTCCCAACAAATTTGAAGAAGTTGATATGTTAACACAAAATTTGGTCCACATAATGGTGAAGGGTATAATATAGTCGGCCCCGCCCGACTTTAGACTTTACTTATTTGTTTTGATTCTATTTATGGTAAACCTATTATTTTTGGAGAGTTGGTATGCTTGCGACGAAGTACTTATTTTTCGAGTGCTGGTATGCTTGCACCGAAGTACTTTCCAACAATGTCATGCCCATGTAAAAGTATTACAGCTGATATGTGTACGTAGAAGTTGTTACATAATTGGGCATGCATACTTGTACTCATACCTGGTAATGGGAGTTTTTGCTAGGAAGTCTTCAACTCCTAAAGTTTGTCTCCATCCAAAAAAAAAAAATATATATCACCAATACTGGTAGACAAACACAAAAGAAGCCCAAAACTCCACAAAGCCACTTTCGTGCAGAGTGGATGACTTTATCGGCTATTTGATGGCCACAGTTTGTGATAAAATTAGCCAATTCGAACAAATCTAAAGCGACTCCAAAACTTGATTATATTTCCAATATTTTTTATTTTTTATAATAACATAACATAACATAACGATACAATAACGACTTGGACTACCATAGGAAACATCCTGGCCACTTTCACATCCGATTCGCACCAGAGAGGAAAAACTTTTGGAATATGTTGAAAAATTGATTGTTTAGCTGATAGCCTAAGTGGCTAATGCTAGCCACTCCATTATTCTTATATTTACTATAAGTTTAATAAATAAATAAATAAATTGATTGCTCTGATAATTGTATTTCAGTAAATCTTAATTGATTTGAACATTTAAAAAATACCACAAAGTGGAACATTGGTACCAGTACTGTGATAGGTCCACTAGTGGAGAGAGCCTGCTGAATACCTTAACTTATCTTCGCAATTATTATGCTGTATGCCCTCTATCCTTGTGTATGCAAAGGGGCTGGCTGATGTTTATGCTGGCTGATTTTGCCATAAAATGTTTCACCAATATTTAACCAATTTTTACGTTTCTCTTTTTCTAAAGGCCATTGGTTCAGCTAATAGTGCAATTCCCATGATGTTTGCATTGTACTCAACCAAGCATAAAGTCCAGCCATAAACAACAAAATGCCATGGAAAATTTCCGCTGCCCGCTAAATGTTGTCATTGGTTGAAAACCATAGCAAATGGTCAATTGGAAATCGTTTAAGGGACATTTTTAAATGCAATTGAAGTCTTCCATGTTGTTTTCCTCTCAACAATGCTATTGCCATTGCCATTCGAGGTTTGATCTCCAGTCGTGCTTAGAAAAGTAATTTTCATTCAAACAAAAGTGAACAAAGTTCACAAAAATATTGAGATTTTTAACGTTTCCTCCCCCGCCCCACGAGAGTGTGAGAGGAAAGAAGAATCACCGTCAAAACGTATGCGACTGAGGAAAATGGCAACCGCCTCGAACATCTCTCTCTTTTTTTTTTTTGACATGTGTACACACGCACACACTTAAATCCACATTCCTCCTTCGCATTGTGAATGCATGTATTTGCCTCATCCTTCTTCACATAGAGGACATTAACTCTGTGAATGTGTTGTGAGTTGGCATATAGGATGTTTGTATGGTCGCCAGGAAATGCATTTGCCTCAAGACCTCCGTGCAACATATTTTTTTTGTTTGTTTTTTGCTTTAAGCCACAGCCATAGTTCTTGTTTTGTGGAAGAAACGGAAGTGATTCGTTGTAGGAGAGCAACAACTACAACAACACCAATATAAAAAAAACACAAGAAATTCCCAATTCGCACATTCAATCCAATCTTCAGGAAAACGAAAAGTGGTCCAGAATCAAAAATGAATAGCAAGTGTACATATGTGTAGATTCCAGTTCCATATTTTCCTATGCAATTGAACTATAACAATGATGGACATTAGGGTAGTTCTCTGATATGAAACTGTATCAATAAAAAATATTTATTTTGAATTCTATAAATAATCCAGACAACAGAAAAAAATATTTTTTTGAATTGCAAGATTTTGACATTTACTTAAATATTAAGAGATTTTATTGATCAAAAGCAAGAAACGTCGAAAATATCATTAAATTTTGGAATCACTTTAGATTTTTTCGAATTTGCTACCTTTGACATATATGGGAGCTATGTCAAAACCTTTATAGCCCTTCGTTGAACTTAACCTGCTCGCAAACAAACAAGTGTGGCACAACATGACAAAAAGGTGGCTTAAATGTGATAACGTGTGCAAAATGTAAAAAAATTAGCCACTATAGTACAGTAGAATAACACTGCATTGGGATAGCTAAGAATCATTAAGATGTTCAGCTCAAAGTTTTCGGACAGATATATTTCAGAACAATAGCACCCTTATTGAAGGCTGTAGCCAGTGTTGCCAGTATTTTTCTGGCTCTTGTCCCCAAAAATATGATGTTTACGTCCCCAAAAATCCCCAATTTAAATTCCTAAAAAAATCCCTAATATAATTGTGATAACTTTTTTTTATACTCTCCACCATAGGATGGGGGTATATTAACTTTGTCATTCCGTTTGTAACACATCGAAATATTGCTCTAAGACCCCATAAAGTATATATATTCTGGGTCGTGGTGAAATTCTGAGTCGATCTAAGCATGTCCGTCCGTCCGTCCGTCTGTCCGTCTGTCCGGCTGTCCGTCCGTCTGTGGAAATCACGCTAACTTCCGAACGAAACAAGCTATCGACTTGAAACTTGGCACAAGTAGTTGTTATTGATGTAGGTCGGATGGTATTGAAAATCGGCCATATCGGACCACGTTTACGTATAGCCCCCATATAAACCGATCCCCAAATTTGGCTTGGGGAGCCTCCCGGAGCAGCAAAATTCATCCGATCCGGTTGAAATTTGGTACCTGATGTTAGAATACGGCCTCTAACAATCATGTAAAAATTGGTCCATCTCGGTCCATAATTATATATAGCTCCCATATAAACCGATCCCCAGATTTGACCTCCGGAGCCTCTTGGAGGAGCAAAATTCATCCGATCCGGTTGAAATTTAGTACGTGGTCTTAGTATACGGTCTCTAACACCCGTGCAAAAATTGGTCCATGTCGGTCCATAATTATATATAGCCCCCATATAAACCGATCCCCAGATTTGACCTCCGGAGCCTCTTGGAGGGGAAAAATTCATCCGATCCGGTTGAAATGTGGTACCTGAAGTTAGTATACGGTCTCTAACAACCATGCAAAAATTGGTCCATATCGGTCCATAATTATATATAGCCCCCATATAAACCGATCCCCAGATTTGACCTCCGGAGCCTATTGGAGGGGCAAAATTCATCCGATCCTGTTGAAATTTGGTACCTGATGTTAGTATACGGCCTCTAACAACCATGCAAAAATTGGTCCAAATCGGTTCATAATTATATATAGCTCCCATATAAACCGATCCCCAGAATTGAACTCCGGAGCCTCTTGAGGAGCAAAATTCATCCGATCCAATTGAAATTTATTACGTGGTGTTAGTATATAGTCTCTAACAACCATGCAAAAATTGGTCCATATCGGTTCATAATTATATATAGCTCCCATATAAACCGATCCCCAGATTTGACCTCAGGAGCCTCTTGGAGGGGCGAAATTCATCCGATCCAGTTGAAATTTGGTACATGGTGTTAGTATATGGTATCTAACAACCATGCAAAAATTGGTCCATATCGGTCCATAATTATATATAGCAAAAGTCATCCGATGCGGTTGAAATTTGGTACATTTTGTCAATATATGGCCTCTAACAGCCATGTAAAAATTGGTCAGTATCGGTCTTTAGTTATATATAGCCGATGACTTATTACACAAAAATTGGTCCATATCGCCAAAAATAATCTACCAAAACTTTATTTCCATAGAAAATTTTGTCAAATTTTATTACTATAGAAAGTTGTGTCAAAATTTCATTTCTATAGAAAGTTTTGTCAAACGTTTATTTCTATAGAAATGTTTGTCAAAATTTTATTTCCATAGAAAGTTTTGTCAAAATTTTATTTTTATAGAAAATTTTGTAAAAAATTTATTTCTGTAGAAAATTTTGTCAACATTTTATTTCTATAAAAAATTTTGTCAACATTTTACTTCCATAGAAAATTTTGTCAACATTTTATTTCTATAGAAAATTTTGTCAAGTTTTTATTTCTATAGAAAATTTTGTCAACATTTTATTTCTATAGAAGATTTTGTCAAGTTTTCATTTCTATAGAAAATTTTGTCAAACTATATTATATACGTATTTAATCGGCCTTTTTATACCCTCCACCATAGGATGGGGGTATATTAACTTTGTAATTCCGTTTGTAACACATCGAAATATTGCTCTAAGACCCCATAAAGTATATATATTCTGGGTCGTGGTGAAATTCTGAGTCGATCTAAGCATGTCCGTCCGTCCGTCCGTCTGTCCGGCTGTCCGTCCGTCTGTGGAAATCACGCTAACTTCCGAACGAAACAAGCTATCGACTTGAAACTTGGCACAAGTAGTTGTTATTGATGTAGGTCGGATGGTATTGAAAATCGGCCATATCGGACCACGTTTACGTATAGCCCCCATATAAACCGATCCCCAAATTTGGCTTGGGAGCCTCCCGGAGCAGCAAAATTTATCCGATCCGGTTGAAATTTGGTACCTGATGTTAGTATACGGCCTCTAACAACCATGTAAAAATTGGTCCATATCGGTCCATAATTATATATAGCTCCCATATAAACCGATCCCCAGATTTGACCTCCGGAGCCTCTTGGAGGAGCAAAATTCATCCGATCCGGTTGAAATTTAGTACGTGGTCTTAGTATACGGTCTCTAACACCCGTGCAAAAATTGGTCCATGTCGGTCCATAATTATATATAGCCCCCATATAAACCGATCCCCAGATTTGACCTCCGGAGCCTCTTGGAGGGGAAAAATTCATTCGATCCGGTTGAAATGTGGTACCTGATGTTAGTATACGGTCTCTAACAACCATGCAAAAATTGGTCCATATCGGTCCATAATTATATATATCCCCCATATAAACCGATCCCCAGATTTGACCTCCGGAGCCTATTGGAGGGGCAAAATTCATCCGATCCTGTTGAAATTTGGTACCTGATGTTAGTATACGGCCTCTAACAACCATGCAAAAATTGGTCCATATCGGTTCATAATTATATATAGCTCCCATATAAACCGATCCCCAGATTTGAACTCCGGAGCCTCTTGGAGGAGCAAAATTCATCCGATCCGATCCAATTGAAATTTAGTACGTGGTGTTAGTATATAGTCTCTAACAACCATGCAAAAATTGGTCCATATCGGTTCATAATTATATATAGCTCCCATATAAACCGATCCCCAGATTTGACCTCAGGAGCCTCTTGGAGGAGCGAAATTCATCCGATCCAGTTGAAATTTGGTACATGGTGTTAGTATATGGTATCTAACAACCATGCAAAAATTGGTCCATATCGCTCCATAATTATATATAGCAAAAGTCATCCGATGCGGTTGAAATTTGGTACATTTTGTCAATATATGGCCTCTAACAGCCATGCAAAAATTGGTCAATATCGGTCTTTAGTTATATATAGCCGATGACTTATTACACAAAAATTGGTCCATATCGCCAAAAATAATCTACCAAAACTTTATTTCCATAGAAAATTTTGTCAAATTTTATTACTATAGAAAGTTGTGTCAAAATTTCATTTCTATAGAAAGTTTTGTCAAACGTTTATTTCTATAGAAATGTTTGTCAAAATTTTATTTCCATAGAAAGTTTTGTCAAAATTTTATTTTTATAGAAAATTTTGTAAAAAATTTATTTCTGTAGAAAATTTTGTCAACATTTTATTTCTATACAAAATTTTGTCAACATTTTACTTCCATAGAAAATTTTGTCAAAATTGTATTTCTATATAAGATTTTGTCAAGTTTTCATTTCTATAGAAAATTTTGTCAAACTATATTATATACGTATTTAATCGGCCTTTTTTTGTTTAATATATACCCCGTATGGGCTAACTTACAATTTTGAAGACAGTGTTAAAAAGTTTTACGATACCTTGCCATCGGCAAGTGTTATCGCAACCCAAGTAATTCGATTGTGGATGACAGCCTTTAGTAGAAGTTCCTACGCAATCCATGGTGGAGGGTACATAAGATTCGGCCTGGCCGAACTTACGGCCGTATATACTTGTTTTGTTTGTTATACCCTCCACAATAGGATGGGGGTATATTAACTTTGTCATTCCGTTTGTAACACATCCAAATATTGCTCTAAGACCCCATAAAGTATATATATATTCTGGGTCGTGGTGAAATTCTTAGTCGATCTGAGCATGTCCGTCCGTCTGTTGAAATCACGCTAACTTCCGAACGAAACAAGCTATAGACTTGAAACTTGGCACAACTAGTTTTTTTTGATGTAGGTCGGATGATATTGCAAATGGGCCATATCGGTCCACTTTTACGTATAGCCCTCATATAAACGGACCCCCAAATTTGGCTTGCGATTGCTCTAAGAGAAGAAACATGGTGTTAGTATATTGTCTCTAACAACCATGCAAAAATTGGTCCACATCGGTCCATAATTACATATAGCCCCCATATAAACCGATCCCCCGATTTGGCTTGCGGAGCCTCTAAGAGAACCAAATTTCATCCGATCCGGCTGAAATTCGGTACATGGTGTTAGTATATGGTCTCTAATAACCATGCAAAAATTGGTCCACATCGGTCCATAATTATATATAGCCCCCATATAAACCGATCCCCCGATTTAGCTTGCGGAGCCTGTAAGAAACGAAAATTTCATCCGATCCAGCTGAAATTTGGTACATGGTATTGGTATATGTTCTCTAATGACCATGCAAAAACTGGTCCACATCGGTCCATAATTATATATAGGCCCCATATAAACCGATCCCCCGATTTGGCCTGCGGAGCCTCTAAGAAACGAAAATTTCATCCGATCCGGCTGAAATTTGGTACATGGTGTTGGTATATGTTCTCTAATGACCATGCAGAAATTGGTCCATATCGGTGCATAATTATATATAGCCCCCATATAAATCGATTCCCAGATTTGTCCTCCGGAGCCTCTTGGAGGAGCAAAATTCATCCGATCCGGCTGAAATTTGCAACGTGGTGTTAGTATAAGGCCGCTAATATCCATGCCAAAATTTGTCCATATCGGTCTATAGTTATATATAGCCGATCCCCAATCACACAAAAATTGGTCCATATTCATGGTTGCCACTCGAGCCAAAAATATTCTACCAAAATTTTATTTTTATGGAAAACATTGTCAAAATGTTATTTCTATAGAAAATTTTGTCAAAATTTTATTTCTATAGACATATATATAGAAATAAGTTTAAAGTTTCTATAGAAATAAGTATAATTGGTGATTCATAAATTTCCTATAGAAATAAAATTCTGACAAAATTTTCTAGAGAAATAAAATTTTGAAAAACTTGTCTTTAGAAATAAAATTTTGACAAAATTGTCTATAGAAATAAAATCTTGACAAAATTATCTATAGAAATAAAATTTTGACAAAATTGTCTTTAGAAATAAAATTTTTACAAAATTGTCTATAGAAATAAAATTTTGACAAAATTGTCTTTAGAAATAAAATTTTGACAAAATTTTCTATAGAAATGAACTTCTAACAAAATTTTATATAGAAATAATATTTTGACAAAATTGTCTATAGAAATAAAATTTGACAAAATTTTCTATAGAAATAAACTTTTGACAAGATTTTGTATAGAAATAAAATCTTGACAAAATTATCTATAGAAATCAAATTTTGACAAAATTGTCTTTAGAAATACAATTTTAACAAAATTTTCTATAGAAATAAAATTTTAATTCATTAATTTTCTTTTTATTCGACCCTTATCAATATATAATGAAATGATTAATCAAGCTCGAGGTAAAAACAAATAAAAACACACAGACCTCGAGCTTGATTATTCATTTCATGAAATAAAATTTTGACAAAATTTTCTATAGAAGTAAAATTTTGACAAAATTTTCTATAGAAGTAAAATTTTGACAAAATTTTCTATAGAAATAAAATTTTGTTTTTTATTGGTGGTTTCTACTTCAATAATATTTGTTGTTTTTGGCTTTGCCCAAAAAAATTTGACAAAAATTCTTTTCCTCTGTTGGTTAAGCTACTCTTGTAGTTTAGTCAACACAATGGTTTTAAAGCTGAGATCAAAACAAAAAAATATGAAATAAAATTTTGACAAAATTTTCTATAGAAATAAAATTTTTGCAAAATTGTCTATAGAAATAAAATTTTGACAAAATTGTCTATAGAAATAATATATTTTCTATAGAAATTAAATTTTGTTAAAAAAAACTTAATCCAATTTCTTGAAAAAATCCCCACAAAACCACCCAAATTTATGGAAATTCCCCACAGAATACCCAAGTCCCCAACTCAGAAATTTCATCCCCATTTACGAAAAAATATCCCCAAATTTATGGAAAAATCCCAAGTACTGGCAACAATGGCTGTAGCTTAAATCCATATTTTGATGTGCTACAAAGGAATGGCAAATTCATCCCCGCCACCATTCTATTGAAGATTTGTACAACTAATCCAAAATCTCAGTTGGTTTAAGAATGATATCGAATATGTTTTTCTTTATACTAAGGAATCTTTCCTTACATCAAAGACCTATGATTTCAACAGAAAGATGGAAATTTCAAAGACATTTATCTTAAATTTAATGAAAACAATTTCGATTATAAAAAAAAAATTCTTTCAACTATACTTTTTTTAATTTCACAAAAAATGGTCTTAATGTGTATAGAGTTTGTATCCCATGAGTTAGACTACCAAGTTTTTTCGTGTAAGGTCAAAATTTATATCAAAATTTCTTGAAAATATTTTCTTCAGACCACCCTAATATTTAAAATAATACGATGGCAATATGTACCACTTGCTGTGGTTATTTCAAATGTGCATTTAAACAAACATCCATCCAAGTGTCCATTTGTCTGGCTGGAGTTGCTGTTGTGCATTGCTCTTTTGCCTGTTGTTTTCGCTGGAATCGGCAGAGGATTGGTAGGTAGGTGTTTGGCACTTGTGTGTGGTCATTTCAACCAGAGGGCAGTGTGGAAACTCTATGGTCCGAACATAAAACTAACATCACATGGTCACACATTAAAGTTGTGTTTGCTAACTTTTCTCTTCACTGTAGATTGTGGCTTTTATTGTATTTGTTGTATATCATTTGAGTAGCCCTACAACAGGCATTGAAGAAAAATTGAACTTGCAAGTAGTATTTTCAGATTGGAAAACCGATATATATTAATGATGTCGCCTGGGATTGATTTAGGAACAAAAACACCTCAAAAGTGCAACCAGATATCCTAAGAATGGTTGGAAGAAATTCGTTTCTTTATCAGAGGTAGTATGACCACTACCTCTGATAAAGTCCATCAGTCTAGAATGCTCTGAAAAAAAATACCCGGTTCCAACGAGTTTGTATATAGATTAATGATTTTGGTATTGACAATTGAATTGATGATACATTTCTCTTTTAAATTTGAGTTTTTCTTACTTGAGTCTAGGAAGCAAATGTAACGTGGTTTTTTCGTCGGCTGACCTAAGCTCAGTCGCCTTCAGGGCCTCAGTAAGGACCCTTTTCGGAATAAGAACACAAATGTCTACTTCTTTCGATTTAAATATTAATTAATTTGGGTTTATTTATAAAAAATATTTTATAACCCATTTGAGTGATATTTTACAATCTCTGTAATATGATGAGGATCGGAGCAGGCATTCGGGATTTATAAATAATCGGCAACTGGTATCGTTGTTAAGATGAAGAGGGAATTCGGTTCCTAGATAATCGACAGATTGTAAGTACATCGATTGCTTGATGATTGGTATTTGATGAGAGATTCGGTTCGCTAATGAGTGTGTCGATTGATAATTCGGTTTGTTGTTTATCGGTGATGGGTGAGAACGTGTATAAATTCGGTAATTGAGGAGAAATTAGGTTCGTTGATAATTTGTTGTCGGCGAGGAATTCGGTACTTTGAAGATGTGTAGTGATGATAACGCCAGTTTATCGAAGGTCTGTAGTTGATGATTCGTTGACAATTCGTTGAAACGTGGATGATTGATTGGTCGTTGCTGTGTAGTTCGGTTTGTTGGTGATTGAGACATTGTGTATTCGTCGATTTATAAGTGATAGGGATCTGCTGATGGGATCGTCGACTTTCAGCGTTGGGGCCGTGGTGTGACTTTCGGGATCAGCTTTGGGTCGGTAGTCGGTCAAGTTGGGGTTTAATATTACTGACGACTATCAGTAAAACGGCTACCAGCCAATCTACGAGCGAACCGTAGGCCCGAAGGTATCTGTTGTGGATAATGCCGATTTATCGGCATTTTGACGATTTTTTACTCAAAAAATAGCAAATGCCGATTTTCCGATTTTTGCCCCAAAAATGACGATATTAGCTCGGTTCAAAAATTTGGACTAGAAACAGTTCGTTTACACATTTAGAGCCAGCAAAAGAGAGAATACATTTGACAATAGTCAGATAGAGAAATTACAAGTTTTTGCTAAAGATTTCATACATGTAGGAGCTATAACCCATTTTACATCTACAGTATTAGTATCATGGTTGCCAGTCGTGCCAAAAATAATCCACTAAAATTTGAAGAAAATTTTATCAAAAATTTACCACATTACAAAAATATATTGAAGTTGTTGATCAAATTTTTGTGGTTAGTATATACAAAAGTTTTGTTTTATTCGAAAGAAATGTTTTAAAGGGTGATACCGTCAAAATTTGGTCAATATAAACTTGACGTATTTCTTTCAATTTTGCATTTAAAAAACCTGAACACCCCTCATTTTGAAGGTGTGTGTGTGTAGAATGTTTCTCCTATTTTGATTTTGGAATTCACTCTTCAGTTGTCAAAATGCCGTCCAAGCAAGAAGAGCAGCGTATCAAAATTTTGCTCGCGCATTGCGAAAATCCGAGCTACTCGCACGCAAAGCTGGCAAAATCGCTAAAAGTTGCCAAATCAACCGTTACAAATGTAACTAAAGTGTTTGGGGAACGTTTGTCGACAGCCAGGAAGTCTGCATCGGGGGGAAATCGAAAACCGGAAGCCGCTGAGACGACAAACAGAGTTGCCGGTAGTTTCAAGCGAAACCCTAACCTCTCTCTCCGAGATGCCGCAAATAAGCTGGGTGTATCGTCTACAACCGTGCATCGAGCCAAAAAACGAGCCGGACTATCGACTTACAAGAAGGTAGTGACTCCAAATCGCAATGATAAACAAAATACGACGGCCAAAGCGCGATCCCGGAGGCTGTACACGTCGATGCTGACGAAGTTTGACTGCTTGGTAATGGACGACGAAACCTACGTCAAAGCCGACTACAAGCAGCTTCCGGGACAGGAGTTTTATACGGCAAAAGGAGGGGGAAAGGTAGCAGCACATAAAACTGTCAAAGTTCGCAAAGAAATATCTGGTTTGGCAAGCCATCTGTACCTGTGGCTTCAAAAACAGAATTTTCATAGCTTCCGGGACTGTCAACCAAGAAATTTACGTGAAAGAGTGTTTGAATAAACGTCTGCTGCCTTTCCTGAAGAAACACGGTTGTTCCGTACTGTTTTGGCCGGATTTGGCATCTTGCCATTACGGTAAAAAGGCCATGGAGTGGTACGCCGCCAACAACGTGCAGGTGGTTCCCAAGGACAAGAACCCTCCCAACACGCCAGAGCTCCGCCCAATTGAGAAATACTGGGCTATTGTCAAGCGGAACCTAAAGAAGACCAAAAAAACTGCTAAGGACGAGCAGCAGTTCAAGGCAAACTGGCTTTCTGCGGCGAAGAAGGTGGACAAGGTGGCTGTACAAAATCTGATGGCAGGTGTCAAGCGTGAGGCCCGGTAATTCGGATTTGGAAAAGCGAAAGCCTGACTGAATATTTTACCTGAATTTTATACTAATTGAACTTGAAAAAGGAATTTAATTTGATTTTTTAAATAAACGATTTCACCGATTTACACGCGTTTTCCCTTGACCAAATTTTGACCGTATCACCCTTTATATGGAATTTACAGAAAATTTTGTTAAAATTTTATTTCTACAGAAAAAGTTGACAAAATTTTATTTATATAGAAAATTTCGGCAAAATTTTATCTCTATAGAAAATTTCGGCAAAATTTTATTTCTATAGAAAATTTCGGCAAAATTTTATTTCTGTAGAAAATTTTGTCAAAATTTTATTTCTATATTTATTTCTATAGAAAATTTTGTCAAAATTTGATTTCTACAGAAAATTTTGTCAAAATTTTATTTCTATAGAAAATTTTATTTTTACAGAAAAAGTTGTTAAAATTTTATTTCGATAGAAAATTTCAGCAAAATTTTATTTCTATAGAAAATTTTGTTAAATTTTTTTTCTACAAAAAAAGTTGTAAAAATTTAATTTCTATAGAAAATTTCAGCAAAATTATATTTCTATAGAAAATTTTGTTAAAATTTTATTTCTATAGGAAATTTTGTCAAAATTGTATTTCTATAGAAAATTTTGTAAAAATTGTATTTCTATAAAAAAATTTGTCAACATTTTATTTCTAAAGAGAATTTTGTGAAAATTGTATGTCTATAGAAAACTTTCTCAAGCCTTTATATTTGTAGAAAATGTTTACACATTTTTATTTCTATAGAATATTCTTGCAAAAATGTATTTCTATAGAACAGTTTTGGAAATTGTTTCCTGCAAAATTTTTTTCTATGAACATTTTTGCAAAATTGTATATCTAAGCAAAAAGTCAAATTTTGGAAAATCGGGTAACACATATGTAAATATTAAAGATTTTTATTTTTAAATAAAAAACTTACTGAAGTAAACCTATATAAAAAAAAATATTTTTTATATTATTTTTTGGATTGCGTAGCATAGCATTGTGGTGAAGCAGTAGGTCCGAAAATCTCTGTGGTGGAACAGAAGGTCGGAAGGGGGGCCCGAAGGTCTCTGTAGTGGAACACTAGCCTCTGTTGGCCCGAAGTCTCTGTGGTGGACCAGTAGCCTCTGTCTCTCTGTGGTGGTACACTAGGCCAGAAGCCTCTGTAAGCACGAAGATCTCTGTGGGAGAACAGTAGGTTCAAAGGAATTGTGGTGGAACAGTAGGCCCAAAGGTCTTCCATGGTGGAAAAGTACGCCTGAATGTCTCTATGGTGGACCAGTAGGCCCAAAGGTCTACTGTGGTGCAACAGTAGCCTCTCGCTCTACCTCTCTGTGTTGGAACAGTAGGCCCGAAGGTCTCTGTATAAATAAATAGTAATTTATATCGCGTCTGGGAATAAATTCCTCAGATGATGCAAAAACTTTGAGCAGAACGATTTACAATGAGCCACTCGTAGCACAATACTCACATACAGTAGGTAACAGACATAAGACACTCAGAAAAACACACACGTTTTGTTTCTTATATGCCTTTTTTATAGACAATCATTGTTTTTAAGAAAAAGCAAGTATGGTGTTTTTTTATTAATTTTCTTATATGAGATGTGCTTATATCCGTTACCTACTGTGGTTGTGTACAGTAGATGCAGATATTTGTCCAATGTCTCACGTACCGAGTCGGCCTTTGGTCGGCAAAGGTCCACAATATAAGTAATCCATGCAACGCACTGACTGAGAATTGTCTTCCCTTGCATGAATTGATTAGTACTTATTCGAACAGGAGAGGTTCCGTTTCCTTATGACTATAGGTCGCAAATCTCAAAATCCCATATCTGACCCAATTTTTTATTTTTTTATTTTTCGGCACAGAGGGGAAGCCTCACCCATTAGCCATTTTTATACCAAACAAGTGAACTAATTTACTTTGAATTTTTTGGAACATAAAGGGGGTTCCAACAAAACGTGTTTAAGCTCTGTTAGAGAATTCAGTTAATTGTGATGTAGGTGGTAATCTTCTCTCTCTTCAGACACTTGTTTGTTTGGTTATGCTACACTTTAGGAAAGAGATATGGTCCTTTGGTCACATCGGCGATATTACTTTTCAGAGAATTTTTATTGTTTTGAAATAAATTTCTTTCTCCATGATTTTTTTTGTATAATACAGTTTTCCTAGCATTGTCATTTCCTAGAAATTTTTATTACATACGTATCATACGTGAAATAATTATTTATAATCTCCAATTAGTTGGTTTATCCAAAATTTGTATTCCATTATTCTAAAATGTTACAGTCTTCTATTAAACGTTTTTCTCCAGGGAGCTTAACATAATATGAAACTGTAAAGTGGTTTAAAGTCGTTCAATATCGATTACTTCATTATGTGCTTTAGTTTGCAATGTGCGATTCATATATCATGGGTTCGTTGCCTTGTTTTGTCTGTATCTTTTGGTTGTTTTTTCTTCTCCAATACATGTGGTCGTGGCGATGTCCTGCAATTGATTGGATCTTGACTCATTTATTTGTCTGCAGGAGATTTTTTCTCCTTGGTTTTTTATTTCGTTAAATCGAACATCGAGTATGAAACACAAAAAAAACCAAAATACAATTCAATTGGAAATTTCACCAAGTCACATTGAAACAAAAACAAAAATACAAAAGGCCCACATAAAGTCAAAAGAATGTCTAATCTTAAAGATTTAATTTGGACTAATGGCCCTAAAAATATGAAAAACCACAGCAAGTGAACTGATTGTCTCTCAATCTCGGCAGGCATTCTTTGGGATTCTAGCCAAGATTGTTCGCCTTAAGTACACTTGGAGGACATGCTTGAAAATCGAAAACTCTTACAAATGGCCGTGGGCGTTCGAAAGCCCCTGAGTAAAATTCATCTCTTGGTTTTTTTTTTTTGTGCTTTAATGCCTGTCATTTCCTTGTTTCCTTTTTGTCTGAGCATCTGCAGTATTTTATTTGACTTTAGCTGAAAGTATTTAACCGCAATGCGTGAATAAAACTTAAGAATATGGGATTTATTTTAAATATCTGCTGCCAACGCATGAATGGTGAAATAGAGAGAAATAAGATGGCATAAAACACTGGTTCACTGGCCATATAAACATGATATCTTTAGCAAACACGATATTGGCGAAGTTTCACCACATTTTTGCCCTTAGTTCGGATGAGCTCCTCAAGAAAGTAAAAAAACAACAAATATTTATTTCGCTACATAAAATATGGTGTTACTGTTGTGAGAGGAGGGGGTTTATGATATGGAGATGAAAAAGTGATTGTATCCAAGCTTAAAAGAATCCAAGAATCTGGACGAAGCCTTGACTTCAGTCTCCATAATAATTGGATTGCAATTTTGGAGAGATTGAGACTTACCATTGCGATTAATATATAAGACTTCTACTTCGACGTTGGTACTGCGGCGAAAATTTCGATACAATAACAAAAATACTATTTGAACCGAATTTAGTATTTGGGATTTTAATGTTTTTATACCCTCCACCATAGGATGGGGGGTATATTAACTTTGTAACTCCGTTTGTAACACATCGAAATATTGCTCTAATACCCCATAAAATATATATTCTGGGTCGTGGTGAAATTCTGAGTCGATCTGAGCATGTCCGTCCGTCCGTCCTTCCGTCTGTTGAAATCAAGCTAACTTCCGAACGAAACAAGCTATCGACTTGAAACTTGGCACAAGTAGTTGTTATTGATGTAGGTCGGATGGTATTGCAAATGGGTCATATCGGTCCACTTTTAAGTATAGCCCCCATATAAACGGACCCCCAAATTTGGCTTGCAGAGCCTATAAAAGAAGCATATTTCATCCGATCTAGCTAAAATTTGGTACATGGTGATGGTAAGGTCTCTAACACCCATTCAAAAATTGGTCCACATCGGTCCATACACGCAAAGACAAAAAAAACGTTTGGAAAACGTGTACCGAAAACGTTTTTCTTTTGTTAGAGTTTTTTGAATTGCTTCGAAAATTTTAAACTTTTATCACCAAAAAAATTCGTTTGTTACAAAGTTTTTATTTTTTCAATAAAAAAAGTTATTTTTGAAACAACAACAGAGTCCATTTCGTTTATATCAAACACTGTTCTTTTCTGACTTTTAGTCTTTAATAAAACACATTTTACAGTTCAAAATTTAATATAGTACAATGTAATGTTGAACATTTTTTTCGGAATCTTCCGAACATATGTAGAATGTATGTAAAAAAAAAAAAAAAAAAAAAAACTTTGGTCGAAGCAGGGATCGAACCCACGACCCTTGGCATGAGAGTCAGACGTAGCAACCACTGCTCCACGGTGCCAAACTAAATGTTTGTTTCTGTTAAATAAACTTTGTTTATTCGGTTCGTGGGCGCCGCAAGCTATGCTATATAAATAAAGGGTGATTCTTTTGAGGTTAGGATTTTCATGCATTAGTATTTGACAGATCACGTGGGATTTCAGACATGGTGTCAAAGAGAAAGATGCTCAGTATGCTTTGACATTTCATCACGAATAGCCGAACGATCTGCCACAACGTCGAATTTTCAGTGAATGGGCCCTAGAAAAGTTGGCAGAAAATCCGCTTTTTTATCGACAAATTTTGTTCAGCGATGAGGCTCATTTCTGGTTGAATGGCTACGTAAATAAGCAAAATTGCCGCATTTGGAGTGAAGAGCAACCAGAAGCCGTTCAAGAACTGCCCATGCATCCCGAAAAATGCACTGTTTGGTGTGGTTTGTACGCTGGTGGAATCATTGGACCGTATTTTTCCAAAGATGCTGTTGGACGCAACGTTACGGTGAATGGCGATCGCTATCGTTCGATGCTAACAAACTTTTTGTTGCCAAAAATGGAAGAACTGAACTTGGTTGACATGTGGTTTCAACAAGATGGCGCTACATGCCACACAGCTCGCGATTCTATGGCCATTTTGAGGGAAAACTTCGGAGAACAATTCATCTCAAGAAATGGACCGGTAAGTTGGCCACCAAGATCATGCGATTTGACGCCTTTAGACTATTTTTTGTGGGGCTACGTCAAGTCTAAAGTCTACAGAAATAAGCCAGCAACTATTCCAGCTTTGGAAGACAACATTTCCGAAGAAATTCGGGCTATTCCGGCCGAAATGCTCGAAAAAGTTGCCCAAAATTGGACTTTCCGAATGGACCACCTAAGACGCAGCCGCGGTCAACATTTAAATGAAATTATCTTCAAAAAGTAAATGTCATGGACCAATCTAACGTTTCAAATAAAGAACCGATGAGATTTTGCAAATTTTATGCGTTTTTAAAAAAAAAAAAGTTATCAAGCTCTTAACAAATCACCCTTTATAACTTATATGGATATTTATCTATTGATGACCATAACAGGTACATAGCTCAGTGGTTAGTGTGTTGGCTTACAAAGTGCATGGTCCGCGGTTCGATTCTTCGTCCAGGCGAAAGGTAAAAAAATTTTAAAAATTTATAAAATCGTATAATTTCTTCTACATTGTTTGTATTACAGAAGAAGGTGTTAAGAACTAAAAATCTTCGTGGAAGTGAGAAAGATGTGAAGGAAAATGCAATTAGCCAGAAAAAAAATTTTTTTTTTGAGTTAGTATTTATGAAATTGTTTTTACATCCTGGAAAAGAATAAACGTTTATCACAAAAAGTATATACTTTTCTTCCAAATACACTTCCTTACAGCGAAAAGCAAATGAGAAACGAACTTTGTTTGTCTAAAATTTCGTTTGGGAGGAAAGAATTATTTTTTTGCGTGTAGTTATATATATAGCCCCTATATAAATCGATCCCCCGATTTGGCTTGGGGAGCCTCAAAGAGAAGCAAATTTCATCCGATCCGGCTTAAATTTGGCACATGGTGTTGGTATATGGTCTCTAACAACCATGCAAAAATTGTTCCATATAGGTCCATAATTATATATAACCCCCATATAAACCGATCCCCAGATTTGAACTCCGGAGCCTCTTAGAGGAGCAAAATTCATACGATCCGGTTGAAACTTGGTACATAGGGTTAGTATATGGTATCTAACAACCATGCAAAAATTGGTCCATATCGGTCCATAATTATATATAGCCCCCATATAAACCGATTCCCAGATTTGGTTTGTGGATCCTCTAAGAGAAGCAAATTTCATCCTATACGGCTGAAATTTGGTACATGGTATTAGTATATGGTCTCTAACAACCATGCAAAAATTGGTCCATATCGGTCCATATTTTTATATATCCCCCCTATACAAACCGATCCCCAGATTTGAACTCCGGAGCCACTTGGACGAGCAAAATTCATCCGATCCGGTTGAAATTTGCAACGTGGTGTTAGTACATGGCCGCTAACAACCATACCAAACTTGGTCCATATCGGTCTGTAGTTATATATAGCCGATCTCCAATCACACAAAAATTGGTCCATATCGGTTCAAAATCATGGTTGCTACTCGAGCCAAAAATAATCTACCAAAATTTTATTTTTATAGAAAATTTTGTCAAAATTTTATTTCTATAGAAAATTTTGCAAAATTTCATTTCTATAGAAATGTTGCCAAAATTTTATTCCTATAGAAAATTTTTATTAAAATTTTATTTCTATAGAAAATTTTGTTAAAATTTAATTTCTTTAAAAAATTTTGTCAAAACTTTATTTCTATAGAAAATTTTGTCAAAATTTTATTTCTATAGAAAATTTTGTCAAACTGAATTATGTACGTATTTAATCAATCTTTTTTGGTTTAATATATACCATGTATGGACTTACATACACTTTAGAAGGCGGTGTTAGGAGGTTTTAAGATACCTTGCCATCGGCAAGCGTTACCGCAACTTAAGTAATTCGATTGTGGATGGCAGTGTTTAGAAGAAGTTTCTACGCAATCGATGGTGGAGGGTACATACTTGTTTTTTTTTTTTGGTTTTTGAAGGGGGGCAATGTACATTTAAAAGAAAGTTTATAATTGCCTCTCTTAATATTACATTTGTTTGGAACTACATATTTAATGAAATATAATCATCAGCATAATTTATATTTCAAAAGTTGTTCCTTTCTGTTGCGATTTATATGTTTAAAATGAGAAATGGTTGTCTCATACTCGTTCATTAGGACCACTAACAAGTTCCGGGACGAGTCCTTTGGAATGCATCCAAGTCGTGTATTAAAGTGTAAATCGACACCATGTCAATGACAAACCCCTGTTAAAGTGATCGGTCCATTCCATACGTTTTGATCAGCACTGGCATGCCTGGATTCAAAGATGTTTTCTTTAAACTAATGATTTTGGTATTTATTTTGAGTCAAAGAAGCGAAGAATCGAATTAAGCACATTTTTAAGACACAATTCTCTTACAAATTGGAGCTTCGCATACTTGGTACTCCGCATACTTGGTGGTCCGAACTGAGCACATGATAAATGGGATGACATAGCCAGTCTAAAAACGCAACAAATTAAATCAGAAAGTTAGTGTGGAGTTTTAAAAAATAAATAAGAACATACTCACCACCATCACTTCCTTAGGTGTTCCATAGATAAAGACAGACGTGGAGATGAATTTTTCCATTAGAGCCGCTTTAAATTTGTAACATGGTTCAAACTTTTACCTTTTAACACTATAAAATTGTTCCACATCTAAAACACGATCCTAAACAATTGAAGATAGGAACTGTTTATATGATTCGTATCGAATATGGTGTACTTAGAACAGTTTCACACTGCGCGAGTTGTTCATTGAAATATTTGATAGGCAATCCACCAAAAGTTCAAATAAACTTAGAACCGTCTGAAAATACTCTGATTTCAGTTATTTTTATTGTTTTAAATTGAAAAGACACATTTTCTCTCTACATTGAATAATTTTTAACAATATTAATGACATTTGAAAAATATTTCCAAAATAATTCGGTTGTGAATATCAATTGTAAGTTCTGAATACTAAATGACAGTTATGAAGGTTTTTTAAGGTTGGTTGCGCGTATCGAATTCAATCAAATTTTTAAAAAGAGAGAGATTTAGTTCAGACAACTATTTGACTTGTATTACAAACAAAACTCTATAATAATAATCGTCAAATGGCAGTAGGAACGAATTATGGTTGTAAATAATGTAAATTGATTGACACAACTGTGATTTCATTGTAGATGCAGAATTTTTATTACAACAATCAATTTTCAACCAATATGTTCTCTGTGTGTATATAACAAAACATCTACCGATACATACAATACTAGGCACAACTATTTTTGGATCTAAAAGTACATCCATCTTTAGAATTTCAGGCAAATGGCATAAAAATTTGGGTGTCTAGAAGTTAATTTCACCAATGGATTCCTCACCGCTATAAGTTAATACACGCAAAGAAAACACGTTTGGAAAACTTGAAACAGGTTTTTTGAGTTTTTTTGACAAAAATTCGTTTAGTACAAAATTTTTATTTTTTCAATAAAAAAAAATATTTTTGAACCAACAACACAGTCCATTTCGCTAATGTCAAGCACTGTTCCTTTCTGACTTTAAGTCTTTAATAAGACATATTTTGCAGTTTCATTGTAAAAATGTAATATAGTAGTATGTAATTTTGAACATCTTTTCGGAATCTTCCGAATATATCTGGAATATATGTATACAACAAAAATTTGTTGTCGGTCAAGCAGGAATCGAACCCAGAATCCTTCGTATGCTAGGCGGACGTACCAACCACTGCGTCCAAGTAAACCTATCTTTCTGTTAAATAAAATTTGTTTAATCGTCTCGTGGGCGCCACAAACTATGCTATATAAATATAACTTATAACGATAATTGTCTATTGATGCCAATAGGCGAAAGGTAAAATTTTAAAAATATTATAAAATCGAATAATTTCTTCCACATTGTTTGTATTACAGAAAAACGTGCTAAGGACTAAACAAGTATATACAGCACTAAGTTAGACCGGCCCGAATCTTAAATACCCACCACCATGAACCAAATATTAGGGTTTCCTTTGAAATTTCAGGAGGGCTTGAGGACTTGAGGACACTTCCCGAAGATAAATTTAAAAATTTCACCTATGAGGACTATATTAGATTCTGGATTTATAAGAACCATTTTTGTTTGAGTTTTAGAGGAATGAATCATTAACATCTCTTGTAAGTGGGCAAGAAAATTATAAAATAATAAATAAAATGATTACAACAGACAGACAGACGGACATCGGATATCGTCTTAGAATTTCTCCCTGATCAAGAATATATATACTTTATATAGTCGGAAATCGATATTTCGATGTGTTACAAACGGAATGACAAACTTATTATACTCCCGTCACCATTCTATGGTGGTGGGTATAAAAAACCTTGTGGAAGTGAGAAAGATGTGAGGGAAAATGCAATTAGCCAGGAAATATTGTTTATTTTTTTTTTAGTTTGTCTTTATGAAATTGTTTTTACATCCTGGAAAGGAATAAACGTTTATCACAAAAAGTATATACCTTTCTTCCAAATAAATTTGCTTACAGCGAAACGTAAAAAAGAAACGATCTTTGTTTGTCTAAAATTTCGTTTGGTAGGAAAGAATTATTTCCGAAATCCGATGAAAATTCCTCAAGTTTTTTTTCTGGGATATGGTGGCTTTACCACACCATGAACCGATATACACCATTTTAAGCACACCTAATTGTGAACCTGCAATACCCCTTGATTTTGAATTTCAGCCAAATCGGATAAAAATTGGGATGTACACAGAAAGAAGAGTTTCCTTTTCTGAGGAAGGAAATTTAAAAAACTTTTGGAGCTAGTTTTTCCTTTAACAGCAAGCAAAAATTATTTGAAATTATTGTTGCATTGGATTTATTTGTTCTTAAAGAAAATAGTTTACATTACAGTGCAATTTCGTTTGTCTAAAGTTTCATTCCGAAGGAAAGTATTTTTTTTTTAGTGTATATCACGGTTGCCGCAGTTAGTGGAATTCTACCACAAATGGTAGGTTTTTACTATTTTTACAAAATTTTCTGTAGAAACAAAATTTTGACAAAAGTTTCTAAAGAAATAAAATTTTCACTAAATTTTCTATAGAAATAAAATTTTTGGCAAAATTTGTAATATCTCTTAAACTTAAAATCTTTTAAATTTCGATCGTACTATGATTATATAAAACTTTTACAAAATTTTCTATAGAAATACAATTTTGACAAAATTTTATATAGAAACAAAATTTTGAAAAAAATTTATATGAGGACTATATATAATTATGGACCGATGTGGACCAATTTTTGCATGATTATTAGAGACCATATACCATCACCATGTACCAAATTTCAGCCTGATCGGATGAATTTTGCTTCTTTTATAGGCTCGGCAAGCCAAATCGGGGGATCGGTTTATATGGGGGCTATATATAATTATGGACCGATGTGGACCAATTTTTGCATGGTTGTTAGATACCATATACCATCACCATGTACCAAATCGGATGAAATTTGCTTCTCTTAGAGGATCGGCAATCCAAATTTGGGGGTCCGTTTATATGGGGGGCTATACGTAAAAGTGGACCGATATGGCCCATTTCCAACACCATCCGACCTACATCAATAACAACTACTTGTGCCAAGTTTCAAGTCGATAGCTTGTTTCGTTCGGAAGTTTGCGTGATTTCAACAGACGGACGGACATGCTCAGATCGACTCAGAATTTCACCACGACCCAGAATATATATACTTTATGGGGTCTTAGAGCAATATTTCGATGTGGTACAAACGGAATGACAAAGTTAATATACCCCCATTCTATGGTGAAGGGTATAAAAATTCTTGGCGATAAAAGTTTAAAATCTTCGAAGCCATTTAAAAAATTTGTAACAAAAGATCAATGTTTGTTTTACCCTTTTTCCAAGAGTTATGTTTTCTTAGCATTAATTATAAAATAAGAAATGCAAAATATTACTGCTTATCTTGTGTTGGCGAACATTATAGTCAATCTTCTTTTCCAAATAATATTTAATCATAAGGAAAATTAATTTCATTTCATAGAAAAGACATATTTGGTTATATTGCCGGGGTAAACTAATCGGAGTAACCCGATCTTATGTTATTCTTATGGATGCAATAATATTAATTTTAATTTTGACATTTTCTCTCTCACACCTACCCTACCTACACACACCCAAACTCCTTATGACCACCTGGTTGATAGGGAGCTAAGAAACAACGATGATTAATAATATCATCATTATCACCTTTAATGTTCTAATCTGCAGCCATAAATTCTCGCATTCAATGAATTTAAAAGTGAAAATAAACAGAAGCTCAAAAAGCATAAGGAAAAGGTCAGGTCAACTAGAATGGAATGGATGGATGGTCGGATGGATGGAGGAATTCATTTAATATGACCCAAATAAACAAATCATTAATAACACTGGCCCACCACTACCAAAGCCATCAACATGGAGGGAATGGATTTGACTTTCCCGGAATATGAGAAACAAGTCGACGACAAGCATAAAGCGCAATGGCAAACGATTGTCACAATAATGGTTGGTCGATGGTCGGTCGTCAGCTGCTCACTGCCACCAGTAAGCGATAAAGCAACCAAATGCTCCAGTTGTGTTTGGCCCCAAACCGAACGAACTACCAGAGAAGATGGGAAATTGTGATATGGTCATGACACGAAGACAAATTGAAACAATTAAATTTCGTACATGATAACATGGAATAGGTATTTGGGGAACTCGAGTCAACTGAACTGTTGTGTTAGATGTGATTGCTATGGATTTGGGAGTCATATAAAACTTGGATAATAATGGGAAATATGACACAGTTCTCTTTGGAATTGAGACTACCGGCAAATTTTATTTGGCCATGCGTATTTTACAGATTTGCTTGTGGTTTCTAATACTGAGCCTTGTATCGGCCAAAATTCGCCTTAAAAAGGGTAAGAAAAGGATATCTACGAATTTGTTTGCATTTTCGAAAAATTCTTCAAATTTATTTTCAGTTCAAAAATCCAAAAGATTGCCCATTTATCGTTCTCTAGACAAGGAACTACAAGATGATGATGATGATGATGATGATGGTGAGGAGGATAACTCTAAGACTATTGATAAAATTCCTATTATCACCCCTACTGAATTTGAGCAAATAAAGGGTCGTGAGATAAGCGAAGGCCGTTTACTGAAACATTTACTTTTGTTCAAGCAATTCTCTGATTCGAATAATGGCCAAGGAAGTGGTGGCAGCAACAATGTACCATATATCATTTTGAACAATCCATCCCAGTTGACAAATGTTAATACAAATTTAATTGGCTATCCCACTGGAGGTACTACAACAACAACTGGAACGGGAACTGGTACCGGTACTGGAACTGGCACTGGAACTGCTACCACAACTGGAACTGCTGTTAGAGTGGGTGCTGCTGCCGCCGGAGATAATGGATATTATCGTGTCCCCGTTCCTACTCCGATTTATCAACAACGCGGTAGACCAGTTGCTCAAATTGTTTATGGGCCTCCGCCAAAAGCTTTACGACAGCGTAATCGTCGATTAAATCGCAATCGTCAGAAGAAGAAAAATAATGCGAAACAAAATCCATTTCAAGCTCTGGCTAATAACTTAAAACGCATTGAATATGCTTAGTTTGAAAGTTAAACGAATAAATGAATGATGTGTAATTAAAACAAAAATGTCTCCAATTTTTTATATTTATTACTACGCTGGGAAAGATTTCATGTCATGTCATTAATTTGGCAGTCTAGCGGATTCTCTAGGTTAGGTTAGGTTAGGTTAGGTGGCAGCCCGATGTATCAGACTCACTTAGACTATTCAGTCCATTGTGATACCACATTGGTGAACTTCTCTCATATCACTGAGTGCTGCCCGATTCCATGTTAAGCTCAATGACAAGGGACCTCCTTTTTATAGCCGAGTCCGAACGGCGTTCCACATTGCCGTGAAACCACTTAGAGAAGCTTTGAAACCCTCAGAAATGTCACCAGCATTACTGAGATGGATGGGATAATCCACCGCTGAAAAACTTTTTGGTGTTCGGTCGAAGCAGGAATCGAACCCACGACCTTGTGTATGCAAGGCGGGCATTCTAACCATTGCACCACGGTGGCTCCGTGGATTCTCTAGGTACTATGTTACTATATGAATAGCGCTGAGATAAGTTTTAGTGGACTGAATTTATGTTGCTCCGGTTATTGAAGGCTCGCTACGTTTCTATGGTGCATTTACATGGCACTACACGCTCACAAAAAATCGCTTCTGTAACATATACTCCCAAACATATTTTGCTTCAAGCATATATATTTTTGGGTATTGCCCAAACATTTATATGTTTGATCTCTTCCAATATATAATATGTTTGAAAGCATATTGATCTAAACAATATATGTTTGGGTAGTCTAAGTTCCAAACATTTTGTATTTTTGCATCCAAATTCAATAATGTTGTCTTCCAAAAAACAATATGTTATTATGTGAACATATAATATGTTTGGAAGCATTTTGCACCCAAAAATATTATATGCTTAAAAAAAAATTCTCCCAAACAATATTGTGCTCAAAATTTTATTTATTTATTTATATATTTACAATCATAATGAATTATGAAAATAAACAGGTAATATAGGTGCTAACAACATAGGTTTTCGACCTGAATGCTCAAAATTTTGTTTTTGCCCAATTGTATATTCCCCGACATCTTTCTCACTTCCACGAGATTTTTTAGTTCTTAGCACCTTTTTCTGTAATACAAACATTGTAGAAGAAACTATTCAATTTTATGATTTTTTATTTTAATTTTGCCTTTTGTCGGACGGGGATTCGAACAGCGGACCACACAGTTTGTAAGGATCAAAGAAGTAGCTGATCAATTGCCCAAGGAAAAATAAAATGTTAATTTTGTAATAACAAGCAACAACCACCAACTTAATTCAATATCGCTCCCTGTTAAATAGCGCTCCAAGCTACTAAACACATATATGTTTATAGGCTATTTCTAAATTAATATATGTTTGCATCCAAGCATATTATATTTACAAACATTTTATGTCCCAAACATAATATGTTCTAACATATTAACATATATGTCCCAAACATGTTATGCTAGTTTATGAACATTATATGCTTGCACTCAAAAATATTGTGTTTAAAAAATTGTGTTCCAAACATATAATTTTTATAGCCAAACATATGAAAAACAGTCTTTTTCAACCGTGTAGAGGTTTGCACCTCAATACCGACTTGATATCACTTGTTTGTGTCACAATACATATGGTGTGGTTAATTTATAAAGGGTGATTCTTTTGAGGTTAGGATTTTCATGCATTAGTATTTGACAGATCACGTGGGATTTCAGACATGGTGTCAAAGAGAAAGATGCTCAGTATGCTTTGACATTTCATCATGAATAGACTTACTAACGAGCCACAACGTCGAATTTTCAGTGAATGGGCCCTAGAAAAGTTGGCAGAAAATCCGCTTTTTTATCGACAAATTTTGTTCAGCGATGAGGCTCATTTCTGGTTGAATGGCTACGTAAATAAGCAAAATTGCCGCATTTGGAGTGAAGAGCAACCAGAAGCCGTTCAAGAACTGCCCATGCATCCCGAAAAATGCACTGTTTGGTGTGGTTTGTACGCTGGTGGAATCATTGGACCGTATTTTTTCAAAGATGCTGTTGGACGCAACGTTACGGTGAATGGCGATCGCTATCGTTCGATGCTAACAAACTTTTTGTTGCCAAAAATGGAAGAACTGAACTTGGTTGACATGTGGTTTCAACAAGATGGCGCTACATGCCACACAGCTCGCGATTCTATGGCCATTTTGAGGGAAAACTTCGGAGAACAATTCATCTCAAGAAATGGACCGGTAAGTTGGCCACCAATATCATGCGATTTGACGCCTTTAGACTATTTTTTGTGGGGCTACGTCAAGTCTAAAGTCTACAGAAATAAGCCAGCAACTATTCCAGCTTTGGAAGACAACATTTCCGAAGAAATTCGGGCTATTCCGGCCGAAATGCTCGAAAAAGTTGCCCAAAATTGGACTTTCCGAATGGACCACCTAAGACGCAGCCGCGGTCAACATTTAAATGAAATTATCTTCAAAAAGTAAATGTCATGGACCAATCTAACGTTTCAAATAAAGAACCGATGAGATTTTGCAAATTTTATGCGTTTTTTTTTAAAAATAAGTTATCAAGCTCTTAACAAATCACCCTTTATTAACGTGCAGTGTGGGTGCATCTAGCGGTTTAAGAGAAGTCGCTTCAATACTATAAAAAGCTGCTTCTTGTATTGACCCATTTACTAATTTGAAATTCGTCTATAGACTCAATTCTATGATTTGCAAGATCGTCATGTGACCTATCGTGAGATTGAGATAACCTTAGGCATTAGAGGTTCCAGCATACATTCAATATTGCATAAACATTTGACCATAAAACAATTTATTGGCGTTGGATCCACAATTGTCACTCGTTCCTAAAATACACTCAAAAAAAGTGAACCATATTTTCACTTAAGCCGATTTAACTCTCTTTTAGTTCATCAAAGAACGTTAGTACGTTAGTTAAATTAACTAAAACAGAGAAAAACAAGTAAGGAAAGTCTAAAGTCCACATTTTCGATACTATATCAAATCCGTCAAATGTGTTGGGTGCTATGTATAAAGGTTTTTGTCCCAAATACATACATTTAAATCTGACTCCATCTGAACAAAATTTATAATCTATAGACCTAAAATTTAAGTCGGCTAATGCCCTGGGTTGATACACTATGTTAGTAAAAACAAGTAAGGAAAATCTAAAGTCGGGCGGGGCCGACTATATTATACCCTACACCACTTTGTAGATCTAAATTTTCGATACCATATCACATCCGTCAAATGTGTTGGGGCTATATATAAAGGTTTGTACCAAATACATACATTTAAATACCACTCGATCTGGACAGAATTTGATAGACTTCTACAAAATCTATAGACTCAAAATTTAAGTCGGCTAATGCACTACGGTGGAACACAATGTTAGTAAAAAAATATGGGAAACATTTAAATCTGGAGCAATTTTAAGAAAACTTCGCAAAAGTTTATTTATGATTTATCGCTCGATATATATGCATTAGAAGTTTAGGCAAATTAGAATCATTTTTACAACTTTTCGACTAAGCAGTGGCGATTTTACAAGGAAAATGTTGGTATTTTGACCATTTTTGTCGAAATCAGAAAAACATATATATGGGAGCTATATCTAAATCTGAACCGATTTCAACCAAATTTGGCACGCATAGCTACAATGCTAATTCTACTCCCTGTGTAAAATTTCAACTAAATCGGAGTTAAAAATTGGCCTCTACGGTCATATGAGTGTAAATCGGGCGAAAGCTATATATGGGAGATATATCTAAATCTGAACCGATTTCAACCAAATTTGGCACGCATAGCTACAATGCTAATTCTACTCCCTGTGCAAAATTTCAACTAAATCGGATCAAAAAATTGGCCTCTGTGGTCATATGAGTTTAAATCGGGCGAAAGCTATATATGGGAGCTATATCTAAATCTGAACCGATTTCAACCAAATTTGGCACGCATAGCTACAATGCTAATTCTACTCCCTGTGCAAAATTTCAACTAAATCGGAGCAAAAAATTGGCCTCTGTGGTCATTTGAGTGTAAATCGGGCGAAAGCTATATATGGGAGCTATATCTAAATCTGAACCGATTTCAACCAAATTTGACACGCATAGCTACAATGCTAATTCTACTCCCTGTGCAAAATTTCAACTAAATCGGAGCACAAAATTGGCCTCTATGGGCAAATGAGTGTAAATCGGGCGAAAGATATATATGGGAGCTATATCTAAATCTGAACCGATTTGGCTGATATTTTGCAAGTTTTTCGAGACTCATAAAATATTCGGATGTACGGAATTTGAGGAAGATCGGTTGATATACACGCCAATTATGACCAGATCGGTGAAATATATATATGGCAGCTATATCTAAATCTGAACCGATTTTTTCCAAAATCAATAGGGATCGTCTTTGGGCCGAAACAGGATCCTACACCAAATTTTAGGACAATCGGACTAAAACTGCGAGCTGTACTTTGCACACAAAAATACATCAACAGACAGACAGACGGACATCGCTAAATCGACTCAGAATTTAATTCTAAGACGATCGGTATATTAAACGATGGGTCTCAGACTTTTCCTTCTTGGCGTTACATACAAATGCACAAACTTATTATACCCTGTACCACAGTAGTGGTGAAGGGTATAAAAATTATAAAAATTCTATTTATACCAGGTATACTCGTATGAAGTGAGCGTTTTTATACCCTCCACCATAGGATGGGGGTATATTAACTTTGTCATTCCGTTTGTAACACATCGAAATATTGCTCTAAGACCCCATAAAGTATATATATTCTGGGTCGTGGTGAAATTCTGAGTCGATCTAAGCATGTCCGTCCGTCCGTCCGTCTGTCCGTCTGTCCGGCTGTCCGTCCGTCTGTGGAAATCACGCTAACTTCCGAACGAAACTAGCTATCGACTTGAAACTTGGCACAAGTAGTTGTTATTGATGTAGGTCGGATGGTATTGAAAATGGGCCATATCGGCCCACGTTTACGTATAGCCCCCATATAAACCGATCCCCAAATTTGGCTTGCGGAGCCTTCCGGAGCAGCAAAATTCATCCGATCCGGTTGAAATTTGGTACGTGGTCTAAGTATACGGTCTCTAACAACCATGCAAAAATTGGTCCATATCGGTCCATAATTATATATAGCCCCCATATAAACCGATCCCCAGATTTGACCTCCGGAGCCTCTTGGAGGGGCAAAATTCATCCGATCCGGTTGAAATTTGGTACCTGATGTTAGTATACGGTCTCTAACAACCATGCAAAAATTGGTCCATATCGGTCCATAAATATATATAGCTCCCATATAAACCGATCCCCAGATTTAACCTCCGGAGCCTCTTGGAGGAGCAAACTTCATCCTACCCGATTTAAATTTGGTACGTGGTGTTAGTATATGGTCTCTAACAACCATGCAAAAACTGGTCCATATCGGTCCATAATTATATATAGCTCCCATATAAACCGATCCCCAGATTTGACCTCCGGAGCCTCTTGGAGGGGAAAAATTCATCCGATCCGTTTGAAATTGGGTACCTGACGTTAGTATACGGTCTCTAACAAGCATGCAAAAATTGGTCCATATCGGTCCATAATTATATATAGCTCCCATATAAACCGATCCCCAAATTTGAACTCTGGAGCCTCTTGGATGAGCAAAATTCATCCGATCCAATTGAAATTTAGTATGTGGTGTTAGTATATGGTCTCTAACAATCATGCAAAAATTGGTCCATATCGGTCCATAATTATATATAGCTCCCATATAAACCGATCCCCAGATTTGACCTCCGGAGCCTCTTGGAGGAGCAAAAGTCATCCGATGCGGTTGAAATTTGGTATATGGCCTTCGTTAGTATATGGCCTCTAACAGCCATGTAAAAATTGTCAAATTTTATTACTATAGAAAGTTTTGTAAAAATTTCATTTCTATAGAAAGTTTTGTAAAAAGTTTATTTCTATAGCAATGTTTGTCAACATTTTATTTCCATAGAAAATTTTGTCAAAATTTTATTTCTATAGAAAATTTTGTAAAAAATTTATTTCTGTAGAAAATTTTGTCAACATTTTATTTCTATAGACAATTTTGTCAACATTTTATTTCTGTAGAACATTTTGTCAACATTTTATTTCTATAGAAAATTTTGTCAACATTTTATTTCTATAGAAAATTTTGTCAAAATTTTATTGCTATAGAAAATTTTGTCAACATTTTACTTCCATAGAAAATTTTGTCAACATTTTATTTCTATAGAAAATTTTGTCAAGTTTTTATTTCTATAGAAAATTTTGTCAAAATTTTATTTCTATAGAAAATTTTGTCAAACTGAATTATATACGTATTTAATCGGCCTTTTTTTTGTTTAATATATACCCCTTATGGACTAACTTACAATTTAGAAGACAGCGTTAAAAAGTTTTACGATACCTTGCCATCGGCAAGTGTTATCGCAACCCAAGTAATTCGATTGTGGATGACAGCCTTTAGTAGAAGTTCCTACGCAATCCATGGTGGAGGGTACATAAGATTCGGCCTGGCCGAACTTACGGCCGTATATACTTGTTTTCTTTTATGTGGTGCCCATTTTCCACAGTTTTGGATCTTTCCCATAGATTTTAACGGTCAGATTACTGTTTGTTGACCAACATTTAACATTGCTGCCGTTTGTTTTTGACTACATCCAATATCATTTGCAATTCGGCGTCTTCACAATATTTTGGTGGTCTTCCACGTTCTTCATTTCATTATTTCTGAACGGTTGAAACAATATTTTTATATTCTGGGTCGTGGTGAAATTCTGAGTCGATCTGAGCATGTCCGTCTGTAGAAATCACGCTAACTTCCGAACGAAACAAGCTATCGACTTGAAACTTGGCACAAGTAGTTGTTATTGAAGTAGGTCGGATGGTATTGCAAATGGGCCATATGGGTCCACTTTTACGTATAGCCCCCATATAAACGGACCCCCAAATTTGGCTTGCGAGGCCTTTAAGAGAAGCAAATTTCATCCGATCCGGCTGAAATTTGGTACATGGTTTTAGTATATGGTTTCTAACAACCATGCAAAAATTGGTCCATATCGGTCCATAATTATATATAGCCCCCATATAAACCGATCCTCCGATTTGACTTGCAGAGCCTCTAAGAGAAGCAAATTTTATCCGATCCGGCTGAAATTTGGTACATGGTGTTAGTATATGTTCTCTAACAACCATGCAAAAATTGGTTCACATCGGTCTACAATTATATATAGCCCCCATATAAACCGATCCCCCGATTTGGCTTGCGGAGCCTCTAAGAGAAACAAATTTCATCCGATCCGTCTGAAATTTGGTACATGATGTTAGTATATGGTCTCTAATGACCATGCAAAAATTGGTCCACATCGGTCCATAATTATATATAGCCCCCATATAAACCGATCCCCAGATTCGGCTTGCGGAGCCTCTAAGAGAAGCAAATTTTATCCGATCCTGCTGAAATTTGGTACATGGTGTTAGTATATGGTCTCTAACAACCATGCAAAAATTGGTCCACATCGGTCCATAATTATATATAGTGCCCATATAAGTCCAAATCGGACGAAAGATATATATGGGAGCTATATATAAATCTGAACCGATTTAGCTGATATTTGGCAGTTTTTACGGGACTGACAAAACATTCAGATGTACAAAATTTGAAGAACGTCGGTTCATAAATACGTGAATTATGATCAAATCGGTGATAACTATATATGGCAGCTATATCTAAATCTGGCCCGATTTTTTCCAAAATCAATAGCGATTGTCTTCTACCCGAAGAAAGAAATTTGAGGACGATCGGACTTAAACTGCGACCTGTACTTTGTGCACAAAAGTACATATACAGACAGACGGACGGACATCGCTAAATCGACTTAGAATTTAATTCTAAGCCGATCGGTATACTAAAAGATGGATCTATGACAATTATTTCTTGGCGTTACATACAAATGCACAAACTTATTATACCCTGTACCACAGTAGTGGTGAAGGGTATAAATATCGCAACGAAAATGAGAGCTCTCCATCGGCTCAAAAGAACTGTTTTGGTGGTTCATCCATCGTATAGTCCTGACTTGGCTCCGAATTACTTATATTTATTTCCGTACGTAAGAAATAAAATGAGAGGTTAACGTTTTTCGACACCTACAGAAGCGATTGACGCATTCAGAATGCATGTTTTCGAGATACCTCAATCAGAGTGACAAAAGTGCTTCGACAATTAGTTCAATCGCATACAAAATGGGGAATATTTTAAAAAACAATAAACCCATTTTCGGTGTAAATATATTAGGTTTTTTTTTCTCTAATCCCAAAATGTAAAAGGCAATCCTCATAACATGGAAAATTTTCTGATTCCGGTAAATACATTTCGACACCCCGAAATTGTTCATTCTAATTTTGCCAGAAAATTATTTTTAGTCTATAAATGATCACTTCAGACATGGCATGGCAAAATTTAATTTTTCCCTTTAGAAAGTTTAATTCATGCTAATTTGACTTGAATAATTTCACTTTCGCCTAAGTGATTGAAACAATGAATGTTGCGTGATTCATCTAATATGGAAATTAATTAAACGTTTGTAATAGATCCCCCCGCCACCTCTCGAGCTCTGCTTCGGGCTAGAAAATTCAATGGGTTTCTGCTGGTTAATTGCCAAACCAAAACAAAGCAAAAATGTTCATACCAATAGATAGGTTAATTATTTAATTATATTTGAAGTTTATTTGAAGAGTACATTCATGGATTCAGGGCTTTCGTACAGGGTAGAGTACAAACGAAATTCCAGCAAACGTTCATCTCATGTTGAAAATTTCACTAAATTACAAAGCTCACGCAAACAAAGCCACATTGCAGAGGTATAGACATCGAGTTGGGTCAGAGGAAGGCTGCGTACCCCAACACACACACAGAGCCGGGGAGGCCACATCGCTGCTTGGTTTAGTAATTATAGACGATGGGAGTTTGTTGCCGCAGGGCATTCATTATACTTTGAATATGCTCGTTGGCATTGATATTAAGGCCAGAGGATAAAGAACTGCTGCTGCTGCTGCTACCACCGTTTCCCAAGCCGCCTGTGTTGATGGCAAACATATTGGCATTTGAAATTGGCTTTTTGGCCAGGTTCTGGGCAATCAATTCGGCCCGTTTACGGTTACCATTGAGAGGTCTGTTATTACGACGTCTATTGTGATTTCGATTGCGTTGACGTCTCCTCTTGTTATTCTTACGATTGCGTCCATATACAGTGTTGGGTGTTACATTAGTACCTTGGATATTGGGTTCATCCATGTTGAAGGTGGGTGCATTCATCAGGCTATCCCCTTGATCGACTAGAGATTGAGATCCATCACGAGCTGCAGCAGTTGTAGTCGACGTAGATGCAGTGCCAGAGGGAGTGGTTGATATTGTTCCAGTAGTGGGCGCAGGTTGAGTTATAATGATGAAATTAGTCGCTGGTTGTTCGAACATGCCCTTCCACATCTTCATAAAACCCCGACCTTCATTAGATCTGCCCTGTACCTCAGTAGTGGGGGAGTCTAGAGAACCATAATCACTGGATGAACGATCTTCTAAAGGGTATTTTCGTAGCTTCAACGGTTGACGAGCTGTAAGAAGAATTTCGTTATGAGAAATTTTGGTTTATAATCGTTACAAAGATCTTGTGAAAAGAGTGGTAAAGAATGGAATGAATCGCATTCAAATTTCTTAAATCAGTCAAAGAAGATGAACCGAACAATCAGAATGATTTGAACTATGTGCAAAAGAGTTAATGTGAAAACAATATTTAACTTCAAAAATATGAGTCAGGTATCCATGGTGGCAACTTCAGAAGTTGATGACATATGTGGACCAATACTACGAATCAGACGAATTATCTGATGATATTGCTGGTGAGATTTTGCTGATTTAACAGTAGTTGTGGAGACCGTGACACATACTCTATGATACAAATTATAACCATTTTACACATATGGATCCATGTAGGAGGAGAAAACAGGTTTAGGATCTAGACAACGCGATCTTATACCGTTTGCCAAGCTATAGTATGGTTATGCACAAACATATAACCGACAAGGGTGAACATATTCACAGTTGACGGGAGCAATAGTAGAAGATACATCATTATGGTGCAATGGTTAGCATGCCCGTCTTGCATGCAAAGGGTCAAGTTATTCAGCGGTGGATTATCCTCTCTCAGTAATGCTGGGGACTCGCTTTCGCTATATGGGACGTCCCTCAGTATGCAGATAAATATACACGCAGAGATGGAATATGTTCACCTTATAAAGCAAAATGTTGTTTTTGGATGGGGAGAAGCCTATATTTTTGCACCAAAAATTTTATTTTCAACACAAAATTATTGTCATCATATACATAATGGTCGAGAAAACAACATGGTTGGGACAAACATGTTACATGTTCACCGTCAAAAATTTAAATGTCGCTCTAGGAAGTTTTCGTATTCCTTCTCTGGATATAGAATTGGGCAACACTCATTGATAAGAGGGAAGTTCAATACAATGGACTGAGTCTGAAATAACCCAGCAAAAAATGGAGCACTATTTCAGCAGGATTGTAAGGGAGAGAGGCAGTACCAACTGCTTACAAAACAACCGAATCAGCGCTGATTTCTATAGGCGATGTCCCGATTTAGAACAGCTTCTACATAGCGCTGATAGAAGTGATATATAATCTTCAGTATAGCATTGTTGGCGTGAACAGCACTACCTTTCATGCATCTATACTGCATGAATTGGTAAACGAATGATCATAGACTAGTTTGATTCTTCGGTTGCGTTATTGCCACCGATTCATGCAGTGTGGATGCACTGCCTACTTTATTGTATACCAAAAAGCGCAACTAAACTCCTACTGCTGAAGTATTTTTTGCTGGGAATGGGCTGACACTATAGGTAATCTAACCTACACTAAGATCTGGATCTCGACACGAGTGGAATGTAAGAGACCAATCTAGGGTTATTCTAAACAAGATTGATTTATAATCCTGTGGGCATACCGGAATAGGAGGAAACCAAAGTAGATAGAATTGATAGGGGTTTTAGTGTGAGGAATGGATTAAATTGGTCAACACATGATGAATTCGAGTCAGCAAAGCAGTTGGAAGAAAGATAAGAAAGAGCAGAGATGGGGTTTCAAATTGAATTTTTCTATGGATATTTAAGGCTATAAAACTGTTCAAGAAAATCGTATAAAAATATCGATCTACATATGATTCAAGTCCTAAATTCTGTAGATTTACATGGTGGAAGGTTACTGGACTCAATGGATCATTTTAACCGACATAAATTGAGGCCATTAATGCACTCAAAAAAAATCTACTTAGATAAAAAGATTTCGACATTGTTTTAAGGATTTTAGTATCGAACCAAAAATGTGCCTTCCTTAAAATAACTACATTTTTAGCGACCTTTCTGGTTTCAATAAAATTAAAATTAGGATACAGATGTTTTCCATTCATTCTCATTTAGCGATATATTATAAAAGCTACTCACGTACCAGTTTAAAAATCCAAATTATAACGGAACTTTAAAGTAAGCTATATTTTCTTAATTCAAAAAAAAAAAAAAAACTTAAAGCGAATATGCTAAATCCTCCAAATAAAGTTTTAGCCTATGTTTGAAGCTTTTTTATCTTAAATCTTAATATTCAATATTTCAGTTAATATTAGGACAACTTCTTTAAATCGACAATGTGTTTCTTAACGTTAAGGGAAATTTGTCTTAATTTAAGAACAAATTTTCAAAATTTGTATCCTAAATTTAATTTTAAAAAATTGAAGCACAGATTAACATTTTTTTTTTAATTAAAATTTCATTATTTTAAAGACATTTGTCATTAATATTATTTAAATTGGGCATCCACAAATTTAGTTTGCGTAATCTTTAATATCAAGTAAATATTTTTTTTTTTGGTGTGGGCATTGAACACTTGGGAAACATATGGTAAGAATAGGCCTCAAAGATTATGACATTTTCAGATGTGTCACGACCCGGGAGTTACTTACTGGGCCCGTGTCCAACATTACCTTTAAAACAAAAACAAGTTAATAGGCTCCTTTATCTTCCAGACCCTCACTGATCTGCGAGAGTGTAGCTTAAGGAAAATACTCGCTTTTGTCAGGGAGTTTAAAGGAGACGGAGAAAAAGATAAAGAAGAAGATGAGAAAATTACCTCTAGAAATCGCAATGGACCTATGTGGATATCACTTCGATTCTAGAATTAGTGTCATCCTCTATAATCTAACCTAACTATAAATATTTTCCTTCCACATACCCATGTAAAGATAATCCAATTAATCCATTTAATAACAAGTAAGAAAAGTCTAAAGTCGGGCGCGGCCGACTATATTATACTCAGCACCACTTTGTTATTCTAAATTTTCGATACCATATCACATCCGTCAAATATGTTGGGGGCTATATATAAATGTTTGTCCCAAATACATACATTTATATATCACTCGATTTGGACAGAATTTGATAGACTTCTACAAAATCTATAGACTCAAAATTTAATGCACTAGGGTGGAACACAATTTTAGTAAAAAACAAGTAAGGAAAGTCTAAAGTCGGGCGGGGCCGACTATATTATACCCTGCACCACTTTGTAGATCTAAATTTTCGATACCATATCACATCCGTCAAATGTGTTGGGGCTATATATAAAGGTTTGTCCCAAATACATACATTTAAATATCACTCGATCTGGACAGAATTTGATAGACTTCTACAAAATCTAGACTCAAAATTTAAGTCGGCTAATGTTCTAGGGTGGAACACAATGTTAGTAAAAAATATGGGAAACATTTAAATCTGAAGCAATTTTAAGGAAACTTCGCAAAGGTTTATTTATGATTTATCGCTCGATATATATGTATTAGAAGTTTAGGAAAATTAGATTCATTTTTACAACTTTTCGACTAAGCAGTGGCGATTTTACAAGGAAAATGTTTTTTGTATTTTGACCATTTTTGTCGAAATCAGAAAAACATATATATGGGAGCTATATCTAAATCTGAACCGATTTCAACCAAATTTGGCACGCATAGCAACAATGCTAATTCTACTCCCTGTGCAAAATTTCAACTAAATCGGAGTTAAAAATTGGCCTCTGTGGTCATATGAGTGTAAATCGGGCGAAAGCTATATCTGGGAGCTATATCTAAATCTGAACCGATTTCAGCCAAATTTGGCACGCATAGCAACAATGCTAATTCTACTCCCTGTGCAAAATTTCAACTAAATCGGAGTTAAAAATTGGCCTCTGTGGTCATATGAGTGTAAATCGGGCGAAAGCTATATATTGGAGATATATCTAAATTTGAACCGATTTCAACCAAATTTGGCACGCATAGCAACAATGCTAATTCTACTCCCTGTGCAAAATTTCAACTAAATCGGAGCAAAATATTGGCCTCTGTGGTCATATGAGTGTAAATCGGCCGAAAGCTATATATTGCAGCAATATCTAAATCTGAATCGATTTCAACCAAATTTGGCACGCATAGCTACAATGCTAATTCTACTCTCTGTGCAAAATTTCAACTAAATCGGAGCAAAAAATTGGCCTCTGTGGTCATATGAGTGTAAATCGGGCGAAAGCTATATATGGGAGCTATATCTAAATCTGAACCGATTACAACCAAATTTGGCACGCATAGCTACAATGCTAATTCTAGTCCCTGGGCAAAATTTCAACCAAATTGGGGTAAAACTCTGGCGTCTGGGACCGTATTAGTCCATATCGGGCGAAAGATATATATGGGAGCTATATGTAAATCTGAACCGATTTCAATAAAATTTGGCACACTTGACTATAGTACTAATTGTTCTTCTTGTGCAAAATTTTAAGCAAATTAGGGTAAAACTCTGGCTTCTGGGGCCATATAAGTCCATATCGGGCGAAAGATATATATGGGAGCTATATCTAAATCTGAACCGATTTCTTCCAAAATCAATAGGGATCTATTCTGAGCCAAAACACATACTTGTGCCAAATTTGAAGTCGATTGGACTAAAACTGCGACTTAGACTTTGATTACAAAAATGTGTTCACGGACAGACGGACATGGTTATATCGACTCAGGGACCCACCCTGAGCATATTTGCCAAAGGCACCATGTGTCTATCTCGTCTCCTTCTGGGTGTTGCAAACATATGCACTAACTTATAATACCCTGTTCCACAGTGTGGAGCAGGGTATAAAAAGGATTTACAAACTTGTGACATAACCCAGTAAACTTAATTCAAAATCGGTATACATTTACTATTAAATAGAAACCTTGTTTACATTCCTAAATGCATGTTCTATGTGGAAAGAGCTTCTCTGCAGCATTAGCAAGATCCTAATTGTAAGCGTGGCTGAGCAATATAGTTTGAGAGAAATACTTAAAAAATATGTGAGCTATGTGGCCGTAGTCATGAAAATCTGGTGTATGGTAAACGAAACATCCAGTAATGGTAACTCATTATTTTCAAGAATACGGTATTGCTGGTATAATAGAAATGATCTTGTTAAGCAGTTTTTAACCACAACCATTTAGTCAGTTTTTATTAACCAATAACGTATCGGCTAGCTTTTAACCATTAAGTTTTTATCTTGCTTACATACCTGATCGTCCTTGTTGGCGATGTTTATGTTGACGATGCTTTTTCGCTGATTCTACAATGTCAGTGCATAGCACCAACATCAAAATTAATGAGAAACTTAAAAAAAGATTTCCAAAATGCATTTTATATTTCACTTCACTGAAATTTTCCACAAAAGAATTTTCTTTTTCGTTTGAAAATTTGTTCTATTTGCTCACACCACCAATTTAACCGATGGAGAGTACAGTTCGTTCTACTTCATTTGAACATTGGCTCCTTTTGCTTTTATAGATGCTTCTGTTCAGGTGAATAAAGAAAGCAAGAAACTTTCCATTGATTGCAGAAAATTTTAATTAGTGGACTCACTAGGGTATTTTGTGTCCACTAATAGTGCCAATTATTGACGCAGGTTAGTGAAATGTTCTTTGTGATTTGTTGCCAATTGGCGGTGTATTCCATTTCATCTTATTAGCGTTGCAGGGCGTTCCAATAAGCAGCTAATTGCTGTCACAAATATTATGACGATGACTGACATGGGAGTTGTGTTGTCTACCACCAGCTAATGATGTTCTGTTTTAAGTTTTTTGTTTATGTTTTTTTTTTGTAGAGAATCTCATTCAATAGCATTTTTGATATCTTCATGAGAAACTGATTGTGACTAATAAGGGTTCGACCATGATGCTAATACCTATTGGTAAAGAATTTGGGTGATTAATGATCATAATGAAAGGTTAGACGATAGGGAGTCTATCATTAGGTCTGGAGTGGCAAGGCAGAAAAGAAAACGCTGTAATCGAAGAAAGAGAAAATCTGGTTATGATATAAACAAGTTGGAAATAATAAAATAACATTCAAGATTGGATTGTAAATAATGTCCACGACACATCAATTCATACTTATGATAAGTTAAAGAACTTAAAATGGAATGTAAAATAAAATTGTAATAGTAATGAGATGACAATGGATTTCAAGAAAATGTGATATTAAGGTATTTAATGACAAATTTACATGCTAAAAAACTGAAATGTTTGGAAAATGGGTGTCGCCAGTTTCGTTGTGTTGTTATATTTTTCTGTACCTCCTCGAAGAATTCAACTATTATATTAAAACACAAAAAACAATATGCGGTTTTTGGTGTTACAGAGGAGTTAGAGCATCGGGAGCACGGTTGCCACTTGAGCCTAAAACAATCTACTAAAATTTGGAGAAAACAATTTTTTTTTTCAAAATTTTATTTCTAAAGAAAATGTTGTTAAAATTTTATTTTTATAGAAAATTTTGTCAAAATTTAATTTCTATAGAAAATTTTATCAAAATTTTATTTTTATAGAAAATTTTGTGAAAATTTTATTTTTATAGAAAATTTTGTCAACATTTTATTTCTATAGGAAATTTTGTCAAAATTTTATTTCTATAGGAAATGTTGTCAAAATTTAATTTCTATAGAAAATTTTGTCAAAATTTTATTTCTATAGAAAATTTAGACAAAATTTTATTTCTACAGAAAATTTTGTCAAAATTTTAGTCAATGTATGGTTTTAAGCTGAAATAAAAAAACGACAACAAATTTTATTTCTATAGAAAATGTTGTCAAAATTTAATTTCTATAGAAAATTTTGTCAAAATTTTTTTTATATAGACAATTTTTTCAAAATTTTATTTCTATAGAAAATTTCCTCCTTTTCCTTTTGGAGAAAACTATTTTTTTTTTTCAAATATTTTATTTCTATAGAAAATTTTGTCAAAATGTTATTTCTATAGAAAATTTTGTCAAAATTGTATTTCTATAGAAAATTTTGTCAAAATTTGCTTTTATATAAAATTTTGTCAAAATGTTATTTCTATAGAAAATTTTGTCAAAATATTATTTCCATAGAAAATTTTGTCAAAATTTTATTTCTATAGAAAATTTTGTCAAAATTTTATTTTTATAGAAAAATTTGTCAAAATTTTATTTCTATTAAAAATTATGTCAAAATTTTATTTCTATAGAAAATTTTGTCAAAATTTTATTTCTATAGAAGGGAGCCACGGTGGTGTAATGGTTAGCATGCCCGCCTTGCATACACAAGGTCGTGGGTTCGATTTCTGCTTCGACCGACGACCAAAAAGTTTTTCAGCGGTGGATTATCCCACCTCAGTAATGCTGGTAACATTTCTGAGGGTTTCAAAGCTTTTCTAAGTGGTTTCACTGAAATGTGGAACGCCTTTCGGACTCGGATATAAAAAGGAGGTCCCTTGTCATTGAGCTTAACATGGAATACTCAGTGATATGAGAGAAGTTCACTAATGTGGTATCCATTGTGAATATTCTAAGTGAGCCTGATACATCGGCTTGCCACCTAACCAAACCTATTTCTATAAAAAACTTTGTCAAAATTTTATTTCTGTAGAAAATTTTGTCAAAATTTTATTTTTATAGAAAATTTTGTCAACATTTTGTTTCTATAGAATATTTTGTCAAAATTTTATTTTTATAGAAAAATTTGTCAAAATTTTATTTCTATAAAAAATTTGTCAAAATTTTATTTCTATAGAAAATTTTGTCACAATTTTATTTCTATACAAAATTTTGTCAAAATTGTATTTCTATACAAAATTTTGTCAAAATTAATTCTATAGAAAATTTTGTCAAAATTTGAATTCTTTGGGGTTTGGTGTAACAGAGGAGTTAGAGCATTGGGAGCACGGTTGCCACTTGAGCCTAAAATAATCTACCAAAATTTGGAGAAACCTATTTTTTTTTCAAGATTTTATTTCTATAGAAAATTTTGTCAACATTTTATTTTTATAGAAAATTTTGTCAAAATTTTATTTTTATAGAAAATTTTGTCAAAATTTTATTTTTATAGAAAATTTTGTCAAAATTGTATTTCTATAGAAGGGAGCCACGGTGGTGTAATAGTTTGCATGCCCGCCTTGCATACACAAGGTCGTGGGTTCGATTTCTTCTTCGACCGACCACCAAAAAGGTTTTCAGCGGTGGATTATCCCACCTCAGGAATGCTGGTGACATTTTCAAAGCTTCTCTAAGTTGTTTCACTGAAATGTTGAACGACTTTCGGACTCGGATATAAAAAGGAGGTCATCTAACCTAACCTAACCTATATCTATAGAAAAGTTTGTCAAAATTTTATTTCTATAGAAAATTTTGTCAAAATTTTATTTCTATAGAAAATTTTGTCAAAAAAAAATTTATTTCTATACAAAATTTTGTCAAAATTGTAATTCTATAGAAAATTTTGTCAAAATTTGAATTCTATAGAAAATTTTGTTTCTATAGAAAATTTTGCCAAAATTTTGTCAAGATTATTGTATTTATATAGAAAATTTTGTCAAAATTTTCTATTTTCTTTTTTTATACCCACCACCATAGGATGGGGGGTATATTAACTTTGTCATTCCGTTTGTAACACATCGAAATATTGCTCTAAGACCCCATAAAGTATATATATTCTGGGTCGTGGTGAAATTCTGAGTCGATCTGAGCATGTCCGTCCGTCCGTCTGTTGAAATCACGCTAACATCCGAACGAAACAAGCTATCGACTTGAAACTTGGCACAAGTAGTTGTTATTGATGTAGGTCGGATGGTATTGCAAATGGGCCATATCGGTCCACTTTTACGTATAGCCCCCATATAAACGGACCCCAAAATTTGGCTTGCGAGGCCTCTAAGAGAAGCAAATTTCATCCGATCCGGCTGAAATTTGGTACATGGTGTTAGTATGTGGTCTCTAACAACCATGCAAAAATTGGTCCACATCGATCCATAATTATACATAGCCCCCATATAAACAGATCACCCGATTTGGCTTGCGAGGCCCCTAAGAGAAGCACATTTCATCCGATCCGGCTGAAATTTGGTACATGGTGTCAGTGTATGGTCTCTAACAACCATGCAAAAATTGGTCCACATCGGTCCATAATTATATATAGCCCCCATATAAACCGATCCCCCGATTTGGCTTGCGAGGCCTCTAAGAGAAGGAAATTTCATCCGATCCGGCTGAAATTTGGTACATGGTGTTAGTATATGGTCTCTAACAACCATGCAAAAATTGGTCGACATCGGTCCATAATTATATATAGCCCCCATATAAACCGATCCCCCGATTTGGCTTGCGAGGCCGCTAAGAGAAGCAAATTTAAACCGATCACCAGATTTGACCTCCGGAACCTATTGGAAGACCAAAATTCATCTGATTTAGTTGAAATTTGGTATGTGGTGTTAATATATGGCCTCAAAATTGGTCCATATCGGTCCATAATTATATATAGGCCCCATATAAACCGATCCCCAGATTTGACCTCCAGAGCCCCTTGGAAGAGCAAAATTCTTGCCGTTTGGTACGTGATGTTAGTATATGGTATCCAACAACCATGCAGGAATTGGTTCCTATCAGTCCATAATTATATATAGCTCCCATATAAACCGATCCCCAGATTTGACCTCCGGTGCCTTTTGGAGAAGCAAAATTCATCCGATCTGCTTGAAATTTGGTACGTGGTGGTAGTATATGATATTTAACAACCATGCCAAAAGTGGTCCATATCAGTCTCTAATCGTACATAGCCCCATATAAACCGATCCCGAGATTTGGTTTTGAAACCTCTTGGAGGAGCAAATTTCATCCGAGTGAGTTGAAATTTGGTACATTGTGCTAGTATATGGTCGTTAACAACCATGCCTAACTAGGTCCATATCGGTCTATAGTTATATATGGCCCTCAGATAAATCGATCCCCAATCACACAAAAATTGGTCCATATCAAGTTCATAATTGTATATAGCCCCCATATAAGCGACCACCATATTTCAATTCTTGCTCTCTACGTACAAAAAGTCCATATCGATTCGTAATTATTTGTAGACTTAACTATACATAACTTTATTGTCTAATATATACCATGTATGGACTAAATCACAGTCTTTCGTAGAAGTTTCTACGCAATCCATGGTGGTGGGTACATAAGATTCGGCCTGGCCGAACTTGCGGCCGTATGTACTTGTTAATACTTATTTGTTTGCAATCTATTTAAAATTTTATTGCTATAGAAAATTTGATCAAAATTTTTACCAAACAACAAAAAATCTACCATTTTTGGTAGAATTCTACTAAGTGTATGGTGTTAACAGCAGGGCTGTGTAATCAAACCATTTATGCTCGACTACGACTCCGCCATTTCTCATTAGCCTTGACACCAACTGAGAGGTCGACTCCAAGTAATATAACTAAATGTCGTGTTAATAGCACTCCAATGGTAATTCAATGGGTGTGGGCTCCACCCCCAGAGAACACAAATTCTCAAATGTGCCACGAATTGCACACCGACAAATCTCATTTTAATAGTCTAAGGGAACTCTATATTTGAAATTCCATACACACAAAGAAAACTTCCCAAGGACAAGAACCCTCCCAATACGCCAGAGCTCCGCCCAATTGAGAAATACTGTGCTATTGTCAAGCGGAACCTAAAGAAGACCAAAAAACTGCTAAGGACGAGCAGCAGTTCAAGACAAACTGGCTTTCTGCGGCGAAGAAGGTGGACAAGGTGGCTGTACAAAATCTGATGGCAGGTGTCAAGCGTGAGGCCGGGCAATTCGGATTTGGAAAAGCGAAAGCCTAACTGAATATTTTTCCTGAATTTTATACTAATTGAACTTGGAAAAGAAATTTAACTTGATTTTTTAAATAAACGATTTCACCGATTTCCACGCGTTTTCCCTTGACCAAATTTTGACCGTATCACTCTTTAGTATAATGAAAAAGTCAGTCTGTCTGACTTACGATTGGATGTGCTGATGATGATTGGCACATGTCCATATTAACAAACACCCGTGGGAATTTATTTAGCATTACCACATATCTAGCTTACCCACAGAATCTGGGCAGGTAGTTGACAATTTAATATTGGGCATTGCTGCCAAGTAGTATTTTGCTCATAGGACAATGCCCAATGTTAAATTGTCAACTACCTGCCCAGATTCTGTGGGTAAGCTAGATATGTGGTCCTGGCGAAAGTAGACAAAATATTTGGGTGAGTTTTTCAGGTGTATTTGGGTCTTACATATATAATAATTTCCAACGGAGAATGTCAACGAAAATTTTCCTTTCCAATTAGTAGATGTATAATTACGCAGCCCATAATCTAATTTTAATTTATTTGATTACTCTACTATTGCAGCAAACATATCGACATCGATTTCTGAAGACACCAAATGCAAAATTCAACTGATTTATGAACAATCACATAATACTATTATGTCTTTTTTAATTTTTGCAGCAATATCTCATCAAGATCTTAATTTGAAATCTTGGACAAAAGAAACATTTGGTGGTAAACTTTATTGGTATGATTTGAGCTTTTAGATTTGAAATTTGCCAGAAGAAAAATTCATTACTGGATTTGGTATAGATATCTCAATGGAAATGTCACAAACAACCACAATCTAGTTTTCCCAATAAAGTCAATCAATATTTTTATTATTTAATTGCTTAGCATTTTCAGCAAATGTGACATATTAAGGCTTTTAATTCCACATATCGATACATTGATTTAATATTAAAAACTGTGTTAAATCGACTTGAAGAATTTTATTTATTTTTATCATTTCGATTGCAATTTCAATCCTAGAGTGAAATTAAGGGGAACTAACAGCTCAAAGAGATTGACAACTCTATATTTTAAATCGGCATTTGTTAAAGAAAAACTACGAATTTCGACATATTCTTTTATGGCTTTTTGGACGTGTATTCGATATCGATGGCTTAATATAAAAACAAGTATATACAGTAGTAAGTTCGGCCGGGCCGAATCTTAAATACCCACCACCATGAATAAAATAAAATTTTGTTTGATGATTTTAGAGATATCATAAACATATCGTTTAAATGATGAAAAAAATCCTTGATTTGAAATCTTAAATCCGTAGATTTTTACCGCCATTATTTATATGATAACGCACTCAAAAAAAAAAGTGAACTCTCTATTTCACTAAAGCCATATTAACTTTATATTAGTTCATAGAATCATTATGTTTGGAAAAAGTTTATTTTAGTCAAATAATTTTTTGCGTATGTTAGTTAAATGAACTAAAAAACGGGAAAAAGTTATACACAAATAAAGCATAAAGATTTCCTAATTTCGTATTTCTTACAAAATAGTTCATTATTTCTTTAAATTTGTAAATTTTACCAAAAATGTGTCCATCATGAACTTCGTATGTCACTAAAGACATTCTTGCAAAATTGAACTCCAAGATTTCTCTTAAAACTACAAAATTTTCTTTAACTACTGAAAAAATTTAGTTATGTCTAATAAATTTTCTTGAATTTGTCGAAAAATATTTACTTATTTTTGCCATATCGGAGTGATGCCAGCGCTTGTAATACCGTTTAGTTAAAATTTTCTAAAAAAGTTCCAAATTTTCTAAAATTAATCGAAAGTTATCTTTCCTGGTGGGTTCACTGTTTTTTCAGTGCGTGGAGTAAAATCTGGAAATTTTACTTTTAGTTTCAAGCAATTGATATGATCCTGCTATACCCTCAAGAAGTGAAATCGGTCGACCGATAAATGTCTTACATAATGGACCGGTACAAATAAATTCGATACAAATTTTTGAGGGTCAAAAATACCAGTATATTTATATTTTAAGGCAAAGTGGATAAAAAAATACAGATTCCAGCAGCCTAAGAACTAAATCCGGGAGGTAGGTTTATATGGGGGCTATAGCAAAACATGGTCAATACTCAAAATTTTCGGCATACCTCTTAATGTTCCTCAAATACCTCTAGAATTCAAATTTCAGACAAACTACGAAAAACTACGAAATCTAAAATCGGGCGATCAGTCTGCACACATATTTGTGGTCCTAAAATACATCTCGATTTCCAATTTTAGGCAAATCGAATAAAAACTAAGGTTTCTAGAAGCTCAAGACCCCAAATCGGGGGATTGCTTTATATGGGAGATATATCAAAACTGGGACCGATACTCCCCATTTTCGACACACCTACTTGTGATCTTAAAATACCTCTAGATTTTCAATTTGAAGCAAATCGGATTGAAAATACAGTATCTAGACGCCCAAGAAATAAAATTGAGAGATCGGTCTATATGGGGGCTATACCAAAACATGAACCGATACTCCCCATTTTCGACACACCTCTTTATGGTCATAAAATACTTCTAGATTTCAAATTTCAGGCAAATTGGATAATAACTACGGTTTCTATAAGCACGAGAAGTAAAATGTGGAGATCGGTCTATATGGGGGCTATACCAAAACATGGTATATGGGGGCTATACCGATACTCACCATTTTTGGCACCCCTCTTTACAGTCCTAAAATACCTCTAGATTTCCAATTTCAGGCAAATTGGATAATAACTACGGTTTCTATAAGCACGAGTAGTAAAATCTGGAGATCTGTCTATATGGGGGCTATACCAAAACATGGACCGATACTCATCATTTTTGGCACACCTCTTTATAGTATTAAAATACCTCTAGATTTCCAATTTCAGACGAATTGGATTGAAAAACTACGGTTTCTATAAGCTCAAGACCCCAAATCGGGAGGTCGGTTTATATGGGGACTATACCAAAACTTGGACCGATATAGCCCATCTTCGAACTTGACCTGTCTGCAGACAAAAGACGAGTTTGTGCAAAATTTCAGCACGATTGCTTCATTATTGAAGACTGTAGCGTGATTACAACAGACGGGCATGGTTATATCGTCTTAGAATTTCTCCCTGATCAAGAATATATATACTTTATATAGTCGGAAATCGATATTTCGATGTGTTAGGTTAGGTTAGGCCCGATGTATCAGGCTCACTTAGACTATTCAGTCCATTGTTATACCACACGAACTTCTCTCTTATCACTGAGCGCTGCCCGAATCCATGTTAAGCTCAATGACAAGGGACCTCCTTTTTATAGCCGAGTCCGAACGGCGTTCCAAATTGCAGTGAAACCACTTAGAGAAGCTTTGAAACCCTCAGAAATGTCACCAGCATTACTGAGGTGGGATAATCCACCGCTGAAAAACTTTTTGGTGTTCGGTAGAAGCAGGAATCGAACCCACGACCTTGTGTATCCAAGGCGGGCATGCTAACCATTGCAACACGGTGGCTCGATGTGTTACCAACGGAATGACAAACTTATTATACCCCCGTCACCATTCTATGGTGGTGGGTATAAAAATATACACACAGAGAATAGATTATTTGGAATTCGGTTGAATTTACGAAAATTCTGTATTTAGAAATAAATAAAAGTTGATTATACCAATTTTCTGTACTTACATGCATTTGGTCATACCTGTAACCATTAGTTGAGATTTTTAACAGATTTTCTGTCGTGCTACAAGATAATTGGTTGTGGCAACCGAACCTACCTCATTTGATTAATTTTGATTCAAATTGGTTGATACGACCAACCGTAAGCAAAATTCTCAACTATCATTCAGCAGTTACCACTTTCATATAGTATTCACAACCGAATAACATTTCGAATTTTTTAAATATCATTTGTATTAATGAAAATAAGTTGAAAAATTTTTTGTATTATTTGAAACTTTAAAACAAACAAAAAATATCGATATTATCTGTTATTTGTGATCGTAACAGAGCAAGAATGGTCTATGAAGAGGATGTGGGCAAGAAATTCAAAACAATGGTTTGTATTGGAAATATTTTTTACAGAACTCAACTCATTGTGCCGCACTTCTAGCATGTATAAAACATAAATTCGGAGGTTGAGGTTCAGCTTGGATCCAGAACTTTGTAAGAGGTAAAATCTACTCTCCCAAGCAGATCGGTTTTACTTCTAGTCCCGTGCAATTTGGGTGACCTTCTTGTCCCTGAAGAAGATAATTCGAGAGACCGGTGTATATGAGAACAATATCAAACATATACCAATATAAACCAAATTTTTCCAATTTTAGGAAAAAACAAATTAACTCTAGTTTTCCAATTTCAACAAAATCTGATAAAAATGTCGGTTTCGAGAAACACAAGAAGTCAGAGCGGGAAATGGGGCTATACCAAAAACTGGACCGATGCACTCCAAATTCCATACACATATTTGCGGGACCCAAAATATCTAAGATTCAATTTGCTCGAATAGAAATTGCGATGTCTCGATGCTAAAGAACCCAACTCAGATCATCACTTTATATGGTGCTATATTAAAACCATCTTCAAATTTGACCTGCATGCAGAAAAAAGACGAGTTTGTGTAAAATTTCAGCACGGTAAATTCATTATTGAAAGCTATAGCGTCATTACAACAGACACACAGCCAGAAATACAGAAGGATATCGTCTTAGAATTTCTCCCTGATCAAGAACAAATATAGGTTTATATAGTCGGAAATCGATATTTCGTTTGCGTTACAAGCGGAATGATAAATTTATTACAATGGAATGATGGTGAGTATTCAAGTAAGGCAAGTCTAAAGTCGGGCGGGTGGGTTATATTATACCCTGCACCATTCTGTAGATGTACATATTCGATACCATCTATGTACAAAATTTCCGAAGCGACACTATGACATCCGTCGTCATTGGGCGAAAGATATGTATTAAATCTAAATCTGATCCAATTTCGACCACATTTAGCGTATCTAGCTATAAACCGGAGTAAAAGTTTCCCGTCAGTATTTATACACACAGAAAACAGTTTGGTTGGAATTCCTGACAGTAACCAACTCGAACGGATCAGTCCCCTTTATAAGTCCTGCATGGTGTAGGGTACTTAGAATTCGGCTAGGCCGATCTTTCAGTCGTTTTTATTTGTACAAATCAATTTATTAATCGATGGTTTTTTGTGTTTTTTAGAAAAGATTTTTTGCCGGTGTGGATGATTTCATCAATTTATAACGAAGGATATATAAGCTGATTTACAACCAACTTAATTGCAAACAAAATTCAATTTTCATCTTTTGTTATGAAATATCTTGTAGTTAGAACAGTTTGTACCACTATAAACATATTTAAATATAATAAAATATTTAACTGGAAAGCAATTGCTTTTTAATTCGGTCATGACTATTATCAAGGTTGGGCAACACAACCGAATTATGAAGGTAATCACAACCAATGTCGTCGGCAGACCCAACCAACACAATATGTGATATTAGTTGTATCGACCGAATCATTCGGGTGACACAACTGCCAACTGATAGTAGCTGCAACTGCTAAAAGGAGGTTGGCAATAAATTCGGTTATCACAACCAATCCGTATTCTCTGTGTAGAAATAAATGAAAACAAAGTATTTTTCCCATAAAAATAAGTTCCATTTAGCATCAGTTTAACGATGGACTTATTTATGTATTCAACAAAAGTTAAAAAAAATAAATGTATTTGTTTCTTATTTTGTAATTTTTTTTATATTTTAAATTGTTTCAAATTGTATTATCCTGTAAATTAGCAAAAATCGACTTAGGTCTTTTCTCTATTAAGCCATCGATATACCCATCATCTGAATTATAAAATGGAATATTCAAACTAAACTATTCCCCAGTTTTGAAATTACTAAATTGCACTTCCATATGACCCATTAGTGTTATCTGCAAAGTTAGTGCAGTTCCCTCTGCCCCAGGGACACTTGTAAGTATTTAGTCTTTATGTATAACTAAGTGGATTTTTATATGTGTCATGCAAAAGGACACACATATGCAGGTGCAAGGCAAAGTTTTGCAGTGTGTCAGTGTGACAAGAATTGCCAGTGAGTGAATGAATCTGATTGATGTCTTCTGGGTGTTGGACATCCGTCTCACATGAATGCGTAAATGGGATGGTGAACTCTAGTCTGTGACCCAGAGTTTTTTTCTTTTTGCAGATTTGTGTGTATTAAAAAAATTTCAATAAACTGTGCTGCAACAGCAGGTCTAGTCTTGCTTGGTAAATGTGTGAAGGACTTGCAAATATAAATGTAGTTATAATTATGCATACTTGTATGGGTGTGCGTGTGTGTAAATGTGACTATCTCATGTGATGTTGAGTACTCGAGATACTATTACCAGCTAAAGGATTCTTTTTTGAAAATCTATTTGAAAACCATAAATATGACTATACATCATATAAATGCTTCAAACATACACCCCATTAAATGAAGATACACAGATAAAATGTCCTTAGTCCTGGCTGGTGCTAAATTTAACTAATTTTTAATTACTAAAAAAATATTTAGTTTTAGTTTAAATTGTTATATTTTTTAGAAATATTCTGCAGCACTATGATCACGAGTATGGCTCAAAAAGTCAATACAAATAATTTAAATTTAACTAAAACAAAAAACTCTTTCCAAAAATAATAAAAAACAAGTAAGGAAAGTCTAAAGTCGGGCGGGGCCGACTATATTATACCCTGCATCACTTTGTAGATCTAAATTTTCGATACCATATCACATCCTATATATAAAGGTTTGTCCCAAATACATACATTTAAATATCACTCGATTTGGACAGAATTTGATAGACTTTTACAAAACCTATAGACTCTAAATTTAAGTTGGCTAATGCACTACACGCACAGAAAAACCATGTTTGGACATGGTTGCCGCATCCATTTAATGCTTATCTAGAGCATGTAATTGCCGCGAAAACCATGTATTTTGTCTTTGTAAAAATAGTTTTCGAGCGGAGAAAAATGTATGGTGGCAATAAGCATTTGAATGGTTCTCAAATACCGCAAACATGTTCTATCATTTAAATGATAGAATTTGAGACCATTAAATGGTCGGGAAAATCATGTACCTGACCATTCAATTTTTTTACTTTTTTACAGGGAAAAAAGTATTTTTATAGGTTAAGTATAGACACGTCTAGAACCATTACATGGCCATAAAGACCATTTACATTTTTTTTCGTGACCATTTAATTTTTTAACTTTTTTGCAGCGAAAAGAATTTTATAAAAACATTGAGCAGGTACACACGATTTTCATTTCGCGCGCCAGTCGCGTGTTGATTGTTTCTTGGAATGGACGGAGAATACGGATTTACTGTGTTTCGTGTTAATTTATTTATTCAGAAGTGGCACGAGGTTTTATGTGAACACAAAAAAGGAAAGTGTAATTGAAAAAATATACCTGTTTTTGTTCTGCATTTTGCTATATGGATCATTTATTTTTATTTGCAGTTACATGATGTCTGCGTTTGTACATTTGATGGGCACGATGTAAATATGGAATAATTACTTATTGTTGAAATTGAAATAAAATAGAGTGTTTAAAAATATATGTTGTTTGCTTGAACGGCATTATAAATACAAATAAACAATGAATTAGTTTATAAATAAATAAAAACAAACAAATAAATTTAATTTTGTGTTTTCTTTTCTCAAGTGGCGTCCTTTTTTCGACGATGAAAAAAGTTTTTTCATAAAGATCAAAACATTTTAGGTTGTGACCATGTTCTTTTAACTAGGAGAAAAACATTTTTAATGAATACCATAACATTTTAAATCGTGACCATTGTCTTTTCATTCAAACAAAATTCTTTTTATCAATATAATAACATTTTAGATGAGGACAATTATATTTTTCTTAGAACCATGTTCACTGAGCCAACAGGGTTGCAGGTTAAAATGTTACATGGTCGCCGCAAAAATAGCTCCTATCATATTATTTTGCCCTCCGAATATGATTGTGACAATCATGTTTCTTCTCTGCGTGTAGGGTGGAACACAATTTTAGTAAAAAAATATGGGAAACATTTAAATCTGAAGCAATTTTAAGGAAACTTCGCAAAAGTTTATTTATGATTTATCGCTCGATATATATGTATTAGAAGTTTAGGAAAATTAGAGTCATTTTTACAACTTTTCGACTAAGCAGTGGCGATTTGACAAGGAAAATGTTGGTATTTTGACCATTTTTGTCGAAATCAGAAAAACATATATATGGGAGCTATATCTAAATCTGAACCGATTTCAATCAAATTTGGCACACATGACTATATTACTAATTGTACTCCTAGTGCAAAATTTCAACCAAATCGGGCCAAAACTCTGGTTTCTGGGGCCATATAAGTCCATATCGGGCGAAAAATATATATGGAAGCTATATCTAAATCTGAACCGATTTCAATCAAATTTGGCACGCATAGCTACAATGCTAAGTCTACTCCCTGTGCAAAGTTTCAACCAAATTGGGCCAAAGCTCTGGTTTTTAGGACCATATTAGTCCATATCGGGCGAAAGATATATAAGGGAGCTATATCTAAATCTGAACCGATTTCAATCAAATTTTGCACACTTGACTATACTACTAATTGTACTCCTAGTGAAAAATTTCAACCAAATTCGGCCAAAAATCTGGCTTCTGGGGCCATATAAGTCCATATCGGGCGAAAGATATATATGGGAGCTATATCTAAATCTGAACCGATTTGGCTGATATTTTGCAAGATTTTCAAGATTCATAAAATATTTGGATGTACGGTATTTCAAGAAAATCGGTTGATAAACACGCTAACTATGACCACATCGGGGATAAATATATATGGCAGCTATATCTAAATCTGAACCGATTTTTTCCAAAACCAATAGCGATTGTCTCTGTCCCAAGAAACGGCCCTCTGCCAAATTTGAGGACGATCGGACTTAAATTGCGAGCTGTACTTTGTGCACAAAATTACATATACAGACAGACACACAGACAGACGGACATCGCTAAATCGACTCAGAATTTAATTCTAAGCCGATCGGTATACTAAAAGATGGGTCTATGACCACTATTTCTTGGCGTTACATACAAATGCACAAACTTATTATACCCTGTACCACAGTAGTGGTGAAGGGTATAAATACCTACGACATTGTTAATATGGTAACGATTTATACTCTTTTATGCAAATTGTTAAAAAGAAGTTTGCACTTCCTAATTTATGATTGTAATATTTCTGTAAACCGACATTCCGATAGACTGGTAGACTGAATAAACCTTTAAAAACAATGGGACATTTTACCTTAGGTTAGGTTAGGTGGCAGCCCGATGTATCAGGCTCACCATTCAGTCCATTGTGATACCACATTGGTGAACTACTCCCTTATCACTGAGTGCTACCCGATTCCATGTTAAGCTCAATGACAAGGGACCTTCTTTTTATAGCCGAGTCCGAACGGCGTTCCACATTGCAGTGAAACCACTTAGAGAAGCTTTGAAAACTTTTTGGTGTTCGGTCGAAGCGGGAATCGAACCCACGGCCTTGTGTATGCAAGACGGGCATGCTAACCATTGCACCACGGTGGCTCCCATTTTACCTTTTGCAACCCACGTTGGAAATTGCATAATTTCCAAATTTCATAATTATTGCAAGGATGTTTTTCATGAAATAAGAAAATTCCAACCTTTTTTAAGGTACGAGGGCGGTTCGGAAACTTCTTAGCCTATCAATGAAAGAGATTAGTTAGTTTTTCAAAAATATTGTTATTTTTCAATATAATCTCCTGAAACTTCAATACACTTAGTCCAACGCTTTTCTGGCAATTCTATCCCTTGATTAAAATTGTTTTCCTCAAGGTCTTCAAAATAGTGGTTTACAACTGTAATTGCATTTTCATTTGAGGTAAAACGCTTGTCAGCAAGGATTTTTTTAGATTTGGGAACAAGTAAAAGTCACTGGGAGCTAAATCAGGAGAATAAGGTGGGTGGTCAAGCAACTCGTACTTTAATTCGTTGATTTTAGCCATTGTTAAAACCAAAGACAATAAACTCTAGGAAGATAGGAAATTGGCTACTGAGGAGATCAAACCATTTACCGTGTTAGTTTCATACTCGAACCAAACGCGTATACGACAAATATTGACATACCATTAAAATGCAAATAAAAGAAATTAAGTGCACGAAATAAATTTCCTTAAACGGGAAAATGTAATTTTGTTATTGTTGCCTAAAATTTAACATTGTTTCATTAAGAAAATTAAGTTTTTCATTTAAAAAATAAAAACGTAAAACAAATAAAAAATTACAAACATGTATGAAACTAACATGGTAAATGCAACATTTGGTATGACGCAAGCCAATTTCTTATCTTCCTCAAGTTTATTGTCTTTGGTTAAAACACTCTTGTGCGCTGGTGCGTTGTCTTGATGAAAAATTATTTTTTGTGTGTTGTAAGCCAAGACGTTTTTCTCGAATTTGTACATTTAATTGATCCAAAAGGTTGCAATAGTACTCGGAATTTATTGTTTTACCCTTTTGCAGATAGTCAATCAATAAAATACCTTTGAAGTCCCAAAAAAACGTTGCCATAACCTTACCAGCCGATTGAATTGTTTTTGCCTTCTTTGGGGAACTTCCTCCAGGTTCAGTCCATTGTTTGGATCGTTCTTTTGTCTCTGGAGTATAGTGGTGGATCCATATCTCACTAACAGTTTTGAAACGACGCTTAAAATCCATTTTATTTCGCTTAAAACGAACCAAACAACCTTGAGAAATGTTCATTCTTATGCGTTTTTGATCGACTGTTAACAAATGCGGCCCCCATCTTGCAGAAAGCTTTTTCATCTGTAGTTCTTCATGCAAAATTAAATGGACTCGATCATTTGACATGCCCATGATATTAGCAATTTCACGCAATTTTATTCGTCGATCATTTAATACCATATCTTGCACTTTGGCTACAATTTCTGTTGTTGTTGCTGTTTTTGGACGTCCACTACGTGGTTCATCTTCAATGCTTGTACGACCACGTTTAAATTCAGCAAGACAATTTTTACTGTTGCATATGAAGGAGCACTTTCACCTAACACATTCACCATATCATTATGAATTTCTTGTCCCGATAAACCTTTTTTATGTAAATATTTAATTACAGCACGCATTTCTAATTTTTCCATTGGAAAAAAAATTGCGGATGCGTCTTTTTTGAACACCTGTTTCTATATGAAGAGTTTCCGGATCAAACAAAATTTAACATTTGTTCATAACAGAGGTGGAAGTTTCCAAAACACTTTTTTCTGTTTATTCCGCGCTTTTTGTGCTAGGCTAAAAAGTTTCCGAACTGCCCTCGTATAACTGCCTGCCTCTATAGCTAACCTAACCGAACCCAATGGTATTTAATTGAATCAATTAAAATATAATTGAAATTTCCTAATGAAATCAAATAATTTTTTAATCAATCATTTTTTTAATGTCCAGTTCAAACTATCATTTTCATGATTGAAGACATTTCAATTAAAAAATTAATTGGATCAATTAATTTCTTCATTGAATCTGATTTTTTTTGTGGGAGTAAAAATTGTATTTTTTGTTAATTTTTTATATTTTTATTTTTTTTTGTATATATATTTTACATATTTCTTATACCCACCACCACAGAAATGTGTGGCACGGAGTAGTCAATATAAATAAATATATATTTTTAGCTGCATAGAAAAATCTTATCGAAGATGTTGAAGAAAAGCTGGAGGTTTTATTTTGAAAAACGCTTACCTATAAAACTTGCACAAATCATAGAATACTAGTTGAAAAGCCAGTCAAACGACGGTCGAAAAAAAAATATTTTTGTTCTCGCACCACAAATTTTATTTTTGGAAAATGTATTTCTGCTTTTTATGTGTGTTTGTTGTTCTTTTTGTGAACATGACTCGCTTTGTTTGGCCATAGCAACAACAACGAAACAGCCAAACACACATGTGTAAATGAAATGGCGCAAAACCTGCGAAAAGAACCTGCCTAATTCAGCGATGGAAGCACTTGGAGAGTGCAATAAAGAGATATTTCCAAACGTACATATTGTTTTAAAAATTTTGGTCACTTTGCCAGTTACTCAGGGATGGAAAATACACTTTTTAAGAAAGTACAAAAAAGGTATTTTTTGACTTTTTACTAAATTTCAACAAAAATTTCACTTTAAAATTATTGTCAAGAGAATAAATTTTAAAGAAAATAAAATTTTGACAAAATTTTCTATATAAATAAAATTTTGCAAAAAATTTCTATAGAAATAAAATTTTGCAAAAATTTCCTATAGAAATAAAATTTGTACAAAATTTTAAATTGAAATAAAATTTTGACAAAATTTTCTATAAAAATAAAATTTTGCAAAAATTCTATAGAAATAAAATTTTGACAACATTTTCTACCGAAATAAAAAATCGATAATATAGAATCGCATTCTTTTTTCGACTAAAACATTCTTGAATTTCAATAAAATCCTGTTTTTGACTATGTCTTTCACAAAATCGAGATTTTCTTTCCATATGAACATGTCTGTTTTGCCATATTTGTAAAAGACTATTAGCAAATAAGGTTGATAAAGACTTTCTCAAAATATTAAAATATTTTGTCAAAGCTATTGTACCATAAATCTGATATCGACTCAAAAATGTCTACACAAAAGGTACTAAATCATTCGCGGTGGTACTACGGTACTGACCGGGGTGAAAAAGCATTGAAAAAAGTACTATAGTACTGAATTTTCCATCCCTGCAGTTACTACGTACTCATCCGAACTTTCATTTTCAACAATGAAGAGATTAAAGACGTATCTTAGGAATTCGACTAGCGAGAGTAGACTCAACGGATTGGCATTAATGTCGGTTCATCGCCGAATAAATGTGCCGACTGAAGAAGTAATTGATTTATTTGCTGCCCAAAAAGACCGTCGGCTCAATTTAATATTATAAAATTATTGTATACATACCTATACATAAATAAAATTTTCTACACATGAGATTATATGAATATATATATTTTTTAAGTTGAACCCCCCCCGAATTAAAATCCTGGCTACGGCCTTGGGAGTAGTTATTTGTTATTGGTTTGAAAATGGGATATAGCGGTTCAGGTTTTGACTCATCGATCTCACGATTTGATTTCTTGGGGTTTGATATAACGCCCATATTGACCGATCTACCCCCTAGACTTATAGGACTCTACATTCCGCTACGTTTGCTATAGTTCTTATATGGACCGATCTACCGATTTCACTTTTTGGGCTTCTAAACTCCGCAATAGAATTTTTCTCAAAGGTCTGACCCACTCTAATAAACGTAGAAACATATGGAATGTGCTAATTCACACGTATATATATTTGTAATATTATCATTCTCTATTCAAATTGTATGAAATGAATTTCACATGCACGGAAAAAAATATTTCATTAAAAAATATTTAACTGCCCAGCAAAAAAATTTGGAAGTTCTTCCAAAGGCACAGCTTTAAAGGCACTTCCAGAAGATGCACTCCCATTGATTTTCTTTATTTTAACAACCCAGGAAGTTCTTTTAATTCAATTTTTTATAACATACTTTTTCCATACTTTTAATGGGTAATTTTAATTTTTTTTATTTCAAATAGGTTGCAACCAGAGTAAGAATTCATAAAATGGTACAAATCATTTAAATTTTGTCGAAAAAAATGCTAAATCCAATCTGAAAAAGTTTTGAATTTTTGAAAATATTTGAAGTCAAACGTTTACGACAAGCGTTAGAATCCATTAAAAATTATAAAAAATTATAAAAATTATTCATTTGACAAAATATCACAGAATTTTTTAATTTACATCCAAAACATTGAACTCGGATCACAGCTCAAGAAGTGATGCAAATTCAGTGCAAGGGCTGTTGAAATTGAGGACTTCCGTCCTATGACAAGCCCATGTTAAATTCATCGCTTATGCGTTAATTTTGCACCACTTCCGGATCCAAAAAGAACATTTTCATTACTTTTTTGGCGACGCTTTTTTTGCTGGGTGGTTAAATTAATATTTCAATTTCAAAAAATCAATCATAAAATGTTATCAATAAATGTTTGATTGAATCATTTTGTTTTTTTTTTTTGACGTTGGTGATACATCGTTTCTATGATTGAATAAATTTCAATTAATTAGCTTAATTAATTTAGCAAAATATATTGTTTTTCTGTGTAAATAGGACACAGATAATACAAGTTCCAACAAAATATTTTCAACAAGTGACTTATGCCAATATTCATAATAATTTACTGACAACTTATTAAAAGAAGTTGTATGGTAATAGTAGATTTAACCCTTAACCCTGTGTCTTTTAAGATACAACCAGAAAATTATTCTTACGTCTTAAAATGTTGGCCTAATTCTATGAAATCAATTTTCTTGTATTTAATACATCATAGCGCTATTTTTAAAAATATGACTTTCCGGAAAATTTGTTGTACTTCTGAGTAATCTACAGTCAAAATTAAATATCAAATTTTGACTAAAAATTCAAAAAACTACAAATTGGAAGATAGATAATATTTACCAAAGATGAAAGTAATGTTGGTAAAAATATGTATATCTCTATTCTGTACTAAAATAAAATTGTTTATATGTACATAAAAACTTAATTTAATTCGCACCGTATTTTTTAAGATACAACTACTATTAAAAAAAAACATAAAATTTTGTTTTGAAAAAATGTGGTATGCAGAGGTTTTTTATTTACCATTTTGCATTTTATATATTGTTTTCGGAGGATTCGGTGCCTAGTGCATTTAAGGGTTAAGGTCTACGTTAACTTTTTTTTCAAGTAAAACACGTCTTTAAAATAAAGTTTTGAAAAACATGTCCTATTTTGGAACACTTTTTTGCTTTGTAGTCACGATGCAAAAAGGCAACAAATTTAAAGACAATTTCTTAATTTTAAAGAATTTTTCCGAATTATTAAAGTCAAGTTGACCTTAGTGCAAAAACATTTTCTTTCATGTAATGATACCCATTTTTAGGTCGAATCACTTAATTATAAGGACAAAACGACTTCATTGAAAAGTTTATCGAATTTTTGGAGAAGCTAACCAAAATTCTATGGTAAGCAAAATTCGCATTTGTTTTTTAAGGACATGAAATCTTTGGTCTCACGAAATTTTTTTTTTCAGTGTAGGGGTTACAACTTAAACACAAATTAATACACAAAAATTAAATTATTCTCTTGGAAATGAAGTTGTAGACCAACAACGTTCGTTGCGAATAAACGTGGCACCAAACAAGTATCATAAATTAAAATGTATTTACTATAAGGAGCCAGCATTAACCCCCCAGCAAAAAATGAGCTTCCAAAAAAGTAGTTTGGATTCCCAATCTGTGATCCGGATGTAGTGCAAACTTGGATCATCTCTAATGAATTTTACATGGGCTTGTCATAGGACGGAAGTACTCCCTTTTTGGATCCTTTACATTGCTTTAGAAGTTGTGCCCTGGAAGTTAATTTGAATGAAGAAATTTAAAAAGCAAAAAAAAAATTTTTTCAACCAATTTCACTCTTTCTTTTATCCATATGTTTTATTACACTATTATTTTCCTGTTATCTAATTTTTACAATTTGAAAAACTTTTTCGCTCCGACCAGGGATTGAACCTGCGTTTGCTGGCACCATAACAGAACACCTTAGCACACTCAGCCACAAACGCCATTGAACATAAAGCGTCGAAAGGTCAATTCAAATGTTTGTGATATGATCGTAATACGACACGAAGGAATAGCATTCTAATTGCTTCTCGAGATGTTCTTTATTAGTATGAACGAAAAAAATAAGAAACGCAGGTTCAAATCTCACCAGCGGCAATTTTTTTATAAAATATTTTTCTAAAATCGTTTTTATTTTTTATTTTCGGCATATATTTTTGTATAAATATATTTTTTCCATTAAAAATCAAAAAAAAAGAAATTAAAAATTCTCGTAATTTGCAAAACCTTCTCAAAAGAACTTCCATGGAAGCGAAAAAGTCAAACGGCACAGGTTCAAATCCCAGCGGGGATAGATTTTTTTTTTATTATTATTTTTTTACTTTTTTATTAATTTTCTATTTTTTTTTTATTTTTTTTATTAGTTTTCTATTATTTTGTAAAATTTAATTGTCCAAAATGTGCACTTAAAATAGCCTGATTGCGTTCTTTCTAATACTTGTCCACAAGGACTGCAACGGAAGTAGAAAAAAATCATTGGGGGATCCCAAGATGCGCTTTAGAAGAAATGTTTGTGTACTTGTCCACAAGGACTGCAACGGAAGTAGAAAAAAATCGTTGGGGGATCCCACGATGCTCTTTAGAAGAAATGTTTGTGGACTTGTCCAAAAGGACTGCATCGGAAGTTGGAAAAACTCGATGGGGGATTCTGGGATGGGCTTTAAAAGAAATGTTTGTGGAACAACTTCCATTTTTTTTGCTGGGCCTTTCAATACCAATGTCCACTTAGAAGGACATTCGAAAAAGAGACCAAATTCTATTTTCCGGCCTAGTTTCGATTTATTTCTCGATGTTAGTTTAAGGAAGAGCCTTTAATCTAAATAAACTATAAATAGTTTCCATATTGGTGAACACTAAAATAAATTTTTATAAACTTCTTTAACTATAAACGAAAAATATGAAAATTTGAGGCAATTTTTCTACTGTATGTCTGTAGTAAATAGACATTTATACAAAAACTATAGCTGATACTTTTGGGTTCTTTTTTTGTATTTTTTCTCACACTTTAAAAGATATTATAGGCCAAATAGCGCTTCTTTTCGTAAGGCCATTTGGTCACAATTCAAGAATCAAGTTTTCAGAACAAGCTGATATAGCTCTTGAAGTAATTGAGATAGGATCTCAAAATGACAATTTTTGTTTTACATGCTGTTAGTACTAGTAAAAGCAGAAGAGAAATTAAAGTTTTTAACATTAGGTTTATTTCGGTAGTGAAAGGGTTAAGAAAAAACAAGTATATACGGCCGTACGAAACGATAGACTGTCATCCACAAATTTCAACTCACTCGGATGGAATTTGCTCTTCCAAGAGGCTCCAAAACCAAATCTCGGTATCGGTTTATATGGGGGACTGATATGGACTGATATGGACCATTTTTGGCATGGTAGTTAAATATCATATACTACCACCACGTACCAAATTTCAACCAGATCGGATGAATTTTGCTACTCCAAAAGGCACCGGAGGTCAAATATGGCGATCGGTTTATATGGGAGCTATATATAATTATGGACTGATAGGAACCAATTCCTGCATGGTTGTTGGATACCATATACTAACATCACGTACCAAATTTCAACCGAATGAGAAGAATTTTGCTCTTCCAAGGTGCTCCGGAGGTCAAATCAGGGGATCGGTTTATATGGGGCCTATATATAATTATGGACCGATATCGACCAATTTTTGCATGGGTGTTTGAGAACATATATTAACTCACGTACCAAATTTCAACTGAATCAGATGAATTTTGGTCTTCCAAGAGGCTCCGGAGGTCAAATCTGGTGATCGGTTTATATGGGGGCTATATACAATTATGGACTGATATGGGCCAATTTTTTCATGGTCATTAGAGACCATATACTAACATCATGTACCAAATTTCAGCCGGATCGGATGAAATTTGTTTCTCTTAGAGGCTCTGCAAGCGAAATCGGGGATCGGTTTATATGGGAGCTATATATAATTATGGACCGATGTGGACCAATTTTTGCATGGTTGTTAGAGACTATATACTAACACCATGTACCAAATTTCAGCCGGATCGGATGAAATTTGCTTCTCTTAGAGGCCTCGCAAGCCAAATTTGGGGGTCCGTTTATATGGGGGCTATACGTAAAAGTGGACCGATATGGCCCATTTGCAATACCATCTGACCTACATCAATAACAACTACTTGTGCAAAGTTTCAAGTCGATAGCTTATTTCGTTCGGAAGACGGACGGACGGACGGACATGTTCAGATCGACTCAGAATTTCACCACGACCCAGAATATATATACTTTATGGGGTCTTAGATCAATATTTCGATGTGTTACAAACGGAATGACAAAGTTAATATACCCACCATCCTGTGGTGGAGGGTATAAAAACGTCGTTGGTCTATAATTTTTGTTTAGAGAAACGATTTTTTTTTTTGTATACACCTGTACGGTAAGAGTTAAACTAATTTTGGAAAATGCATAACTAAAATTATTGTAACTGAGAAAATATTAGAAACTAGTATAATATGACAAAATTTTCTATGTACTCTATTATAACACCTACTGTACAATCACTTATTCAAACAAATAAAATTCATTTAATTTTCCACATGACATACTAAGATTGTAAACAATTTGTGGATTCATATGCAGCCTGAGGTGAGTTCTAGCATATTTTTCCAATTGCTTGAATTTACAGTCGATTTATTTTGGCAGTGCGTATGTGTGTGTGTTTTTTTTTAAGGAATTCTCAAAGAAATCTTATATAAAAACAAATGAAGAAATAAATTATTTTTTTTTCATAGAAAAATAAATTATCATAGACTTTTTGAGAATTGAAGAAGCATTCATATGAATGAGCATGCACTTATATTTTATTTCTTCGATATGTATGATGATCATTCATGCATCAAATCATCTTATGTTCAATTTATTTATTGATATCTCAATGAATTAAAAATTTCCAGTTTAGATTCTTTAGTGGAGTGAAAATTTGTTTTGCTCGTGTAAATAAATCTAGCCAGAATTTGCATATTAAACATTTTCTAATGCATTTTTCCAACACATGCTTAAATATTTCAAATATTTTTCCAAAGAATATCTATGATTTCTTAAGATATTGAACAAACCACAGAGAGGAAGACTATTTGTGTTATTAAAATCAAATATAACCATAGTATGCATAAGGTATAACAAATTAAATTGTGAGTGAGTGGCTTTTTCGAATTATTGTAATAAATAAAATAACAAAATATTCTAAGATTGAAAAATTTTAAAATGGGTGTACAAAAATGAAGTATTACACAATATTTTCCCAAATTAGGTAGTCATATATAAATCTGAACGGATTTGAACCAAATCTGGCACACATTGCTAAAAATAGTTTCAGAGCAAGTAAAACCGATTGAAACTTTGGTCTCCAGTGGTCATATGAATCTAAATCGGGCGTCCACAAAACGTTGTTAAAACCAGGAAAATTTAATACCAGGAAAATTAATGAACTAGAAGTAAAGAAAAAATTAATTGACTCCAAGTCATGACCTCTTTATTAATACTGTAGTTCATACTTATTAATTTTGGAAATCGTACGTTACTTTTTTCCCTCGTTGCTTAGGTTAGGATGTAGAGGATGACATCAATTTTGAGTTGAATTGATGTCCGCTTAGACCAGTATAGGTCCATTGTGATTCCTCGATGTGATCTTTCCATCTTTTTCCTTCCGATGCGGTCCGCCTTGTCCCAGAACTTCCACCTGCTCGTTTTCTTTAAAAGAAATCTCAGAACAACCAACCACACCCAGAGAAGGAATATTATCACCTCAAACATGTTTCAAGAGCACCATGTTACTTTTTCACAGCGACCATGTAGCATTTTTGTAGCAAAAATATTCTTTTCTCGTCAAACATAACATGCATTCCGAAATCAGATACATAATCTCCGAGAAAAGAACATAGTTTCGATAAACATGCTACATGTTTACCGTGAAAAAGTAACATTTTGCTCTTGGAACACGGTTGGGGTGATCATATTCCTTCTCTGCGTGCAGAGGCCCTAATGAATGCAAGTATGTTCCTCAAGCTGCACTCCCGCAGATCAGTGAGAGCCTGAAAGAAAAAGGAGCCCAGTATCTTGTTTCATCTAAAGGATAAAGCTGGACACTGGCATGAATCATGAACGGCGTATTCATTTCAAAACAATCCGTTCATGAAAGTGAATCAACACACATGCGGTGTCAAATGGAGAATATGCCTTGTCAAAATAACAACTAATTTCTATCTTATACGAAATCTTTGGTGTTTGATTGAACTATCTTAACATATTTTTTTTTCTGATTCAAATAAATTTATCCAATTAATATTTTAATTCAAATGTCTTCAACCAAGAAAATGATGAATCACAGTTTTAATTGGAAATTAAAAAAATACTTGATTGAAAAATTAATTCATTTCATTAGCAAATTTCAATTAATTTTTTAATTTATTCAATTAAAAATTTAATTGATGTTGAATTGAAATGCAAAACTCAATTAATTAGTTTATTAAAAACGTAACTATTTTCAATTACTTTCTTAACTTTCTTAATGTTTTAAGTTTGATTAAACATTGATTGTTTGAAATAAATTTTTAGTTAAATATAAAAAAATTTCGAGCGCTTTTTATACCCTCCACCATAGGATGAGGGGTATATTAACTTTGTCATTCCGTTTCTACCACATCGAAATATTGCTCTAAGACCCCATAACACACAAAAAAATTTTTTTTCTGATTCAATCACGAAATTAATTGATCCAATTAATTTTTAATTGAAATGTCTTCAATCACAGAAATGATAGTATCAATTAAAAAATTAATTGAGGGTCAATTAAAAAGTTAATTGATCCAATTAAAAAATTAATTGATGCTATTATTTTTGTGATTGATTTTTATTTCAATTAAAAAATTTGTTGAATCAATTAAATTTTTAATTTAATATTTTTTAAAACTCAATTAAAATTTTAATTGGAAAATTTGTCGTGAAATTTTTTTGTGTGAAAGTATATTCTGGGTCGAGGTGTATTTTTGAGTCGATCTGAGCATGTCCGTCCGTCCGTCGCTAACTTCCGAACGAAACAAGCTATCGACTTGAAACTTGGCAAAAGTAGTTGTTATTGATGTAGGTCGGATGGTATAGCCCCCATATAAACGGACCCACAAATTTGGCTTGCGATTGCTCTAAGAGAAGCAAATTTTGATCCGATCCGGCTTAAATTTGGTACATGGTGTTAGTATATGGTCTGTAACAACCATGCAAAAATTGGTCCACATCGGTCCATAATTACATATAGCCCCCATATAAACCGATCCCCCGATTTGGCTTCCGGAGCCTCTAAGAGAAGCAAATTTCATCCGATCCGGCTGAAATTTGGTACATGGTGTTAGTATATGGTCTCTAAGAACCATGCAAAAATTGGTCCACATCGGTCCATAATTATATATAGCCCCCATATAAACCGATCCCGAGATTTGGTTTTGGAGCCTCTTGGAGGAGCAAATTTCATCCGAGTTGAAATTTGGTACATTGTGCTAGTATAATGCCGTTAACAAGTAGGTCCATATCGGTCGATAGTTATATATAGCCCTCAGATAAATCGATCCCCAATCACACAAAAATTGGTCTATATCAAGTTCATAATTGTATATAGCCCCCATATAACCGACCCCCATATTTCAATTCTGGCTCTCTACGTACCGTGCAAAAGTCCATATCGATTCGTAATTATTTGTAGACTTACCTATACATACCTTTTTTGTCTAATAATACCACGTATGGACTAACTCACAATTTAGAAAACGATATTAAGAAGTTTTAAGATACCACAACCCAAGTAATTCGATTGTAGATGACAGTCTTTCGTAGAAGTTTCTACGCAATCCATGGTGGAGGGTACATAAGATTCGGCCTGGCCGAACTTACGGCCGTGTATACTTGTTTTAAGTGACTTAGTCGTTCGAGTCTGATTAAAAACTTAATTGTACCAATTAATATTTTAATTAAAAATTTTTAAATTTTCAATCATTGACTTCATTAACTTAAATTTTCTATCTTGATTAAAAAGTTAATTGTATCAATTAATTTATTAAATGAAACAAGTATATACAATAGTAAGTTTGACCGAGCCGAATCTTAAATACCCACCACCATGAATCAAATATAATAGTTTTCTTTGAAAATTACAGGGGGTTTTCCCAAGCAGATCAGTTCAACCAGTACGCTTCCCACAGATAAATGTAAAGATTTTACCTATGAAGACTAGATCAGATTCTGAATTTATAAGAACCATTTTTTGTTTGAATTTTAGAGGAAACATAAACATCTCTTGTAAGGGTGCCAGAAAATGATGAAATAACGCCTTGATTTGAAATATAAAATCTGTAGAATTTCATCCCAATTATTTAAATGATTACATTTTGCGCCTTCTATACCCTCAATAAGTGAAATCGGTCTATATAGAGGCCTCACCAAATGGACCGATAAGACTAAATCATATACACTTTGTTATGGGTCTAAAATGCCAGTATATTTTCAATTTGTGGCAAATCGGATAAAAACTACAATTTCTAGAAACCCTAGGAGTTAAATCAGGAGTTCGGTGTAATGGGGGCTATACCAAAACATGGAAAGATACACACAGTATTCAGCACATTTATTTGTAGTTCTAGAATCTAGACCCCAAATCGGAGGGCCGGTTTATAAGGGGGCTATATGAAAAACTGTACCGATACTCAATATATTCGGCACACCCCTTTATGGTCCTAGAATACCTCTAGATTTCCAATTTCAGGCAAATTGGGTAAAAACTACGGATTCTAGAAGCCCAAGAAATAAAATCGGGAGATCGGTCTATATGGGGGCTATATCAAAACACGGTCCGATGATCACCATTTTCGGCACGTCTCTTTATTTTCCTAGAATACCTCTAGATTTCCAATTTCAGGCAAATTGGATAAAAACTACGGTTTCTAGAAGCCCAAGAAGTAAAATCGGGAGATCGGTTTATATAGGGGCTATATCAAAACATGGTCCGATGATCATCATTTTCGGCACATCTCTTTATTTTCCTAGAATACCTCTAGATTTCAAATTTCAGGTAAATTGGAATAAAACTACGGATTCTAGAAGTCCAAGAAGTAAAATCCAGAGATCGGTCTATATGGGGGCTATATCAACACATGTACCGATACACCCCATTTTCGGCGCACCTCTTTATGGTCCTATAATACCTCTAGATTTCCAATTTCAGGCGAATCGGATAGAAAATACACTTTCAAAAAGCAAAATCGGGGAATCGGTCCATATGGAGGCTATACAAAAACGTAGGCCGATAGGCACCATTTTCGGTATATTTTTTGATGGTCCTAAAATACCTCTAGATTTCCAATTTCAGGCAAATTGGATGAAAACTACAGTTTTTTATAAGCCCAAGACCCCAAATCGGGAGGTCGGATAATATGGGCACTATATCAAAACTTGGACCGATATAGCCCATCTTCGAACTTGATCTGCAAACAAACGACGAATTTGTGCCAAATTTCAAGACGATAGCGCCATTATTGAAGGCTGTAGCGTGATTACAACAGACAGACGGACGGACATGCTTATATCGTCTTAGAATTTCTCCCTGATCAAGAATATAAATACTTTATATAGTCGGAAATCTATATTTCGATGTGTTACAAACGAAATGACAAACTTATTATACCCCCGTCACCATTCTATGGTGGTGGGTATAAAAAAAATTCAAATTCAATAGGTTAGGTTAGGTAAGGTATAGTGGCGGTCCAATATTTCAGGCTCACTTAGACTATTCAGTCCATTGTGATACCACACTGATGAACCCCTCTCTTATATTCAACTTCAATTAACCTTTTAATTGAAAATATTTTGGTGATTTTTTTTTTCTGTGTCATATCTTTCTCCCATCATTCGGTCATTTGTGTCAAATATATAAATTTTTTTTCGTGGAATACCAAAATATATATTTTATTTGAAAACTCTTATACGTTTAAAGTTTCAATATAGAGAAATGTTCTTCTTTCAATCGGTTAAAAAAATTTAATGCTAAATCGTTAAATTTAATAATTTTCAAAAAAAAAAAAACACAAATTTAAATTTTCATAATTCTACTTGATACTACACACATTATTGATGAGGTTTTAGCTAAAATGCACAATGACTCTTTGAACATAAATACTTGTGTATGCGATAAATCGATTGAATTGCAAATTAATATTTCACTAACAGTTATAACAGTCGCATATTTTATCGTTAGAGAAACACTTAGTAGCAATTACCATTTAATAACATTAAGCCTATAGATGGTGCACTTAAAATATTTACTATAATTTTATTTCAATAATTGAATTGTGTTTTCAACATGATAGCTGAATGGCTTAAGTCAATTGAAAATTCAATCAACTAGAATACACTTTAAGCTCACACACTTGCTCTTTCTCTTCTTCAAAATTGTGTATATATTTCATAGACAAGACAAATTGACTTAGGTCCTTCTTTAATAAACAGTCATATACCACAATACATATGTATACACACACATATGTCAGCGTATCCATGTATAGTAGAATACATTCGCAAAAATACCTTAACAGGAAATGGATTTAAAGACTGTCCTGCACATCCGTTTTTCAAATTAAAAGGAACCATTCAAATTTCCGTAGATTATTGAAAACCCTTTTCCTGTAACGGTCTTAAGATATTAATTTGTTCACTGTATGGCTTTCCGCGAATGTAGATTGTAGATTGGTTTATTGCAATGTGGTTACAATGTTCACTCATCAGCACGTGAGTTTCTAGCGAAAGGGAGATGGCTTATGATTCACGGTTCACTATTCACGTAATGGGCGAAAGTTAGGTTTATATAATAGAAGCCCACATTTTGTAATCACCTTTTTCGTAAAACCGGACATTTTCAAAAATGTATTTTATCGCCTTTTTATATTAGCCACATCGAGAAAAAAGGTTTTGAAGTTAGACAAAATGCTCATAACCAACAAGAATGTAAGGCAGCAAGGTCGGCTGGGCCGAAACTTAAATACCTCCACCAAGAAAAATTTGTCTTTAAACTAAAGGAAAAAATGTTTATCAATTTAGTTTAGCCATTTTATTTCCATTAAGTTAAATTTTTGTGTGAAATAATAAAATTTACTTGCTTGAGTAAAAATAATCCTAAACCGAAAGCAGTTAGGAATAGTTCATTAACTAGAAGAAGGCATGGAATTTAACTAATACTGTTTCCTTCGCTGGGTATAAGAATTTACTACTGAACAAGAAAATTTTATTCACTAATAACAAAGCATTCGCAAAAAATAAATAAAATATGAACTAAAACCAAGTTTCCTCAAATTTAGTAAAATTTCTTATAAAATGATAATTCTGACTTCCTTTATTTTTATAAAGCTTATCATACATACGAATAACACTTGGCATAGAAAAATATTTTAGTTCATTCGTACTAAGAAGTATTCAATCCTTTTAAAACTTAAGGAGACACACTTGTTAGCATATAGGAAATTTTCCTATACATATTTCTTTTATCTACCTGTAATCGATCGCGTGGGTTGTTATACCCTCCACCATAGGATGGGGGGTATATTAACTTTGTCATTCCGTTTGTAACACATCGAAATATTGCTCTAAGAGTCTAAGAGTCTAAGAGTCAGAGTCGATCTAAGCATGTCCTTCCGTCCGTCAGTCTGTTGAAATCACGCTAACTTCCGAACGAAACAAGCTATCGACTTGAAACTTGGCACAAGTAGTTGTTATTGATGTAGGTCGGATGGTATTGCAAATGGGCCATATTGGTCTACTTTTACGTATAGCCCCCATATAAACGGACCCTCAGATTTGGCTTGCGGATCCTCTAACAGAAGCATATTTCATCCGATCCGGCTGAAATTTGATACATGGTGTTGGTATATGATATCTAACAACCATGCAAAAATTGGTCCACATCGGTTCATAATTATATATAGCCCCCATATAAGCCGATCCCCAGAATTGGCTTGCGGAGACTCAAAGTGAAGCAAATTTCATCCGATCCGGCTGAAATTTGGTACATGGTGTTGATATATGGTCTCTAACAACCATGCAAAAATTGGTCCACATCGGTCCATAATTATATATAGCCCCCATATAAACCGATCCCCAGATTTGGCTTGCGGAGACTCAAAGAGAAGCAAATTTCATCCGATCCGGTTGAAATTTGGAACATGATGTAAGTATATGGTCTCTAGCAATCGTGCCAGAATTGGTCCATATCGGTCCATAATTATATATAGCCCCCATATAAACCGTTCTCCAGATTTGACCTCCGGAGCCTCCTGGAGGAACAAAATTCATCCGATCCGGTTCAAATTTGGAATGTGGTGTTAGTTATGGCCGCTAACAAACATACCAAAATTGGTTCATATCGGTCTATAGTTATATATAGCCGATCCCCAATCACACAAAAATTGGTCCATATCGGTTCATAATCATGGTTGCCACTTGAGCCAAATTTTTTCTATCAAAATTTTATTTCTATAGAAAATTTTGTCAAAATTTTATTTCTATAGAAAATTTTGTTAAAATTTCATTTCTATAGAAAATAATGTCAACATTTTATTTCTATAGAAAACTTTGTCAAACTGAATACGTATATATTTAATCGGCCTTTTCTAATTCATTGTATACCACGTATGGACTTACTTACAATTTAGAAGATGGTATTAGGAGGTTTTAAGATACCTTGCCATCGGCAAGCGTTACCGCAACCCAAGTAATTCTATTGTGGATGGCAGTGTTTAGAAGAAGTTTCTACGCAATCCATGGTGGGGGGTACATTAGTTTCCGAACTTACGGCCGTATATACTTGCTTTTATTTATAAAATGTAATTTCTATAGAAAATCTTGTCTAAATTTAATTTCTACAGAAAATCTTGTCAAAATTTTATTTCTATAGAAAATTTTGTCAACATTTTGTTTTATAGAAAATGTTTCCAAAATTTTGTTTCAATAGAAAATTTTTTCAAAATTTTATTTCTATATCCATATACATCTTTCGCCCGATACGCCTTTATAAGGCCCCAGAAATCAGAGTTATAATCCGATGTACATGAAATTTTGCACAAGGAGTAGAATCGACATTTTGACTACGCTTACCAAATTTCGTTGAAGTCGGCTCAGAATCAGATATAGCTCCCATATATTTCGCTCACCCGATTTAGACTCATATGACTTTCTTAGTTCAAAATGTCACTACGATTTACTTGAAATTTTGCACAGAGAGTACAATTAACATTTTAGAAATTTGTCGACAAATTTTGTCAAAACCGGCTCAGATTTGGACGAATCCCCCATATTTATAGTATATTCTGATTTGGGTAAAAATTGCCAAAATACCGACATTTTTTTTAACTTTAGATCACACATACATAAATGCGATAATTTATATCCATCCATTTGTGATACCCCTACAACTACAAATTAGTGGTATTAAAATGCGATTTAGGTTTACTACCGGAGTCGACTCCGGAATCGGAGTCGAGGCTGATGAAAAATGCTGGAGTCGGAGTCGAGCAAAATAGGCTCGACTCCACAGCCCTGGAAAATATATATTATTTCTGGAGGTTTCATGATACTCTCCAGAGTAGATTGGTTCAACTAGTACGGGAGCCACCAGCATGCATTGGTTAGCATGCCCTCCTTACATACAAAGGGAGGTGGATCAATCCCAGTTTCAACCAAACACCAAAAAATATTTCAGCCAATTTTTCATCAGTAATGCTGGAGACATTTCTCTAACGTGGGATGCCGTTCGGACTCGGCTATAAAAAGGAGGTTTCTTGTCATTGGGCTGAACATAGAATCGGACAGCACTCAGTGATAAGAGAAAAGTTCACCACTGTGGTATCACAGTGGACTGAGTAGTCAAAATTAGCCTCAAATATCGGGCGGCTTGTTGAAGTTTTTCAGATCTGTAAGAACCGATTTAGTTTGAATTTTAGAGGAATCTTAAACTTCGATAATCTGATGAAGGAACTCCTGTGGTCTTAAATAAAAATTCAATAGATTTGTATCCGTATTACCCGAATTAGCACAGCAGCTCTGATAAATATTGGGATTTCTAGAAACCCAAGAAGTCAAATCGGGAGATCGGTCTATATGGGGGCTATACCTAAAAGTGGTCCAATATGGCCAATAACAACTACTTTTGTCAAGTTTTAAGTGGATAGCTTACTTTACGGGGTCTGAGACCAGTATTTCGATGTGTTACAAACTGAATGGAAAATTTAATGTACCCCCATTGTATATGAATAAGAGATTTACTCTAAAGAAAATTAAAAATGGAAGGGAAAACCACTTTTCCCTATTTCCAAATGTGTTTTATTTCTCAATTGTGAACAAATTCCCCCTACTACTAGATCGGTCCGACTCATTACAACAGGCCACACAATTCAATATTAATAGGATATTAATTAAATACAAGAATAACATATCCTTTGATTACGTAGCATGTCTCTTTTATACTTTGTGGTAAATGTAGAAATAATTGTTATTGCAACACTTCATTGCGTAGACAAAATATGGATGTAGCTCTGTTTCCAATAATATTAAATTGTAAATTGCAAAAAGGATAATCTAATTTAAATCTACAACTACCAATTTTTCCATAATAAATCGAAAGTTATTCTAGTAATGAAATGTTTACACGCCGTATTCTTTCTCTGAAATTAAAATTGAACTCTTAAGATGGCATAGCACCTCCTTGCTTTTAAATTCAAACTCAATCGATTTAGTATTTTATGAAATATATGGTTTTATCATATATGTATATCCTATAAATATAATCGAGCATTTTCTTGCTTCTTTAATTACTGGTCTAATTAAAATTGCATATTTATTTAGAAAATTAAAAGAATCGGTGTAAACAATTAGAGATCAAAGTACCAGACCTTCTGGTATGTGGAGAAATGGAATATTTTGGAAGTAGTGTAAATTGAATGTAAACAACCCCGGAGCTTATCCAGAGTAAAAGAAGAGTAGGTGTAGAATTCCCAAAATGATTGACAATTGCTTTGAGTGCAATTGAATTGTTTGATTAATAAATTTGAAGCATTCAATTACACAGAAAACAAGTAAAATGTTTTATAACAAGAATGGAGTAGGTCGTGCAAAAATTTTACTAAATTATACTCCACATTATGAGATTTCCATAAAGCGTTCTTAAAACCAGAAAAATTTAATGCTCTGGTGTACCCTACTATTTACGAAATTACATATTCCCAGAAATTAAAAAAAAAATTATCAAAAAGTAATTAAAAAAAAATTAAACCTTACTGTAGTTCATTTTTACGTTTATATATAGTTGAGACATACTTAAAAAAGGAAAATTTGAAAAAAGAACAAGTATATACGGCCGTAAGTTCGGCCAGGCCGAAGATTATGTATCCTCCACCATGGATTGCGTAGAAACGTGTACTGAAGCCGATGGCAAGGTATCATAAAATTTCCTAACAACGTAATATATACTACAGAGTCCATACGTGGTATATATTAAACTACAAAAGGGCCGATTAAATACGTATATATTTAAGTTTAAAGTTTCTATAGAAATAACATTTTGCAAAATAAAATTTTGACAACATTTTCTATAGAAGTAAAATGTTGACTAAATTTTCTATAGAAATAAAATTTGGAAAAATTTCCTATAGAAATAAAATTTTGACAAAATTTTCTATAGAAATACAATTTTGTCAAAATTTTCTATAGAAATACAATTTTGACAAAATTTTCTATAAAAATAAAATTTTGACAAAATTTTCTATAGAAATAACATTTTGACAATGTTTTCTATAAATATAAAATTTTGGTAGATTATTTTTGGCTCGAGTGGTAACCATGATTATGAACCGATATGGACCAATTTTTGTGTGATTGGGGAACGGCTATATATAACTATAGACCGATATGGACCAATTTTGGCATGGTTATTACCGGCCTTATACTAATACCATTTGCGATTTTCAACCGGATCGGATGAATTTTGCTCCTCCAAGAGGCTCCGGAGATCAAATCTGGAGAACAGTTTATATGGGGGCTATATATAATTATGGACCGATATGGACCAATTCTTGCGTGTTTGTTAGAGACCACTTTTATAATACCATGTTCCAAAATTCAACCGGATCGGATGAATTTTACTCCTCCAAGAGGCTCCGGAGGACAAATCTGGGGATCGATTTATATGGGGGCTATATATAATTATGGACCGATATGGACCAATTCTTGCATGGTTGTTAGAGACCATATACTAACACCACGTACCAAATTTCAACCGGATCGGATGAATTTTGCTCCTCTAAGAGGCTCCGGAGGTCAAATCTGGGAAGCGGCTTATATGGGAGCTATATATAATTATGGGTCGATGTGGACCAATTTTTGCATGGCCATTAGAGAACATATACCAACACCATGTACCAAATTTCAGCCATATCGGATGAAATTTGCTTCTCTTAGAGGCTCCGCAAGCCAAATCGGGAGATCGGTTTATATGGGGGCTATATATAATTATGGACCGATGTGGACCAATTTTTGCATGGTTGTTAGAGACCATATACTTACATCATGTATTAAATTGTAGCCGTGTCGGATGAAATTTGCCTCTCTTAGAGCAATCGCAAGCCAAATTTGGGGGTCCGCTTATATGGGGGCTATACGTAACAGTGGACCTATATGGACCAATTTTTGCATGGTTGTTAGAGACCATATACTAACACTATGTACCAAATTTCAGCCGGATCGGATGAAATTTTCTTGTCTTAAAGCAATCACACGCCAAATTTGGGGGTCCGTTTATATGGGGGCTATACGTAAAAGTGGACCGATATGGCCCATTTGCAATACCATCCGACCTACATCAATAACAACTACTTGTGCCAAGTTTCACGTCGATAGCTTGTTTCGTTCGGAAGTTAGCGTGATTTCAACAGACGGACGGACGGACGGATATGCTCAGATCGACTCAGAATTTCACGACGACCCAGAATATATATACTTTATGGGGTCTTAGAGCAATATTTCGATGTGTTACAAACGGAATGACAGAGTTAATATACCCCCATCCTATGGTGGAGGGTATAAAAAAATGGGCTGTGGAAAATTTCGAAAGAAATAATAAATTTTAACTAGGAATGAATATTTTTTTGCAATAAAAATAATTATATTTTTATGTTTTAGTCCAGCTCGAGGTCATTAATGAAAAAACTCCAGATGTTTATACCCTGCGCCACACTATGGAACAGGGTATTATAAGTTAGTGCATATCAAAGGCCTGCGCAAGCCTATTCGAAGTAATCGATATTCTAGTGAAGGCAATACACTCCACGAATACTTCGAATACTTCGATTAATGAATAAAACAAAACCACTGTAAAGCGATTACAGTGTCAAGCATTGCAGAGCCATCACATTCAAAAGGAATCGTTTTACAGTTCTTTTCAATATTTTGGTTTTGAAGTAATCGTCACGATACGAGTAAATCAAAACATTTTTAGTGAAGATAGAATACTTTGCTTTAGCAACGGCGAAACTTCGTATGAGACACGAAGTAACTGTCAAACAAAAGACAAACACAATCGTCGATCAAGTGTGTATGTGTGTGTAGCATACTCTTATGGTTGAGAAAACGAAATAACTTCATCTGCACAGAAATGGAAATTATAAAACGAATGGATTTGGAATTCCGATTACATTCGAATACTTCAAAACATTTTTGGGTGCTTGCTTTACTGGGTTCTATTTGTTTTGGTTCACAATGTGCAAGGTATCTATTTCACTCGTTTGAGAAATGGACACTGAAGTTACTACTCGAATTGTGTGGCGTGTGCTTGAAGTATTCGCTTGTGTATTCGTTGCAGACGTTTGGTGCATATGTGTGCAACACCCAGAGGGAGACGAGATAGACACATGGTGTCTTTGGCAAAAATTCTCAGGATAGGCTCCTAAGTCGATATAGCCATCTGTCCGTCTGTCCGTGAACACATTTTTGTAATCAAAGTCTAGGTCGCAGTTTTAGTCCAATCGACTTCAAATTTGGCACAAGTATGTGTTTTGGCTCAGAATAGAATCCTATTGATTTTGAGAAATCGGTTCAGATTTAGATATAGCTCCATATATATATTTCGCATTCCAAACACATTCTGCTTCAAGCATATATATTTTGGTCCAAACAAAATATTGTTTTTATTGTTCAAACATATTGTTTCACTTTAGGGCATACAATGGTAGAAAAAATTTTAATGAAATTTTCTTTGTGTGGATATATTTTTAAGGCGCCAATTGGTTACTTCCATTATTTTACTTGCAGCATATATGTTTATAGGCTATTTCTAAACTAATATATGTTTGCATCTAAACATATTATATTTACAAACATTTTATGTCCCAAACATAATATGTTCTAGCATATTAACATATATGTCCCAAACATGTTATGCTCGTTTTTGAACATTATCTGGTTGCACTTAAAAATATTGTGTTAAAAAAAATTGAATTCCAAACATATAATTTTTACACGCAAACAAATGAAAAACAATATATTTCGTCCGTGTACTTGTTTATAGGTAATTTTAACTTTTTTGATATTATTTAAATTTTTTGGACAAAAATCCATTGTAGAAAAATTACTTTTGAAAATAGTTGAGGTCAAACGTTTCTTGTCTGAAACCTTACACCCTCACAAAAAATCGCTTCTGTAACATATACTCCCAAACATATTTTGATTCAAGCATATACATTTTTGGGTATTGCCCAAACATTTATATGTTTGATCTCTTCCAATATATAATATGTTTGAAAGCATATTGGTCTAAACAATATATGTTTGGGTAGTCTAAGTTCCAAACATTTTGTATTTTTGCATCCAAATTCAATAATGTTGTCTTTCAAAAAACAATATGTTATTATGTGAACATATAATATGTTTGGAAGCATTTTGCACCCAAAAATATTATATGCTTAAAAAAAATTCTCCCAAACAATATTGTGCTCAAAATTTTATTTATTTATTTATATATTTACAATCATAATGAATTATGAAAATAAACAGGTAATATACGTGCTAACAACATAGGTTTACCTGAATGCTCAAAATTTTGTTTCTGCGCAATTGTATATTCCCCGACATCTTTCTCACTTCCACGAGATTTTTTAGTTCTTAGCACATTTTTCTGTAATACAAACATTGTAGAAGAAATTATTCAATTTTATGATTTTTTTTATTTTAATTTTACCTTTTGCCGGACGGGGATTCGAACAGCGGACCACACAGTTTGTAAGGATCAAAGAAGTAGCTGATCAATTGTCCAAGGGAAAATAAAATGTTAATTTTGTAATAACAAGCAACCACCACCAACTTAATTCAATATCGCTCACTGTTAAATAGCGCTCCAAGCTACTAAACACATATAAGTTTATAGGCTATTTCTAAATTAATATATGTTTGCATCCAAGCATATTATATTTACAAACATTTTATGTCCCAAACATAATATGTTCTAACATATTAACATATATGTCCCAAACATGTTATGCTAGTTTATGAACATTATATGCTTGCACTCAATAATATTGTGTTTAAAAATTTGTGTTCCAAACATATAATGTTTATAGCCAAACATATGAAAAACAGTCTTTTTCATCCGTGTAAAATACACTAAAAATCATAAAAATTTATAAACATTATTTATTTGGCAAGATATCACAAAAGTTTTCAATTCACATCGAAAACACTGAATTCGGATCGCGCCTTAATAACCCAGGAAAAAAATTCGGAAGTTCTTCCAAAAACACAACTATAAAAGCACTTCCAGAAGATGCACTCCCGATGATGTTCTTTATTTTAACCAGGGATCCGGAGCGGAGCGGAGCGGAGCAAGCCCTTTTTTTGCCGGAGCGGGAGCGGAGCGGGAGCGGCATTTCTAAAATCCGGAGCGGAGCGGGAGCGGAGCGGTTTCCAAATGAAAAACCGCTCCGCTCCGAATAAAATATTACTTGAATGAAATGTGTAACTTTGAAATTACACTGTGTAGGTAATTTCAAATTTAGCTAGTACTTAGCGTAGTGTGAGTAAGCGTTTAAAATGTACGATATGTATTTTTGTACGTACGTACATTGGGGAAAACACAACGTGTTTTTTAGTAATTGTTTTCAAAAACGGCAAATGTCAAAATATATCTCTAGTATGTGTTGTAAAAGTAACAACAGTACTTTCGATCAATTTCATTCCGTATTACTACAAAGATGTTTGTAATGAACGTCAAATAAATGCAATTAAACGATTTTATTTATATTTAATTTTTTAGTTTTCTACACTGAAAAAAATATTGTCGTGAAGTCAAAGATTCCATGTCCTTAGAATAAGAATGTTTTTGCATCTTAACCACAAACCAAAATAGCGTTCAAAAATAGAAGATGTTTTTCAACACTTTATTTTAAAAACGTATATATACAATAATTTCTACTTGAAGTCGAGTGTTAATTTGGAAATTTAAGATGGCGTTAGCACTTTGATAGCTCATGAAGAAAAGGAAAATGTTTTACTGGGAAATGTAAACTATAGGTATTTTCTACAATTTAAATAAATGTAATGTATTTCGAATTTTTCACAATTGCAAAACCAAACTAAAATTTTATTTAAAAAAATGACAAATCATTTTTTTACCAAATCCAAAGCATATTTTATTTTTAAAATAAATTTTAAAATAACAAGTAAATAAAATAGAGGTGTTGGGAAGGTAGCTCCCACAAAACGAAGGACTTCCAGTAAAAAATTAGTGATAGTAATCAAAATGTATCGAATACGCAAACAGAGCTAAATGCCTTAGATATTGTTACAGTCTCACAGAAGTGGAATTAAAATGAAAATAATATGCATTGTAAGTGAAATAAAGCCTTTAAGTTTGTTAAATTTCAATCAAAAATGTGACTTTTGATACAAAAAAATTTAGCTTTTTTTTCTAGCTATTTTTTAGCATTTTTTAGCTCTTTTTAGCTATTTTTTTGGGCAAATCTAGCGGTTTTTTGTGAAACAATTCTGGCAACGCTGGTCATTCCGTTTGTAACACATCGAAATATCGATTTCCGACTATATAAAGTATATATATTCTTGATCAGGGAGAAATTCTAAGACGATATAACGATGTCCGTCTGTCTGTCTGTCTGTTGTAATCACGCTACAGTCTTCAATAATGAAGCAATCGTGCTGAAATTTTGCACAACCTCGTCTTTTGTCTGCAGGCGGGTCAAGTTCGAAGATGGGTTATATCGGTCCAGGTTTTGATATAGTCCCCATATAAACCGACCTCCCGATTTGGGGTCTTGGGCTTATATAAATCGTATTTTTTATCCAATTTGCCTGAAATTGGAAATCTGGAGGTATTTTATGACCGTAAAGAGGTGTGCCAAAAATGGTGAGTATCGGTCCATGTTTTGGTATAGCCCCCATATAGACCGATCTCCCGATTTTACTTCTTGGGCTTATAGAAACCGCAGTTTTTATTCAATTTAACTGAAATTGGAAATCTAGAGGTATTGTAGGACCACAAATACGTGTGCCAAAAATTTGAGTATCGGTCCATGTTTTGGTATGGTCCCCATATAAAACGACCTCCCGATTTGGGGTCTTGGGCTTATAGAAAGCGTATTTTTTATCCAATTTGTCTGAAATTGGACCACAAATACGTGTGCCAAAAATTTGAGTATCGGTCCATGTTTTGGTATGGTCCCCATATAAAACGACCTCCCGATTTGGGGTCTTGGGCTTATAGAAAGCGTATTTTTTATCCAATTTGTTTGAAATTGGAAATCTAGGGGTATTTTCGGACCATAAAGAGGTGTGCTGAAAATGGTGAGTATCGGTCCATATTTTGGTATAGCCCCCATATAGACCGATCTCCCGATTTTACTTCTTGGGCTTATAGAAACCGCAGTTTTTATTCGATTTACCTGAAATTGGAAATCTAGAGGTATTGTAGGACCACAAATACGTGTGCCAAAAATTGTGAGTATCGGTCCATGTTTTGGTATGGTCCCCATATAAAACGACCTCCCGATTTGGGGACTTGGGCTTATAAAAAGCGTATTTTTTATCCAATTTGTCTGAAATTGGAAATCTAGGGGTATTTTCGGACCATAAAGAGGTGTGCCGAAAACGGTGAGTATCGGTCCATATTTTAGTATAGCCCCCATAAGAACGATCTCCCGATTTAACTCCTTGGGTTTCTAGAAACCGTAATTTTGATCTGATTTGCCTGAAATTGTAAATATTCAGGTATTTTAGGCTCGGTCCATTTGGTAATGCCTCCATATAGACCGACTTCACTTGAACTGCTTGAAACTCAATGTAAAATTTCCAGATTTTACTTCTACATATTTAAGATTTCAAATCAAGACGCTATTTTATAATTTTCTTGCACACTTACAAGAGATGTTAATGATTCCTCTAAAACTTAAACAAAAATGGTTCTTATAAATCCAGAATCTGATATAGTCCTCATAGGTGAAATCTTTAAATTTATCTTCGGGAAGTGTCCTCAAGTCCTCACGCCCTCCTAAAATTTCAAAGGAAACCCTAATATTTGGTTCATGGTGGTGGGTATTTAAGGTTCGGCCCGGCCGAACTTAGTGCTGTATATACTTGTTTTCTTGTCCAAAAGGCAATAAACTTTTGAATGAAGTTGTAATGTCCTTATAATTAAGTGATTTTACTTAAAAATGTGTATCATAACATGAAAGATAAAATTTTTGAGGTAAGGTCAACGTGACTTTAATAATTAAGAAAAATTCTTTAAAATTAATAAAATTGTCTTTAAATTTGTTTCCTTTTTGCATCTTGCCTACAAAGCAAAAAATCGTTAAAAAATAAGACGTGTTTTTCAACACTTTATTTTAAAGACGCTTTTTACTTGAAACATAGCATAATTTCTACTGGAAGTCGAGTCTTAATATGAAAAAAAAAAAATAACTCGTTAACTCGTTTTTAAAGGATTTTGATAACAACTGACGAAAAAAATCTAAAAAAATGAAAAATTAACATATGCTTCCTAGAATGCTTCCTTTAATGAAGTCAAAATGGATTTAATATTTCTGAAAAAATCTTCAAAATTAATAAAATATTTCAACACATTGTTTTAAAGTCATTATACCCTAAACCACATAGTGGTTAGGGTATAACAAGTTTGATCTGCCAAAAAATGTGCCTACAAGAAATATTGATTTTAGACCCCATAAAATATATACCGATCGACTCAGAATCACCTCCTGAGTCGATCTAGCGCTAGGCGTCCGTCCGTCTGTCCATGTATTTGTTGTTCACAGGATTTCGGTCGCAATTATTAACCGATTTTGATGAAATTTGGTACAGGGAGTTTTTTGGGCACAAGGACGAACGTTATTGAATTTGGAAGAAATCGGATCAAATTTAGATATAGCTCCCATATATATGTATTGCCCGATTTCGACAAATGGGGTCACGTTGCACTTTTTTTACTAACCGATCGTCGTCAAATTTAGCACAAAATAATCTTCTGTATAACCCTTTAAGTCTGAAAATTTCATCGAAATCGGTTCAGATTTAGATATAGGTCCCATATATATGTATCGCCCGATTTTGTCAAATTAGGTCATAAAACCCTTATTTATCAACCGATCTTACTCAAAGTTGGCGGAATGTAATCTTCTATAGCACTAACTATATGTGCAAAAAATCATCGAAATCGGTTCAGATTTAGTTATAGCTCCCATATATGTACCGCCCGATTTTTCTAAATAAAATAAAACTCAATTGAACAAATGTTTGTACTATAATTTTCTCGAAAAGGAGCGGAGCGGAGCGTGGAGCGGAGCGGAGCGATTTTTTTTTTCTCGGAGCGGAGCGAGGAGCGGAGCGGTTTTTTTTTCTCCGGAGCGGGAGCGGAGCGGAGCGAAAAAAATGGACCGCTCCGGATCCCTGATTTTAACTACCCAGAAAGTTCTATTAATTAAGTTTTTTTATAACTTGGTTTTTTTTTCATACTTTTAATGGGTAATTTTAACTATACATATTGTTTCGAATAGGTTAAAAACAGAGTAATAATTCGTAAAATGGTACACTGTTAGAAAAATATGTTTTTCATATGTTCCGATATAAACAAAATGTGTTTCGGGCACCATTTTAAACCACAATATATTTAAGTGCGAACATGTAATGTTCCTAAACTAACACTAAATGTTTGGGACATCTATGTTAATATGTTAGAATATATTATGTTTGGGGCATGAATGTTTCATAAAAATAATATGTGTGAATGTAAACATATATAAATTAACAAATTTCGAGTAAACATATATATGTTGTGATATTTTATTCAGAGAGCGACAAAAAGAGAGTATAGAGAAAGAAATAGAGATGGAAACCGGGAGGGTTGACGAAAGATATCAACATAACAAAGCGAGAGAATGAAAAAAGAACAATTTCTGTGAAACCGCTTGTATGTTGTTTCGGAAAACTGTTTTATGATAAGGCTAAAAATTTTGATATGTTTAAGTCTAAATATTATTTAATTTGAATAATGAGAATAGACATTCGGAACCAAGAGAATAGACATTTGAAAAACAAACTGCAATGTTTTCGCCTTGAGAGCAGCATTTTATGCATGTGTGAACATGTGTTTTGTTTATCATTTTGGCATTATGGGCACAATTTTTCGTTAAAATAAATCAGGGGTCTTCATAAAAATAACGAAAGGGCACTATACTCTTTTTAGAGTTGGGACAGTAAAATGAAATAAGGAGGAAATAGTGAAAAATTACACAGTAAAATGTAAAAATACAAACTTTAGTTCCTCTTTATTAAAAAGTAGTCCACGAGGAGTTGACGGACACCATCAAATATAAAAGCGGGCATTAAGTTCGAGTTTTACAGCTAAAACAATTTAAAAAGTTTATTTTCTTTAAAATGAATTATTAAAGAAAAATAAAAAGAATTTTAGAGCGATGGTGTTAAATGCTAGTAAAAAACTGTTCACTCCTAAATAAATTTATGTTTATATTATAAAATTATGTATGTATGTTTATACTCGACTCCACGTTCTTTTGTTAGTTTTTGAATTCCTTCCAAATTTTAAAGTTTTGTACAAAAACAGTTTTTTATTAAAAAATTGTTATTTTTGCAATAAAAAATAATATTTTATCAAAAAATCCGTCAATTTCGTTTATATCAAGCACTGTTACTGATTATAAATCTTTAATAACACACATTTCGAAGTTTCATTTAAAAAAAATTTAATATGGTATAAATATAAATGTGTAAATTAAAAAAAAAAAAAAAAAAAAAATGTTCGGTCGGAGCAGGGATTGAACCCACGACCCTTTGTATGCAAGGCAGACATGCTAACCACTGCTCCACGTGGCAAACAAATGTATGTTTCTGTTAAATAATGTTATGTTTGCATGGGCTCTTGGGCGCTGCAAACTATGCTATATAAATGTAACTTAAAACGATAATTATCTACTGGTGACTATAACAGCTACGTAGCCCAGTGGATAGTGTGTTGGCTTACAAACTGTATGGTCCTCGGTTCGATTCTCCGTGCAGGCGAAAGGTAAAATTTAAAAAATTTATAAAAGTGAATAATTTCTTCAACATTATTTGTATTACAGAAAAAGGTGCCAATAACTAAAAAATTTCGTGGAAGTGAAAATTACGAGTATGTTAGGGAATGAGCACAATCGTGTTTGGGAAAAATTCTTCCAAGCATATAATATTTTTGGCTCAAAATGCTTCCAAACATATAATATGTTCACATAAAACAAACATATTAATGTTTCGGCAGTATGCAATAATATATGTGCTTCCTGCAAAATATGTTTGGAACATATGTTAAAGAAGCTATTTTTTTTTGAGGGTGTACAAATCATTTAAATTTTTTCGAAAAAAATGCTAAATCCAATCTGAAAAAATTGTGAATTTTTGAAAATATTTGAGGCCAAACTTTTCCGACAAGCGTTAGAATCCGATAAAAATTATAAAAAATTATAAAAAATATTTATTTGACAAAATATAACAGAATTTATTAATTTACATCCAAAACATTGAATTCGGATCACACCTAAAAAAGTGATGCAAATTCAGTGCAAGGGCTGTTGAAATGGAGAACTTCCGTCCTATGACAAGCCCATATTAAATTCATCGCTTCTGCGTCAAATTTGAACCACTTCCGGATCCAAAAAGAACATTTTCATTACTTTTTTGGCGACGCTTTTTTTTTGCTGGGAAGTGATGATGAATTTTATGGCTGTTGAAATGGTGGACATCCGTTCTATGACAGGCCCATATAAGTTCATCGCTTCTGCTCCAGTTATGCACCTGAGCAATTTGTACCCGGTAAAGAAATATCCTCAAAAAACTCAGCCAAGAAAAAGCCATTAAAAAAGAAATGTAACGCCCTTTGTGGATCCGGAAATTGTCAGATTAGAATTTACATATGCTTTGGAACGTGGGTTCCAAAGATATTGTCATAGCAGATACGAATTGTTATCAATATAAACGATAACAAATCGTGTCTGCTACCCTGTTGTAAACATCTTACCCATAACAAATAATGCTTAACATAATTGCATTCTTAAAGTCGAACTATTATAGCTTTATGGTGAAATCGCATCGTTTACGTCGTCCAGTTTTCTATGTCCGTTCAATTTGGTTTTGTGCCAAAATGCAAAAAATTACTCCCTCTCTCAATAGTACGTATTACCTTCAAAATAGAATATCTAAATAAAATGTGACAGAATAGCATTTTGGCCTAACCTTACGCATCATTATTTGCCTGATGCCAATACATTTCATTCATTTGCAGAACCCCTCCCTACATCCTTTAAAATGACTCCATGCTCAATCAATTTAAGCAAATGCATTTAGGCGTCACCTCCTAAAAGCAAATGATGATAAATGGCGGAATGTTATTAATCGCCATAGAGGGGAAAATTTGTGCTACGTCGCGGCATTAACATGAATGGCTGATGAGGTGCAAGTATCTCAATTTGTAATTAACACAATTTGTCAATGTTTACTCACATTGAGGTTTTGTTAAGAGCGAGTCTATTAAAATTATTAAAACCCACATACTCAACGAGAGAGCGAGAGGAAGGCAAACACATATCCACCAACATCCATACAAGGCTATTAAAGAGGCGCAATTATGTGACATGTTCGTGAATGTGGCCTTGTTGAATTGATCATATTCTTGGCTTGCCTTGACACACTCTGCATTGAATACTCTTACGTTAGAGGAGTTCATCCATCGATTAGTATGTAGGTGTGTGAGTGCGTGTGTACACTTCTTAAAATTAAAGTCTATACACGAACCTATCCGGCAGTTTTACACCACGACTACCCAGCGGCGAATTTGATTAGTTCACTGAAAATCATGCCCCGCATTAGATCATTTGATACCCTTTTTATAAGATGGGGGTATAATAAGATTGTCATTCCGCTGGAAACACATCGAACTATCGACCACAAACCAGAACTCATTTCAGGCCTGCTCAATAACATTTTCCTCCACTGAGTAAGCTTGTGGTAAACCTGTATAACGATGGTAAATTGAAGAAAGCAAAAAAACAGCAACAACAAATAATAATTAATGCAAAAATTTGTAATCATTAACCACAGAATATCGATACATGGTAATATTCCCTTCTCTAGCTCCATCTCTTTCTCTCATACATTATGTATTGGCACTAGTACACACAATTAGACATCATCAATATTTAACAAATTCCCATGAGCCAATCTAAAATTATCAACTTGGTCGCTTGCATAGCGCGTAATTATCACATATGAGTATAACACTCACACACCCACACATCCGAACTTACTAAATTTATAAATGTCAATGTATTGGTGTATATGTATGTGTATGGATATGTATTATGGTAAATATAAATAACACCAAAAATTACACATCATGGAAATTACGAATTGGTTACACTCAAAACAAAATTCATGATCCTCTATTCAATTTGAGAACAAATGCTAAAAATTTTAATGTTAAGGTGAGTACTAAGTTCGAGTTTAGACGCTAAAGTGAAAACTAAATCAGTAAAAAAAGGCATAAAATTATACATATTTGTTGTAAATTTTATTATAAATTGATGGGAAATAGCCCAAAGCAAATTTTCACAAAGTTTGTATTCCTTAAAAGTGGATTATTACAGAAAAGTAATCGTGAAAAAATGATTTTAGCGGCTAAACTCGAACTTGATACCCACCTCTAACTAAAATAAATATATACGGTTCAAAAGTTAAACCAAGCCGAATCTTATGTACCGTCTAAAGTACAAAGTTTTACTAAAGACTGTCGTCTAAAATTTAATTACTTGGGTTTTGGTAACAGTTGCCAATGGCTTTTTAACATTGTCTTACTTTAAGGTAGCCCATATGGAGTCTATGTAAGATAAACAAGTATATACAGCAGTAAGTTCCGCCGGGCCGAATCATAAATACCCACCACCATGAATCAAATATACTAATTTCCTTTGACAATTCCAGGGGGGTTTGATGACACATATTTTCCCAAGCAGATCAGTTCAACCAGTACGCTTCCCACAAATAAATGTAAAGATTTTACCTATGAAGACTAGATCAGATTCTGAATTTATAAGAACCATTTTTTGTTTGAGTTTTAGAGGAGACATAAACATCTCTTGTAAGTGTGCAAGAAAATGATGAAATAACGCCTTGATTTGAGATCTAAAATCTGTAGATTTTCATCCCAGTTTTTTAAATGATTACGAGAAGTAAAATCTGGAAATTTTGCATTCAGTTTCAAGCAATTTTCATGACCAGTGCGCCTTCTATACCCTCAATAAGTGAAATGGTCTCTATGGAGGCCTTACCCAATGGACTGATAAAACTAAATCATATACACTTTGTTATGGGTCTAAAATGCCAGTATTTTTTCAATTTGTGGTAAATCGGATAAAAACTACAATTTTTAGAAAGCCTAGGAGACAAATCGGGAGTTCGGTGTAATGGGGGCTATACCAAAACATGGAAGGATACACACAGTATTCAGCACATTTAATTGTAGTTCTAGAATCTAGACCCCAAATCGGAGGGCCGGTTTATAAGGGAGCTATATCAAAAACTGTACCGATACTCAATATATTCAGCACACCTCTTTGTGGCCCTAGAATACCTCTAGATTTCCAATTTCAGGCAAATTGGATAAAAACTACGGATCCAAGAAGTAAAATCGGGTGATTGGTCTATAAGGGGGATATATCAAAACATGGACCGGTACCCACCATTTTCGGTACATCTCTTTATTTTCCTAGAATACCTCTAGATTTCCGATTTCAGGCAAATTGGGTAAAAATTACGGATTCTAGAAGACCAAGAAATAAAATCGGGAGATCGGTCTATATGGTGGCTATATCAAAACAAGGACCGGCACTCACCATTTTCGGCACATCTCTTTATTTTCCTAGAATACCTCTAGATTTCCGATTTCAGGCAAATTGGGTAAAAATTACGGATTCTTGAAGACCAAGAAGTAAAATCGGGAGATCGGTCTATATGGTGGCTAAACATGGCCTGACACTCACCATTTTCGGCACACGTCTTTAGGGTCCTAAAGTACCTCTAGATTTCAAAGCCCAAGAAGTAAAATCGGGAGATCGGTCTATATTTGGGCTATACCAAAACATGGACCGATACACCCCATTTGCACCTCTTTATGGTCCTATAATACCTTTAGATTTCCATTTTTATGCAAATCGGATAGAAAATGCCCTTTCTAGACGCCCAAGAAGCAACATCGGGAAATCGGTCCATATGAAGGCTATACCAAAACATGGACCGATAGGCACCATTTTCGGTACACCATTTGATGGTCCTAAAATACCTCAAGATTTCAGTCAAATTGGATAAAAACTACAGTTTTTATAAGCCCAAGAACCCAAATCGGGAGGTCGGTTTATATGGGGGCTATATCAAAATTTGGAGTGATATAGCCCATCTTCAAACTTGGCCTGCTTGCAAACAAAAGACGAATCTGTGCCAAATTTCAGGACGATAGCGCCATTATTGAAGGATGTAGCGTTATTACAAAAGTCAGAGAGACGAACAGACGTACTTGCTTATATCGTCTTAGGATTGCTCCCTGATCAAGAATATAAATACTTTATATAGTCGTAAATAGATATTTTGATGCGTTACAAAGGGAATGACAAACTTATTATACCCCCGTCACCAATCTATGGTGGTGGGTATAAAAAGTACGATTAAATTATATATATATATATATATATATATATATATATATATATATATATATATATATATATATATATATATATATATATATATATATATATATATATATATATATATATATATATATATATATATATATATATATATATATATATATATATATATATATATATATATACCCGTGGCGCTTAAAAACGCCACGGGTAGAAAAAGGTTGTTATATTTTTCTTTGCAGGCACAACCAGTTGCAACACCAAGTTAATCCTTGTTTATAAAAAAAATGAAATGCCAATCTAGGCTTTCTGAACTTGAAATTTTTCTTTATTGAAAAATGTCATCATTTATACCTAAAAACGGTATTTCTAATTTCTATTTTTTTTTCATATTTATCCTTACAAATAAATAACAATCCTTAAACATTACATATGATCTCAACTTATAACTAAACAGCTGATAAAAATCCAATTACACTTAAACTACTGATTTACATACATAATGCCATTTACACTACAATAAACCGCAGAAAATATAATTTTTTTCTGGCTGAGCATTTCTCCAAAATTGAAAATTCTACTATATATGTATCCATTGAGCCAAAGCTAAGCTCAATGTAATATAAAAAAAAAAAAAACAATAAAAAAATCTATAAATTGCAGGCGTTTTTCATTTGTAAGACGACTGAAGGTTAAATTATAGACCAAACTGTAGATATTTGACAGAGAAACACGCAAAGAGAAAATCACTTTTTACAACTATCAGCGAAGATTTTTACAACATTCTGAATGTTTAAGCCCCAGAGTTATGCAGCACACAAAATTCAATGGAGCTTCATTGTTGAATTAGTTCATTCATTGTAAACAATAAACTTATGGTTATTTTGAAGTGACATTTTTGAGATAGATGTCAATGTAGAAATTAAAATTAAAAAGTCTTACAAATTTTTGAAATATACAAAACTAATGTTTTTGGGCCTAAATAAATATGATAGTTTAAAGCGAATTAAAGATTAATTTATTACATATATTAATTGAATATAATTGTTTATAATATTTAATCTTTCATGAGTTTATTTTGTATTGAACTTTCTATTCCCTTACAAACATAAAATTTGTAAAATAATTGCAAAGGAATAATCAATTCATTCAGTACAAAGTCTAATGACGAGAGTAAAGTAACATACAAATCGTTTAGAAATTAGATGTAACTACCAACTCTATTAAATTTGTCGCTAAATATATGTAGCAATAAATATCAACAAACAAAAATAAAAACACCTCTCTTACTCTAGACATAAATCTCCACCTTTCTCTATACTCGAAATAATTTAACACTTTGTCTTCATAACCACACTTATTGCTTTGACTCCTAAATGCACACCGGAGTACATGCAATTAAACCTAATGCACAGACACACGTACATCTACTCACAATCATTAACAAGCCTACTTATTTCCACGAACTCTCCCACACCTAAAACTGAGTGAGTATCTGTCATACATGAATGTATTTACATGAAATTTGCACATTTATGTCGACGCATTATTCCCGACGTGACGCATGGATGACAGCATTGTTGTGTCGCTCCAACTTTGATGGTGTGACGTGTTAAGCCTATCAGAAGCATTAAGATACGACACCCAGCACAAAAAACAACAACAACACAAAAATGCAAACTGTGAATTAGCCAAATGTAAGTGGTTGTGCGAATGAGAGTTTCAGTGTGTGTGTGTTGATGTTGTTGTACGATTGCGTACACTTAATTGGACAGGAAGACACCCAAATGTTGATGTTATTGCTGTTGGTTTGTTGAGTAAATCATGACACTTTAGTTAGAATGTTGTTGCCGCAGGAGAATAGGAGATTTTGTGTCATCTTGTAGATTTCTTCAAAGTTTGAAGAACACGCGCCTGAAATTATGCACTACATGACCAAATACATAGACTACCGAATGCAGGCAGTATCTTTTACTGTTAGTGTAATGTATGCCGTAAGACTTTATGCAGTGAGAGGCTCAGCATACCCTTGATGGCAGGAGAGGAAGGCTGAAAGACATAGACTACTCATTGGGTTCCTTTCTGGATCTGGGTAAAGATTTATGTCTGTCTGTCTGTATGGATATGTGTTTATGATACGTGTAATACGTCATGTTTATGCAAATGCCTTGATTGCAACATCCACTCACAACACACCACCACCACGACTTGCTGTGCAACAAGAACGATGACAACACAGCTAACATCAGTAGCAGCGGTAGCAACACCAACGTCAACGACATTTGTTGAGAATAATGCAAGAGCAACAAGGCGAACGAACAAATGAATCCTACAAAAATCCCATCGTTATTGTAACAACCTTTTTGTGCGAGAGCATTACAGTGTGAGAAAATTATATGGGATTTTCTTTCTAAACGACACAAATAGTTTTGAATTCTGACTTTGGATTCTCCCACCGATTTACAGTATTATAGATATTTATAAAGTATACTTAATATTTACCAGAAAGTTTCCCCTCACAGAGAGGCATCGTGCTACAATGGCTAGCATATCCTCCACGCAAAGTGTTGTGGATTCAATCACAGTTTCGCCTAGGGTACCTAAAACCGACACGGTTTAACCAGAATCCGTTAAACAAAAAATTAAAATTGGACTGTGAAATAGTTGGAATTTTCGCTTATGGCCGGTTCCTGTATATCGAACGAAAACTCATTCGAAAGAAAGGCAGTCACTCGAATTCGTATGAATTTGGGTTTTTCTATTTTTGAAAGTTCGTTTCGTTTGTAGGAGAATACATTGATTATCCAAAATGAGTATTTTCAAATTTTTGGCCTGAAAATTCAGTCAAATGTTAACAATGTTTTTACTTTTTTCTTGGCACTTATTGTATATGTTCGTTTATTACTCGACAACAAAATATGAAGTGACTTGCCTTTCGAAATAGAAGAACAAAAATCAATTTTCTTTCGTTTGGAATACGAAAGAAACCTTTTGTTCGATATACAGGAACAGGCCATTAATCCGAAAATCGGGGGTTTGAACAACGTCTAACCGGATTTATTTCTATATGCAGAGTTTTATTTTTTTGTTGTGCCGGTTTTGTGTCAATGAATAATATTCGACCGAACACCAAACATTTTGGGAGGGGGAAGAGCTATATCAGCTCTTTATACCCTTCACCACTACTGTGGTACAGGGTATAATAAGTTTGTGCATTTGTATGTAACGCCAAGAAGGAGTAATCATAGACCAACCTTTTAGTATACGGATCGTCTTAGAATTAAATTCTGAGTCGATTTAGCGATGTCCGTCTGTCTGTCTGTTGATGTATTTTTGTGTGCAAAGTACAGCTCGCAGTTTTAGTCCGATTGTCCTAAAATTTGGTATAGGGTCCTGCTTCGGCTCAAAGACGATCCCTATTGATTTTGGAAAAAATCGGTTCAGATTTAGATATAGCTGCCATATATATTTTTCACCGATCTGGTCATAATTGGCGTGTATATCAACCGATCTTCCTCAAATTCCGTACATCCGAATATTTTATGAGTCTCGAAAAACTTGCAAAATATCAGCAAAATCGGTTCAGATTTAGATATAGCTCCCATATATAGCTTTCGCCCGATTTACACTCATTTGCCCACAGAGGCCAATTTTTTGCTCCGATTTAGTTGAAATTTTGCACAGGGAGTAGAATTAGCGTTGTAACTATGCGTGCCAAATTTGCTTGAAATCGGTTCAGATTTGGATATATCTCCCATATAAAGCTTTCGCCCGATTTACACTCATATGACCACAGAGGCCAATTTTTAACTCCGATTTAGTTGAAATTTTGCACAGGGAGTAGAATTAGCATTGTAGCTATGCGTGCCAAATTTGGTTGAAATCGGTTCAGATTTAGATATAGCTCCCATATATAGCTTTCGCCCGATTTACACTCATTTGCCCACAGAGGCCAATTTTTTGCTCCGATTTAGTTGAAATTTTGCACAGGGAGTAGAATTAGCGTTGTAACTATGCGTGCCAAATTTGCTTGAAATCGGTTCAGATTTGGATATATCTCCCATATAAAGCTTTCGCCCGATTTACACTCATATGACCACAGAGGCCAATTTTCAACTCCGATTTAGTTGAAATTTTGCACAGGGAGTAGAATTAGTATTGTAGCTATGCGTGCCAAATTTGGTTGAAATCGGTTCAGATTTAGATATAGCTCCCATATATATGTTTTTCTGATTTCGACAAAAATGGTCAAAATACCAACATTTTCCTTGTAAAATCGCCACTGCTTAGTCGAAAAGTTGTAAGAATGACTCTAATTTTCCTAAACTTCTAATACATATATATCGAGCGATAAATCATAAATAAACTTTTGCGAAGTTTCCTTAAAATTGCTTCAGATTTAAACGTTTCCCATATTTTTTACTAACATTATGTTCCACCCTAATGCATTAGCCAACTTAAATTTTGAGTCTATACATTTTGTAGAAGTCTATCAAATTCTGTCCAAATCGAGGGATATTTAAATATATGTATTTGGGACAAACCTTTATATATAGCCCCCAACACATTTGACGGATGTGATATGGTATCGAAAATTTAGATCTACAAAGTGGTGCAGGGTATAATATTGTCGGCACCGCCCGACTTTAGACTTTTTTTATACTGGAAATGTACCAAAAATTAAAAATCATCACCTCAAAAGTCTTAAAAGTATGGAAGTCGCCTTTTCCAATTTTTGAAAATCCACAGAATTGACTTTTTCGTTGATAAAATCCATTGAGTGTATCCTTGAATATTTCCCATTCCTTTGTTTCTGTTTAAATAGTGTATGGTGTGAAATATAAAAACTTCCTTCTTCACCCCCTTATACATACTCACACACATACACACCTATGTATGCAATGTTGATGATTCAGCCAAACGAGCAGATCTGGCTGAGCCAGTCAGCGTTTCTCTCATATGCAGTTGTGACATTATATGGCGCACCATAAGCATTTCCGGTTTCTATTTAAAATTTGCACACCTACACCCACATACACATGCACACACATGCACACACACGTACAACATCATATAAAGACAAGCGCTCTCCATTGGAAGGGCAAAGAGACATGCAATTTTCTGCATCATATCACGCAAATTTAGCCCAATTGTGTAAAAGATGCCCGTTTCACATACACAGACTTATAGATGTGGTTCATGTACGGACACTGTTAAATTCATCGTCCCAATACACTAAAAAAAAAAAAAAACGAAGAACTTTAAAGAATTTTTATGACGAATTGTCAGGCAAAACTATAAATCGTTGGAAAACGGTTGTTGCAATCGTTGTTCTTTGCGGAAGGCTAAACTTTTCATTCTGTGTTTTAAACTGTATCACTAATACGAGTCGTGTGATAGATCCGTGAGTAGCAATTTGTATATATTTTTCGTAGGATCGTTTGATCACATCCTTGTAAACGGAATGTATTGTTTCATAGATGCTGTTTTCAAATTAATTGTGATTTCAAGTTTCTTAGGCCCAAAAGATCCTTTAAATGGGTTTCTCCTTCAGTAGGTGGGTTACCCCTTTAATAATGTCAATAAGATATCCGATTTGCAATAGTCGATTTTCGAACGCCAATTCTCTCAATCTTATGGACATGTTGATTTGAGTTAATGTTACAGGCTGTTCTGGACGTGGTTGATAATTTTGGCATAATTTTTACCAATGCACAATTATCACTGAAGGCCTTTTACAACATTCTGAACATTTTAACACAAGAATTTTCACTCCGCCCACAAAATTTAATGAGACTTGTTTGTTGAATTATTGGACAATTCTCCAAATGTATTTGTTGTACTTTATAAAGACAAGCAGATACTCAAAACTAATGATGGCTTTGATTCTCCACATAAATTATGAAATATTCCGAATAATCCTATGTTTTGTTTTATGTTTTGAGATGGGTGATCAAACATTTTTTAATGTGTTTCATAATCCAATATGATACATTATTTACCAATTTTTTTCTCTCAATGCATTCACCATGCAACCAAGGGGGAATTGTTCTTATCAAAATCCGAAAATGAATTCAGATTTTTGTGTTCCAAACAGCCATGGTAACATGAAACTAACAGCATTCATGTCGCAAAAAAAAAAATGAGAATTGAATCAGGTCTGGATTCTTCCCTTAACCGTACCTGGGTTGTCATATCCCATGTCAGCTTTGGTTACCAGAAGTACAAGTGAAAAAAAAAACAAATGAATGAATGAAAAATGTTACGCTTCATATTCTCTGGTGAGCCTACGGGCAATTGGATTTAAGTGAAATTTCTGAGATCTGGGAAAAATTAACATAAACATGGCGAAAATGTTCCATTTGCTCGTAGCCCTCATACAAGTGAAATGGGATAGTCATTTAAACATGAATTTGTTTGCATGTCAGTAAGTGTAACAAGACATGGTGTGATTGGGCTTAGAATCTTTTATTTCAAGTCTTATATGACATGTGGAGCATTTTCTTGCCATAGAATTAAATTACCTATTGGATATTTTGCTTTAGACGATGAGAACAACATTTGTTAAGCCGTAAAATATCATCTCTTTCATCCTTAAACTTTCATATCCGAACAACGTTTTTATACCCTGCGCCACACTGTGGAACAGGGTATTGTAAGTTAGTGCATATGTTTGTAACACCCAGAAGGAGACGAGATAGACACATGGTGTCTTTGGCAATAATGCTCAGGGTGGGTCCATGAGTCGATATAACAATGTCCGTCTGTCCGTCCGTCCGTCCGTCTGTCTGTGATCACATTTTTGTGATTAATGTCTAGGTCGCAATTTAAGTCCAATCGCCTTCAAATTTAGCACATGTACCTAATTTGTGTCAGAATAGAACCCTATTGATTTTGGAAGAAACCGGTTCAGATTTAGATATAGCTCCCATATATATCTTTCGCCCGATATTCACTAATATGGACCCAGCAGCCAGAGTTTTATACCGATTTGCTTGAAATTTTGTACAAACATAACACTTACGGCCATTTTCATGTAGCTCAGTTAGGCTTTAACTGCCAGTTAACAGAAAGAAAAATGGAAATATCTTTTCTCCGGTTAACTTTAACTGAAAAATTTTCAGCAGTTAAGTTTCTAACTGGCATATGGAATATATACGCAAGATGACAGATATGTAGATATCACGGTTTAAAAGTTCGTTAGCTGACGTAGCACTAACGGAGCTTCATGAAAATGGGGGTTAGTCGTATAGTCAAGTGTGCAAAATTTGATTGAAATCGGTTCAGATTTAGATATAGCTCCCATATATATCTTTCGCCCGATATGGACTAATATGGTCCTAAAAGCCAGAGTTTTGGCCCAATTTGGTTGAAATTTTGCACTAGGTTTACAATTAGTAGTATAGTCAAGTTCGCAAAATTTGATTGAAATCGGTTCAGATTTAGATATAGCTCCCATATATATCTTTCGCCCGATATGGACTAATATGGTCCTAAAAGCTACAGTTTTGGCCCAATTTGGTTGAAATTTTGCACAGGGAGTAGATTTAGCATTGTAGCTATGCGTGTCAAATTTGGAATCGATTCAGATTTAGATATAGCTCCCATATATATCTTTCGCCTGATATGCACTTATATGGACCCAGAAGCCAGAGTTTTATCCTGATTAGCTTGAAATTTTGCACAAGTAGTACAATTGGTAGTATAGTCATGTGTGCCAAATTTGATTGAAATCGGTTCAGATTTAGATATAGCTTCCATATATATTTTTCGCCCGATATGGACTTATATGGCCCCAGAAGCCAGAGTTTTGGCCCAATTTGGTTGAGATTTTGCACTAGGAGTACAATTAGTAATATAGTCATGTGTGCCAAATTTGATTGAAATCGGTTCAGATTTAGATATAGCTCCCATATATATGTTTTTCTGATTTCGACAAAAATGGTCAAAATGCCAACATTTTGCTTGTTAAATCGCCACTGCTTCGTCGAAAAGTTGTAAAAATGACTCTAATTTTCCTAAACTTCTAATACATAAATAAACTTTTGCGAAGTTTCCTTAAAATTGCTTCAGATTTATGTTTCCCATATTTTTTTACTAACATTATGTTCAACCCTAGTGCATTAGCCGACTTAAATTTTGAGTCTATAGATTTTGTAGAAGTCTATCAAATTCTGCCCAGATCGAGTGATACTTAAAAGTATGTTTTTGGGACAAACCTTTATATATAGCCCCAACACATTTGACGGATGTGATATGGTATCGAAAATTTAGATCTACAAAGTGGTGCAGGGTATAATATAGTCGGCCCCGCCCGACTTTAGACTTTCCTTGCTTGTTTATATTTATATTATATAAGTTCTTCCACGGAGATATTTCGGTGAAAATCCGTTAATATCTGTTCTATACACTAAGAGAAGAGTTAATACAACCATTGTTTTCTTTGGATTCACGAATGTTAGACTACGATCACCAGTCATTTGTGAGTAATTCGGTATTTGCGGCAAAACCATTTAATTCTTTAACTGAACCTCTTAAAAAATCATTTGAAATTTATACATTTTAACTCAATGACAAGGAATCTCTTTTTCGTAGCCGATTCCGAACAACGTAACACATCGAAACCTTTTAAACACTCTGCTATGTCATCAGCTTTACTAAGAGGGAATAATCCACTACTGATAAACTTTGTGGTGCTTGGTCAAAACGAACCCTTTGTATGCGTGCAAACCATTGCACCACTAGAACTTTGACTAGAACTACCTCTTGCCTCTGACGCTATTATCTCACTTGGAACCTTGTAATCGAGGATAGTACTGCTTTTACACCTTTCAGTATAGTTTCAAAATAATACAATTGAAATTTTTTGTATTATTTTCATTTTTTAGGATGACCAGATTCTAGATTCGGTCATGTTCGTTATATTACAATGAATAACTATAGCAATGGCAACAGCATTCATTTATTCATCTTATTACAGCCCAGGCTACATTGCCACCGCCTGTAGCATTACAAAAAGACTTACATTGTACATGTAAACAATTCTATAGAAATTACGAAATTATTTGATTTTCGTTAAAATTTCTATAATTCATAAGTAGCAAGACAAAATTACATTTATGTGATGAGTTGGTCTTATGAACAATTTTCGTAAACCGATTAGAACAGTTTTGGTAGAAGGAAACATTAATCACACACACACCCACGTGTACACAGAAAAAAATTTCCCTAGTTAAACTAACTCTAAATTTAACTTACTTTTATTGCAAAAAAAAAATTATTTGTTTGTAGTTAAATTTTATTATTTTTTGCGAAATTTTCCACAGCCCAATGAAATTTTATTTTTTTTTTTCAAGTATGTCTCAAAAATTTTATGAACTAAACGTGAATATAAAGTTTATTGACCGTAAACCTAAGTCCAATATGAACTAAAGCAAATGAAAATTAAATGGTTAAAATGGTCATGATTTGGCGCCAATAATTTTCTTCTTTAATTTAGATAATATCTTCTTCTATGAGAGGGTGTAATTTCATGAACTACCGTTAAAAAGTACAACAGGGCATTAAATTTTCCTGATTTTAACAACGCTTTGTAGAATTCTCAACATGCGAGTTAGTTTATTCTTCCTATAAAACAGTTTACTTTTCTTTCGGTGTATATTTACCCGATTATTAACCCTGCCAACATTTTCGAACATTTAGGATGAGTGTTTGCAAATATTTAAATTATGTTTGCCATGGTGTGTAGGACTGTCTATTAGATATAATTTCACAATAAATAAATTCTTGGAAAATCCCCCTAGGAAACTAGTGGGAAAGAAACATGAGGATAATGTTACCAAGAAGAGATTTCTAGTTTCAAGGAACGTTACAACTAAACTTTATATTACATCGATTTTGAAAACAACATTTAAATTTCTTAAATAAGTACACACACTGAAAAAAATATTGACCTAGAGAAAATTTTTGCATCGCTTACCAAAATTTCGGTTTTATGGAAAATATTTTATTTTAAAGAAAATATTTAAAAAAGAGTTCAGGAGGAAAATATTATTCCTGGGGATGTATGATAAAATTTTGGTCCATATGTTAATTTGGTCCCCGTTGAGGTAAATTGAATGATTATTGTATGCATATAGAAACTACTTATTTCCAAACAATTTTTTTAGCTATGTTTTTAGTTGAAAATATAAACTTGTAATTTAATTAAAATTTAAATTGGGATAGTATTTTTGAATTAAAAGAAATTTCTCTATAATTTTCTCAATTGATTTTATTTTTTAATCCGATCAAAAATGTTTTGTATCGGTTAATTATACCCTTCACCACTACTGTTAGTGCATATGTTTATACCCAGCGCCACATTGTGGAACAGGGTATTATAAGTTAGTGCATATGTTTGTAACACCCAGAAGGAGACGAAATAGATACATGGTGTCTTTGGCAATATTGCTCAGGGTGGGTCCCTGAGTCGATATAACCATGTCCGTCCGTCCGTCTGTCTGTGAACACATTTTTGTGATCAAAGTCTAGGTCGCAATTTAAGTCCACTCGCCTTCAAATTTGGCACATATACCTAATTTCGGTCAGAATAGAACCCTATTGATTTTGGAAGAAATCGGTTCAGATTTAGATATAGCTCCCATATATATATTTCGCCCGATATGCACTAATATGGACCCAGCACACAGAGTTTTATACCGATTTGCTTGAAATTTTGTACAAACATAACACTTAGTCGTATAGTCAAATGTGCAAAATTTGATTGAAATCGGTTCAGATTTCGATATAGCTCCCATATATATCTTTCGCCCGATATGGACTTATATGGCCCCAAAAGCCAGGTTTTTGGCTGAATTTGGTTGAAATTTTGCACTAGGAGTACAATTAGTAGAACAGTCAAGTGTGCAAAATTTGATTGAAATCGGTTCAGATTTAGATATAGCCCCCATATATATCTTTCGCCCAATATGGACTAATATGGTCCTAAAAGCCAGAGTTTTGCCCCAATTTGGTTGAAATTTTGCACAGGAAGTAGATTTAGCATTATAGCTATGCGTGCCAAATTTGGTTGAAATCGATTCAGATTTAGATATAGCTCCCATATATATCTTTCGCCCGATACGCATATATATGGACCCAGAAGCCAGAGTTTTATCCCGATTAACTTGAAATTTTGCACAAGGAGTACAATTGGTAGTATAGTCATATGTGCCAAATTTGATTGAAATCGGTTCAGATTTAGATATAGCTCCCATATATATGTTTTTCTGATTTCGACAAAAATGGTCAAAATACCAACATTTTCCTTGTTAAATAGCCACTGCTTAGTCGAAAAGTTTTAAAAATGACTCTAATTTTCCTAAACTTCTAATACATATATATATCGAGCGATAAATCATAAATAAACTTTTGCGAAGTTTCCTTAAAATTGCTTCAGATTTAAATGTTTCCCATATTTTTATACCCTGCGCCACACTGTGGAACAGGGTATTATAAGTTTGTGCATTTGTATGTAACGCCAAGAAGGAAAAGTCTGAGACCCATCGTTTAGTATACCGATCGTCTTAGAATTAAATTCTGAGTCGATTTAGCGATGTTCGTCTGTCTGTCTGTCTGTCTGTCTGTCTGTCCGTCTGTCTGTTGATGTATTTTTGTGTGCAAAGTACAGCTCGCAGTTTTAGTCCGATTGTCCTAAAATTTGGTATAAGGTTCTGTTTCGGCTCAGAGACGATCCCTATTGATTTTGGAAAAAATCGGTTCAGATTTAGATATAGCTGCCATATATATTTTTCACCGATCTGGTCATAATTGGCGTGTATATCAACCGATCTTCCTCTAATTCCGTACATTCGAATATTTTAACAGTCTCGAAAAACTTGCAAAATATCAGCCAAATCGGTATATATAGCCCTCAACACATTTGACGGATTTGCTATGGTATCGAAAATTTAGATCTACAAAGTTGTGCAGGGTATATTATAGTCGGCCCCGCCCAACTTTAGTCTTTCCTTACTTGTTTTTTAATTGATTACGATTTAAAATGCAATAAAATTTTTAATTGGAAATATTTTGGTGTAATTTGTTTTTGTGTGGTCTGAAAATTGAAATTTAAAAGTCTATGCTAAATGTGCACTCAATAAACTGGCCTGTGTTAATCAATAGTAAAAATTTATCAAAACATTTATTCGAAATTAGTTAACGTTTATATCAATATGCTTTTGTTGCAAATACAGAAAAATCAATTTAATCTAATTCGAATAATGATTTACGATTATATCCCTTGTAGGTTTATTAGTTAAACACACACAAACAGGTACCCAATATAAAATTACAAAAATATTGTAATTACACTAATGGTGACATTACCTCAAAACACTATTACAAAAGAATTCATTATCCATGAATGAGTGCGATATGTGATACTTGAGTACCATTTATGGAGCAATTTATTTGTCGTTTCTCAAACTGGAAATGATATTAAATGCAAAGCACTCGAAAAATCGAAGGGAAAGAGCACCATAATAATGTAGGAAAGAGCATCAGTAACACAACCACACGCATATGGCAAGGGTACGGAATTTGTGTGCAAAAGGATATACAAAATATATAAGATCATAAATATAAGAAAGCTAATTTCCTTACGGCCGGAAGGAAATAAGAGATGCCCATGCCACTCTGATTTTTAAGAATTAAGTTGTTTGGAATCTTGATTTAAAATTTTATTCTCACATGATGTTTTGAAATGATTTTCGCAGACCCTCCGATATTTAAATGAAGATCTCAGACTTTTAATCGTCGATTCTCAAACACCAAATCCTTGATTTTAATGACATCTTCATCATGAGTTGATTGCCATTCAGGACTAATATTGTTGACAACAGATGACATTGGAATTTGGAACGAAGATCAAATTTCGGAAGATAGCGATGTTTTCGAAGAATCGCAGAATAATAGCGACGAATTATTCAGCAAAACATCCAAAAAGGGAAATAATGAGTAAATCAATAAATATATAAAATTCAAAGTATGCTTGTTTATCTGTTTGTATATTCCGGGTAAACTCGGAAACGGCTGCACTGATTTAGTTACTTGAAACTTTCAGAGAATTTAAGGGTACCTAATTTTTGACACCTGGTCGCGGAGAGGGTCCGACTTTTTGAAAATTGGACCAAGTTAACCGATTTGCTTGAAATTTTCACTGAAGGTTTGGGTTGACATCTAGACAAATATCCGCTATTTTATTTTTCGATATTTTGTTGCGGAAGGGGACCTCCCCTTTTTCCGACTTTTTTTTAAGTACAATTTAAAAACTAAAATTCTCTAAATTACCTGAGATTTACAGAAAACATGCGAGGAGGTTATAAAATTAATATAGGGTACCTGGTGTGTTCATATGTTGACGGGGAGGGGGACATCCCCCTTACCCGACTTTTGAAACTTGGAACAAAATTACTCGATTTGCTTGAAATATTCAGGGAAGGTTGCAGGAGGCGTCTAGACAAAGTACGGGTAATTTATTTTTCGGTATTTGGTCGGGGAGGGGGATCTCCCCTTTGCCGACTTTTTTAAAGCACAGTGAAATCAAAACTAAAGTCCTCTGATTGAAATTTTACGGAAAAATATGTAGAGGTAATGAAATTAAAATCAAGTTCCTGACTTATCGGGGAAAAATAAAAGGCATAGGGAGACATCCGCTTCTCCCTAATTACACACAGAGAAACAATTAAACTTTTTTCAATTTACTTCAAATTTACAGATAACGTGGGGAGAGGTTATGAAATTAATATTGTGTACTTGATTTTGTGATATTTCGACGGGAAGAGGCCCTGATTTTTGAAAATTGGGCTTATAATTTGCTTGACATTTTCTGGGACGTTTACACAAGATACGCTACAACAATTTTCGAAAAAAAATTCTCGAACATTTTTCCAATTAAAATCTTAATTGAGTTTTAAAAAATATTTAATTAAAAATTTAATCGATTCAACAATTTTTTGTAATTGAAACAAAAATCAATCACACAAATTAATAGTATCAATTAATTTTTTAATTGGATCAATTAATTTTTTATTTGGCTGACAATTAATTTTTTAATTGATACTATCATTTCTGTGATTGAAGACATTTCAATTAACAAATTAATTGGATCAATTAATTGCGTAATTGAATCAGATTTTTTTTGTGTGCAGGGAGGGGAACCTCCTCTAAAACTGAAAAAACAAAAATTCTCAAGTTTTCTTGAAATTTACAAAGGCCGCGAGGAATGTTATGAAATCCATGTGCTGTACCTGTTGCTTGGGTATTTGGACGGGTAGGGAACCTTCTCCTTGCCTCACACTTGAAGGGAAGTTTATAGATTTTCTTGGAATTTTAAGGGAAGGTTAAGGGTGCTATTCACTTCGGTGTTTATCGACATTTTATAGGGGAAAGTGGCGTCCCTTTAATACAATGGAGCAAAATTTAACCTTCTTCGATCTACTTGAATTTACAAGGAACGTGGTAGGAGGAGGAGAAAAATATTTACGAAAATGTTCTCAATTAAAATTTTAATTGAGTTTTAAAAAATATTCATTTAAAAATTTAATTGTTTCAACAAATTTTTTAATTGAAATAAAAATCAATCACAAAAATTAATAGTTTCAATTATTTTTTTAATGGATTCAATTATTTCCTTAATTTACTTTCAATTAATTTTTTTATTTTAATACTATCATTTCTCTGATTGAAGACATTTCAATTAAAAAATTAATTGGATCAATTAATTTCGTGATTGAATCAGAAAAAAAAATTTTGTGTAGTACATGATTTTTCGGTATCTGGTTGGGGAAGGCACACAAAAAATTTTTTTTGATTCAATCACGAAATTAATTGATCCAATTAATTTTTTAATTGAAATGTCTTCAATCAGAGAAATGATAGTATTAAATAAAAAAATTAATTGAAAGTAAATTAAAGAAATAATTGATCCAATTTAAAAAAATAATTGAAACTATTAATTTTTGTGATTGTGATTGATTTTCTAATTGAAATGTCTTCGATAACAGAGATGATAGTATCAGTTAAAAAATTAATTGAAGGTCAATAAAAATTAATTGATACTATTAATTTTTATGATTGATTTTTGTTTCAATTAAAATTTTTTTTGATTCAGTTAAATTTTTAATTAAATATTTTTTAAAATTAAATTAAAATTTTAATTGGAAAATTTTTGTGAAAATTTTTTCTGTGCAATAGTGAAATAAACTTTGTCGATTTACTTGGAATAGGGACCGTTTGATAGTTTGGAACTCTTTCCCCACCGATATCTGGTGGGGAAAGAGTTCCATTTTGTCCGATTTTTTGAAAATTGAAAGTAAAAGTTTGCTCCTAAATGGGAACTCGGTGCATAATTTTATGATTTTTGCATAGGCTTCTGCCACACTTTTTTAAGAAAAAAACTTAAATTTATATGAAATTGGCAAACAACGTTGAGGGTGCATCATTTTTCGTTGTATGTTCGGAAAAGGTATGTTCTCCGTGCCAAATATTTTAACAAATGTTAAAGTGGTAAATTTTGTGAGTACTTTTGCTCTTCCCTTAAGGATTTTGGTATTGATTCCGAACCAAAGATGCGGCTTCTTTAAAATAAAGGAATTTTTTAGCGACCTATCTGGCTTTAAAAATCTAAATTATAAGTAAAAAATGTTTTCTTAATTCCAAAAAAAAAAAACTTTAAACCAAAGACGCTAAATCCTCAAAATAAGTCTAAGCCTATATTTGAAGCGTTTTTATCTTAAATTTAAAGTGTCAATATTTCAGTTAATTTAAGGACAATTTTTATTACTATTTTACTTTATTTATTTGTTTATTTATGGGAAAATAATAGTTTTTTGTTTAATTCCCAGTTCGCGATTTTATTACAACATTTTATTTGTACAAAAGTCTCTTACCCAAGGCTCCCATACCATCTACTATGGATTTGAGTCATTAGAGTCTATATTAAAATATGATTCAATATAAATCGTTTTTAATACCATCTTTCAAAAGATACACGGACGAAAAAGACTGTTTTTCATATGTTTGGGTGTAAAAATTATATGTTTGGAACTCAAATTTTTAAACACAATATTTTTAAGTGCAAGCATATAATGTTTATAAACTAGCATAATATGTTTGGGACATATATGTTAATATGTTAGAACATATTATGTTTGGGACATAAAATGTTTGTAAATATAATATGCTTGGATGCAAACATATATTAATTTAGAAATAGACTATAAACATATATGTGTTTAGAAAGAGAGACATAAAGTGTATGCTGGAAGTAAAATAATGAAAGTAACCAATTGGCGCCTTAAACATATATATACACAAAGAAAATTCCATTAAAGACTGGAAAAATACTATGTGTGAATATAAACAAGTATAAATTTACAAATTTGGAGTAAACATATATATGTTGTGATATAAGACCGCCAAAAATTGTATATGCGTCGTTCGTCAAAACAAATCGGAACGTACACTGAAAAAAACAGTATTACAAACGTTGGCATCACGCCGATGTCATAAAAATAAGTAAATATTTTTCGAAAAATACAAGAAAATTTATTAGACATAACTAAGTTTTTTGACTTGTTAAAGAAAATTTTGTAGTTTGAAGAAAAACTTGGAGTTCAAAATTGCAAGAATGTCTTTAGTGACATACGAAGTTCACGATGGACGCATTTTTGGTAAAATTTACAAATTTAAAGAAATTCTGAACTATTTTGTGGAAGACACGAATTTAGTTAATCTTTATGCTTCATTTGAGTATATTTTTTGTGTAACTAACGTACACAAAAAAGTATTAGAGTAAAGAAAACTTTCTCCAAACATAATATTTCTATGAACTAAAATAAAGTTAAATTGGCTTTAGTGAAATAGAGAGTTCACTTTTTTTTGAGTGTAGGACGAGTAAGTCAAAACATTCAAACAAAGGTAATTAAAGGGATCTTCATAAAAACTAACGAAAGGGCACTATACACTGAAAAATAGCATGCCCGGTTCCAAAGATTGTGTCTCTATTTTAAAATGGTATTGATTCCGAGCCAATGAAGCCGAGAATTCAAGTAAGGATACTTTTAAGACACAATTCTCTTTTAAATGTGGGTTTTGTGTATTTGACTCTATGAAGGAAATTTTATTTTTTCGCTTTTTCAGCTTTTTTCATATGCTCCAAAAAGTCCGTTAAAAACAAGACAGTAGAAATTGTGCTATGTTTCAAATAAAAACGTCTTTTAAATAAAGTGTTGAAAAACATGTCCTATTTTTTAACGATTTTTGCTTTGTAGTCAAGATGCAAAAATGCAACAAATTTAAAGACAATTTCATTAGTTAAAAATTTTTTCTTTCATGTTATGATACCCATTTTCAAGTCAAATCACTTAATTATAAGGACAACACTACTTCATTGAATAGTTTATCGACTTTTGAACATGGAAAAAACTTTATATTAGAGAAATGCGTCGTCTAAGCTAAGCAAAATTTGTATTCTTATTTTAAGGACATGAAATCTTTGACCACTCGACAATATTTTTTTCAGTGTACTCTTTTTAGAGTTGTTACAGTAAAATGAAAACATTGGGAAACAGTGAAAAATTAAACAGTAAGATCTATAAAAACAAAGTTTAGTTCCTCTTTATTAATAAGTAGTCCAAGAGGAGTTGACGGATACTTTCGAAAATAAAAGCGGGCATTGAGTTCGAGTTTTGCCGCTAAAACTCGAATCGGTAAAACCAGAATAACATTATAACTCTTTTCGGCAAATTGTATTATAACTTGGTGGGGAATGATCCAAAGCAACAATTGAATAAGTTTATTTTCTTTAAAATAAATTATTAAAGAAAGCAAACAATTGTTCACACCTAAATAAATTTATGTGTTGGTTGTAAAATTATTGTTTAGAATTTAAATATAATGAGCTTTTGAATGGTTATCGTTAACTTTAGGATTCGATGGAAAAATATTTATATATTACTCGACTTCACATTCTTCCTTTGAAAGAGTTTTTTGAATTTCTTCGAAAATTTCAAACTTGTGTACAAAATCCTTTTTTGTTACAAATTTTTTATTTTTGCAATAAAAAATAATATATAATTTGAAATCAGTCCATTTCGTTTATATCAAGCACTGTTCTTTTCTGAATTTACGTCTTTTATAAGACACACTTTACAGTTTCGTAGTAAAAAGTTAATATGGTAGTATGTAATGTTGAACTCCTTTTCGGGATATTCCGAACGTATTTGGAATATACGCAAAAAAAAATATGTAAAAAAAAAATAAAAAAAATGGTGTCGGTCGAAGCAGGGATCGAACCCAGGACCCTTGGCATGCAAGGCGGACGTACCAACCACTGCTCCACGTCGCCAACAAATGTATGTTTAACAATGTTATGTTTTTAAACAATGTTATGTTTGCATCGGCTCGTGGGCGCCGCAAGCTATGCTATATAAATATGACTTATAACGATAATTATCTCTGGATGACCATAACAGCTACGTAGCCCAGTCGTTAGTGTGCTGGCTTACAAACTGTGTGGTCCGCTGTTCGAATCCCCGTCCGGCAAAAGGTAAAATTTAAAAAAAATTATAAAATTTAAGAATTTGTATTACAGAAATAGGTGCTAAGAACTAAAAAACTCATGGAAGTGAGAAAAATGTGAGGGAATATACAATTAGGCAGAAAAAAAATTTGAGCACAATCTTCTTTGGGAGAAAATTCTTCTAAGCATATAATATTTTTGGGTTCAAAATGTTTCCAAACATATTATATGTTCACATAATAACATATAGTTTTTTGGAAGACAACATTATTGAATTTGGATGGAAAAATACATAATGTTTGGAACTTAGACCACCCAAACATATTATATTGTTTAGACCAATATGCTTTCAAACATATTATATATTGAAAGAAATCAAACATATAAATGTTTGGGCAATACCCAAAAATTTATATGCTTGAAGCAAAATGTGTTTGGGAGTATATGTTACAGAAGCGATTTTTTTGAGGGTGTAAATACATATATATTATTTACTGTAATGTGAAAGAAATTTATGCATAATCAAAATTTCCTAAATACAATCCGCACCCTGTCTGACGATAATGGCAATGAAATTGAAAATCCCTTAAGTCGCATTTATGTGTTGTCGCTCGTTTGTTTACATATTTCGCATAAATGTCACATAAGTGTCATTTACTATCGATGCCATGAGTACATGAAGTTACCATGGTAAAATTGTTCTATTTTGGTTTCCATTCCTCCCTCCCCATTGCTTCAGCAATTTTCCCAGGGTCTTTGGGGACTGAATGCAGAGAGCTTCATTTCATTTCATCTCCATTGAGTGTTTTTCGTGTGTGAGCCGATTTTTGTTTTTATTTTAAATTGATCCTTAAATGGCTTCAATATTGGCAGTATGTCATGACACTGGAGGTCATGGCCTATCAAGTAAACCCTTATCAATGCTTACTGTTGAGGTTCAATGTCTGTTTTTGTTTTTTCTTGAATTTATTCCGCAGTTGTTAGTGTCTTACTTTTGATGGAGACATTTAGGGCAAATGACCCTTTTTTCTCACAATGTCTTTTTGTTTTTTTGGATGTTTGTGATTCATTACTGAGTTGTGTGTGTATGGATAGATTTGTGTGCGTAAAGGCTCTGGCGCCGGGCAATGAAGCGTATGAGTGGCCGAATTTATCAGAGAATGTTTCCGTAGACAAAAACTGAATTTTACAAATTACCATTCATCCTATTGACTTTTATATGAAAGCCTACTAGCAGTGCTGCACTGTGGTCTAGGTTAAATTAAATTCAACGAAACTCGGAAATATACACAAAGAAAATTTCATTAAAATTCAGCCATTGACATAACAAAAACTTTTCATGAACTTATTCCCTGATAGTATGAAATATTTCATTATTTCACAGAAAATTCTTCTTCTATGGAAAGTTTTTTCAAAATTTTTTTCTATAGAAAATTTTGCGAAAATTTTATTTCTATAGAAAATTTTGTCAAAATTGTATTTCTATAGAAAATTTTGTCAAATATTTATTTATATGTAAAAAAATTCTCAAATTTGTATTTCAATATAGAAAATTTTGTCAGAAGTTTATTTCTATGAAGTACCTACCAAAACATCAAAAACTCTACCAAACAAAAAAAATCTACCATTTCTGGTGGAATTCTACTGACTTTGTCAACTTGTTACCACCCAATTTTACTACTTGAATATTTAGAAGTAATTTTGCGTTCATAAATACAAGGTGGACAAAATTTTGCAGCAAAGGCTTTTGCATTTTTTTTTTTTTTTTTTGTGAAAAAAAAAACTTGTGAAAAATCTATTGGGGATTTTTGTGAGGAATTTAAGTTTAAATTGGGGATTTTTGGGGACGAAAATATCATAATTTGGGGACAAGAGCCAGAAAAATACTGGCAGCACTGGCGATTTCGATTGAGAAAAAAGGTGACACATTCTCGAAATTGATTGCAAAATATGAAGGACACTGTCATAGATTTTGGATTCTGTATGCCTCAAATTATTATCAATTAAAAATCATTTTGAAATGAAACTATCATTCGTTGTGTAACAGGTGAGATGACATATTTTTTTTCGAAACGAAAATGCCCTAGGTCTTAAATGATTTCACTGAAACTGGGTGTATACGAAGGTTGCCTTTTATATTTCGCGATTGGAGAACAAAACAAATATTAATTATGAAAACTCGCTTTATCGTTTGTTTGAATTCATTAACATCCCAAACACTGGCTGTTGAAATGGTGGACACTTCCGGATTCAAAACATTTTTTCTACTTTTTTGGCGACGCTTTTTTGCTGGATAACATATCTTAGCCCACTGTGCAGTGTATGTGTTATTCTGAGTATTGATTATATATCTCTTCTATTGGTAATCAACTTAATCTCCAGAGAGATGAACTAACAAACAAATTTCAGTCGGAACCAATCCCCAAATCGTTTTAGTTTTTGTATCTTTCAATATCGAATGTAGTTAGCCATTGGTTTGATTAATTGCACAGATGATGGAAATACAATTTCTAATTTCGTATTAGATACTCAGGAAAATAGATTACTTCTACACCTCTTCCTTTGAAGGCCTATAACATTTATGGTGCCTTTGTTCCAGTGGACCTTGAAAGAAACAAAAGTTCTGTCTCCCTTCGTCGTGCCAATAAAAACCAACAATTTCAGGCATCTGCTATTACCTATAGGTACTGACGTCGTCGTCTCTTTCTCTGGTATTATGTGAGATACAATTGACCATGAAATTTTTTTTAATAGATAATTGCCCTTTGAAATGAAGTATTCCAGCCGTCTAGCTGGTGTTGTAGACATTGATATTTTTGGGGTTTTATTTTTGACATGGGCCATACTGCCATGAAATATTTAATTATGCCTAAATTTTTTTGTCTTATATTTTGAGTTAAAAATAAAATGTGTATCGATTTTAACCAAAGGCAAAATCAAAGGTACTTTCCCATTGTCATAAGATTAAAATTATTGAAAGGGCTGGAAATAATTGAAGACATTATTTTTCACATATTAAAAATAATATCTTCAATCAGCATCGGCCGATAAGGCTTTTATTAACTATTTTTACTGTTTATCTTTGGGCATGTTTTCTTTTAGTATTGGATGCAACATTTGTGTGAGCTATCCAGAACATCTCATCGGTGCAAACAGAGGGAATAACAAGTATATACAGAAGTAAGTTCGGCCGGGCCGAATCTTAAATACCCACCACCATGAACCAAATATTAGGATTTCCTTTGAAATTTCAGGAGGGCTTGAGGACACTTCCCGAAGATAAATTTAAAGACTTCACCTATGAGGACTATATCAGATTCTGGATTTATAAGAACCATTTTTGTTTGAGTTTTAGAGGAATCATTAAAGTAAGTGTGCAAGAAAATTATAAAATAACATCTTGATTTGAAATGTTAAATCTGTAGATTTTCACCCGAGAAGTAAAATCTGGAAATTTTACATTGAGTTTCAAGAAATTTTCATGATCAGTGCGCCTTCTATACCCTGAAGAAGTGAAGTCGGTCTATATGGAGGCATTACCAAATGGACCGATAAAAACTTAATCCGATACACGTTTTTGTGAGCCTAAAATACCAGAATATTTACAATTTCAGGCAAATCGGATAAAAAATACGGTTTCTAGAAACCCAAGGAGTTAAATCGGGAGATCGTTCTTATGTGGGCTATACTAAACTATGGACTGATATTCACCGTTTTCGGCACACCTCTTTATGGCCCGAAAATATCTCTAGATTTCCAATTTCAGGCAAATTGGATAAAAACTTCCGTTTCTAGACGCCCAAGAAGTAAAATCGGGATATCGGTCTATATGGAGGCTATACCTTAGAATTTAATATAGTGTGAATTGAGTATCCTAAAGTTTATTTTGCATAATCTTCCATATTTTGTCAATATGTATTCCAGTATTCATTTTCCAGTATTATTTTTTTTTTATTTCAAAACAATTATATATTTGTGGTTAATTTTTATTGCTTTTTCGATATTTTCCACATCCCAATGAAATTTTCCGCATCCCAAGTATATCTCAAAAATTGTATGAACTAAACTTGCCACCTGACTACTTTAATTTTTAGATAGAATTTAGTTTTAATATAAAAGTAGATATTTTATATTGTATATGAAAACATAATTTATTATCCATACAGCAGGTAGTTTATAATATTATATATAAAGTACTACAATGTATACATTAATTAACAAAAATGTTTGCAATCTGTAGTACATTGCTTAATACTTAAAAGCCACTTCAACTAATTGATTCATTTAGTGAAGTGTAACTAACAAACATTGGCAAGTGGAAATATTTTATGATTACAAATTAAATATTACATGAGAACTGTGGTTATGTTTTTAAATGGCCAGGAACTATGTAATCCGAATATGTCAATGTAAAGTTTAATTTTCGTCGAATTTCTCTCCAACGCTCATATAATATTATAAAATACAGTAGCTCACAATGAAGAAGGTGTACACAAAAACATAAATTTTTAACAAAATTTCATATAACAAATTTACAAAATTTCCATAACGTCCATATGTTTTTAACCCTAAAATGCGCACTGTATCTTTTAAGATGCATACCATACCAACCATAAAAAATCCTTATGTCTTCAAATTTTGACGGAATTCTACGAAATCATGTTTGTTGCATTTAAAACATCATAGCGCAGTTTAAAAGGATATGTCTCTCCGGAAAATCTATAGCTCTTATATGCAATCTGATAACAATCTGGATGTTCGTTTTTTTACCATTTTGCATATTATATATTTTTTCGGTGTTCTTGTGCATTTAATGGTTAATATGTATATGAATTAAGAAATGATCATATATTTGTATTATTTAAAAATAATTACTTGGTAAATATTTATTTTAGCTATTTCGTATAATTTCATTTAATTCTCTGACTTTTTAAAATTTAAAGTGTTTTGCTCCAAGTGTGAGCCACAGCATGGTTTATCACTTCCTGTACTAATTACTACAGGTAGTTATAACCTATCATATTTGAAAGCAGGTAAGATACAGAGTTCTGAAATAACAAAAGTCATAAACTAAAGTATGTAAAGTATGTCTCAAATATTTTATGTACTAAACGTGACTATAGAGTTCAATGACCGTACACATAAGTTGAATATGAACTAAAGCAGAAGAAAATTTTCGCACAATTCCCAAAAATAGTAAGAATGAACTACTGTAGGGTTAAAACGGTCATGATTTGGCGCCAATGATTTTTTCTTTATTTTTTCTTCTATGAGAGGGTGTAATTTTGTGAATTGCAGTTAAAAACAAGTAAGGAAAATCTAAAGTCGGGCGGGGCCGACTATATTATACCCTGCATCACATCCGTCAAATGTGTTGGGTGCTATATATAAAGGTTTGTCCCAAATACATACATTTAAATATCACTCGATTTGGACAGAATTTGATAGACTTTCACAAAATCGATAGGCTCAAAATTGAATTTGGCTAATGCACAAGGGTGGAACACAATTTTAGTAAAAAAATATGAGAAACATTTAAATCTGAAGCAATTTTAAGGAGACTTCGCAAAAGTTTATTTATGATTTATCGCTCGATATATATGTATTAGAAGTTTAGGAAAATTAGAGTCAGTTTTACAACTTTTCGAATAAGCAGTGGCGATTTAACAAGGAAAATGTTGGTATTTTGACAATTTTTGTCGAAATCAGAAAAACATATATATGGGTACTATATCTAAATCTAAACTGATTTCAATCAAATTTGGCACACATGACTATATTACTAATTGTACTCCTAGTGCAAAATTTCAAGCAAATTGGGCCAAAACTCTGGCTTCTGGGGCCATATAAGTCCATATCGGGAGAAAAATATATGGAAGCTATATCTAAATCTGAACCGATTTAAATCAAATTTGGCACACATGACTATACAGCAATTGTACTCCTGGTGCAAAATTTCAAGCTAATCGGGATAAAACTCTGGCTTCTGTGTCCATGTAAGTGCATATCGGACGATACCTATATCTACATCTGAACCGATTTCTTCCAAAATCAATAGGATTCTATTCTGACCCAAAACAGGAACATGTTCCAAATTTGAAGGCGATTGGACTTAAATTGCGACCTAGACTTTGATCACAAAAATGTATTCACAGACAGACGGACGGACAGACGGACATGGTTATATCGACTCGGGGACCCAGCCTGAGCATTATTGCCAAAGACACCATGTGTCTATCTCGTCTCCTTCTGGGTGTTACAAACATATCCACTAACTTATAATACCCTGTTCCACAGTGTGGCGCAGGGTATAAATACACCATAGCATTAAATTTTTATGGGTTTAACAACATTTTGTAGAAATCTCAAAATGTGGTGTACAATTTGGTTCAATTTTCGCTCAAGGTAGTTCATGCTTCCTATAAAACAGTTTACTATTTTTCTGTGCGGGATGAAACTCAGTATGAAATGTAAGTAAATGAACCAACGGTATCTTAACTCCTCTAAATGAGTCGCGTGGAACTTAAATTCTCTATATGAATCAATGGCTAAGTTCAATGCCACTCAAAACCTCTTACCCGACTGGCACGCACCCACTGCTCTTGCTAGGCAACGAAGCTCTACTTTTATAGGCAGCAGCTACACATATACTGAAAGAACAGTTTTCTTTTCTGAGGAACGAAATTTTGGACAAGCAAAGTTTTCTTTTGACGTTAAAAATTTTTCTTTAACAGCAAACAAAAAAGATTAAAGGTAATCGTTAAATAGCTTATTATAAATTCGGTTTAAAGGTAAGTACTATGTTCGCTTTTCGCGTTGAAATTTTCATAGTTACTTTATTAAAGCAGTTCAATATATACCAGATAAATTAATTCAATTGATGCGCATTTTCTTGTTCCTCTAGATTTCGACAAGACTTTACAGGAATAAGTTTGTTTTCATCTATAATTTTGATTATTTAAGGAAAAGTAATAGCGAAAATAATGTGGTTTTCAACTCGAAAACCGAACATAGTACACACCTTTATTTGCTCCTAAAGAAAATCCTTTATAAGAAAGGAGAATTTCCTTTGTCTAAAATTTCGTTCGGGAGGAAAGCGTTTTTTCTTTGGGTGTACGCACGCACATTCCTCTAATGGACATCACATAAGATGTCCTCTAACGGACATCTTATGTGAATTCACAGTGCTGTACTTTGTCTGCACACCGTAGATGGCACTTTTTCGTCTGCAAATGACTGATATTTTAATTTGTTTTCTTTTCCTTTGTTCTCTTGATGAAACGCCAAATGTTGAAAAAAACATATACAAATCTATACATCTACACCTTTTTTGTAATGCAAATTGACTGATTTGTACGGTTATTCTCGTTTTCCAAAATGAAATTGAGTCACTTGACTGCGCAATTGAGTGCAATGACTGCGCACTGCAAATAAACAAAATCATTGTGAATTATCAAAGATGTCTTCATATTTTTTTTTTTTTTTTTTTTTTGGATTTTGTTTTCCTCGTCGGACAAGTAGTTGGTTGAATAAGGTTATTCATATACCAGGGCTGGTTGTGTGACTGACGTATAGTGTCACTTCGATGGCAGTTTCTACAGTTTATTTATGTTTGGTTTTGATTTGCTTTTTTTTTCACAATTCTATTTTCGAGTCTTTTATGAATTTTATTAAAAGTTTTATATTGGATTGGTTTTTTGTCCTGAGTAGATCACGTAAGTTGTTGTAAGTTCTGAATATTAGGAGATCTTTTCTTTCATTTTCATATTTTTTGCATTGAAAAATCAGGTGTTCAGCATTCTCGATTGTGCCACATATGGAGCAATTGTTTGTGTCCGCAAGTTTGATTTTGTATAAAAAGTCCCTGGTATACGTGTAGCCGGAGAGAAGTTTATTTATGATTTTGATGTGTTCTGGTGCTAGAGTTGAGTTTTTGTACCATGGTTTGGAAGGCGGTTCTGAATAAAAATGACTGAAAAACGTGTATTTGTTTGTGATTTCCGTCTTGTAGTTATCAACCTATTCATTCCATAGCAGGTTTTTGATTTTATTTTGTGCATCCTTTACAGAGTGCTTAGACTCTATTAAGCAGCCAGCATCAGCAGCATGCCTTGCGAAATGATCAGCCAATTCATTTGGTGGAATACCCACATGAGATGGTGTCCATATTAGAGAAAGTTTTGAGATCATAGAATTGTTTATCTTCCTTAGGATTTCGTTTATAAGGTAGTTGTGTTGAGTGTTATTGCCTAATAGTAGACAGGCATTTTTGCTATCAGTGAAGATCGCAGATTTACAAATGCCGTCTTCAATAATTATGTCTACAGCTTTTTCAATTGCATGTAACTCTCCTGTGAGTGAGGAAACTTTATTTGCAATCTTGTAAGCGAAGTTTTCTTTGGTAGAAATATTGCACACTGAGCAACCCGTTGAGTTTTCCATCGGAGAGGCATCGGTGGCCAGAATAGCAAAGCCTTCTGACATGAGATCGTTTACTTTTTGTCGATATATCGCTAGGAAGCAGTCTTTGTTTATGGTATTTTTGTTCGAAGGGAAAGCGTTTAGTTCAATTTGTAGTTTTCTAGACGCCTGAACTTTTATATTAACTACCGTATTTATAAATATATCTTTGAATTTGGTGTATACTAGTCCTAGGCTTGTTTTATTTGTGGCGTTTGACGTGATACTACAATAAAGCTCTTTGTTGTGTATTTTTAACTTTAATATCTCCTTTGCTGCGAGATATTGAGATCTTTGTTGTGGAGGTAGTGTTCCTTTAGCGAGAGGCTATTTGTAATCTTTCTTCCCAGAAATTTGATAGAAAGCGTTGGCTTTATTAATTTTCCTGTAAGAGATATTAGTGGAGTTTTCCTCGCTCCTTTTGCTACGTACATTACCGCCGATTTGTCTCCATTTATTTTAAGTTTGAGATCTAAGAGGATTGCCGCAAACTCAAGGACTTTATTTTGAAGAACTTTGACTGCATTGTCAAAATCGTGGTCATGTGTTAGGATTATGAAGTCGTCAGCAAATTGAAATATGTGAGTATTTTGATCAGCAATTTCATGCAGCCTACTGGTATAGATGTTGAAGATTGTTGGACTGAGACAACTTCCTTGAGGGACTCCATTTAAAATTTCAATTTCATTTTTTCCCATGACAAGAAATCTTTTGCTGAGGAATGAGTAGATCCAAGAGGATATGTGTTTCGGACAGTTGATAGATTGTAATATTGTATAAAGGGTGTTAATATCAACACATTCATATGCACAAGAGACGTCGAGAGTAACAACGATAACTTTTTCTCCTTTTTCTTTATTTAAGTTGATAACATTGAGGATGTCATTTATGCATATAGAGGCAGACATATTTTTCCTATATGCATATGACCGGGGTGGAAGTATGTTGTTTTCATTTATGAAAAAATTCAACCGTGTTTTGACCATGAGATTTAGCAGTTTTAGCAGTACTGAAATGAGAGCAATTGGCCTGAAATTTTTATAGTTTTCCAAGTCCTTACCCTTTTTTGGTATGGGAACAATTTTTATTTTGCGCCATTCTTCTTCTAACTTACATTCTCTCCAGTTTTGGTTGAGCGCTTCAAGTAATCGGTTTTTAGCTGAGAGGTTCAATTGTCTGATCATTTCGTAAGTGATACCATCTATACCTGCCGCAGACGAGGTAGTCTTTTTTTTTAAAACTTCCAGGAATTCATCCATTGAAAAATCTTTGACGTTTTCATCGCTAGAGATTTGAAAAGATGAAGTAACATTATTGGGAACTTGAGTCTGGAGGTGGTTTAGAAATTTAAGATCATTCTCAGCACACCATTTTGACGTTCTCGAGGTCGACGAGGAGTCTCTGCAGCTTCGTACGAATTTAAAAAGTGATTTGGAATTTGGATCTTTATTTAGATTGTTTATTTTAGATTGAAAGGAGTTTTTTTGGCAATTTTGATTTCATTTCTAAAATTTTTAATGGCTATTTCAAGTTGTTTAGCATTTAACGCGTTTTTATTGCGGTCAAATTTTTTCTGAGCTGCTTGCCTGAGTCTGAAGAAATTTTCCGTTTTGGCATTCCACCAGTTTTTGGGTGTTTTTTTTTGAGGTCACAACAAATGTGGCGTTTTTTATTTCCGATTTTAGTTTTTTTTGAATATCATTAATATTGTTTGATAATGTGATATCATTTAGATTTTTGATTAGTTTATGTTTGGAGAGAAATTTATTTTTTGCTCTTGTAGAAGTATTGATTTTCATCACTATAGGGAAGTGGTGGCTTCCGCCAATTGTATGATTTAAGACATCCCAAGATATTGAGGCTAATGAGTTAGTGAAAGAAAGGTCCAGAACAGATCCTTGAGAATTGTCTGTGAGGGATTTTTTAAATGTGGGTGAACCATTATTTAGGTTTCTAAAAATTGAATTTTCGAAGATTTCTTTAATCATGTTACCTCTAACAGAGTCTTTGCAATCACCAAAAATTCTTGAACGAGCATTAAAATCGCCACAGAGAATAACATTCTGTTTTCTGTCTAGGAAGGTTAATAACCTTTCTAATTCAGTTTTCAATATTGATGATTTAACGGAGTGCGGGAAATATACCGAGACAATTGTAAAATTTGTTGGTAAGTTTTTTGTTTCACAAATTATAATGTCTAGACACGAAAAGAATTTAATTTGTTTCATGCTAATGTCATTTTTGACACATATGGCAACACCACCATAGTTATCTTCCCTCTTTTTTGAAAAAATTTTGTAGTTATTTAAATTTGACCGAAAGTCATTATCGTCATAGTTGAAAATTTCACTCAGAACACAAATATGTATGTTCAACTTGTTTAGGTAGAAATCTAATATATCTTTGTTTTTATTTAGGCTTTGGATGTTATGTTGTAGGATGTTCATTTTTTCTTTCATTAAAAGGGGTTAGAGAAATTGGATTTGTTGTATTTTTAATGGATTTTTTGAAATTATCTAAAAAAAGTAGACCTTCTGAACAGTTTGCAGCCTTTAGAATCGATGATAATTGTGTGGAGAACATTGTGAACACTTTTTCAAAATCTGAGACTGGTTGATACGAGTCATATTCATAAACTGCTTTTGATGGAGTAATATTTATAGGAGTAGCTGTGGGATTGATTTTTTTTTGTTACGGTTTTTGCAACTTTATTGTATTTAATTTTTGTAACTCTTCTATTTATTGCCTCATTTATGGTTGTAGAATTTGTTTTTGTTTTTTTGTTTAGCTCAGGAAATTGGATTTGGTATTCACTTTCACTTAAAACATCATAATAATTGTTGTTACGTAAGGTATCTAAACATTCTTTTCTGGATTTGTTCGACAAGGCCATGATTTCTCTTAGAGATTTTTCATCTTTCCATTTTCTACATTTTTTTGATTCATTGGCGGTGTGATCTGTTTTGTTGCACAAAATACACTTGGGGGAAATGCACTGAGTATCACAGATTGTGGTTGCTAAGCAAGAGGAACACTTTATTTCTTTACAGCTATTTGGACACGGAACTTCTGTACCACACAAGAGGCATCTTTTTTTGGAACGACAGCGATTTGCTATATGACCTAATCTACCACAATTCTTACAGAGACGTAATGGCGGAATATATAAATTTGCTTGAACGATTGTGCAAAACATTTTTATTTCATGTAACAGACCATCATGTATAACACCAACTTTAATGGTTTCGGACGGATATGTTTTGTTGTTTTCATCTTTGTAGCTGTATCTGTACACAGAAACTGCGGTTAAGTTGTTTTCTTTATTTATTTCATTTAAGATTTTTTCACCTTTGTAAGATTTAGGAACATTTTTTATGATGTAAAATTTTTGAATGAAGCGATCAGGAATAAAAGCGCTTATGTTAATTGTTTTAAGTTGTGGGTTGTTTATAAAGGCATTGGCCTCATTGGAGTTATGAAAAGTGAGCCTAAAGGTATTTAAACCGACATTCTTGCAAATATAGTTTCCTGGAATGTTGATTTTTTCAAGTTTTTCAAATAAATGTAGTTCTGAATTTTTAACTCTAGCACTTATAGGATTCTTCGAAGAAACTAGCACAAAAAAGGGGCCAGGATGGTCTTCCGGGTACAAAATGACTTTGTTTTTGAAGAAATCGTAATGAAAATCACTATCGATTGCATTGTTGGTTGAATGTTGGATTGCGTTGTTTTGTATGTTTTGTTTGTCTGGAATAATGCCTTTAAACTTTTTAAGTTGTGGATTATTAATTGTTTCTTCAGTTTTTCTTATATTAGGTGGTGGTGGAGGAAGGGGAGGAGGGTGATGATTACCCTCCATGTTTTATGATTTGTTTTATATTTTCCCACTTAACTATTGCCACTTGTTTTGTTTTTATTTTTTTAACAGGAAAAAGAAAAACAAAAATTAAGCCTTGTATATAAGGACCGTTTGTTGTCTTTTTGTTTTTGTATTTTTTCGTATATAAAAAACGCACTAAGAAGAAAAGCGACCCGCGCATGTATGAGAACAAGCTCAGACTGCGTGTCTTCATATTTTCTTGGGCTATGCATCAGCTATCAATCAGATGACTTCCGAATCATACCTGTATGTGCATTTGCTTCACAATAGATGGCGTTCACATGTGTCCCTTAAATGCATATTTGGACGGATCATAATACAGCTATTTAGAATTCAATACAAACTAAAATAAAATGAATCTGAGTTAGATAGTAATATATATACGTATATGTATAATATTTATTAAAAAGAAACTCAATACTGTAATTCATAGCAATTGAATATCTGTGGACGTAAAAACGATGCCCTATCGACTGTCACAACTTTAATTATAAGGCCTTTTCGTGTTGTGCATGTAAACATTTAATATATTAAATAAATAAAATAAATAAATACAAAATCTATCTACAGGCAACTTTTGTCGTAAAAAAAAACTAATTAATTTATGATTGCGTTGAAGCAGCACAATTTTAATTTTCCACTAGCATTTCTTCCTCTATAGCATATGATATATAATTTGAAAAACTATCCTCTTTTTGAAAATAATTAATTTTGATGTGCTCGTACATCGCCATTGTGTATAAGATTCACGTGTGTAATTATTTTGCAATCATTTGCCTCAAGGCGAAAAACAGAAACATATATGGGATGATCATTTTGTACATTTGTCTTTTGCCAACTAACTTTGATAAATTGCCATGAGTCATATTGTTGTTAATAAAGATAAGAAGTCCATCTGGGCCACTTTGATGAGCAATATGTTTTTTCTTAAAAAATGTAAACAGAAACATGTATGGAAGTCGCGCACAATGACAATTATTAGGACCGGAGAGTGGGAATTGAAAATTTTTGTTTTAATTTGAAAAAGAGAAAGCCATGTGAAATGGCTTAGATTTTTCTGGAGATTCTAAGGTAAAAGGAAGCAAGCAACAAAGGTATTCCGTTAATAGTAAACGCGCGCATTGCTCTTTGGTTGTATTTTTTTTAATTCCTCCGAAAACTTCAAACCTTTATCACTTAAAAAAAAATTTTGTTTCAACTAAAAATAAATTATTTTCGAAATAAATAAAAATTAGTATACCCTGCGCCACACTGTGGAACAGGGTATTATAAGTTACTGTATATGTTTGCAACACCCAGAAGGAGACGAGATAGACATGTGGTGTCTTTGGCAATAATGCTCAGGGTGGGTCCCTGAGTCGATCTAGCCATGTCCGTCTGTCCGTCTGTCCGTCCGTCCGTCCTTTTGTCTGTGAACACATTTTTGTGATCAAACAAGTTCCTGTTTTGGCACAAGTTCCTGTTTTGGGTCAGAATAGAACCCTATTGATTTTGGAAGAAATCGGTTCAGATTTAGATATAGCTCCCATATATATCTTTCGCCCGATATGCACTTATATGGACCCAGAAGCCAGAGTTTTACCCTGAATTGCTTGAAATTTTGCACAAACATAACGCTTGGTCGTATAGTCAAGTGTGCAAAATTTGATTGAAATCGGTTCGGATTTAGATATAGCTCCCATATATATCTTTCGCCCGATATGGACTAATACGGTCCCAGAAGCCAGAGTTTTACCCCAATTTGGTTGAAATTTTTCACCAAGAGAACAATAAGTACTATAGTCAGGTGTGCCAAATTTGGTTGAAATCGGTTCAGATTGAGATATAGCTCTCATATACATCTTTCGCCCGATATAGACTTATATCGCCCCAGAAGCCAGAGTTTTAGCCCAATTTGGTTGAAATTTTGCACTAGGAGTACAATTAGTAGTGTAGTAAAGTGCGCTAAATTTTATTGAAATCGGTTCAGATTAGGATATAGCACCCAACATATCTTTCGCCCGATTTTCCGTCATATGACCACAGAGTTCAAAGTTGTAGTCCGATTTATGTGAAATTATGCACAGGGAGTAGAATTTAAATACTAAGTATGTATGTCAAATTTGGTTGAAATCGGTTCAGATTTCGATATAGCTTCCATATATATGTTATTCCGATTTCGGCAAAAATGGCCAAAATACTCACATTTTCCTTATAAAATCGCTACTGCTAAGTCGAAAACTTGTAAACGTGACTCAAATTGTCCTTTATTTCTAATACATATCTATCGACCGATAAATCATAAATACATCTTTGCTTAGTTGCCTAAAATTTGGTTCAGATTAAAATGTTTCCCATATTTTTATACCCTAAACCACATAGTGGTCAGGGTATAATAAGTTTGATCGGCCAAAAAATGTGCCTACCAGAAATATTGATTTTAGACCCCATAAAATATATACCGATCGACTCAGAATCACCTCCTGAGTCAATCTAGCGCTTGGTGTCCGTCCGTCCGCCTGTCCATGAATTTGTTGTTCACAGGATTCCGGTCGCAATTATTAACCGACTTTTATGAAATTTGGTAAAGGGAGTTTTTTGGGCACAAGGACGAACGCTATTGAATTTGGAAGAAATCGGATCAAATTAAGATATAGCTCCCATATATATGTATTACCCGATTTTGACAAGTGGGGTCACGTTGCGCTTTTTTTTCAAACGGATCGTCACCAAATCTGGCAAAAGGTAATCTTTTCCATCGCCCTTCAAGTCTGCAAAGTTTCATCCAAATCGGTTCAGATTTAGATATAGCTCTCATATATATGTATCGCCCGATTTTCCCAAATTTGGCCACAAAACCTTTATTTATCAACCGATCTTACTCAAAGTTGGCTAAATATAATCTTCTATAGCACTAACTATATGTGCAAAAAATCATCGAAATCGGTTCAGATTTAGCTATAGCTCCCATATATATGTACCGCCCGATTTTTCTAAATTTGGCCATAAACCCCTTATTTATCAACCGATCTTACTCAAATGTGGCTAAATATAGTCTTCTATAGCACTAACTATATGTGCAAAAAATCATCGAAATCGGTTCAGATTTAGGTATAGTTCCCATATATATGTATAGCCCGATTTTCCCAAATTTGGCCAAAGAACCCTTATTTATTAACCGATCTTACTCAAAGTTGGCTAGATCCAGTCCTCTATAGTACTAACTATATGTGCAAAATATATTCGAAATAGGTTCAGATGTAGATATAGCTCCCATATATGTATCGCCCGATTTTGAAAAATTCGCCCCTAATAACATTATGATTGACCATAGAGGCCTAATTTCTTAACTGATCTTACTCAAAGTTTGCACAAGGTAACCTTTTGTGGTATTAATCAAACCCGCAAAATATTATGCAAATTGGTTCAGATTTAGACATAGTGGCATACTAACTCCCTAGGTTCAATATCAACTACAGCTAGGGAATGTACCCACAATGTAGGTATATTTTCACTCAACACAATTTGTAATAATTTGTAAATTTTTGGAGGCTCTGGAGGAGGAAATTAGAAGCCGACAAGGCTTGATCTTTAACAACATTTACCACTCGTGCCAAAAAAAAAAAAAATCTAACAAAATTTGAAGATTACCACAAATTACCACAAATCTACCAAACAAACATTTCTATAGAAATTTTTGTCAAAACTTTATTCCTGTAGAAAATTTTGTCTACATTTTATTTCTATAGAAAATTTTGTCAAAATTGTATTTCTATAGCAATTTTTATCAAAATATTATTTCTATAAAACATTGTCTCAAAATTTTATTTCTACACGGATGAAAAAGACTGTTTTTCATATGTTTGGCTATAAACATTATATGTTTGAAACACAAATTTTTAAACACAATATGTTTGAGTGCAAGCATATAATGTTCATAAACTAGCATAACATGTTTGGGACATATATGTTAATATGTTAGAACATATTATGTTTGGGACATAAAATGTTTGTAAATATAATATGCTTGGATGCAAACATATATTAATTTAGAAATAGCCTATAAACATATATGTGTTTACTAGCTTGGAGCGCTATTTAACAGGGAGCGATATTGAATTAAGTTGGTGGTGGTTGCTTGTTATTACAAAATTAAAATTTTATTTTCCGTTGGGCAATTGATCAGCTACTTCTTTGATCCTTACAAACTGTGTGGTCCGCTGTTCGAATCCCCGTCCGGCAAAAGGTAAAATTAAAATAAAAAAAAATCATACAATTGAATAATTTCTTCTACAATGTTTGTATTACAGAAAAAGGTGCTAAGAACTAAAAAATCTCGTGGAAGTGAGAAAGATGTGGGGGAATATACAATTGGGCAGAAACAAAATTTTGAGCATTCAGGTCGAAAACCTATGTTGTTAGCACCTATATTACCTGTTTATTTTCATAATTCATTATGATTGTAAATATATAAATAAATAAATAAAATTTTGAGCACAATATTGTTTGGGAGAATTTTTTTTAAGCATATAATATTTTTGGGTGCAAAATGCTTCCAAACATATTATATGGTCACATAATAACATATTGTTTTTTGGAAGACAACATTATTGAATTTGGATGCAAAAATACAAAATGTTTGGAACTTAGACTACCCAAACATATATTGTTTAGACCAATATGCTTTCAAACATATTATATATTGGAAGAGATCAAACATATAAATGTTTGGGCAATACCCAAAAATGTATATGCTTGAAGCAAAATATGTTTGGGAGTATATGTTACAGAAGCGATTTTTTGTGAGGGTGTATGGAATTTTTTTTTTTTCAAAATTTTATTTCTGTAGAATTTATTGTCAAAATTTTCTATAGAAAAATTTCTCACAAAAATTTGTTAATAGAAACTTTTTCCAAAATTTTATTTTTATAGAGGTTTAACAAGAAAAAAATACTATTTTGGGTAGAATACTACCAACTGTGGCAACCGTGGTGGTAATACAAATTTATATTCTAAGTTATATACGTTGCATATTCATGTTTTAAGATAATAAAGTACTTACAACCACTTTTGTTTTGTAAAATTTGTTTAATATTGTAGGGAAAATTGTTTGGGAATGTATGGGAAAGTGGGGAACTTTTTTGTCCTTTTAGGGTAAACCGAACATTTTCCCTGGGAACACTGACTATGACATAACATATATGTTATAGTCAGATGTATACAAAGCAACCATAAACATGTACCCCTTGATTTTCTTGAATATGCAACTGCGGTTCATCTATCATACCTATATCGATGTTACCCCACAAATTCTTATGTTTACTAATTCAGCAAGTGTGGTTTAGGGTATGATATAGTCGGCCCCGCTCGACTTTCTACTTTACTTACTTGTTTTTTACTAACATAGTGTACCATCCCAGCGCATTAGCCGACAGTTTCTTATGGTTGAATTCTCTCCTTTTGTAGATATAGTCCTGTGAAGCTAAATTGTTAAAACATTTAAAATTCAAATCATGTGCAATTCAAGGAATATAGCATACACCAAAAAAATTCTCGCTAAGAGTAGGGATCATTCTTTCATTTCATTTGATCAAAAACTTTACAGATGTTTTATTAAATTTGTTGGTAAAATTATCTTCAAATTTTGGTATATTATTTTTGGCACGGGAGGCAACTGTATGTAACATTCTTCATATGTCTCCATTAAAAGTTGTACGAACGAAACTAAATTTTCTTCAACATACGCAAAACTCAAATTTAAAAAAGAATTCCATCTTAAATGTATCCTTACTTCAATTCTCCGGTTCTTTGGCTCGGAATCAATACCAAAATCATTAGGTTAAATACAAAATCTTTGGAAACATTATTTTAAGTGTGTTCATAACATGAACTTTCCCAGAAAGGATACTCTCTAAGCATTAATATGTGACCTCTGCCCTCCACAGCCTTTAAATATTGATGGCGCTATCTCGCTGACACAAAAAAAATCTTAAAAACAACAAAATGCTCGTGCATTTATTCTGCTGTCGTTGTCGTCGACCCATATTTGTTTATATTTACATTGTAATATTTACAAGGATTAAACCCTGGCAAATACAAACACTCAGGCAACTAAAGGTGAACAGTGGAAGAATTGCACTGATTCTAATAATTTTTTTAATGTTGTTGTAATAAAAAAGAAGAGATTTTACAAATTATTTATTTACATTTTATAATTTGTTAAAAAAAACTTAATGCTTAGAAATTTAAATAATCTCTAATTTCACAATAGATTTTTTCCATATATGTTCCCAGCAAAAAAATTCGGAAGTTCTTCTCAAGGCACAACTTTAAAACAACTTCCACAAATACCCTTCCAAAGATGTTCATTATTTTAACTGCACGGTTGAAAAAGACTGTTTTTCATATGTTTGGCTATAAACATTATATGTTTGGAACACAAATTTTTAAACACAATATTTTTGAGTGCAAGCATATAATGTTCATAAACTAGCATAACATGTTTGGGACATATATGTTAATATGTTAGAACATATTATGTTTGGGACATAAAATGTTTGTAAATATAATATGCTTGGATGCAAACATATATTAATTTAGAAATAGCCTATAAACATATATGTGTTTAGTAGCTTGGAGCGCTATTTAACAGGGAGCGATATTGAATTAAGTTGGTGGTTGTTGCTTGTTATTACAAAATTAACATTTTATTTTTCCTTGGGCAATTGATCAGCTACTTCTTTGATCCTTACAAACTGTGTGGTCCGCTGTTCGAATCCCCGTCCGGCAAAAGGTAAAATTAAAATAAAAAAATCATACAATTGAATAATTTCTTCTACAATGTTTGTATTACAGAAAAAGGTGCTAAGAACTAAAAAATCTCGTGGAAGTGCGAAAGATGTGGGGGAATATACAATTGGGCAGAAACAAAATTTTGAGCATTCAGGTCGAAAACCTATGTTGTCAGCACCTATATTACCTGTTTATTTTCATAATTCATTATGATTGTAAATATATAAATAAATAAATAAAATTTTGAGAATTTTTTTTTAAGCATATAATAATTTTGGGTGCAAAATGCTTCCAAACATATTATATGTTCATATAATAACATATTGTTGTTTTGGAAGACAACATTATTGAATTTGGATGCAAAAATACAAAATGTTTGGAACTTAGGCTACCCAAACATATATTGTTTAGACCAATATGCTTTCAAACATATTATATATTGGAAGAGATCAAACATATAAATGTTTGGGCAATACCCAAAAATGTATATGCTTGAAGCAAAATATGTTTGGGAGTATATGTTACAGAAGCGATTTTTTGTGAGCGTGTGCACAGCAAGTTCATTTAAGTGGGAAATTTATTTTTATTTGTTTCAAATACACGCTCACAAAAAATCGCTTCTGTAACATATATTCCCAAACCTATTTTGCTTCAAGCATATACATTTTTGGCTATTGCCCAAACATTTATATGTTTGATCTCTTCCAATATATAATATGTTTGAAAGCATATTGGTCTAAACAATATATGTTTGGGTAGTCTAAGTTCCAAACATTTTGTATTTTTGCATCCAAATTCAATAATGTTGTCTTCTAAAAAACAATATGTTATTATGTGAACATATAATATGTTTGGAAGCATTTTGCACCCAAAAATATTATATGCTTAAAAAAAATTCTCCCAAACAATATTGTGCTCAAAATTTTATTTATTTATTTATATATTTACAATCATAATGAATTATGAAAATAAACAGGTAATATAGGTGCTAACAACATAGGTTTTCGACCTGAATGCTCAAAATTTTGTTTCTGCCCAATTGTATATTCCCCCACATCTTTCTCACTTCCACGAGATTTTTTAGTTCTTAGCACCTTTTTCTGTAATACAAACATTGTAGAAGAAATTATTCAATTGTATGATTTTTTTTATTTTAATTTTACCTTTTGCCGGACGGGGATTCGAACAGCGGACCACACAGTTTGTAAGGATCAAAGAAGTAGCTGATCAATTGCCCAAGGAAAAATAAAATGTTAATTTTGTAATAACAAGCAACAACCACCAACTTAATTCAATATCGCTCCCTGTTAAATAGCGCTCCAAGCTACTAAACACATATATGTTTATAGGCTATTTCTAAATTAATATATGTTTGCATCCAAGCATATTATATTTACAAACATTTTATGTCCCAAACATAATATGTTCTAACATATTAACATATATGTCCCAAACATGTTATGGTAGTTTATGAACATTATATGCTTGCACTCAAAAATATTGTGTTTAAAAATTTGTGTTCCAAACATATAATGTTTATAGCCAAACATATGAAAAACAGTCTTTTTCATCCGTGTAGGTTAAAAACAGATTAAGAATTAAAACGGTACAAATTATTTAAATTGCTAAAAAAAAAGCAAAATCCTTTCTAGAAAAATTGCGAATTTTTGAAAATATTTGATGATAAACGTTCCAAACAAGCATTATAATGTATTAAAAATCATAAAAAACAAGTAAGGAAAGTCTAAAGTTGGGCGGTGCCGACTATATTATACCCTGCACCACTTTGTAGACCTAAATTTTCAATACCGTATCACATCCGTCAAATGTGTTGGGGGCTATATAAAAAGCTTTGTCCCAAATACATACATTTAAATATCACTCGATCTGGAAGAATTTGATAGACTTCTACAAAATCTATAGACTCAAAATTTAAGTCGGCTAATGCACTAGGGTGGAACACAATGGTAGTATAAAAATATGGGAAACATTTAAATCTGAAGCAATTTTAAGGAATTTTCGCAAAAGTTTATTTATGATTTATCGCTCGATATATATGTATTAGAAGTTTAGGAAAATTAGAGCCATTTTTACAACTTTTCGACTAAGCAGTTTTTCGGAGTTAAAAATTGGCCTCTGTGGTCATATGAGTGTAAATCGGGCGAAAGCTATATATGGGAGATATATCTAAATCCGAACCGATTTCAACCAAATTTGGCACGCATAGCAACAATGCTAATTCTACTCCCTGTGCAAAATTTCAACTAAATCGGAGTTAAAAATTGGCCTCTGTGGTCATATGAGTGTAAATCGGGCGAATGCTATATATGGGAGATATATCTAAATCGGAACCGATTTCAACCAAATTTGGCACGCATAGCTACAATGCTAATTCTACTCCCTGTGCAAAATTTCAACCAAATTGGGGTAAAACTCTGGCTTCTGGGACCGTATTAGTCCATATCGGGCGAAAGATATATATGGGAGCTATATCTAAATCTGAACCGATTTTAATAATATTTGGCACACTTGATTATAGTACTAATTGTTTTTCTTGTGCAAAATTTTAAGTAAATTAGGATAAAACTCTGGCTTCTGGGGCCATATAAGTCCATATCGGGCGAAATATATATATGGGAGCTATATCTAAATCTGAACCGATTTCTTCCAAAATCAATAGGGATCTATTCTGAGCCAAAACCCATACTGGTGCCAAATTTGAAGTCGATTGGACTAAAACTGCGACCTAGACTTTGATTACAAAAATGTGTTCACGGACAGACGGACATCGCTATATGGACTCAAGAGCCAACCCTGAGCATTTTTGCCAAAGACACCATGTGTCTATCTCGTCTCCTTCTGGGTGTTGCAAACATATGCACTAACTTATAATACCCTGTTCCACAGTGTGGAGCAGGGTATAAAAAACTAAAATTATTTATTTGTCAAAATAACAAAAAATTTCTTAATTCACATCCAAAACACTGAATTCGCCTCACACCTTCAGTGCAGCGGCTGTTGAAATGGTGGACAACCGTTCTATGACAAGTCCATGTTAGGTTAGGTTAGGTTAGGTTAGGTGGCAGCGCGATGTATCAGGCTCACTTAGACTATTCAGTCAGTTGTGATACCACTGAGTGCTGCCCGATTCTATGTTAAGCTCAATGACAAGGGACCTCCTTTTTATAGCCGAGTCCGAACGGCGTTCCACATTGCAGTGAAACCACTTAGAGAAGCTTTGTAAGCCTCAGAAATGTTACCAGCATTATTGAGGTAGGATAATCCACCGCTGAAAAACTTTTTGTGTTCGGTCGAAGCAGGAATCGAACCCACGACCTTGTGTATGCAAGGCGGGCATGCTAACCATTGCACCACGGTGGCTCCCAAGCCCATGTTAAATTCATCGCATCTTCGTCAATTTTGCACCACTTCCGGATCCAAAAACAACATTTTCACTTCTTTTTTGGCGACGCTTTTTTCCTGGGTTCTTTTTGGATTAATCCTGCAAAATTGGAGACTGGTTGATGTGATACCATTTGTGCTTCAACATTCCTTTTATCGACAACATATACACTGAAAGAAGAGTTTTCTTTTCTGAAGAACAAAATTTTAGACAAAAAAAAATTATTTTGAAGTTAAAAATTTTTTCTGAAAAGAACAAATGAAAAATATCAGAGAAAATCGTTGAATCGTTTGCCCTAAATTCGGGTTTATTTGTCCCTACACAAAATACTTTGCATTAAATGGGAATTTCGTTTGTCTAAAATTTCGTTGCGAAGGAAAGTATTTGTAGTATATTTTTGAATTTCCAAATTCAGAAAATAGCTCCAATGTGTCTGTCTTTCCGTTTGTATTCTCCAATTTGTCCATTTCTGTGGGTAAATAAGTGTGCGCATATGTGTTGGAATCTTAGCCAACATTAAAGCCCTAAAGTGTTTACAGTCAATCAATCATTTTAGATGTCCTTTCATATTTAGTTTAGGACCATATTTCCTTGTCATTTGTTTTTGTTTTAGCCTTTTGCTTTTTCTGTTGCTGAATTAGTAATGGTGGTGTTTGAGTCTAGTGATGACAGTGCTATTTAACTTTTCAACTTGTATTGAGAGATTGGTGGTATCCAAATAAGGTACATATATGCTCCTTCTTGTATCAAACATAAACATTGATATCCCTAGACTTAGTCATATATCAATCGTATCCAAAAGAGTTAAGAGGTCTGGGTATAGGAAGTTCGACTTGCTTGGGACGGTGCCTTCACTGGTAGAAAAGGTATCGTAATATGAACGAAATTTAAAATTGAGCTAGCGAAACATTTGTCCATATCTGAAAGGTAATCACTTTTTAGAGGTAAATTTTAAGTGTTCCAAGTAGTTACATCTTTCCAGTCCGTAGTCTTACCCTTCTTCTAGGATCCACGAGACGAATTTTAATGGAACTTAAACATTTTTTGAGGATTAGATCAAGCGATGACAAATGTGCCTTGCATTCGATTGGGAATACTTTAAAGGGGAAAATATAGACTGTGATATTTTTATACCCTACGCCACACTGTGGAACAGGGTATTATAAGTTAGTGCATATGTTTGCAACACCCAGAAGGAGACGAGATAGACACATGGTGTCTTTGACAAAAATGCTCAGGGTGGGCTCCTGAGTCGATATAGCCATGTCCGTCTGTCCGTGAACACATTTTTGTAATCAAAGTCTAGGTCGCAGTTTTAGTCCAATCGACTTCAAATTTGGCACAAGTATGTGTTTTGGTTCACAATAGAACCCATATTGATTTTGGTAGAAATCAATAGGGTTCTATATGTGTTTTGGTTCACAATAGAACCCTATTGTTTTTGGAAGAAGTCGGTTCAGATTTAGATATAGCTCCCATATATATATTTCGCCCGATATGGAATTATAATTTTCTAATACATATATATCGAGCGATAAATCATAAATAAACTTTTGCGAAGTTTCCTTAAAACTGCTTCAGATTTAAATGTTTCCTATATTTTTATACCCTGCGCCACACTCTGGAACAGGGTATTATAAGTTAGTGCATATGTTTGTAACACCCAGAAGGAGACGAGATAGACACATGGTGTCTTTGGCAATAGTGCTCAGGGTGGGTCCCTGAGTCGATATAACCATGTCCGTCTGTCTGTGAACACATTTTTGTGATCAAAGTCTAGGTCGCAACTTAAGTCCAATCGCCTTCAAATTTGGCACATGTTCCTAATTTGGGTCAGAATAGAACCCTATTGATTTTGGAAGAAATCGGTTCAGATTTAGATATAGCTCCCATACATAGCTTTCGCCCGATATGCACTAATATGGAACCAGCAGCCAGAGTTTTATACCGATTTGCTTGAAATTTTGTACAAACATAACACTTAGTCGTATAGTCAAGTGCGCAAAATTTGATTGAAATCGGTTCTGATTTAGATATATCTCCCATATATATCTTTCGCACGATATGGACTAATATTGTCCTAAAAGCCAGAGTTTTGGCCCAATTTGGTTGAAATTTTGCACAGGGAGTAGATTTGGCATTGCGTGCTAAATTTGGTTGAAATCGATTCAGATATAGATATAGCTCCCATATATATCTTTAGCCCGATATGTACTTATATGGACCCAGAAGTCTGAGTTTTATCCCGATTAGCTTGAAATTTTGCACAAGGAGTACAATTGGTGGTATAGTCATGTGTGCCAGATTTGATTGAAATCGGTTCAGATTTAGATATAGCTTCCATATATATTTTTCGCCCAATATGGACTTATATAGCCCCAGAAGCCAGAGTTTTGGCCCAATTTGGTTGAAATTTTGCACTAGGAGTACAATTGGTAATATAGTCATGTGTGCCAAATTTGATTGAAATCGGTTCAGATTTAGATATAGCTCCCATATATATTTCGCCGATGTTATTGAAAGGGATGTAAGGGGTGTTTAAATTGTAAGGGCCGATGTTCAATGTGAACCAAACCTAAACGCCAAGTTTTTTTCCGAATTTTAGTTAACATTTCTCTATTTCAGACTTACTCAATTTGAACCATGGAGAGATACACAATCCAACTACGTGCTAAAGTTATCCAGACTTGTTATGAAAATGGGCGTTCAAATCAAAATGCATATCGTGCACTTCGTGATTTTTTGGTCAATTTGATCGTCCAAATGTGCGTACAATCGCAAAAATCGTGGAAAATTCGAGCAAACCGGGTACAGCTCGTACTGCAGAAAATATTGCTGCTGTTCGCGATAGTGTGATTGAAGGGCCGTCCACCTCAACTCGTCGTCGTGTCCAACAATTGCACCTCTCACGCTCGTCATTGATGAACATTATGCATAAAGACTTGCATTTACACGCTCACAAGGTGCAATTCGCTCAAGAACTAAAGCCTCTTGACCATTCCAAACGTCGTGAATGGGCAGAATGGTTCCAAGAAATGGCAACAGTGGATGATCAATTTTCTTCAGTGATGAGGCACATTTTCACCTCAGTGGATTCGTCAATAAACAGAATTGCCGCATTTGGGCGAATGAGAATCCAAGAGTGATTGTCGAAAAACCAATGCACCCACAAAGAGTGACTGTTTGGGGCGGTTTATGGGCTGGCGGTATCATCGGACCGTATTTTTTCTAAAATGAGGCCGGTCAGGCAGTTACTGTGAATGGTGTTCGCTATCGTGGCCCGAATTGGAAGATATGGACGATATGTAGTTTCAGCAGGACGGTGCCAATTGCCACACAGCTAACGAAAAAATTGCTCTTTTGCGCAACAAATTCAATGGCCGTGTTATCTTATGCGATGCCAATTGGCCGCCAAGATCATGTGATTTGACACCGTTGAACTTTTTTCTTTGGTGTTATTTGAAAGAAAAGGTGAATAAGCCAGCAACAATTCAAGAGCTAAAGGATGAGAACTTCCATTATGCCTCAGCGTCATCGAAGATTTGGACCATCGGATGAAGGTGTGCCACCGAGGTTGCGGCGCCCATTTGGCCGATATTTTGTTCCATACATAATTGAATAATACAAATATATCATAATAAAATAAAATTACAATAATGTCCTAAATAGTTTGTGTTTTATTCAAAATTAACATCGGCCATTGAAATTTAACCAGTAGTTGTTATTGCTGTTGTTGTAACTGTTTTTAATGTAGTTTCATCCATGTTGTTCTATGTTCAACTAGTAGCCAATTCAAGGAACTCTGCGATAAGGATGGGGTGTGTCCAGAGTGATCTGGTGGTGAGACGGGTAGGCTTAGCTGGGCAAGCGAAAAGGTGACGAGTGTCATGTGACCCTTGATTACAGATGGGGCACACGTCATCTACGCTGCTATCAATCACTGATAAGTAGGAATTGATGAGGCTGCACTTGCCTGATCTTAGTTGGGCCAAAACTACTCTGGTCTACCATGGGAGGTATCTCTCCTCCGGTGCTATGGGCGGCGTTCGGATTAACCTTGTAGCTTCTCACCGATTCAGCTACAGTAGTCTCATGAATCCTGTTCAGACCTGTCTGGTATGCTGCCTGATCTAGAGGTTCTCTTTTATAACGCTGGATCTCGGGATCTAGAAGGTGAAGATCAACCCTTACATTCCTGGGTAGAGGTTGTCTATCCACAAAATGGTGATTTAGATGACAACTACTATAGCAGCCCAAGAGGTACTGCTTTGACAACATGTAATTGTGTCGACGCACTGGGATCATCTTGGTCTCCGCATAAAGGTGATCCAGGGGTGTACTGCGGAGACATCCTGCTGCAGTTCTAAGGGTAGCGTTCTGACAGGTCTGTATGTTATTCCACTGCGTGTCGCTCGTTTGAGGTGTCCACACTGGCGCTGTATAGTTGACCACTGACCGGCCAATTGCCTTATATGTAGTCAACAAGGTTTCTTTGTCCGCACCCCAAGTCGCTTGCCGGCAGACTTGATGACCTTGTTTCTACCGCGAAGTTTAACACAAATTGCAGTGGCATTGGCGGATGACTTAAAAAGGCCTTCGAATGTGACCCCGAGAATCTTGAAGTAATTTGTGGTCGGAATTATTTCGCCGTCGACTCTGACATTCAACTGTCTGCGTACTTCCGCCGTCCATGTAGTGAATAGGGTGGCTGAGGATTTGGTGGGAGATATCTTCAAATTTTTGCAGTGAAATAACTGGTAAGATCAGCGAGGTAGACGTTCAATCGATCGCATATGTTATCAACAATGGGCCCGGATGCCATGATTGTACAATCGTCCGCATATGATACAATATCGGCGCCGTCAGAAGGGGGTGGAATCGAGGACAGGTAGAGATTAAACAGATTAAACCGGAGATATCACCCCACCCTGGGGAACTCCCTGTTTAACTCTACGGGGTTTTGACTTCCTGTTCCTGAATTGCACATACGACTGGCGTCCGCACAGATAATTCAGAACCCAACGTTTGGTTCCTGCCGGGAGGGACGTATTCTCGATGTCATCGAATAGTGTGGCATGGTATCGAATGCCTTCGATAGATCAAGCGCCACGAGGACCGTCCTGTGACACGGCTTGGGCTGATTGAGTCCCATATTGATGTGTGCTGAAATGGCATGCAAGCCTCTCGACGTGCTACGTACCTTACGGAATCCATGTTGATGGTGGGCAACTGGAAAATTCTCCACAAAGCTGGGGAGAAGTAGTGCCTCAAGTGTCTTGGCAACTGGTCTGTACGATTCACCTTTGCTCGAGTCTTTGTCTGGCTTCAGTAGTGGAATCACCCTTCCCATCTTCCAGACATCGGGTTTAAAAAGTTATTTTAAGGACAAATTGCGGAGTCTGGTCAGGTACTCAACTCCCAGTATCGATGTGTGGTGAAATGGCATGCAAGGCTCTCGTCGTGCTACGTACCTTACGGAATCCATGTTGATGGTGGGCAACTGGAAAATTCTCCACAAAGCTGGGGAGAAGTAGTGCCTCAAGTGTCTTGGCTACTGGTCTGTACGATTCACCTTTGCTCGAGTCTTTGTCTGGCTTCAGTAGTGGAATCACCCTTCCCATCTTCCAGACATCGGGTTTAAAAAGTTATTTTAAGGACAAATTGCGGAGTCTGGTCAGGTACTCAACTCCCAGTATCGATGTGTGGTGAAATGGCATGCAAGGCTCTCGTCGTGCTACGTACCTTACGGAATCCATGTTGATGGTGGGCAACTGGAAAATTCTCCACAAAGCTGGGGAGAAGTAGTGCCTCAAGTGTCTTGGCTACTGGTCTGTACAATTCACCTTTGCTCGAGTCTTTGTCTGGCTTCAGTAGTGGAATCACCCTTCCCATCTTCCAGACATCGGGTTTAAAAAGTTATTCTAAAGACAAATTGCGGAGTCTGGTCAGGTACTCAACTCCCTGTATTGCCAGATGTTTCAGCATTAGCATTGAAATTCTGTCGCGGCCCATCGCCTTGGATGGTTTCGCGCTGTTGATGACGTTAGTAATATCGGCTGTGGTAAATTGTGGTGTGTCATCGGCTCGGAGACCACGTATGCGACGAGTGGCTCTCCTTTTCGATGTATTACTCTCGGGATGCTCGAGAAACTGTCGGTTGAAAAATCCGTCGCCAAAGGTGACTGCGATCCCACCATCCCTTGTGGTGGGGTTCGAGAGGGCTCTCACGCTTGACCCCAATTTACCAGTTCCTGTGCCTAAGTTACATTGCTTTAGGTGCTCTAACCAAGTGTTCCGCTTGTGCTTGTCGACTATCTTACTTATCTCTAGATTGAGTTAACTGATTCTAGGATCAGCAGGGTTAGAAGGACGGCATTCATCATGCTCGTCTGCGAGACCCGCCGCTTCGGCGGGGAGGTTGGGCCTCACTTGGGCAATTCGACCAGCGGGTATGAAGCGAGCGGCCGCTGCGTTGATGATGTCCCGGAACACCCTTGGATAACATGAACATGGGGGACATGGGGGACATGGGGGAAAGTATTCTATAGTCTCGGCGAAGGTGACGTCCCCTTTTTAAAAAGAATAGAGCAACATCTAGACTTCTCAGATTTTTGGGAAATTTTAAGGGAGCCTTGTAAAGTAAATAAAAGCTGTAATTTGGAAGAAATTGCTGAAACATAGAGGTAAATATTTGATATACATTTGGGAAAGGCATCTTGTCGTGGCCGGTATTTCAAAAATCATAATATGCTGAATTTTTCAAGAACTTTGAAATATTTACTTTCTATGATTTACTTGATAAAAACATAGTGTTTTTATGCAGTTGCAGTAGGATATTTCATTTTCCGGTATGTTGAGGAGTAGGATCTCCCCCTCACCACCCACTCTTTTTCATATTTTGTGCCAGTAAGGGAACTTTTAATATTAGAGTCACGAAACTCGGAATTTTCATTAAAGCTGATCCGTCGACTAAACTTGGGAAACGCATTGCGTCGGAATAATTTTACCTTTAAGAATTTTCGAATTCACATTTTATTATATTTTATTAATTTTTTTATAAAATAAAATCTATAAAATTTTATCAAATATCTCTCTTAAAGAAAAGTACTTGACGCTTCCTTCGAATTTTTCTATTAAGTATGTGGAGGGCCTAGTTGACATGATTCATAGAAATTTACTTCGAAGTAAATGTGATTTATTTAAACAAATGGTCTTCCAGCTTTGAATATTTTTTTGTGTAATAAATAGCTAAAAATATTGGTTTTCTTAGAGATTGAGTTCAAAATGACAGAAAAAATTGTGATCAGCCTAGCGGACAGGGTAAAACTAGGAAACCATATAAAAAAAAAATCAATTTTTTCTCATACTTGTCACTTTCAATCTTTATGCAAAGATAACATATTTTGAACAAAATATTTTGTCAAAAATTTGGAAATTTCCAATATTTTATTTGCAGGCAAAAGTTAATAAAACATAATTTTGGCGAAAATAATGTGAAACAAAAGATTTATATATACTAATGCAAAATAAATTCTTGTGAAGTGTTAATTAAGCTCATCTCTAGAAAGGTATTTTTGAATGTAAATTAACAATAATTTCAAAATATTTTCGTTGGTTTACGGTAATCTATTATTTTCAGTAACCAATTTTTCACCTCAATTAATTTCCGATTTTAGTCAATGTATTAATAACATGATTTTTATTTAGTTCCGTCCGAAAAAAAAAATGAAGAAATTTTGATTTGTTTGCCGTATTCTCTCTATACAATTTTTACTATAGTTTCCAATAAAAATATTAAATTTCATATATATAATCTTTAGAAGTGAAATTAATTGAAATGATTTCATTTCTATTTATTTTTAATACTCATCTTATTTCAAATTGAAAATTTTTATTGTTTTTATATAATAGAACAAATATGCACACGTACGCATCTACATGCATAGCATTCTATTCTAAACAGTCAATGGAAAACATAATCCTGCCATCAAATGAAGTCAGAGCTTAAAACGATTTTAGCCCTTTTTTTGGTGAATAGAACCCAGAGAAAAAAAAAAACAGAAAAATCCCAGGATGACCTACATTTGAATGCAATCACGTAACTTATCAATTTAGTAGAATATTTATTGTATTGTTTTTCGGTGAATTTAAAATAAAATAAAAGATTAGAAGTTGAGAGCAAAAAACAAAAGCAAAACATATCCACTCACTATACTTTATTAACATTTTTATAGAAAATCAATTTACGAGGGCCCACATAGATATTAGAAAATGGTAGCAGACATCTTGGAAAAAAATTAAGAAATTAAATTTAAACAATGTAAATTAATACTTCACCTCGAAAAGTGGGAAATTTGAGCTTAAGACCTTAGTTATCATAGCCATTAAACTTTTTTAAGTTATCAATTTTAATTGTAACTTAATAATGAATAAATAAAATTGGGAAATTTGTAATATTCAAATTCCACTAGACGAAAATTCAATTTTGGATTAAACAAGGCTTTCATTTAGGATGTAACTTTTGTGTGACCCATCCAGAACATCGTTGCACTGGTGTTCTATCCAGAACATATCGTCAGTACAAATTTCACCAGTAATTGTCAAGTGTCAAGAAATCATAAAAAATCACTCTAGAAGAAATTATCAACTATCTATCTAAGTATTTTCGACAGAGTCTAATCAATCATGGTAAGAGAAGTATTTCGAGCTGGCCTCTCTGTTGTGATGCAATATGGCATGAAGGGCATATTGTCCTGTCTTCTTCAATGCGTCTGTGATGCATAAAGTTCACGAGGCCTCTATGTTGAGTTGCAATCAGTATTGCCAGTACTTTTCTGGCTATTGTCCCCAAAGTATGATGTTTTCGCCCCCAAAAATTTAAATTTAAATTCCACACAAAAATCCCCAATAAAAATAAAGAACGCTCTTCTGTAGAATATCAGTAATAGTTTAAAAATTAAAATGTTCTCAAATCCAGGAAATGCTGGACATATGAAAATGGGAGCTCGGTAATCTTGTATTTACGAACGAAAATTTACTTTTTAATATTCAAGTAGTAAAATTGGATGGTAGACACGTTTCCAAAGTTGGTAGAGTTTTACCAGAAATCCTAGATTTTTTATTGTTTTGTAAATTGGTAGCATTTTTGATGTTTTGATAGATTTTGCAAAGATGTACTTCATAAATTTTCTTTAGAAATAAGTTTTTGACAAAATTGTCAATAGAAATAAAATACGTTTTGTTTGGTTATTGTTGGTTTTGTTCTTTTATCATTGTTGTTGCGTTTTTGTGTTTTTTGTGTTTTTGTGTTTTTGATTTCAGCTTAAAACCATGCAAGTGTAGCTTAATTTGAATTAATCTGAATTTATTCTGATAATTGGTTGATAGTTTTGCTGCAAGTAGAGGATGCTGATGAGGAATGTGGTAATTCCGAAACGTGCGTCCATCCAACCATCTTGCGGTCTATAGGGCTTTGCCCAAATATATTTGACAAACATTCTTTTCCTCTGTTGGTTAAGCTACACATGTAGTTTAGGCAATGCATGGTTTTAAGCTGAAATAAAAAAAAAAAAAACAAAGCAACAATAGAAATAAAATTTTGACAAAATTTTCTATAGAAATAAAATTTTGACAAAATTTTCTATAGAATATAAAATTTTGACAAATTTCTATAAAGGGTGATACGGTCAAAATTTGGTCAAGGGAAAACGCGTGTAAATCGGTGAAATCGTTTATTTAAAAAATCAAATCCAATTTTTTTTTCAAGTTAAATTAGTATAAAATTCAGGAAAAATATTCAGTTAGGCTTTCGCTTTTCCAAATCCGAATTGCCGGGCCTCATGCTTGATACCTGCCATCAGATTTTGTACAGCCACCTTGTCCACCTTCTTCGCCGCTGAAAGCCAATTTGCCTGCTGCTCGTCCTTAGCAATTTTTTGGTCTTCTTTAGGTTCCGCTTGATAATAGCCCAGTATTTCTCACTTGGGCGGAGCTTTGGCTTGTTGGGAGGGTTCTTGTCCTTGGGAACCACCTGCACGTTGTTGGAGGCGTACCACTCCATGGTCTTTTTACCGTAATGGCAAGATGCCAAATCCGGCCAAAACAGTACGGAACAACCGTGTTTCTTCAGCAAAGGCAGCAGACGTTTACTCAAACTCTCTTTCACGTAAATTTCTTGGTTGACAGTCCCGGAAGCTATGAAAATGCTGCTTTTCAAGCCACAGGTACAGATGGCTTGCCAAACCAGATATTTCTTTGCGAACTTTGACAGTTTTATGTGCTTGAAAATATCTGCTACCTTTCCCCTTCCTTTTGCCGTATAAAACTCCTTTCCCGGCGATTTGGAGTCACTACCTTCTTGTAAGTCGATAGTCTGGCTCGTTTTTTGGCTCGATGCACGGTTGTAGACGATACACCCAGCTAATTTGCGGCATCTCGGAGAGAGAGGTTAGGGTTTCGCTTGAAACTACCGGCAGCTCTCTTTGTCGTCTCAGCGGCTTCCGGTTTTCGATTTCCCCCCGATCCAGACTTCCTGGCTGTCGACAAACGTTCCCCAAACACTTTAATTACATTTGTAACGGTTGATTTGGCAACTTTTAGCGATTTAGCTCAGATTTTCGCGATGCGCGAGCAAAATTTTGATAAACTGCTTTCTTGCTTGGACGGCATTTTGACAACTGAAGAGTGAATTCCAAAATCAAAATAGGAGCAACATTCTACACACACACACCTTCAAAATGAGGGGTGTTCAGGTTTTTAAATGCAAAATTGAAAGAAATACGTCTAGTTTATATTGACCAAATTTTGACCGTATCACCCTTTAGAAATAAAATTTTGACAAAATTTTCTATAGTAATAAAATTCTGACACAATTTTCTACAAAAATAAAATTTTGATAAAATTTTCTATAGAAATACAATTTTGACAAAGTTTTCTATAGAAATACAATTTTGACAAAAATGTTTTATAGAAATAAAATATTGACAAAATTTCTATAGAAGTAAAACCTTGACAAAATTGACAAAATTTTCTATATAGAAATAAAATTTGGCAAATTTATCTATATAGAGATAAAATATTCTCAAAATTTTCTATAGAAATAAAATTTTGACAAATTTTCTATAGATATACAATTTTGACAAAATTTTCTACAGAAATAAAATTTAGGTCATAGAAATAAAATTTTGTTAAAAAAGATTAAACCGATTTCCCAAAAAAAAAAATCCCCACAAAAATCTTCAAATTTATGGAAGAAATTTCGTCCCCATTCACGAAAAAATATCCACGATTGCGGGAAAAATCCCCAATACTGGAAACACTGGTTGCAATATGACATTAGAGGGATTATTATTGAGATGTCTTCCTCAATGCGTCTAGTATGCCCAAAGTAAAGCTATTTGACAGAGCCTATTGTAATTATTTTTATGGCTCTAGTCCCCAAATAGGGGAGCTTTCATCCCCAAAAATCGTTAGTATAAATGAAAAATTCCACTAAATTTATGACAAGTTTTTATGAAGAAAATAATAAGATCTGCTGTCGAAAGTCATTAATAATTTCAAATTTGAAAAAAAAAATATAAAATTTTTTTCAGTCCGAAATAAGGTCAATATTTCGAAACACAAAACCAGTCTCGAGAAATGAATGTGGCGAGTTCGGTCACCACGATCAATATGCAGATCAATACGAATGTGAAACATCTCCATCATTTCCCTACCTACTGCATACATTGTCCAAAAGCAGTTATGAACACTGAGGAGGGGTCGACATGTAAGCCCGAGTCCTCACAAAATTTATTATTCAAGGTGAATAAGACTACAAATTAGCGCCTGGGCCCGAAAATAAAATCCTGTGTCCTTTCCTAGTCCAAGTACTCTATTTTCTCCCTATTGTATTCCGTGGAATAAAGATGAGTAACATTTTTTTTGCTTTTAAATTTTAATGATTTGTGAACCTTTATTATACTGAAAAAATCCCGAAATTTATGGAAATATATACAAATCCACAACACAATCCACAACAAATATATCCCCAATTTGTGAAAAAATCCCCATATACTGGCAAGAGTGATTGCTTGTTTGTATGAGAAATATTCGAGTTTTTTTACCAAAATCATTTATATATTTAATTGAAACAATTAAAAGATTAATTGAACATGTGGAATAAATCTATTAATTTTTTAATCAAGTATGTTTTTTATTTCTAATAAATTCTATTATTGATTTTTGTGATTGAAGAAGTTTCAATTAAAAAAATATTTGGTTAAATTAATATCGTGATTGAATCAGCAAACAAAAGTTTTCTGTGTATCAAAACAGGCTATGCTGATACTGGTAGCCATGCAACAAAACCGAAAATAGTTTGGTAAGTGAATACACGAACCCAGCAAAAAAAAAATTTGGAAGTTCTTCCAAAGGCACAACTTTAAAAGCACTTCCAGAAGATGCACTCCCAATGATCTTCTTTATTTTAACTACTCTGGAAGTTCTTTTAATTCAATTTTTTATAACTTGTTTTTTTTTATACTTTTAATGGGTAATTTTAACTTTTTTGGTTTCAAATAACTTAAACACAAAGTAAGAATACATAAAATTGTACAAATCATTTATAAATCTTGTCAAAAAAAAAAGTTAAATTCAATCTGAAAAAATTGTGAATTTTTGAAAATATTTGAGGTCAAACGTTTCCGACAAGCGTTAGAATCCATTAAAAATTATAAAATATTATAAAAATTATTTATTTGACAAAATATCACAGAATTTTTTAATTTACATCCAAAACATTGAATTCGGATCACACCTAAAGAAGTGATGCTAACTCAGTGCAACGGCTGTTGAAATGCAGGACTTCCGTCCTATGGCAAGCCCATGTTAAATTCATAGCTTCTGCGTTCATTTTGCACCACTTCCGGATCCAAAAAGAACATTTTCATTGCTTTTTGGCGACGCATTTTTTGCTGGGAAGTTAACACGGTAATAATTGAAAATATCGTCTTAAAGAATGCGACAAAATAAAACGTGATCATATCAAGCAAAAGTGAATGGATTCAGATTTTTATTATTTAGAGGCCGGTCAATATGGGGATTATACTTATATAAGTGAATATGCACCCTATGAAATATCAAGCCTACCACCAAAAATGATATATGACAGAAAGTATTTTGAAAAATTTGGGAAAAATACCAATAACTTACCACCCAATCCTCGTTTAGATATTATACTCTTCTTTTTGTATACATATGTAAATGGAAATGTAATTTTATATAAATATGAATTGCAATTATAACCGTCACTGTATTTCATTTATTTGAAGGATTTCATATTTACAAATAAAAATTCTATACACTGTAAAATTGGTGAGAGAATCGCCATCTAAGAATATGGCTTGAGCAAAAGTCCTACATGAAATTTTGGAAATAGGAAAGCTATCGACATGCTTTTGAACGGAGAGTCGCTATTGTTTCTTGCTATTGAACGACACATCTTCCCAAACCCAGAAATAAGGGAGACAGTGAAAGTGGAAGTCATTCTCCACCAAGATGATGGCAAAGACTGAATTAAGTGGAAACAAGTAAGGAAAGTCTAAAGTTGGGCGGGGCCGACTATATTATACCCTGCACCACTTTGTAGATCTAAATTCTCGATACTCTCCCAAATACATACATTTAAATATCACTCGATCTGGACAGAATTTGATAGACTTCTACAAAATCTAGACTCAAAATCTAAGTCGGCTAATGCACTAGGGTGGAACACAATGTTAGTAAAAAAAATATGGGAAACATTTAAATCTGAATCAATTTTAAGTAAACTTCGCAAAAGTTTTTTTATGACTTATCGCTCGATACATATGTATTAGAAGTTTAGGAAAATTAGAGTCATTTTTACAACTTTCCGACTAAGCAGTGGCGATTTTACAAGTTTGGTATTTTGACCATTTTTGTCCAAATCAGAAAAACATATATATGGGAGATATATTTAAATCTGAACCGATTTCAACGCATAGCTATAATGCTAATTCTACTCCCTGTGCAAAATTTCAACTAAATCGGAGCAAAAACTTGGCCTCTGTGGTCATATGAGTGTAAATCGGGCGAACGCTATATATGGGAGCTATATCTAAATCTGAACCGATTTCAACGAAATTTGGCACGCATAGCTACAATGCTAATTCTACTCCCTGTGCAAAATTTCAATTAAATCGGAGTAAAAGATTGGCCACTGTGGTCATATGAGTGTAAATCGGGCGAAAAATATATATGGGAGCTATATCTAAATCTGAACCGATTTCAATAAAATTTGGCACACTTGACTACACTGCTAATTGTACTCCTAGTGCAAAATTTCAACCAAATTGGGGTAAAACTCTGGCTTCTGGGACCGTATTAGTCCATACCGGGCGAAAGATATATATGGGAGCTATATCTAAATCTTAACCGATTTCAATAAAATTTGGCACACTTGACTATAGTACTAATTGCTCTTCTTGTGCAAAATTTTAAGCAAATTAGTGTAAAACTCTGGCTTCTGGAGCCATATAAGTCCACATCGGGCGAAATATATATATATATATATGGGAGCTATATCTAAATCTGAACCGATTTCAAAATCAATAGGGTTCTATTCTGAGCCAAAACACACACTTGTGCCAAATTTGAAGTCGATTGGACTAAAACTGCGACCTAGACTTTGATTACAAAAATGTGTTCACGGACAGACGGACATGGCTATATCGAATCAGGAGCCCATCCTGAGTATTTTTGCCAAAGACACCATGTGTCTATCTCGTCTCCTTCTGGGTGTTGCAAACATATGCACTAACTTATAAAGGGTGATTCTTTTGAGGTTAGGATTTTCATGCATTAGTATTTGACAGATCACGTGGGATTTCAGACATGATGTCGAAGAGAAAGATGCTCAGTATGCTTTGACATTTCATCATGAATAGACTTACTAACGAGCAACGCTTGCAAATCATTGAATTTTATTACCAAAATCAGTGGCAGAAAATCCGCTTTTTTATCGACAAATTTTGTTCAGCGATGAATGGTTGAATGGCTACGTAAATAAGCAAAATTGTCGCATTTGGAGTGAAGAGCAACCAGAAGCCGTTCAAGAACTGCCCATGCATCCCGAAAAATGCACTGTTTGGTGTGGTTTGTACGCTGGTGGAATCATTGGACCGTATTTTTTCAAAGATGCTGTTGGACGCAACGTTACGGTGAATGGCGATCGCTATCGTTCGATGCTAACAAACTTTTTGTTGCCAAAAATGGAAGAACTGAACTTGGTTGACATGTGGTTTCAACAAGATGGCGCTACATGCCACACAGCTCGCGATTCTATGGCCATTTTGAGGGAAAACTTCGGAGAACAATTCATCTCAAGAAATGGACCGGTAAGTTGGCCACCAAGATCATGCGATTTGACGCCTTTAGACTATTTTTTGTGGGGCTACGTCAAGTCTAAAGTCTACAGAAATAAGCCAGCAACTATTCCAGCTTTGGAAGACAACATTTCCGAAGAAATTCGGGCTATTCCGGCCGAAATGCTCGAAAAAGTTGCCCAAAATTGGACTTTCCGAATGGACCACCTAAGACGCAGCCGCGGTCAACATTTAAATGAAATTATCTTCAAAAAGTAAATGTCATGGACCAATCTAACGTTTCAAATAAAGAACCGATGAGATTTTGCAAATTTTATGCGTTTTTTTAAAAAAAAAAGTTATCAAGCTCTTAACAAATCACCCTTTAATACCCTGTTCCACAGTGTGACACAAGGTATAAAAACATAAACTCTTTTACCATGATATCGAACTGTCTCGATTTTGTAGAAACGGGATGGGTTGACTTAAACTTAGTCAGTTCATTGTCATACCACAGGTGGTGAAATTATTTTTTATGGATGAGTGCTGCCCGATTAAAAGTTTAATGGCCTGTTCCTGTATATCGAACGAAAGCTTTCTTTCGTATTCCAAACGAAAGAAAATTGATTTTTGTTCTCTTATTTCGAAAGGCAAGTCACTTCATATTTTGTTGTCGAGTAATAAACGAACATATACAATAAGTGTCAAGAAAAAAGTAAAATCATTGTTAACATTTGAATGAATTCTCAGGCCAAAAATTTAAAAATACTCATTTTTAATAATCAATGTATTCTCATACAAACGAATCGAACTTTTAAAAATAGAAAAACCCAAATTCATTCGAATTCGAGTGACTGCCTTTCATTCGAACTGGTTTTCGTTCGATATACAGGAACAGGACATAACTTAATTACAAGGGACCTCCTTCGCAGGTACGCAAGTCCAATCGTCCTTTTCATAATAGAGTAAAAGCATTTAGAGTAACTTAGAAATGGGAGCCACCGTGGTGCAATGGTTAGCATGCCCGCCTTGCATACACAAGGTCGTGGGTTCGATTCCTGCTTCGACCGAACACCAAAAAGTTTTTCAGCGGTGGATTATCCCACCTCATTAATGCTGGTGACATTTCTGAGGGTTTCAAAACTTCTCTAAGTGGTTTCACTGCAATGTGGAACGCCGTTCGGACTCGGCTATAAAAAGGAGGTCCCTTGTCATTGAGCTTAACATGGAATCGGGCAGCACTCAGTGATAAGAGAGAAGTTCACCAATGTTGTATCATAATGGACTGAATAGTCTAAGTGAGCCTGATACATCGGGCTGCCACCTAACCTAACCTAACCTAACTTAGAAATACTCAGAAATGACACCTGCACACCGACGAAAAAGATTTTTAAAGGGTGATACGGTCAAAATTTGGTCAATATAAACTTGACGTATTTCTTTCAATTTTGCATTTAAAAAACCTGAACACCCCTTATTTTTAAGGTGTGTGTGTGTAGAATGTTGCTCCTATTTTGATTTTGGAATTCACTCTTCAGTTGTCAAAATGCCGTCCAAGCAAGAAGAGCAGCGTATCAAAATTTTGCTCGCGCATTGCGAAAATCCGAACTACTCGCACGCAAAGCTGGCAAAATCGCTAAAAGTTGCCAAATCAACCGTTACAAATGTAATTAAAGTGTTTGGGGAACGTTTGTCGACAGCCAGGAAGTCTGGATCGGGGGGAAATCGAAAACCGGAAGCCGCTGAGACGACAAAGAGAGTTGCCGGTAGTTTCAAGCGAAATCCTAACCTCTCTCTCCGAGATGCCGCAAATAAGCTGGGTGTATCGTCTACAACCGTGCATCGAGCCAAAAAACGAGTCGGACTATCGACTTACAAGAAGGTAGTGACTCTAAATCGCAAAGCGCGATCCCGGAGGCTGTACACGACGATGCTGACGAAGTTTGACTGCGTGGTAATGGACAACGAAACCTACGTCAAAGCCGACTACAAGCAGCTTCCGGGACAGGAGTTTTATACGGCAAAAGGAAGGGGGAAAGGTAGCAGATATTTTCAAGCACATAAAACTGTCAAAGTTCGCAAGCCATCTGTACCTGTGGCTTGAAAAGCAGCATTTTCATAGCTTCCGGGACTGTCAACCAAGAAATTTATGTGAAAGAGTGTTTGCATAAACGTCTGCTGCCTTTCCTGAAGAAACACGGTTGTTCCGTACTGTTTTGGCCGGATTTGGCATCTTGCCATTTCGATAAAAAGGCCATGGAGTGGTACGCCGCCAACAACGTGCAGGTGGTTCCCAAGGACAAGAACCCTCCCAACACGCCAGAGCTCCGCCCAATTGAGAAATACTGGGCTATTGTCAAGCGGAACCTAAAGAAGACCAAAAAAAACTGCTAACGACGAGCAGCAGTTCAAGGCAAACTGGCTTTTTGCGGCGAAGAAGGTGGACAAGGTGGCTGTACAAAATCTGATGGCGGGTGTCAAGCGTGAGGCCCGGCAATTCGGATTTGGAAAAGCGAAAGCCTAACTGAATATTTTTCCTGAATTTTATACTAATTGAACTTGAAAAATAAATTTAATTTGATTTTTTTAAATAAACGATTTCACCGATTTGACCGTATCACCCTTTAATATGTTTGGGTGTAAAAATTATATGTTTGGAACTCAAAATTTTTAACATATTATTTTTAATTGCAAGCATATAATGTTCATATACTAGCATAATATGTTTGGGACATATATGTTAATATGTTAGAACATATTATGTTTCGAACATAAACTGTTTGTAAATATAATATGCTTAGATGCAAACATATACTAATTTAGTAATAGCCTATAAACATATATGTGTTTAGAAAGAGGGACCTAGAGAGTATGCTGCGAGTAAAAGAATGGAAGTAACCAATTTGCGCCTAAAAATATATATACCCAAATTGAATTAAAATTTTTTTCTACCAGTGTATGCCTAAGGTGGAACATAGTTTATATGAACTATACAAATAATATTTTGTTTCAACCAAGCCTGCTTGAAACAAAATGTGTCTGGAGTATATGTTACAGAAGCGATTTTTTTTTTTTTTTTTTTTGAGCATAAATCCGAGAGATGAAGACTGGATTCACCACCACCGTTTTAAAACTGTGCTCAAATTTGGTATTTAATCCATGGCCTTTTGTATGCAAGGAGAGCTAACCTAAGGTGGCATTTCACTACGGCGGCTCCCATCAGATCATTGGTTCTTCTGTATTTTCTCTGTTTTAGTTTTTTTCTCACTGTATACAATGACATTCAATAACGATATTCATATGAAATCGTTTACATAGGTAAATTCGATATTTATATTTGTACACATATCCACATATAGACTACACACACAGTATATGGAACGTGTGGAGTTCAATGCTAATAAAACAGTGGTGTCATATATTTTTGTACAGATGTCACAGAACGATTGAAGCAGCGCAGCAATCGAAAATATTTTTCATGTGGAAAATTAAAATGAATTTTTACACATTTGTTTTTGTCGTTTTGCTTTTGTACATCATCCATTCCTTCATTCATATACAAGCGAGTTAAATTTATCAACAACCAGGGACATGACCAAAGTCCGTAGGAAAATATTTCACTTTCATTTTAATTCTTGGCTCTAGGAATTCTCAGATAATTTTTATACCTATTTTCTCCACTTTCAGTAGTTGGTTGTTTCTTCACAGACCATTTACATGTATTATTACTTGGGAAAAGTGTAGTATGCTTCTCGAAAACACTATCAGGAATATTCGAAAAATTCTGAAATATTCTGGGAATTAATTTTCATGTACTTTAGTAAAGCCTTAATAATCCATTAGGCGTTTTAATGTATGAGTATTTGCAAAGAAATGTCTCATTAATCCTTGTATCAATTTGGGAGAAAAATTCCAATAATCTGAATGATTTTTTTTTACATATGGAATTCCGTAAAAGCATTTCTTATTATATAAAAAAATATATTAAATTTATATATAAAGCCTGGTGTGCATCGCTAAAGTGAATTTTTTCAGGAGTAACAAACACGTGAATATTTATGTAACGCTTCGATTATAAAGGTAAAACTTAATGTGCCCCTTCAAGAGGCTCCCAAAGCCAAATATGAGGATCGGTTTATATGGGGGCTATATATAATTTTGGACCGATTTTTGCAGAGTTGTTAGACGCCATACACTAACACCATATACCAAATTTCAATTGGATTGGATGAAATTGGCTCTTCGAAGAGCCTCCGTAAAAAATATGTATGGGAGCTATACCTAAAAGTGGTCCGATATGGTCCATTTGGATGCCGGATTTTAAATGGTGTCGTTTTGCGTTTTCAGTTCCATGGCAGGGTTGTTGAGAACATAACTCTAGATTTACAATTTCAGAACAATCAGTTCAAAATTGTAGTTGCAAGGAAACTAAAACATGAGGTCGGTCGGTGGCGGGACTTACTAAAATAAGGATCGATGTAAACTAAATTCGACAAATGCTATTAGGGATGTTTTCTTTTAGCATTGGATACCTTAAGCCATGAAGGACTAAAAGAAAACAGAGTACTCGCTTATCCAGGACATCTCCAAAAATAAAATAACACTGTCATCAGTTGTTTAAAAACAATCACAGAAAAGAAGTGAAATCATTTTTATACCCACCACCATAAACTGGTGACAGGGGTATAATAAGTTTGTCATTCCGATTGTAACACATCAAAATATCGATTTCCGACTATATAAAGTATATATATTCTTGATCAGGGAGAAATTCTAAGACGATATATTTTATACTAATTTAACTTGAAAAAGAAATTTAATTTGATTTTTTAAATAGACGATTTCACCGATTTACACGCATTTTCCCTTGACCAAATTTTGACCGAGTGATACGGTAAAAATTTTAAACTGGTGACAGGGGTATAATAAGTTTGTCACTCCGATTGTAAGACATCGAAATATCGATTTCCGACTATATAAAGTATATATATTCTTGATCAGGGAGAAATTCTAAGACGATATAACCATGTCCGTCCGTCTGTCTGGCTGTCTGTCTGTTGTAATCAGGCTACAGTCTTCAATAATGAAACAATCGTGCTGAAATTTTGCATAAACTCTTCTTTTGTATGCAGGCAGGTCAAGTTCGAAGATGGGCTATATCGGTCCAGGTTTTGATATAGTCCCCATATAAACTGACCTCCCGATTTGGAGTCTTGGGCTTATAAAAATCGTAGTTTTTCCCCAATTTGCCTGAAATTTGATATCTAGAGGTATTTTATGACCATATGAGGTATGCCGAAAATGGTGCGTATCGGTCCTTGTTTTGGTATATAGACCCCTATAGACCGATCTCCCGATTTTACTTCTTGAGCTTATAGAAACCTATTTTTTACCCAATTTGCCTGAAATTGGAAATCTAGAGGTATTTTGGGACCATAAAGAGGTGGCGATAATGGTGAGTATCGATCCATGTTTTGGTATAGCCCCCATATAGACCGATTTCCCGATTTTACTTCTTGGGCTTCTAATATCCGAAGATTTTATCCAATTTGCCTGAAATTGGAAATCTAGAGGTATTTTCTGGCCATAAAACGGTGAGTATCGGTCCATATTTTAGTATTGCCTCCATAAGAACGATCTCTCGATTGAACTCCTTGGGTTTCTAGAAACCGTAGTTTTTATCCGATTTGCCTGCAATTGTAAATATTCTGGTATTTTGGGCTCACAAAAACGTGTATCGGATTAAGTTTTTATCAGTCCATTTGGTAATGCCTCCATAGAATCTGATATAACAAGTCTTCATAGGTAAAATCTTTAAATTTATCTTCGGGAAATGTACTGGATGAACTGCTCTGCTTGATTTGTCCTCAAGCCCCCCTGAAATTTCAAAGGAAACCCTAATATTTGATTCATGGTGGTGGTTATTTAAGATTCGGCCCGGCCGAACTTACTGCTGTATATACTTGTTAATGTATGAAATGCTCCAATTAGTAATAAATATTTACTGCTGCGATTATTTATGACACTGTACCACTTTGAATTTCTTGTTTTTCGAAAAATTAATCACAATAAAGTGTTATTGGGAATCGAAGAAGCGTCACTTTATCAAAATACAATCTGGCAACATCGGCGCGACTTGCACTGATGAGATGTTCTGGATAGAACACCAGTGCAACGATGTTCTGAATAGCCCATACAAATGTTGCATCCAGTGTGGACCTAAAATACCACAATAGGGCTGTTTTCTAGATATTGAATTTCAGTCAAATCGTACAAAAAGTGATGTGTCTAGAAGTTCCAGTCTATATGGGGGCTATGCCAATACATAGAGCGACACACAGCATATTCGTTACACCTTTTTTCGTCTTAAAATATCTTTGGTTTTAAATTTCCGTTAAATAAGATAAAAAAATAGGGTGTTTAGGCGCCCAAGAAATCAAATCGGGAGGACATCTGTACACTGAAAAAAATTTGGTATTGATTCCGAGCCAAGGATGCGGAAAATACATGTAGGGATACTTTTAAGACACAATTCTATTTTAAATTTGGGTTTTGTGTACTTGCTTCTAGGAAGCAAATTTTAATTTTTCGCGTTCTCAGCTTTTTTTCTTAATATGCTATCAAAGTACTTTAAAAACGAACTTCCAGTAGAAATTATGCTATGTTTCAGGAAAAAAATTTCTTTAAAATATAGTTTTGAAAAACATGTCCTATATTTGAACGATTTTTTGCTCATTTAGATTATTCACTACATTATGATGTACCAAAACATCGCCCGAAACGCACCACATTCGAACATCTATTTATGGACCTAAAAGAGTGCAAGATTTCCAATTTCAAGCAAATCGGAAGAAACTTGCGGTGTTAGATGTCCAAGAAATGAAATCAGTCTATATGGGGCTATACCAAAACATGAACCGCTGCACATCATATTTTGCGAACCCCTTTGTGGTCCCAAAATATCTCTAGGTTTTGAATTACGTCCAAGAAATGAAATTGGTAAATCGGTCTATACTTGGGGATATACCAAAACATAGAGCGATACACACCATATTCGGCACCTCGACATTCTTAATTTCAACCAAATCGGATAAAAACGTTGAAAAAGTCCAATTGGAAAGTCTGGACCGACACAAACCTATTTGTGGACCCAGAATACATCTATGTTTCAATTGTATTCAAATCGGAAAAAATATCAGTATCTATAAGCCCAGGAAGTCAAATCAGGAAATCGGTCTAAATCGGGGTTATACCAAAATGTGGACCGATACATACCATATTCGGCTCACAACTTTATGGAACTACCATACCTCTACAATTTCAGCCAAATTGAATAATCGGTCTATAAGATTCGAAATGAATAACCTGCTCCCGCCAGATCTATACTAAAGGCTATGAAAATTCGAATTAGCCAGCGGTGAATCATGTGTATAGTCAGGAATGTTTTTTTTTTTTCTTTTTTTTCAATAACCCAACAATAAAACTCCTTAGGGTATGATCATACTAGGCAAATATTTGATCAAAATGAGTGTCAAACTTTTTTCCCGGGCAATTTGCGAAATATCTGGATACCGTTTTTGGATAATGTTGCTATCGTTATGTTATACACCAAATATGAGCTAAAAGTGTTTGAAAATTGTTGCAAAAGATTATTTCTGTAGAAATTTTTGCAAAATTTTATTTCTGCATTTTTGAGTGCAAGCATATAATGTTCATAAACTAGCATAACATGTTTGGGACATATATGTTAATATGTTAGAACATATTATGTTTGGAACATAAAATGTTTGTAAAAATAATATGCTTGGATGCAAACATATTTTAATTTAGAAAAAGCCTATAAAAATATATGTGTTTAGTAGCCTGGAGCGCTATTTAACAGGGAGCGATATTGAATTAAGTTGGTGGTTGTTGCTTGTTATTACAAAATTAACATTTTATTTTTCCTTGGGCAATTGATCAGCTACTTCTTTGATCCTTACAAACTGTGTGGTCCGCTGTTCGAATCCCCGTCCGGCAAAAGGTAAAATTAAAATAAAAAAAAATCATACAATTGAATAATTTCTTCTACAATGTTTGTATTACAGAAAAAGGTGCTAAGAACTAAAAAATCTCGTGGAAGTGAGAAAGATGTGGGGGAATATAAATTAGGCAGAAACAAAATTTTGAGCATTCAGGTCGAAAACCTATGTTGTTAGCACCTATATTACCTGCTTATTTTCGTAATTCATTATGATTGTAAATATATAAATAAATAAATAAAGTTTTGAGCACAATAGAAAATAATTAATCAAGCTTGAGATCGTTGTTTGTATGTATTGGTTTCTTTATTTTTCAATATTTCGCAATTACATTGAATTGCTTCATCAGGAGTCGATCTATAATAAAAGTGGTTTGATAATTTTTAATCATGACATGTAAAATTCTTTCTCAAAATTGTTTTTCAAATCGCAAATAATTTTAGTGGTTTATGCTAATAACAGCTATTGGTTTTAATTTACAAATTTTTTATAAATAATTAAAGAGTTTAATAATTGTAATTAACAAGTATCAGGAGACCAGGATAAACAAAAGGAATTACATTATACACTTACGTATGCAAAACATTCAAGTGTAACACAACAACAACACATAAAGCTTAAAACTAGAGTAGTATTACTACGTTCGTCTATTACTTTTATTGCACTGATTTCCCTCTTGCTTTCTCTAATGCTGAGTACTTGCATATCTAGTTGTCTTGTCTATGATGTGTTTGTATATGTGAGCAATGTTATCTGTATCTGATTTGTAGTTCATTCTCTTCTTCGTGGGTACATTGAGTCATTTATGAATAACTTTAATGTTCAAAACGATTGCGGAAGAGCGCTTTTGGGAGTCATTTATGAGCCTCCAGTATAAAGTAGTTGTGTCAAAAACTTATTCTTTTTATTGACTCATTAAAGAGTTGCCTTTTTTTATTTATAAATTACTCAGTGGAATGAGTAATTTATGACTAACATAATTACTCATTTATGAGTTAAAAAAACGATTCATAAATGAGTTAATAAAAAGGGGTAACAAATGAATCCCCCAACTGATTAAACATTTATTGATAGGAAGAGTTAGAAATAACTCATTTTTACGATTGTTTTTTTAACCCCAATATATACACCAGAGCTTAAAAGTTTGCATATTTTAAAATATTTTCATATATTTTTTTAATTACAGAAACTTGTGTATTGCATAAATATTAAAATACATTTTTTTTAAATATTAATTAAATAACTTATTAGAAACAAAAAAACAAACATAAAACGGCATAAATTCATATAGTTCATAAGTCTAATAGTATATTAAGTTATTTCTGATTAAATAATTAAAAGTGAAAAAAAAAACATAACATGAAATGATATATTAATATTTAAATAATTATGTTATTGATAGGAAATTATTTTTGTCGTCTTTCGAACCGATCTTTTGCATGGACAATATATTGTTGTAAAATATGGGTTATTTTTCCATCGTCCGTATTGGGAAATTTGTGATGACTTAAATCTGTGGTTGGGAGTAAAAAGTTGCTATTATATTAAAGAGAATGATTTTTTTTTTGTAAATACCTCTCAAAACTGAAATAACCTTTAAGTTTTGCATATTCTCCTTTTCTTTCGTACCTCTCCATGAAAATTGCATTGCCAATTCATCGCTCACAATTGCCTTAAAAGATTTTCGCAAAAAGCCTGGCAAATCTTCCCCACCAAATCGTAAACAAATTTCCTTCTGTAAAGAAAAATATGATAAATTATTGTTTGCATTAAAATACACTACAATATACTCACCAATTCTGACACTAGATCGGGATTTGTTCTTAATTCACTGTCAAAACCTTTTAAGTCCACTACAGTTTTGAAAGGAGTCCGAGTTAGTAGAGAGTTTTCATCGCTATTATAAAATAGGTTTTGTTTTTTTAAGTGTCGTATTTCATTTCTTAGTGTTACTACTTCTTCTGTTAAAGAAGTAATAAGTTTTTTATTATTTTCCGCCATATCGATTATTAATTTTGTAATTTCCGATTTAAGAGTACGAATTTCTTCCAAGAAGGTCATATTGCCACTCTCGTTTTGAACTGCAATACGTTCTAAACCAAGAAAAAACTAACACATAAGGTTTCTAATGGACATTTTCATAAATGAATAAGTTGTTTTTACTTGCCTGTATGAAAATTAGAAAAAGGGGTGTATTCCAAATGTCTTGGGCTTGTAGAAAGCTGCGATTGATTAAGCTGAGTAGTATACATATCTAAAACAATGTTGTTTTATTATGTATTACATTATAACGACCTAATTTTTTACCTTGATATTTGTTGTGTCTATCAATTTGCATGAAATTTATTCTATATATGGAATAAAAAAGAAACTTTCGATGGTTGGGTCCTGCAAACAAATGACCTTCTTTGTTACTGAATTGAAAAAAAAGCTTAGAGTTTCGCCTTCCACAACGTGTTTTGTCCAGTATATATTGAAAATATCTGATGGCAACGGCAGCTGAAAGTATGGTTCTAAATTTAAAATTTTTACGCCTTCAAAAAATGGGAAATTATTTCTTTTCAATATTTTTTAATTTTTACAATAGTCGAGCCTACCAAACAATAATTATTAGGCTTATGCGTACTGAGCGAGAATCTTTCAAGTTGTACATTAAAATATGATTCATTTTGAAACTTTCCGAAATTGAATGTTTCTCTTTCGTTAACAAACTTTAAAATAGAACTCAATTCTACCTGCCTATTGTACAACTGTGCGGCTACATGGGAACTTTTTCTTACAGACTTTTTAATTTTTTGCAAATGGTTTTCATATTTGAATGCATTTAAGGTTTCCAAAGAACCGTGATACTTCACATCTTCGTGGATATGTAACAGGCAATGGAAATTATGAGTCATAAATGACAAATCATATAGGTCAGGTACCATTTGCACAAAGTTGTATAGCATATCCTCTGCGCATTTGTTATTGGAAGTACAATCCCTTCGGTCCAATAGTATTCTTAAAGCTAACGACAAATTTAAGAAGTGGTGGTACCTTTCTGCAGAGAGTATGTTTTTTAAAATAAATGGTCCGGTATATAAAAGAAATTGCCTAAACTCTGTGGCCTTAAAAGATTCAAGCTCCTTTAAAGAACGAGGCTTACGGCAGAATTCATCTGGAATACAAGATTTTGTATTAATTAACCCCTCAGAAAGATGGTCTATTTTCCAAGAGGTTAGGGAGTACTGTTCCCCCTTCCTCTTAATCCATGCATTTAATAATGTTCTTACAACACCTAAGCAAATCACATGCATATAGTCTAATGAAATTTGTTTTACCATGTCTATTGGAAGTTCTTCGACTACGGTAGCATGTAATTTATTATGGTGCTCCGGCTGTGCTCGTTGTCTGAAGGATGAGTTTGTTGTTTGTGTGGATATTTCATTCACTGGAAACACTACCCTGTTTTTGTACATTGCACCTTTTTGTGTGCATCGTATACAAGAGTAATATCCCGAATGCCCTTTCGCTCCAATTATGAATGACCTGGCTGGAGCATCCATAATGAAAGACCTTACCTTTAAGAAATAAAATTTATCCTTGAATACAATTCCATCTGATATTATTTGTTTTAATTCATTTACAAATTCTCTCAAAAAGGCATCGGAACTTTCAGGTTTTGTGTACCCTTCATATGCACCTATAAATAAGACCTCCTCTGTACCAACAATGCCAGCTAAAATGGGCCACACTTGCTTATTTGAGCTTTTGCATAGGGGCAGTCCATCAATATTTATATCGATAGTAATTGTGCTTAAATTGAATTTGTTTTGGACCAAGTAGTCAGTTATGGCATCTTTGAGGCCATAATGAACATATGTTCCCATACCCATTTCGCGTGCCACGACATCCTTCGGCGTTTTTTTTAGAGTTCGAACATCTTTAGGAACATTTATGTTTGAATATCTTAAAATGCCCAGTAACTCATTAACAGCGGAGTTTGTGATATTGTGTTTTATTGCCCACCAGCTTAGTTTTTCTTGTAATCCAAGATCAGGACTTTTCGCGTCAAAAATCGCATCACTCTCGTACCCCTCCCATTCTAAATTTTCCGCGACTCCTTCCTTTTCTACATCTTCACTATAAAAACCGTATTCTTCACTGATTTCACTATTCACTAATTGTTGTCCGTGTTTTTCAGATTTTTCTTCAGACATAAAGCAGTTATTTATCAATCGACTTGCTTCGCGCTTGCTTTTTAGCCTGATCCCGTTTTTAGATAACATTTTAAAACACAGTTACTTACCAAGCTTTTCGAAACTAGAATAATTTTTTTATGACATATTGACATTCATTTCAACAAGCCTACTTAGGCTAACATGTATATAAAATATTTGAAACAAACAGCAAATAAAGTTATAAGTAACTCCCCCCAAATGCGTCATTTTCGATTAATTGAAAAGCTTTTAAAATAAGTTACAAATTGCACACTAAAATGATCAAATGTAAACAATACTTAAGAAGAGTAACAAAAGAATAAAAAAATAGTATTTAGTGTATAAAATATTAAACAATCATTTTGAAGGTTTAAAAATTACTAAACTAAGAGTCATTTTTCCGATTGAACATTTTTAAATCTTCTAAAAGAGTAAGTTTTTACTCATGTTTGCAAACAATCATCCTAAATGTTTGAAAATGTTGGCAGGGGTAGTTCATTCTCTTCTCCGTGGGTACATTGTTAATGTACAACATTTCTAATGTTAATCTTTTGCTGTTGCTACTCTCTCTCTCTCCAACACTCTCACATCGTCAAAGTTCGGGTGATGTTTCGTTGTCGTACAGTGTGTTGCAAGCGCGGTTTTTTTGGAGTTTGTTGTTATTGCGGAGTTTTATGTCTGATTTGTGTCCCGACAGTCTTGTTTTTAATTTATTTTTCGTAGTTCCAATATACATTTTGTCACATGGTTCTTTGTTATCTCCATTGCATGTTATTTGATAGATAACATTAGATGTTTCCATAATAGGCGTTTTGTCTTTAGTTTTTGTGAAAATGTTTTTTAGTGTATTGTAATTTTTATGGGCAATATTGACTTTATTTTTGTCTACTATGTTAGAGTTTGTTATCCTTTCCGAAATTCCTTTTACATAGGATAAGGATCTGTAAATTTTGGGTTCTTTCTCTATATTTTCTTTGTCCAAGTAGGGTTTGTAAGATGAAATTAGTTCTTTTATTAGTTTTGGTGGAAAATTATTTTCCTGAAATATATTTTGCAGCTTTTTTCTGTTGTTTTTATGGAATTTATTATCGCTTATTGTCAGTACTCTGTTTACTAAGTTTTTGGCCGTATTTATTAGCATGGACCTTGGATGATTGGAAAAGAAGTTCATTATTCTTCCTGATGCTGTATCTTTCTGATACCAGTCTGTAATAAGTTTTCCATTTTCTTTTATTAGTAGTATGTCCAAGTAAGGCAGTTTATTATCCGTTTCTATTTCCATCGTAAAACTTATGCTTTTATGAAATTCATTAAGGCATTTTAATGTGTTATCTATTTCGTCCTCTTTTAATATCGCAAATAGGTCGTCAACGTACTTAGTCATAATTTTGGGTTTTTCTTTTAACCTGTCCATAGATATGTCTAACAATTTTTCCATTAAAATGTCTGCTATGACCGGAGATGCTGGTGATGGGTAAGCCTTTTTTCTGCCTGTATATTTTTCCGTCGTATTTAAAATATCGATTGTCCACTATACAGAAACGTAGTATTTTCATAAATAGATACTTTGTCATATTCGTGTGCACAGTTATTTCATTCCATCTTTCTTCTATTATTTGGAGTGCTGCGTCAACTGGTACACTTGGGAAAAGCGATACTACGTCAAACGAAATTAATTTCTCATCCTTTTGGATCGTCAAGTGTTTTATCCTATCTCTAAATTGCACTGAATCCCGAAAATTATATCTAGTTTTGAGCACAATATTGTTTGGGAGAATTTTTCTAAGCATATAATATTTTTGGGTGCAAATGCTTCCAAACATATTATATGTTCACATAATAACATATTGTTTTTTGGAAGAATTTGGATGCAAAAATACAAAATGTTTGGAACTTAGACTACCCAAACATATATTGTTTAGACCAATATGCTTTCAAACATATTATATATTGGAAGAGATCAAACATATAAATGTTTGGGCAATACCCAAAAATGTATATGCTTGAAGCAAAATATGTTTGGGAGTATATGTTACAGAAGCGATTTTTTGTGAGGGTGCAGAAATAAGATACTTACCAATCTATCAAACAGTAAACAAATTTACAATTTCTGCCAAAACGTACTGATATGGCACCACCATACACACATATGTTCCGATATAAACAAAATGTGTTTCGGGCACAATTTTTAAACACAATATATTTAAGTGCAAACATGAAATGTTCCTAAACTAAAACTAAATGTTTGGAACACATATGTTAATATGTTAGAATATATTATGTTTGGGTCATGAATGTTTCATTAAAATAATATGTGTGAATGTAAACATATAAAAATTTACAAATTTCGAGTAAACATATATATGTTGTGATATTTTATTCATAGAGCGACAGAGAGAGAGAAAGAGTATAAAGCAAGAAATGGAGATGGAAACCTGGAGGGTTGACAAAAGATATCAACACAGCGAGAGAATCAAAAGAGTGCAATTTCTGTGAAACCGCTTGTATGTTGTTTCGGAAAACTGTTTTATGATAAGGCCAAAATCTAAATATTATTTAATTTGAATATTAGAATGAGTATTCGGAGTAAACAGAATACTCATTCGGCACCAAGAGAATAGACATTTAAAAAAAAAAAAAAAAACAACATGTGTTTTCGCCTTGAGAGCAGAATTTTATGTATGTGTGGACATGAGTTTTGTTTATCATTTTGGTATTATGGGCAAATTTTTTTTGGTTCGTTAAAAGAAATCGGAACGTACGATGAGTAAGTCAAAATATTAAAGCAAAGGAAATTAAAAAAAAAAAAAAAACAAGTATATACAGCATTAAGTTCGGCCGGGCCGAATCTTAAATACTTACCACCATGAACCAAATATTAGGGTTTCCTTTGAAATTTCAGGAGGACTTAAGGACACTTCCCGAAGATAAATTTAAAGATTTCACCTATGAGGACTATATCAGATTCTGGATTTATAAAAACCATTTTTGTTTGAGTTTTAGAGGAATCATTAACATCTCTTGTAAGTGTGCAAGAAAATTATAAAATAACGTCTTGATTTGGAATCTTAACTCTGTAAAAGTAAAATCTGGAAATTTTACATTGAGTTTAAAGCAATTTTCTACACCCTCAAGAAGCGAAATCGGTCTATATGGAGGCATTACCAAATGTACCGATAAAAACTAAATCCGATACACGTTTTCGTGAGCCTAGTACGAGAATATTTACCATTTCAGGCAAATCGGTAAAAACTACGGTTTCTAGAAACCCAAGAAGTTAAATCGGGAGATCGTTCTTATGCGGACTATACTAAAATATGGATCGATACTCACCGTTTTCGGCACACCTCTTTATGACCCGAAAATACCTCTAGATTTCCCATTTCAGGCAAATAGGATAAAAACTTCGGATTCTAGAAGCCCAAGAAGTAAAATCGGGAAATCGGTCTATATGGGTGCTATACCAAAATATGGACCGATACTCACCATTTTCGGCACACCTCTTCAAGGTCCTAAAATACCTCTAGATTTCCAATTTCAGACAAATTGGATAAAAACTACGGTTTCTATAAGCCCAAGACCCCAAATCGGGGGGTCGTTTTATATGGGGACCATACCAAAACATGGACCGATACTCACGTATTTGTGGTCCTACAATACCTCTAGATTTCCAATTTCAGGTAAATTGCATAAAAACTGCGGTTTCTATAAGCCCAAGAAGTAAAATCGGGAGATCGGTCTATATGGGGGCTATACCCAAATATGGACCGATACTCAAAATTTTTGGCACACGTATTTGTGGTCCTACAATACCTCTAGATTTCCAATTTCAGGCAAATTGGATAAAAACTAGGATTTCTATAAGCCGAAGACCCCAAATCGGGAGGTCGGTTTATATGGGGACTATATCAAAACCTGGACCGATAAAGCCCATCTTCGAACTTGACCTGCCTGCAGACAAAAGACGAGTTTGTGCAAAATTTCAGCACGACTGCTTCATTATTGAAGACTGTAGCGTGATTAAAACAGACAGACAGACGCACATCGTTATATCGTCTTAGAATTTCTCCCTGATCAAGAATATATATACTTTATGTAGTCGGAAATCGATATTTCGATGTGTTACAAACGGAATGACAAACTTATTATACCCCCGTCACCATTCTATGGTGGTGGGTATAAAAACGCTGGAAAATCAACAAAAATTACAAAGGGATCTTCACAAAAATAACGAAAGGACACTATACAGTAAAATGAAAAAAGGAGGAAATAGTTAGTGAAAAATTAAACAGTTAAATGTATAAAAACATAGTTTAATTCTTCTTTATTAATAAGTAGTCCAAAAGGAGTTGACGGACACCTTCAAATATATAAGCGGGCATTAAGTTCGAGTTTTGCAGCTAAAACAATTGAAAATGTTAATTTTTTTAAATGAATGAAAGGCAAAACAATTTAGAGCGATAATTCCAATTTAATACCGGCCTTAAAGGTAAAAATGAAATTAAGTACAAAACACGATAAGTTTTAAATGCATTTAAAATGGTGTTAAATACTAGTAAAGAACTGTTCACGCCTAAATAAATTTATGTGTATATTATAAAATTATTTATGTATGTTTATACTCGACTCCACGTTCTTCTTTTGTTTGAGTTTTTGAATTCCTTTCAAAATTGCAAACTTTTATACCAAATACAGTTTTTTGTTACAAAAATTGTTATTTTTGCAATAAAAAATAATATTTTATCCAAAAGCTCAGTCCATTTCGTTTATATCAATAATAACCCACATTTCGAAGTTTCATTATAAAAATTTTATATAGTATAAATATAAATGTGTAAATTAAAAAAAAAATGGTTCGGTCGGAGCACGGATTGAACCCACGATCCTTTGCATGCAAGACAGACAGGCTAGCCACTGGTTCACGTGGCCAACAAATGTATGTTCATGTTAAATAATGTTATGTTTGCATGGGCTCGTGGGCGCTGCACACTATGCTATATATATGTAACTTATAACGATAATTGTCTACTGGTGACTATACCAGCTACGTGTTCGATTCTCCGTCCAGGCGAAAGGTAAAATTTGAAAAATTTATAAAATTGAATAATTTCTTCAACATAATTTGTATTACAGAAAAAGGTGCCAAGAACTAAAAAATTTCGTGGAAGTGAAAATTATGTGTGGGAATGATCACAATCTTCTTTGGGGAAAATTCTTCCAAGCATATAATATTTTTGGGCTCAAAATGCTTCCAAACATATAATATGTTCACATAAAACAAACATATTAAAGTTTCGGCAGTATCCAATAATATATGTGCTTCCTGCAAAATATGTTTGGAACATATGTTAGAGAAGCTATTTTTTATTTTGAGAGTGCAAGTACAACCTACATCATATGTCAAAATTTTTTTTCATTTTTTATTGCTGCAATATTCAATTCTAACCCTTAAGTGCGCTGTGCATCTTTTAAGATACAACCAGAAAAAATCATACGTCTTAAAATCTTGACCGAATTCTATAAAATCAAGTTTGTTGTATTTAATACATCATAGAGCTATTTCTAAAAATATGCCTTTTTTTTGGAAAATTTGTTGTACTTCAAAATTAAAAATTAAATTTATACCAAAAAATTCAAAAAACTGAAATTGGAAGTTAAATAATATTTATCAGAGATGAAAGTAATATTGGTAAAAAAGCTGTGTAGTGTAAACATATTTCTATTTTCTACTAAAATCAATTTGTTTGTTTTTAACCCACATATATATATATATATATATATATATATATATATATATATATATATATATATATATATATATATATATATATATATATATATATATATATATATATATATATATATATATATATATATATATATATATATATATATATATATATATATATATATATATATATATATATATATATATATATATATATATATATATATATATATCTGTACGTATGTAATCTCTTCAGATAATTTTTAAGCGAAATGATGCATTAAAGAGATCGTGACAGAGAGCAGACGGTGTGACATCTATTTTGATTGGGAGCGCTTTATTAGCGTTCGCACATATGGTTAACCGAAAATAATTTTCTTAGCAAAAGAGCACCCATTAGCGCCGATGGGTGCGAAAACGCACAACACGTATATATGCAAAGACGTTTATATGTACAATTTTGAAAATTTTATGAGTAAAATATTGGGCAGAGGGCTACCGATCCATACCAATATATATTTAAAAAATATTTTTTTTTATATGTTTTCTTTGTATAATAGGGTTTTTTTCTTGCATGTGGGAAAACCTGCACTTGGCGATGGGTTTATCATCATGTAGGTGACGTCTGATGAAAAACAGCCCAAGTCAAATAAATACACCCATCCATCTACTATCTATACGAAGAAACAGAAAAGCGATATCGAATATGGAACCGTTTCTATGCATGCTCAAAAACACCTCTATTTTTGGTGCGTTTTCGCACCCGTCGGCGTTAATGGGTTAAACAAAAATTTAGTTTAATCCGCACCGTATTTTTAAAGATACAACCACATTTTTTTTTTTTTTCAAAAAGAAACATATTTTTTTGAAAAAAATTTTGTATGCAGATGTTTTTTATTTACTATTTTTTCGGCGGATTCGGTGACCTTGTATATTTAAGAAATAATACCCCAACAAAATAATATAAATGGAATAAAGTATAAAAAAATAAACAATAATACAAATACTACTATGTCATCCGTAGTAGAACAGTTTTTTTTTTAATTTCTTTATTTTATGAAATGTCGACAATATTTAAAATCTCGGAAAAGACTATAAAATTCGACCAAAGAAAAATCCATATTCAAAATGTCCAACATTAAAAATGATTCCGGGAAAAATTTCCCTCACCTGTATAATAGTTTCCTTATAGTATGGGAATGGGATAATGTCATGAATTTCCAAGTGATTTCCTCATAAAAACGCAACAACAACAACGGCAGTATTGTATCATCACTTGGCTTAAGCTTATCAAAGGACCACCCAGAATACCAGACATGTTTTTTTTTTGCAAGACCATTGGAGATCTTGGAGAAATAAGTAAGAGATTAAGAAGACGGTGAGGAAAACCAAGAAATGCATAGTCATATTTATGTCATGGCATAGGCTACTTCCTTGAAAAGGAATATCTGTCGTCCTTTGTATCATATAAGACCAAACACACACACACACACACACACTCATATACTCTTATGTTGGATTTTGTGGTATTCAAACTTCCATGCTTTAACTACAGATACGAGCATATTCTTTATGAAATATCCCATGTTTGTTAGACCCCTCCTTTACCTCTTTGGCCAACTCCAAGGATAATCAAGAAAATACCTTCTAGGTAGAAGAATATTTTTGCATTGCAATTTTTTCTAGCTGACTCCTTAGACTGCCTCTCACTCTCTGGCTCGTTCGCTTTTCATTTCTGGCATATTTGCGAAAATTGCTTATTTCGAGGAAAATGTGTCATGAACCATTTAAGCTCATTTTGGATGTAATTTAAAACGCTAAATTATGCTCATAGCCGGAAGTTGTCATATACTACCCAAGTGTTTCCTTTTTCCTGATTGCTTGACTGCCTTTAAACGAACACACTGAGCTCTCTCACTCACACCCAAACACACACACACATATACTCACATTCGCATACCTAAGGAGTCTACTAGAAATGGCTTAGGAAGAGGCAGCAACACACGTGAGCTCACGTCAAGATGTTCGTTTTCCAACAATCACATACACCGCCATAAACCTATGGACGACAACACAGTGAAAATATGAAAATGAAAATAGGAATAGAAATTGAAACGAAACGAGAAGCCCATTAAAACTTGGCAAACCATTTGCTGTGTTCAGCTCAAGTCAGGGGACTTATGGCAAAACGGCAATGAAATGATTAAAGAAAAAAAAAAACAACAACAAGAAGGAGGAAAAAAACAACTGCACAATAACAAGTTGACTGCAAGCGAATAAGAAAACCCACTTAAAACTGTAACCAAAATTATGGGACAATGCGGAAGGTAAGAACGTGCACAGTGGTTTATTCTTATTTGAATTAAAAAAAAGCACACACACACACAAACAAATGTTTACTCTGATTTAACACATAAAAATAATACTTTCCCCCGCAACGAAATTTTAGCAAACGAAAGTATTTTCGTTTCTTCTTATCAAATATTTTCTTTAAGAATAAGCCCGAATTATAGCAACGGAAAACTACGTTTGTCTAAGGTTTTGTTCCTCACAGTAAAAATCGCTTCTTTCAGTGTACTTAGCTATTTTTGGTTTATCTGTTTCATTAAATGATAAAGACACGAGGTAATAAGCTAAAGAAAATTCTAATGTATATTTCACATTAAAATCTTTATAGTGGAATTCAATATTCAATGAAATATTAGCAATTTTCATACCGGAGTGCAAAACTCATGACACAGAAAAAAATCCGTTGTTTAAAGATTAGTTGATGGTAATGTTGACCGCGACTGTGCTTCAAATGGTCTATTTTTATACCAACCACCATACAATGGTGACGGAGGTATAATAAGTTTGTCATTCTGTTTGTAACACATCGAAATATCGATTTCCGACTATATAAAGTATATATTCTTGATCAGGGAGAAATTCTAAGACGATATAAACATGTCCGTCCGTCTGTCTGTTGTAATCAAGCTACAGCCTTCAATAATGGCGCTATCGTCCTGAAATTTGGCACAGATTCGTCTTTTGTTTGCAGACAGGACAAGTTCGAAAATGGGCTATATCGGTCCAAGTTTTGATATAGTTCCCATATAAGCCGACCTCCCGATTTTGGGTCTTGGGCTTATAAAAATCGTAGTTTTTATCCAATTTGCCTGAAATTGGAAATCTAGAGTTATACTAGGACCATCAAAAAGTGTACCGAAAATCGTGCCTATCGGTCCACGTTTTGGTATAGCCCCCATATGGACTAATTTTACCGATTTTGTTGCTTGGGCGTCTAGAATGTGTATTTTCTATCCGAGTTGTCTGGAATTGAAAATCTAGAGGTATTTTAAGACAAACAAGTATATACGGCCGTAAGTTCGGCCAGGCCGAATCTTATGTTCCCTCCACCATGGATTGCGTAGAAACTTCTACGAAAGACTGTCATCCACAAATTTCAACTCACATGGTTGTTAAATATCATATGCTACCACCACGTACCAAATTTCAACCAGATCGGATGAATTTTGCTTCTCCAAAAGGCACCGAGGTCAAATCTGGGGATCGGTTTATATGGGAGCTATATATTATTATGGACTGATAGGAACCAATTCCTGCATGGTTGTTGGATACCATATACTAACATCACGTACCAAATTTCAACCGAATCGGATGAATTTTGCTCTGCCAAGGGGCTCCGGAGTTCAAATCTAGGGATCGGTTTATATGGGGGCTATATATAATTATGGACCAATTTCGACCAATTTTTGCATAGGTGTTTGAGGCCATATATTAACACCACGTACCAAATTTCAACTGAATCAGATGAATTTTGGTCTTCTAAGAGGCTCCGGAGTTCAAATCTGGTGATCGGTTTATATGGGGGCTATATATAATTATGGACCGATATGGACCAATTTTTGCATGGTTGTTATAGACCATACTACTAACACCATTTACCAAATTTCAGCCGGATCGGATGAAATTTGTTTCTCTTAGAGGCTCCGCAAGCCAAATCGGGGGATCGGTTTATATGGGGGCTATATATAATTATGGACCAATTTTTGCATGGTTGTTAGAGACCATATACTAACACCTTGTACCAAATTTCAACGTCATCGGATGAAAATTGTGTCTCTTAGAGGCTCTACAAGCCAAATCGGGGGATCGGTTTATATGGGGGCTATATATAATTATGAACCGATGTGGACCAATTTTTGCATGGTTGTTAGAGACCATATACTAACACTATGTACCAAATTTAAGACGGATTGGATGAAAATTGTTTCTCTTAGAGGCTCTGCAAGCCAAATCGTGGGATCGGGTTATATGGGGGCTATATATAATTATGGACCGATGTGAACCAATTTTTGCATGGTTGTTAGAGACCATATACTAACACTATGTACCAAATTTAAGACGGATTGGATGAAATTTGCTTCTCTTAGATGCTCCGCAAGCCAAATCGGGGGATCGGTTTATATGGGGGCTATATATAATTATGGACCGATATGGATCAGTTTTTGCATGGTTGCTAGAGACCATATACTAACACCATGTACCAAATTTCAGCCGGATCGGATGAAATTTGCTTCTCTTAGAGGCTCCGCAAGCCAAATCGGGGGATCTGTTTATATGGGGGCTATATATAATTATGGACCGATGTGGACCAATTTTTGCATGGTTGTTAGAGACCATATACTTACACCATGTACCAAATTTCAGCCGGATCGGATTAAATTTGCTTCTTTTAGAGCAATCGCAAGCCAAATTTGGGGGTCCGTTTATATGGGGGCTATACGTAAAAGTGGACCGATATGGCTCATTTGCAATACCATCCGACCTACATCAATAACAACTACTTGTGCCAAGTTTCAAGTCGATAGCTTGTTTCGTTCGGAAGTTAGCGTGATTTCAACAGACGGACGGACGGACATGCTCAGATCGACTCAGAATTTCACCACGACCTAGAATATATATACTTTATGGGGTCTTAGAGCAGTATTTCGATGTGTTACAAACGGAATGACAAAGTTAATATACCCCCCATCCTATGGTGGACGTTATAAAAATGGGTGTGTCGAAAATGGGGGATATCGGTCTAGTTTTTGGTATAGCCACCATATAGACCGATCTCCCGATTTTACTTCTTGGGCTTATAGAATCCGTAGTTTTTATCCAATTTGCCTGAAATTGGAAATCTAGAGGTACACACAAAAAAATTTCACCAAAAATTTTCCAATTAAAATTTTAATTGAGTTTTAAAAAATATTCAATTAAAAGTTTAATTGATTCAACAAATTTTTTTGATTGAAACAAAAATCAATCACAAAAATAATAGTATCAATTAATTTTTTAATTGGATCAATTAACTTTTTAATTGACCTTCAATTAATTTTTTAATTGATACTATCATTTCTGTCATTGAAGACATTTCAATTAAAAATTAATTGGATCAATTAATTTCGTGATTGAATCAGAATTTTTTTTTGTGTGTATTGTAATAAAATAAAGACGTGTGCCGAAAATGGTGAGTACCGGTCCATGTTTTGATATAGCCACCATATAGACCGATCCCCCGATTTTACTTCTTGGTCTTCTAGAATACGTAATGTTTACCCAATTTGCCTCAAATCGGAATATTTTATGAGTCTCGAAAAACTTGCAAAATATCAGCCAAATCGGTTCAGATTTATATATAGCTCCAATATATAGCTTTCGGCCGATTTACACTAATTTGCCCACAGAGGCCAATTTTTTGCTCAGAATTAGTTGAAATTTTGCACAGGGAGTAGAATTAGCATTGTATCTATGCGTGCCAAATTTTGTTGAAATCGGTTCAGATTTAGATATAGCTCCCATATATAGCTTTCGGCCGATTTACACACATGGCTTCTAGAATCCGTAGTTTTTATCCAATTTGCCTGAAATTGGAAATCTAGAGGTATTCTAATAAAATAAAGACGTGTGCCGAAAATGGTGAGTACCGGTTCATGTTTTGATATAGCCACCATATAGACCGATCTCCCGATTTTACTTCTTGGTCTTCTAGAATACGTAATGTTTACCCAATTTGCCTCAAATCGGAAATCTAGAGGTATTCTAGGAAAATAAAAAGATGTGCCGAATATATTGTGTATCGGTACTGTTTTTGATATAGCCCCCTTATAAACCGGCCTTCCGATTTGGGATCTAGATTCTAGAACTACCAAAAATGTGCTGAATACTGAATTTGGCCATAAAGACCTTATTTATTAAGCGATCTTACTCAAACTTGGCTTACTCTAATCTTTTATGGTACTGACAATATGTGCCAAAAATAATCGAAATCGGTTCAGATTTAGATATAGCTACCATATATATGTATCGCCCGATTTTGCCAAATTTGGCCGTAAAACCCTTATTTATCAACCAACTGCTTTCAGTTTAGGATTTTTTTTTACTGAAACAAGTATATTTTATTATTTCACATACAAATTTACCTGATATGAAATAAAATGGCTAAACTAAATTGATTAACATTTTTTCATTTAGTTTTGAAGGCACTTTCTTCTGGGTGCGGCTATTAAAATGGTGGACATTCGTCCTATGACAAACCAATGTTGAATTCATCGCTTCTGCGCCAATATTGCACCACTTCCGGATCCAAAAAGAACATCTTCATTACTTTTTTTTTTGGCTGTGATCGTTTTTATTTTCACCGGTTTAATTTATTTTTTTGTATATTATTTTTTTTTTACTTTATTTTTTGTAAAAATTATGTTAATTGTCCAAAACTAAAATTTTCACCTAAAATTGCCTAATTCCGTACTTTCTAATACTTGTCCAAAATGACTGCACCTGAAGTAGAAAAAATCGATAGGGAATCCCGTGATGCGCTACTTGTTTTTTTCTGGGTTACTATTTATTGTAGTTTATTTTCGCTCATTTTCAAATGTAGCAACTTTTTATAAAGTGTGACCTTTATTGTTGATCCTCGTGGTCTGTAGAAGACTTCCATCTTCTGACTAACTTCAAATCTAGCAATCAATTTACACTACCATAACAAATACAAATTCATGGATTTCTTAACCCTTTCTCTTCTTTATGAGCTTTGTATTTTGTAGGACTACTTTGTAGTTTAGGGAGTTAAAGTTTTTACATTTTGAAGAAATTTTTGAAAATATTAAAATAAATTTGAAAATTTTTGGAAAATCGGAAACAAAACATGGAGTACTTTGGCTTTTCGAGTTTTGTCAAAGTTCATACAAATAATCATGATTCTTCCACACTCCACAGCAAACGTAGACATTTTTAGCTGCAGAATAATTCATTGGAAGGAATATTCTATTCCAAAAATAACCTAAAATGAAATAACTCAATTTGCTTTAATACCAAAATTGACAACGATTTAATCAGAATGTGCAAAAGAAACTTTTACTAATTATAATAAAATTCTAGTACAGTATAAACAAATAACCACATACACGCAAAGAAAACGTGTACCGAAAACGTTTTTCTTTTGTTAGAGTTTTTTGCATTGCTTCGAAAAGTAAACACTTTTATCACCAAAAATTAAAAAATGTTTATTTTTTTAATAAAAAAAAAGTTATGTTTGAACCAACAACACAGTCCATTTCGTTTATATCAAACACTGTTCTTTGCTGACTTTAGGTTTTTAATAAGATACATTTTACAGCTCATAGTAATAATTTAATATAGTAAGTGGTTAAAATTTCAAGGGCCGATGTTGATTTTGAATAAAACACAAACTATTTAGGAAATTATTGTAATTTTATTTTATTATGATATATTGGTATTACTCAATTATGTATGGAATAAAATATCGGCCAAATGGGCGCCGCGACCTCGGTGGCACACCTTCATCCGATGGTCCAAATTTTCGATGACGCTGAGGCATAATGGAGGTCCTATGCCGTTAATGTTGCTGGCTTATCGACGTACACCTTTTCTTTCAAATAACCCCAAAGAAAAAAGTCCAACGGTGTCAAATCACATGATCTTGGCGGCCAATTGACATCGCCATTACGTGAGATAACACCGCCATTGAATTTGTTGCGCAAAAGAGCCATTGTTACGTTAGCTGTGTGGCAAGTGGCAATTCTGTTTATTGACGGATCCACTGACGTGAAAATGTGCCTCATCGATGAAGATGAAGGTGAACGATATGCATTTTGATTTGAACGCCCATTTTCATAATAAGTCTGGATAACTTTAACACGTTGTTGGATTGTGTATCTCTCCATGGTTCACATTGAGTAAGTCTGAAATAAAGAAATGTAAAATAAAATTCGGAAAAAACTTGGCGTTTAGGTGTCGTTCACATTCAATATCGGCCCTTACAATTTAACCCACGCTTTAGAATGTAATGTTGAACATTTTTTCGGAATCTTCCGACCATATCTGGAATATAAAGGGTGATACGGTCAAAATTTGGTCAATATAAACTTGACGTATTTCTTTCAATTTTGCATTTAAAAAACCTGAACACCCCTCATTTTGAAAGTGTGTGTGTGTACAATGCTGCTCCTATTTTGATTTTGGAATTCACTCTTCAGTTGTCAAAATGCCGTCCAAGCAAGAAGAGCAGCATATCAAAATTTTGCTCGCGCATCGCGATAATCCGAGCTACTCGCACGCAAAGCTGGCAAAATCGCTAAAGGTTGCCAAATCAACCGTTACAAATATAATTAAAGTGTTTGGGGAACGTTTGTCGACAGCCAGGAAGTCTGGATCGGGGAGAAATCGAAAATCGGAAGCCGCTGAGACGACAAAGAGACTTGCCGGTAGTTTCAAGCGAAACCCTAACCTCTCTCTCCGAGATGCCGCAAATAAGCTGGGTGTATCGTCTACAACTGTGCATCGAGCCAGAAAACGAGCCGGACTATCGACTTACAACAAGGTAGTGACTCCAAATCGCGATGATAAACAAAATACGACGGCCAAAGCGCGATCCCCGACGATTCTGACGAAGTTTCACTGCGTGGTAATGGACGACGAAACTACGTCAAAGCCGACTACAAGCAGCTTTCGGGACAGGAGTTTTATACGGCAAAAGGAAGGGGAAAGGTAGCAGATATTTTCAAGCACATAAAACTGTCAAAGTCCGCAAAGAAATATCTGGTTTTGCAAGCCATCTGTACCTGTGGCTTGAAAAGCAGCATTTTCATAGCTTCCGGGACTGTCAACCAAGAAATTTACGTGAAAGAGTGTTTGAATAAACGTCTGCTGCCTTTCCTGAAGAAACACGGTTGTTCCGTACTGTTTTGGCCGGATTTGGCATCTTGTCATTACGGTAAAAAGGCCATGGCGTGGTACGCCGCCAACAACGTGCATGTGGTTCCCAAGGACAAGAATCCTCCCAATACGCCAGAGCTCCGCCCAATTGAGAAATACTGGGCTATTGTCAAGCGGAACCTAAAGAAGACCAAAAAAAACTGATGAGGACAGCAGATCAAGGCAAACTGGCTTTCTGCGGCGAAGAAGGTGGACAAGGTGGCTGTACAAAATCTGATGGCAGGTGGCAAGCGTGAGGCCCGGTAATTCGGATTTGGAAAAGCGAAAGCCTAACTGAATATTTTTCCTGAATTTTATACTAATTGAACTTGAAAAGGAAATTTAATTTGATTTTTTAAATAAACGATTTCACAGATTTACACGCGTTTTCCCTTTACAAAATTTTGACCTTATCACCCTTTATGTAAAAAAAAAACTTTGGTTGAAACAGGGATCGAATCCACGACCCTTGGCATGCACATCGGACGTAGCAACCACTGCTCCACGGTACCCAACTAAGAGTATTTTTCTTTTAAAGAAACTTTGTTTAATCGGCTCGTGGGCGCCGCAAGCTATGCTGTATAAATATAATGTCATCAATAAACGATTATATATATATATATATATATATATATATATATATATATATATATATATATATATATATATATATATATATATATATATATATATATATATATATATATATATACATATATATATATATATATATATATATATATATATATATATATATATATATATATATATATATATATATATATATATATATATATATATATATATATATATATATATATATATATATATATATATATATATATATATATATATATATATATATATATAATATATATATATATATATATATATATATATATATATATATATATATATATATATATATATATATATATATATATATATATATATAATCGTTTATTGATGACATTATATTTATACAGCATAGCTTGCGGCGCCCACGAGCCGATATATATATATATATATATATATATATATATATATATATATATATATATATATATATATATATATATATATATATATATATATATATATATATATATATATATATATATATATATATATATATATATATATATATATATATATATATATATTGATGACAATAACAGCTACATAGCTCAGTGAATAGCGTGTTGGCTTACAAATTGCATGGTCCGCGGTTCGGTTCTCCGTCCAGGCGAAAGGTAAAAGAAAATTTTAACAATTTATAAAATCATATAATTTCTTCTACATTGTTTGTATTACAGAAAAAAGTCCTAAGAACTAAAAAACTTCTTGGAAGTGAGAAAGATGTGAGGGAAAATGCAATTAGCCAGAAAAATATATTTTGAGTTAGAAATTGTTTTTACGTCCTGGAAAAGAAAAAAACGTTTATCACAAAAAGTATATACTTTTCTTCCAAATACACTTCCTTTGAACGAAAGGCAAATGAGAAACGAACTATGTTTGTCTAAAATTTCGTTTGGGAAGAAAGAATTATTTTTTTGCGTGTAAAGACATATCTATCGGAAACACCATAAAAAATCACCTGTTTTTGAAAACATGGGACTTTTTCTTGAGTTTCAAAATATTTAATTTTTAAATAAAAATATTACTCAATTAATAACAATATTTTAGAAAAATACATTTTTTATAAAAGAATTACGAAATATTTTTGTTTAACTAGAAAATGATTTTTGTGTTAATGTTAGGTTAGGTTAATGTTATTTGCATACAAAATTGATTTATTTGTATTTTATTTTATTGAAATGCATAGTTGTGTACATTAATTTTATGTTTTGTATGTGAAATAAATACTTTTGTTTTGATTTTACCAAAAAAAATATGTTTAATTTTAGTATTATTTATATTGCCAATTTGTTGACGATTTTTAAAATGCAATTGCCGATTATGACGATTTTTTCGAAAAAAGGGACGATTTTTCTTGAAATGTTATTGGCAGCCCTGGTGGAGATACCCGATTTATCCTCTCTTAGTTTTTCATTTAACAAACCTTTTGCCTGTTAACGAAACACAGTGCACGATGTGAAATAAGAAAAAATGCTTATAATGCAAACAGCCTTTGATGATTGCCACTCTGACAAGGAGTAATGCAAACGAAAACGATATTCCAAGAATGGCTTTAAGTAGAAAAAATAATAAATTGTTAATTTTAAGCTGATTTTCTTAAATACAAACAAATTCCCCAAGGCGTCATTTCGAATATCTTTACGCCGCACCCAACCCGAATATGATGATAAGCAACTAGCATCGACGAGCCACCAAAGCTACAAAGTTTTGCAACCGAAAGAACCATTATGGAATTCCAAAGGATCCACTAACCCATCGTCTGTTGTGATGTGAATTATAAAATTTATTTCTTTAAGACGCGAACATACTATATTCGTTGACACTTTAATGGAAATTTATGTCCGAATCATGGTTTGCTGATTTCCTTGGTAAGAGGCTAGTGGCTGGGTAAGGCATCAGGGCAATATAAAACACTCAGCGCTTATGGGGCACAAGGACACTTGGGCCAATATGCTGCGGCATCAAATGAGAGTGTTAATAACCAAAGACCCTTTTAGGTTCATAAAATCCACTCATACACACACACACACCTATTGCCTTTCTACTCACTCCCTCACTGGCTACGAAATTTCAATTAAAGAACCACAAATGAACACCTCGAGCATGAAAGTCAATTCATTATTGGCTCAGTGCTTTGAATAAGTGGCTGCTACTGGGTCATTGCTGGTTGCCAAAAAGATTTAGGCTGTGCAAAATATAAATGGATTCCTAATTAACAATAATACAGAGTAACAATAAAAGAATGTCAGCGGCCGTAGGGTAGTAGATCTACTTTGCAAAATTCTTGTCCAAAATTAAACAGGTGTTTCTTGAGTCGTAAATGCGTCATTTACTCATAATGTCAAGTAGTTGTGAACATTTCACGGTTAATTGTCGCCAAATTATGTTTTGCAAAATTTAAGCCTATTTGTAAGAAAATTGAGTTAAAATACTCAACAATTACACAGACTCTTTGACATGTTGTTGTGTGAATGAATGCAGGCCAATTTAAGAGTTATTTGCCAACTTTTGTTTTCTTGGTGTTGGTATATTCTTTAATCAAAATTGTTGCTACAATTTCTGTTTAAAACCATGCGTAGACTAAACTACAAGAGTAGCTCAACCAACCAGAGGAGAATTATGTTTGTCGAATTTATTTGGACAAAGCCCTTTAGACTGCAATATGGCTGGATTGACAGCCGTTTCGAAATTACCACATCCCTCATCAGTATCTTCTACTTGCAGTGAACTCTCAACCAATTATCAGATTAACTTCAGATAATTTATTTGCCAACATTATAAAGCCTATATATCTGGCTTTAAAGATCAAACAGTGTGGCTGATATGTATTGCAACCAACATCAGTATGCAATCCTATCCAAACTGCTCGTCTGAAATCTAGGAGATTTATTTCAGTGGTATTTCATTTTACTGTTTACACGTTTACAAAATCATCCTCATCTATTGCATTCAGAAACAAGAATAAACGGCCGTAAGTTCGGCCAGGCCGAATCTTATGTACCCTCCACCATGGATTGCGTAGAAACTTCTACTAAAGACTGCCATCCACAATCGAATTACTTGGGCTGCGGTAACACTTACCGATGGCAAGGTATCTTAAAACTTCTTAACGCCATATTCAAAATTGTAAGTTAGTCCAAACGGGGCATATATTAAACAAAAAAGCCGTATATAATTCAGTTTGACAAAATTTTCTATAGAAATAAAATTTTGACAAAATTTCCTATAATTTCCTAATTTTGATAGATTAATTTTGATGATATGCACCAATTTTTGTGTGATTGGCAATCGGCTATATATAACTATAGACCGATATGGGCCAATTGTTGCATGGCTGTTAGCGTCCATATACTAGTGCTATGTACCAAATTTCAACCGATCGGGGATCGATTTATATGAGGGCTATATATAATTATGGACCGATATGTACCAATTTTTGCTTTGTTATTTTTGGTTGTTAGAAACCATATACTAACACCACGTACCAAATTTCAATCGGATCAGATGAATTTTGCTCCTCCAAGAGGTTCCGGAGGTCAAATCTGGGGATCGGTTTATATGGGGGCTATATATAATTATGGACCGATGTGGACCAATTTTTGCATGGTTGTTAGAAACCACATACTAACACCACGTATCAAATTTCAGCTGGATCGGATGAAATTTGCTTCTCTTAGAGGGTCCGGAGATCAAATCTGGGGATCGGTTTATATGGGGGCTATATATAATTATGGACCGATGTGGACCAATTTTTGCATGGTTGTTAGAAACCACATACTAACACCACGTATCAAATTTCAGCTGGATCGGATGAAATTTGCTTCTCTTAGAGGGTCCGGAGATCAAATCTGGGGATCGGTTTATATGGGGGCTATATATAATTATGGACCGATGTGGACCAATTTTTGCATGGTTGTTAGAAACCACATACTAACACCACGTATCAAATTTCAGCTGGATCGGATGAAATTTGCTTCTCTTGGACCCTCTAAGCCTAATCGGGGGATCGGCTTATATGGGGGCTATATATAATTATGGACCGATGTGGACCAGTTTTTGCGTGGTTGTTAGAAACCACATACTTACACCATGTATGAAATTTCAGCTGAATCGGATGAAATTTGCTTCTCTTAGAGGGTCCGCAAGCCACATCGGGGGATCGGTTTATATGGGGGCTATATATAATTATGAACCGATATGGACCAATTTTTGCATGTTTGTTAGGGACCATATACTAACACCTTGTACCAAATTTCAGCCAGATCGGAAATATGCTTCTCTTAGAGGCCCCGCAAGCCAAATCTTTGGGTCCGTTTATATGGGGGATATACGTAAAAGTGGTCCGATATGGCCCATTTGCAATACCATCCGACCTACATCAATAGCAACTACTTATGCCAAGTTTCAAGTCGATAGCTAGTTTCGTTCTGAAGTTAGCGTGATTTCAACAGACGGACGGACATGCTTATATCGACTCAGAATTTCACCACGATCCAGAATATATATACTTTATGGGGTCTTAGAGCAATATTTATACCCTCCATCATCCTATGGTGGATGGTATAATAACGTGATGGAACTCAAGCTTCCTAATGTGATTGCTTTTTATACTAGCAATGTTACATAGCGTTCAAATAGTGTGCAATTAACGGTAACAACACTAGAAATGATCCAATAAGTTAAGGCCAGATTTGATCACAGACTTCACTGTCGTAGAAAACTAGCTCGAGAGCTGAACATATCGCCAAAACGGATGCAACACATATCGAACAAATGAGTAAAGTAAATAGTCGGGAGGGACCGACTATATCATACCCTAAACCATCTGTACTGAATTAGTGAACATAAGCATTTGTGGAGTATCATTGGAATAGTAATGGAAGATAAATTTGGGAAAATCGAGCTTACATATGGTAGTTATATCTAAATCTGGACCGATTTAGATGATAGTTTGCAGGATTCATTGATACCACAGACAATTAACTTGAGCAAAATTTTAGTAAGATCGGTTAATACACCCTCAAAAAAAATCGCTTCTTTAACATATGTTCCAAACATATTTTGCAGGAAGCACATATATTATTGCATACTGCCGAAACATTAATATGTCTGTTTTATGTGAACATATTATATGTTTGGAAGCATTTTGAGCCAAAAATATTATATGCTTGGAAGAATTTTTCCCAAACACGATTGTGCTCATTCCCTAACATACTCGTAATTTTCACTTCCACGAAATTTTTTAGTTATTGGCACCTTTCTCTGTAATACAAATAATGTTGAAGAAATTATTCACTTTTATAAATTTTTTAAATTTTACCTTTCGCCTGCACGGAGAATCGAACCGAGGACCATACAGTTTGTAAGCCAACACACTATCCACTGGGCTACGTAGCTGTTATAGTCACCAGTAGATAATTATCGTTTTAAGTTACATTTATATAGCATAGTTTGCAGCGCCCACGAGCCCATGCAAACATAACATTATTTAACAGAAACATACATTTGTTTGCCACGTGGAGCAGTGGTTAGCATGTCTGCCTTGCATGCAAAGGGTCGTGGGTTCAATCACTGCTCCGACCGAACATTTTTTTGACTCTTTTGCTTTTGACTCTTTTGCTGTGTTATATTGATATCTTTCGTCAACTCTCCCGGTTTCCATCTCTATTTCTCTCTATACTCTCTCTGTCGCTTTGAATAAAATATCACAACATATGTATGTTTAGTTGAAATTTGTAAATTTATATATGTTTGTATTCACACATATGATTTTTATGAAACATTCATGCCCCAAACATAATATATTCTAACATATTAACATAGATGTCCCAAACATTTAGTGTTAGTTTAGGAAAATTACATGTTCGCACTTAAGTATATTGTGGTTTAAAATCGTGCCCGAAACACATTTTGTTTATATCGGAACATATGAAAAACATATTTTTCTAACAGTGTAGATAATTATGGTCAGGTTTTGAGTCGATTGGTATATATTTTGTGGGATATAAATTCTGGTAGGCCCACATTTTTGGCAGATTAATGGTATTATACACAGATCACTACGTAGTTTAGGGTATAAAAATGAGTTTGCACTAAAGGCATTGAAGCTGCAAAAATTGCAAGAGCTTACTGATCCTAAAAAGTTAGCCGAGAAAGAGCCAAAGAGTTGTCTCTCTTGGACAAATATGGTCAGTCACCAAATTTGGTTTTCTCCGATGAGACGTCAATTCAAATTGTATAGATTGTGAACAAACAGAATGATTGGGTTTAATTGCCTAAGTGGTCAGCTGAAAATTTATGAATTATTTTTGCCAACAGAACTGAATGATGATAATGGTGTGGGTCGCCGTAAAGGCCAGGGATCGCTCCAACATGGAATGAAAGAGTAAGGTGGGTACTAAAAAATACTATAGTGTCAATCATCTCCAGATGACGTTTCTCCGGGAATGGAGCAAAATACAGTAGAACCACATTAGTGCAGCTTGTGCTATATTTCGTATCAAATGTAGGTAATTATGCAGCGATATGAACAAATTTTTGCATAATGAAATTTGCTCCGGAGTTCAACCCCATTGGAAAGGGGGGGGGGGGGGGGGGGAGGGAGGGTGATATAAACTTTGTCATTCCGTTTGTAACACATTGAAATATTGCTTTAAGACATCATAAAGAATATACCCAGTAAAAAAGCGTCTCCAAAAAAGTAATGAAAATATTCTTTTTGGATCCGGAAGTGGTGCAAAATTGATGCAGAAGCGATGAATTTTATCATGGGTTTGTTATAGGACGGAAGTCCTTCATTTCAACAGCCGTTGAACTGAATTTGCATCACTTCTTTAGGTGTGATCCGAATTCAATGTTTTGGATGTAAATTAAAAAATTCTGTGATATTTTGTCAAATAAATAATTTTTATAATTTTATATAATTTTTAATGGATTCTAACGCTTTTCGCAAACGCTGGCTTCAAATATTTTCAAAATTTCACAATTTTTTCAGATTGAAGTTAGCATTTTTTTCGACAAAATTTAAATGATTTGTACCATTTTATGAATTCATACTCTGTTTTTAACCTTTTTTAAAAGATTTTTTTTTTTTTTTTTAACAAAAAACTTTAAATTACCCATTAAAAGTATGAAAAAATCAAGTTATAAAAAATAAAAGAACTTCCTGGGTAGTTCAAATAAAGAACACCACTGGAAGTGCTTTTAATGTTGTGTCTTTGGATGAACTTACAATTTTTTTTGCTGGGTATATTCTGGGTCGAAGTGATATTCTGATTCGATCTCGCCACGTCCGTCCGTCCGTCTGTTGAAATCACGCTAATTTCCAAACGAAACAAGCTATCGACATGAAACTTAGCACAAGTAGTTGTTATTGACGTATAGCCCCCATATAACCCCCAGATTTGGATTGAGGAGCCTCGTAGAGAAGCAAATTTTATCCGATCCGGTTAAAATTTGATACGTGGTATTACTACTAAAAAATCTTTCCATAATTATATATACCCCCATAGTTATATATACCCCCTCTTGGAGGAGCAAAATACATCCGGTGCAGTTGAAATTTGGTACGTGGTATTAGTATATGGTTCCTAACAAATATGCAAAAATGTATTTATATCGGTCCAAAATTATATATAGTCCATATATAAACCGATCCCCAGATTTGACATGCGGAGCCTCTTGGAGGAGCAAAATTCATACAACGAAAAAAAGTGAACTGTTTTATAGGAAGAATGAACTACCTCACACGCCACATTTTGAGATTGGCGCCAAATCATCACCATTTTAACCATACAGTAGTTCATTCTTACTATTTTTGGGAATCGTACGAAAATCTTCGTTTGCTTTAGTTCATATTGAACTTATGTGTACGGTCATTGAACTTTATACCCACGTTTAGTTCATAAAATTTTTGAGACATACTTAAAAAAAAGTAAGATTTCATTAAGTTGTAGAAAATTAAAAAAAAAAATAATAATAAAATGTAGCTACCAGCAAATATTTTTTTTTCAATAAAAATAAGTTAAATTTAGCGTTAGTTTAACTACGAAAACTTTTTTTTTTGTTTACGATTCGGTTGAAATTTCTAGTATATGGCAGCTAACAACCATGCCAAATTTGGCCCATATAGGTTCATAATTGTATCTAGCCCCCATATAGAGCGAACCTCAAATTTCAATTCTGGCTGTCTAATTACCGCGCAAAACTTCATATCCGTTCGTAATTATTTGTAGACTTTTCTATATACCATATACCGGTCAAGAAGTGAATTATATACGTGAATTATACCACGTACACTGAAAAAAAAATTGTCGTGAGATCAAAGATTTCATGTCTTTAAAATACGAATACAAATTTTGCTTAGCATAGAAGTCGCATTTCTCTAGTATAAAGTTTTTTTCCTTGACCAAAAGTCGATAAACTTTTCAATGAAGTCGTATTGTCCTTATAATTAAGTGATTTGACTTACAAATGGGTATCTTAACATGAAAGAAAAAATTTATAGGATAAGGTCAACTTGACTTTAATAATTCAGAAAAATTCTTTAAATTTAATGAAATTATCTTTAAATTTGTTGTCTTTTTGCATCTTGACTACAAAGCAAAAAATCGTTCAAATATAGGACATGTTTTTCAAAACTTTATTTTAAAGAAGTTTTTTACTTCAAACATAGCATAATTTCTACTGGAAGTCGAGTCCTAATTTGGAAAATAAAGTTGCCATTAACTCGTTTTTACAGGACTTTTATAGAATATGAAGAAAAAAAGTTGAGAAAGCGAAAAATTAAAATTTGCTTCCTACACGCTCACAAAAAATCGCTTCTGTAACATATACTCCCAAACATATTTTGCTTCAAGCATATACATTTTTGGGTATTGCCCAAACATTTATATGTTTGATTTCTACCAATATATAATAGGTTTGAAAGCATATTGGTCTAAACAATATATGTTTGGGTAGTCTAAGTTCCAAACATTTTGTATTTTTGCATCCAAATTCAATAATGTTGTCTTCCAAAAAACAATATGTTATTATGTGACCATATAATATGTTTGGAAGCATTTTGCACCCAAAAATATTATATGCTTAAAAAAAATTCTCCCAAACAATATTGTGCTCAAAATTTTATTTATTTATTTATATATTTACAATCATAATGAATTATGAAAATAAACAGGTAATATAGGTGCTAACAACATAGGTTTTCGACCTGAATGCTCAAAATTTTGTTTCTGCCCAATTGTATATTCCCCCACATCTTTCTCACTTCCACGAGATTTTTTTAGTTCTTAGCACCTTTTTCTGTAATACAAACATTGTAGAAGAAATTATTCAATTGTATGATTTTTTTATTTTAATTTTACCTTTTGCCGGACGGGGATTCGAACAGCGGACCACACAGTTTGTAAGGATCAAAGAAGTAGCTGATCAATTGCCCAAGGAAAAATAAAATGTTAATTTTGTAATAACAAGCAACAACCACCAACTTAATTCAATATCGCTCCCTGTTAAATAGCGCTCCAAGCTACTAAACACATATATGTTTATAGGCTATTTCTAAATTAATATATGTTTGCATCCAAGCATATTATATTTACAAACATTTTATGTCCCAAACATAATATGTTCTAACATATTAACATATATGTCCCAAACATGTTATGCTAGTTTATGAACATTATATGCTTGCACTCAAAAATATCGTGTTTAAAAATTTGTGTTCCAAACATATAATGTTTATATCCAAACATATGAAAAACAGTCTTTTTCATCCGTGTAGAAGCAAGTACACGAAACCTAACTTTAATAGAGAATTGTGTCTTAAAAGTATCCTTACTTTTATTCTGCGCTTCTTTGGCTCGGAATCAATACCAAATTTTTTAAAGTAAAGACAAAATCTTTGGAACCGAGTATGCTTTTTTTTCAGTGTATGAACTAACTTACAATTTAGAAGAAGATGTTAAGAAGTATTATGATACCTTGCCATAGGTAAGTATTACCACAACCCAAGTAATTCGATTCTGGATGACAGCCTTTAGTAGAAGTTTCTACGCAATCCATGGTGGAGGGTACATAAGATTCGGCCTGGTCGAACTTACGGCCGTATATACTTGTTATATAGAGCTAAGAAGGATCTCTATACGAGCAATGCAAAATTAGTGATGTCAGTTTTTAGTCCGAAGTCAGACCGCGAAGAAACAACGTTTTATCTTCTCATTAAATTTGCGAATGGACCCAGGTCATGTGTCATCGATTGGATCAAGTGGTAATGGCGGGTGTGACGAGCGTTATCGTACTGCAAAATCCACTTGTCATACCATTCAAACTATTGCAGCCATTTATTACGATATGCTCGGCTCAAACACATTAATTGAGTTCGATGGAAAGCTCTTGTGATAGTTTCGCTCGGTTGGAGCAGAAACTTCTTTCCATGGATATTCAGCTTAGCCGTCGATTTTTAGGCATGGCCGGGGAAATCATACGTTTTTCACTTTAAAATGTCATGGTGGATCCACATTTTATCGCTCGAAACGATGCAATTCACAAACCTTTACTTTGTTGTAAGCAAGCTTCACGCAAAAAAAAAAAACTATGTTATTTTCTATTAAATTACTTTATATTGAAAATAAAAGCTATGGAATAAGGTTATGACATGAATTTGGATTCAATATTGTCTTATATATATATCCCGAACTAGGCCATCTTTTGTCAATCCTGCATTCCTCCTGCAGGTGGAATGCAGCCCACCTAATAATAAACGACTTTTCTACTGTACAGGTTTTTCGCTTCAAAATTTGGAAAAGTAAACTTTTCACTTAATTGGATCAATTACTTTTTATTTAACTTTATTTTGAGTGTATCAAATATGTATATGTTAATGTCATATTTCACTGTACCGTGTATGTGAAGATACCAAAAATTTAATCCTCTCTTAAAAAGTGCTACAAATTTAATTTTATTAGAAAAACCTCAACCACAATCAAATTATAGACCAAAACTCCATAGAGCAATAAAAACTGATATTCATACCAAACAGCAAAACACACACACACACTTGTACACCAATTTGAAGTACACTTCAAATGTAAGCTGCGATATGTGTCACTCATAGCCACAAAGTCAAACTTCATTTCTACCACAAACTCCTGTCCAAAATTACACCAAACTTTTGAATATTTTCACTGGGACTGAAACTTTGTTTTATTTTTGGGATAGTTGTCATTAACATAAAGCAGCAGATAGTTACACGACTCGTCCTCAACTCAAAACGCTCACCGCAATTGTGGCAAGCCTTGGAGGGAATCATTTCCAATGGATGAATACATCCACCAAATCACCAGACGACATTTTCTAAACCATCAGTTTGGCATTTTTGGTGTCCCTTTAGTTAAACTAATTTTTTTGTTTTTGCAAATTAAATATTTTAATGTTCATGCGGTAGATGGTCATGTGGAAAGCAAAAACTCCATGCGCTGGATGGTGTAGTGTAAGACAACGTTGTTATTACTTTAATAAAGCCAATCTAGTTGAATATTTGGAAAAATTAGAAAATTCTCAAAATATTTTTATATGGCCAAAATATAACCACATACAATACACATGCTCGCATTTATGGCAAATACTGCTCTGGGCCATTATTGAAATATCTAAATGGTGAAGGCAGTCCACAAAACTATCTAAACTTAAGGGTATGGCGGCGGCTTGCTATTCTAGGTGACAATGTCTGTGTTAGTGTTCGGTAACCACGTAAAATACTTGAGAAGACCTCAAATATTTGGACGACAGCTTTACTATGGTAGATTTCTGTCCGTATTTGCTTCCGACAATAACGAATGAATGCTCGTAAGTTGAGGCAGGACATACATACAGTTCTGACGCATACATATATGCTTCACTTTATAATATGCATGTATTGGTGTGGTATGCCATATTAATACTTGAAATGGACGATAGTGAATGCAGACAGTGGGAAGCAAAATTGAACTTAATAGCTTAATACACAGAAAAAAAGTAAAAAGTTTTATAGCAAGAATGAACTACGTCATTGGAAAATTTAACTAAATATTACACATACTGTAAACCACATAACTGGGAATGTGACGGCATGCAAATGACCTTGGAAACATGATATTTCTTGAAGGAAATATACACAAAATAGATAATTTAAATATTCTGAAGAATAATTTGGCCGAATCTGACCACAAACAAGGTTTGTGTTTGTCCAAAATAATGACCCCAAGCATTCGTCTGATATAGTTAAAAAATACTTGCTATAATCCAACACTAAACAAGTAAGGAAAGTCTAAAGTCGGGCGGGGCCGACTATATTATACCCTGCACCACTTTGTAGATCTAAATTCTCGATACCATATCACATCCGTCAAATGTATTGGGTGCTATATATAAAGGTTTGTCCCAAATACATACATTTAAATATCACTCGATTTGACAGAATTTGATAGACTTTTACAACATTTATAGACTCAAAATTTAGGTTGGCTAATGCACTAGGGTGGAACACAATTTTAGTAACAAAAATATGGGAAACATTTAAATCTGAAGCAATTTTAAGGAAACTTCGAAAAAGTTTATTTATGATTTATCGCTCGATTTATATGTATTAGAAGTTAAGGAAAATTAGAGTCATTTTTACAACTTTTCGACTAAGCAGTGGCGATTCAACAAGGAAAATTTTGGTATTTTGACCATTTTTGTCGAAATCAGAAAAACATATATATGGGAGCTATATCTAAATCTGAACCGATTTCAACCAAATTTGGCACACATGACTATATTACTAATTGTACTCCTGGTGCAAAATTTCAACCAAATTGGGCCAAAACTCTGGCTTCTGGGGCCATATAAGTCCATATCGATCGAAAAATATATATTCTAGGCTATATCTAAATCTGAACCGATTTCAATCAAATTTTGCACGCTTGACTATACGACTAAGTGTTATGTTTGTACAAAATTTCAAGCAAATCGGTATAAAACTTTGGCTGCTGGGTCCATATTAGTGCATATCGGGCGAAATATATATATGGGAGCTATATCTAAATCTGAACCAATTTCTTCCAAAATCAATAGGGTTCTATTCTGACCCAAACTAGGTACATGTGCAAATTTGAAGGCGATTGGACTTAAATTGCGACCTAGACTTTGATCACAAAAATGTGTTCACAGACGGACAGACGGACATGGTTATATCGACTCAGGGACCCACCCTGAGCATTATTGCCAAAGACACCATGTGTCTATCTCGTCTCCTTCTGGGTGTTACAAACATATGCACTAACTTATAATACCCTGTTCCACAGTGTGGTGCAGGGTATAAAAAATATTACCTCACCCTCTGTAGAGCCCGGACACGAATCTAATTGAACACCTGTGGACATAGGAGTATATGAAAACAAAGCGTAAAACTTTAAAATTTTTAGCAAAGAAACTCTCAAAAACGTCCTTATGGATATATTGGGTTCAAATCCCTCAGATTTGATGTAAACCCTAACCCACTCAATGCCAAACAGACTCCAGGCTGTATAAAACACTACGACCTACCATACAAAATATTAAAAGATTATAATATTTAGTATTTAAACGAATAGTTTTTATTTATTTTTAGTGTACAATTTTTATACCCTCCAACATAGGATGGGGGTATATTAACTTTGTCATTCCGTTTGTAACACATCGAAATATTGCTCTAAGACCCCATAAGGTATATATATTCTGGGTCGTGGTGAAATTCTGAGTCGATATGAGCATGGCCGTCCGTCTGTTAACGCTAACTTCCGAACGAAACAAGCTATTGACTTGAAACTTGACACAAGTAGTCGTTATTGATGTAGGTCGGATGGTATTGCAAATGGCCATATCAGTGCACTTTTACGTATAGCCCCCATATAAACGGACCCCCAAATATAGCTTGCGATTGCTCTAAGAGAAACAAATTTCATCCGATTCGGCTGAAATTTGGTACATGGTGTTAGTATATGGTCTCTAACAACCATGCAAAAATTGGTCCACATCGTTTCATAATTACATATAGCCCCCATATAAACCGATCCCCCGATTTGGCTTGCGGAGCCTCTAAGTGAAGCAAATTTCATCCGATCCGGCTGAAATTTAGTATTTGGTGTTAGTATAGGGTCTCTAATGACCATGCAAAAATTGGTCCACATCGGTCCATAATTACATATGGCCCCCATATAAACCGATCCCCCGATTTGGCTTGCGGAGCCTCTAAGAGAAGCAAATTTCATCCGATCCGGCTGAAATTTAGTATATGGTGTTAGTATAGGGTCTCTAATGACCATGCAAAAATTGGTCCACATCGGTCCAATTTTTTGCATCACCAGATTTGATCTCCGGAGCCTCTTGGAAGACCAAAATTCATCTGATTCATTTCAAATTTGGTACGTGGTGTTAATATATGGCCTCAAACACCCATGGTCGAAATCGGTCTTTAACATTGCACCACGGTGGCTCCCGTGGTTAGCACCGCAATTAATAAGAAAAGAAAAGCCCCAGCTAAAAGCGGTTTAGTTTTCGACTGAGAATGGGATTTAAAGCCTCTGTCGTGCCGAGTTGTCCCGTTCTTTCCATAAGATTGCTGCAGGTCCATAACACTCATAGAAAAAATCATTAGTCAACTCACATGTGGTGTCAAACGGAGCATAGACGGTGCCAATCTGACAATGATAATATGACGTTGTCAAAAAAAAAAAAAAAACAATTTATAAAAATAATCCATCCGCCTCGAACCTGGATTATCTGCTTCATAAGCGTTAACTGCCACATTAGCACATTGTACCGCCTACGGAGATGCCATCGTTTTAAATGCATCGCAAAAATAAAATAAAATTTCGATAAATGAGATTAATTTTATACAGCCTAGATTTAAAGCTAAATTGTTTTCAAAAAATTTTCTTTATTTTAAAGGCTTCTTTGACTCCGAATCATTGCCACAATCCTTAAGGGAAGGTCAAAATCTTGGAATTCCAACACATGTTGAGTACGCGGATTTCTTCTTTACCTTGTGGAATATATATTTTTCAAAAATTTATTTACTCTTTCAAAAGACTCTACAAAAATCATTGTGTATTGCCATCTACTGTACATCACAGCATAAGGATTTCTTTGGAGACCATAACCAAGAAATTATGGGCGGAAATGCAAAGCTTTCACTAGAGAACATACACAACCCTAACCTCAAATTTACTTGTGGATGTATTAATCTTGTATGTGTGTGTGCGTATGAAGTTTCATTGTTTCATATGTGTGATCCTATTAAGAATATCCATAGTCAAGCATCACCCTATCTTCCCTTTCCTTCAAGCCCACAGATGCTATAGAAATGGATGACACCATTCATAGCCACAAAACAATTTGGTAACATTCATAAATGGTTAGTTTTACCAGAGACCAAAAATATATTTCGGATGAAATCCTTTTCCAGAAATGGATACAAATATTTCAAGCAACTCAAAATTGCCAAAGGCGATAGATCAGGGGATAATTTGTACAAATAAATCCAAATACTATTGATGTCGTTTTTTAAAAAAGAGTTTCTGCTCCTTATCATTTGGGTATAGCGATCAATATGATGACACGAACAGAGATGTGAAAATATACGATATTGAATTATAATATTATTGTTACGTACACTGAAACAAAAAATATTGTCGTCAGGCCAAAGATTTTATGCCCTTAAAATACGAATGCTAATTTTGATTAGCTTAGAAGACGCATTTCTCTAATATAAAGTTTTTTTCCTTGTCCAAAAGTCGATAAATTTTTCAATGAAGTCGTATTGTCCTTATAATTAAGGGATTTGACTTAAAAATGGATATCATAACATAATTTTTTTTTTTTGGGCTAAGGTCAATTTGACTTTAATAATTCAGAAAAATTCTTTAAAATTAATGAAAAGCAAAAAATCGTTCAAAAATATGACATTTATTTTAAAGACGTGTTTTACTTGAAACATAGCATAATTTCTACTGGAAGTCTGTCTGAATTTGAACAAGTATATACGGCCGTAAGTTCGGCCAGGCCGAATCTTATGTACCCTCAACCATGGATTGCGTAGGAACTTCTACTAAAGGCTGTCATCCACAATCGAATTACTTGGGTTGCGATAACACTTGCCGATGGCAAGGTATCGTAAAACTTTTTAACACTGTCTTCTAAATTGTAAGTTAGTCCATAAGGGGTATATATTAAACAAAAAAAGGCCGATTAAGTACGTATATAATTCAGTTTGACAAAATTTTCTATAGAAATAAAATTTTGACAAAATTTTCTATAGAAATAAAAACTTGACAAAATTTTCTATAGAAATAAAATGTTGACAAAATTTTCTATGGAAGTAAATGTTGACAAAATTTTCTATAGAAATAAAATGTTGACAAAATGTTCTATAGAAATAAAATGTTGACAAAATTGTCTATAGAAATAAAATGTTGACAAAATTTTCTACAGAAATAAATTTTTTACAAAATTTTCTATAGAAATAAAATTTTGACAAAATTTTCTATGGTAATAAAATGTTGACAAACATTGCTATAGAAATAAACTTTTTACAAAACTTTCTATAGAAATGAAATTTTGACAAAACTTTCTATAGTAATAAAATTTGACAATTTTTACATGGCTGTTAGAGGCCATATACTAACGAAATGTACCAAATTTCAACCGCATCGGATGACTTTTGCTCCTCCAAGAGGCTCCGGAGGTCAAATCTGGGGATCGGTTTATATGGGAGCTATATATAATTATGGACCGATATGGAAAGGTTGTTAGAGACCATATACTAACACCGCGTACTAAATTTCAATTGGATCGGATGAATTTTGCTGATCCAAGAGGCTCCAGCCGCAAGTTATGCTATATAAATATAACTTATATTGATATTTATCTATTGATGACCATAACAGGTACATAGCTCAGTGGTTAGTGTGTTGGCTTACAATGTGCATGTTCCGCGGTTCGATTCTCCGTCCAGGCGAAAGGTAAAAAAATTTTAAAAATTTATAAAATCGTATAATTTCTTCTACATTGTTGGTATTACAGGAAAAGGTGTTAAGAACTAAAAATCCTCGTGGATGTGAGAACGATGTGAGGGACAATGCAATTAGCAAGAAAATAATGTTTTTTTTTTTTTTGAGCTAGTCTTTATGAAATTGTTTTTACATCCTGGAAAAGAATAAACGTTTATCACAAAAAGTATATACTTTTCTTCCAAATACACTTCCTTACAGCGAAAAGCAAATGAGAAACGAACTTTGTTTGTCTAAAATTTCGTTTGGGAGGAAAGAATTATTTTTTTTCGTGTAGTTGTTCATCGAAGATACAGGCGAAAGAATAAAAGAAAGCGATGTGCTCGCCTCGATGGTTTAGTGGAAACTCTGTTTATTAATACATCTACAATGACTTATATACTAGAAAGTAAAACACTTCTTATTCTAATTATAGCTAAGTGTTTGCTGCTATCTGTTCATGTGGAAAATCCTTCACATGGATTTTATTACTATACGCTTGCGTAGCATACTCATATGTATGTTATCAGCCCTAATAGTTCTATTATATTTAGGTAGACCGCTGATAACACTTCTGCCTACAGACAATACACATGCGCATTTGTTCACATATATAACAGTCAACAATGTTTGGGTACAGCAAACTATGCTGGTGGCAATTATTGACAATATGGGAATCTATGAAATATAAAAGGCAACTGTACAGAACTGTATAGGCACTTTTGTTCGAAATCAACCCCGAAGTGATATACGGACGAAAAAGACTGTTTTTCATATATTTGGGTGTAGAAAATATATTTTCGGAACTCAAATTTTTTAACACAATATTTTTAAGTACAAGCATATAACGTTCATAAACTAGTATAACATGTTTGGGACATATACTTTAATATGTTAGAACATATTATGTTTGGGACATAAAATGTTTCTAAATATAATATGCTTAAATGCAAACATATATTAATTTAGAAATAGCCTATAAACATATATGTGTTTAGAAAGAGAGACCTAGAGAGTATGTTGCAAGTAAAATAATGGATGTAACCAATTGGCGTTTTAAAAATATATCCACACAAAGAAAATTTCATATAATTTTTTTTTCTACCAATGTACGCCCTAAGGTGAAACATAAAATGTTTGAACAATGCAAACAATATTTTGTTTGAACCAATACTGCAAATATATATGCTTGAAGCAAAATGTGTTTTTGGGGTATATGTTACAGAATCGATTTTTTTGAGAGTGTAGAAAACTTACTAGTGCGCGGAATATATCACGAGAACGGATGCAACACATATTGAAAAATGAGCTTGTACTAAAGTCATTGATCTTCCAAATAGTTGCAGAACCCACTAATGCATAAAAAAGGTTATATGGGAAAGAGCCAAGGATTTGCGTAGTTTGCACGAAAGTTGTAAGTTTACAAATTAAATTTTCTCCCATCACAAGCCATTTCAAATTTAGCAGTTTGTGAACAAAAAAAAAAAATATCGGGTCAACTGAAAATTGATAGCCTCGTTCAGGGCTCCCTTCATATTCATGGAGCTGGGGTCAAAATAAATGCTGATTATTCTCGAGAAAATATCCAAAACATGAGAAAATATCCGAAACAAACGTTTCGGTCTTAGACCATGGACAAAAAGACAGACAAAAGACGAGTTTGTGCAAAATTTCGCGATTGCGTGATTGCTTCATTATTGAAGACTGTAGCGTGATTACAACAGACAGACAGACAGACGGACATCGTTATATCGTCTTAGAATTTCTCCCTGATCAAGAATATATATACTTTATATAGTCGGAAATCGATATTTCGATGTGTTACAAACGGAATGACAAACTGATTATACCCCCGTCACCATTCTATGGCGGTGGGTATAAGAAATACCGAATATCTAAATTGACTCTGCCAGGAGGCTCCGCAATTCAAATATGCGGTTCGGTTTATATGGCGCCTATATAATTATGAACCAATATGGGCCACTTTTAACACGATTATTAATAGAGTATACTAACATCGCATATCAAATTACAATGAGTTCGGATAAAATTAGCCTATAAACAGATGATCGGCAATTCAAGTCTGGGGATCGGTTTATGTGAGGGCATAAATAATTACATAATTATGGACCAATTTAGAGGGCTGACATTACATTTGGTATTTGAACAACCCGATCCAATCAAATACCAAATTTCCTCTGGATTGAATGACATTTTCTCTATCAAGAGGCTCCTCAAGCCAAATCTAGGGGTCCGTTTAAATGGGAGCTACACTGAAAAAACAGTGAACCCACCAGGAAGAAAACTTTCGGTTAATTTTAGAAAATTTTGAATATTTGTAGAAAATTTTAACTAAACAGTATTACAAACGTTGGCATCACGCCGATGTCATAAAAATAAGTAAATATTTTTCGACAAATACAAGAAAATTTAGTTGACATAACTAAGTTTTTTCACTTGTTAAAGAAAATTTTGTAGTTTGAAGAAAAACTTGGAGTTCAAAATTGCAAGAATGTCTTTAGTGACATACGAAGTTCACGATGGACGCATTTTTGGTAAAATTTACCAATTTAAAGAAATTCTGAACTATTTTGTGGAAGACACGAATTTAATTAATCTTTATGCTTCATTTGAGTATATTTTTATACCCACCACCATAAAATGGTGACGGGGGTATAATAAGTTTGTCATTCCGTTTGTAACACATCGAAATATCGATTTCCGACTATATAAAGTATATATATTCTTGATCAGGGAGAAATTCTAAGACGATATAAGCATGTCCGTCTGTCCGTCTGTCTGTCTGTCTGTCTGTCTGTCTGTTGTAATCACGCTACAGCCTTCAATAATGGCGCTATCGTCCCCAAATTTGGCACAGATTAGTTTTTTGTTTACAGGCAGGTCAAGTTCGAAGATGGGCTATATCGGTCCAAGTTTTGATATAGTCCCCATATAAACTGACCCCCCGATTTGGAGTCTTGGGCCTATAAAAACCGTAGTTTTTATCCAATATAGCTGATATTGGAAATATAGAGGTATTTGAGGACCATAAAAAGGTGTGTCGAAAATGGTTCCCATCGGTCCATGTTTTGGTATAGCCCCCATATAGACCGATATCCCGATTTTGCTTCTAGGGCTTCTAGAAACTATATTTACAATACGATTTGCCTGAAATTGGAAATCTATAGGTATTTGAGGACCATAAAAAGGTGTGCCGAAAATGGTGCTCATCGGTCCATGTTTTGATATAGTCCCCATAGAGACTGATCTCCCGATTTTGCTTCTTAGGCTTCTAGAAACTATATTTACCATCCGATTTGCCTGAAATTCTTGAGCTTCTATAAACTGTATTTATTACCCGATTTGCCTGAAATTCGAAATCTAGATGTATTTTTAGACCACAAATAAGTGTGCCGAAATTGAGGTATATCGGTCCATTTTTTGGTATAACCCCCATATAGACTGATCTCTCGATTTTTACTTCTTGGGCGTCTAGAGACTATGTTTTCTAGCCGATTTGTTAGAAATTCTGGAGGTATTTTACGATCACAAATATGTGAGCAGCAAATGGTACCTATCGGTCCATGTTTTGGTATAGCCCCCATATACATCAAACCCCCTACAATTCTATATATTATCAAGTAACCCACTACGACGAAGAGTTTTCAAAGTAAACTATTATATTTGATTGATGTGGTGGGTATTTAAAATTCGGCCCGGCCGAATTTACTGCTGTATATACTTGTTTTCTTCGGTTTTAGTTAATTTAACTAACGTACACAAAAAAGTATTAGAGTAAAGAAAACTTTCTCCAAACATAATATTTCTATGAACTAAAATAAAGTTAAATTGACTTTAGTGAAATAGAAAGTTCACTTTTTTTGAGTGTATAACAAAAAGTGATCCTAGTGGCCCATTTACAATATCATCCAATATATATCAATAAAAACTACTTGTGCCAAGTTTGAGGTGGATAGATTGTTTCGTTCGGAAGTTAGTGTGATCGATAATTTCAAGACGGCATTTGGCTGGAAATGAGCCAAAGTACCGCAATACCACTTTCGTGTAGCATGTGCTGGGGTTTTCAGCCGTTAGAAGGCCATAATTCACATAATAAAGTTTACTTAGATCCTACGATTGTGGTCTTCCCTTAAGGATTTTGGTATTGATTCCGAGCCAAAAATGCACAAATAGGATGGAGATTTCATTTGTCGAATTTTGATTATCTTTTTGCGATATATTAAACAAACAAATGCAAAATTATACACGCTTCTTGAAGTAAAAAATATTTTCTTAATACCAGAAAAACTTAAAACCAAAGACTTAAAATCCTCATAATAAAGCTTAGCCAAAGTCTGAAGCGCTTTTATTATACCCTGAGCCAAATCATAGGACAAGGTATTATAAGTTAGTGCATATGTTTGCAACACCCAGAAGGACCCGATATAGACATATGTATGGTGTCCTCGGCAGTATTGCTCCGGGCCGGCCCCCTAAGTCGATCTAGTTATGTCCGTCTATCTGTGAACACATAATTGCAATCAAAGTCTAGGTCGCAATTTTGGTCCAATCGACTTCAAATTTGGTACAAGTATGTGTTTTGAGTCATAAAAGAACCCTACTATATCATTCACCCGATATGGCCCCAGAAGCCAGAATTTCAGCCTTATTTGCTTTAAATTTTCCACAAGGAGTGAAATTCATAGTTTCGTAAAGTGTGCTGGCTTTGGTTGAAATCGGTTAAGATTTCAACTTGTCAACCAATTTTGGTCGACATCTGTTCAGATTTAGATATAGCTGCCATATATATCTTTCGTCCGATTTGCACTCATATGACCACAGAGGTCAAATTTGTAATCCGATTTAAATAAAATTTTGCACAGTAAGTTGAATTAACCTGCTTCAGATTGAAATGTTTCCCATATATTTTACTAACATTGTGTTCCACCCCAAGACATTAGCCGACTTAAATTTTAAATTTTGTCCAAATCGTGTCAGATTTAAATGTATGTATTTGGGACAAATTTTATATATACACCCTCAAAAAAAAACGCTTCTTTAACATATGTTCCAAACATATTTTGCAGGAAGCACATATATTATTGGATACTGCCGAAATATTAATATGTTTGTTTTATGTGAACATATTATATGTTTGGAAGCATTTTGAGCCCAAAAATATTATATGCTTGGAAGAATTTTTCCCAAACACGATTGTGCTCATTCCCTAACATACTCGTAATTTTCACTTCCACGAAATTTTTTAGTTCTTGGCACCTTTTTCCGTAATACAAATAATGTTGAAGAAATTATTCACTTTTATAGATTTTTTAAATTTTACCTTTCGCCTACACAGAGAATCGAACCGAGGACCATATAGCTTGTATGCCAACACACTATCCACTGGACTACGTAGCTGTTATAGTCACCATTAGATAATTATCGTTATAAGTTACATTTATATAGCATAGTTTGCAGCGCCCACGAGCCCATGCAAATATAACATTATTTAACAGAAACATACATTTGTTTGCCACGTGGAGCAGTGGTTAGGATGTCTGCCTTGTATGCAGAGGGTCGTGGGTTCAATCCCTGCTCCGACCGAACACTTTTTTTTTATTTACACTTGTATATTTATACTATATTAAATTTTTTTAATGAAACTTCGAAATGTGGGTTATTAAAGATTTATAGTCAGTAACAGTGCTTGATATAAACGAAATTGACTGATTTTTAGATAAAGTATTATTTTTTATTGCAATAATAACAATTTTGGTGTTTTTGGTACAAAACTTTAAAATTTGTAAGGAATTCAAAAACTCTAACAAAAGAAGAACGTGGAGTCGAGTATAAACATACATAAATAATTTTATAATATAAACATAAATTTATTTAGGCGTGAACAGTTTTTTACTAGCATTTAAGACCATCGCTCTAAAATGCCTTTTAAAATTTCCGGAGGATAGCGCCATTATTGAAGGCTGTAGCGTGATTACATCAGACAGACAGGCAGACGGACATGCTTATATCGTCTTAGAATTTCTCCCTGATTAAGAATATATACTTTATATCGATATTTTGATGTGTTACAAACGGAATGACAAACTTATTATACCCCCGTCACCAATCTATGGTGGTGGGTATAAAAATTCGAGAGTTCTGTTGTTTTCCACGATTCTATATCTCCCGATCTAGGGCACATAATAAAAATCTGTAAACACAAAAAGATGTGCCTATGATATGACAAATGACAAATTCATTTTGATCTATACACAACATACATTTTTTTGAGAAATTGTCCTATCTTGACTCATGGAGTTGAGATAGGACATCGAGATTTTGGGTATTATTAATATGTGATAAAATGGAATTTTTCTTTTGTCATAATTTCATATAGGAGTATTAAAAGACGACTAGTGGAATTAGCATGAATGTCAATTTTCTGTTTACATTTAAGGCGGCTGGTCCATAATAGACCTTACCCCTATTCATAGGCATTTCTTTACCATACCAGATTAAGGAAAATTCTAGACAGCACCCTTAAATTAAAAACAAACAAAAAACACTTTTCCTGATAGTACAATATTATCGAGCAAATTGAATAAAGCAAAATGTGTTAAAATTTGCAACATTTTCAAAATTTATTGCTGGACTCCTATAGTTTATTCTATTTGATGGCAGAGCATTGGTCTGCGTTTAATAGCAACCTAATTTATAGGAGCCACATTACATTGATGTGAGTACAGCCCAGACTATTTCGTGCAGCTTTTAACGCGGCAAAAAGATTAATGGGGCAGTAAAAATAAGATTTATTGGTGTGAAATTTCATCAGTGACATCAGGTGATTATTGTTAATTCCAAACATTTGCTACCCCCGCCATTCGCCCTAGAACAACATTCATAGGAAAGAAACATTGTGAAAATGAAAGTAAAGAAAATTCCACTCAAAAGCTTCCTTTTATAAAAATGGGAAAAAGGAAATGTTTTTAATATCCTCACATATTCTGATACGCACACATACGCACACAGCACTCCACATCACATAGACTCTTGTATTGCAACCTTATCATACGCATGTCACTATGACTAGGTAGGTAGGAGTATGTGTCTATGGTACACATTGGAGTGTAAGGGTGTTTTGAAATGGGCCATACACAGCAACACACACACACACAGCAGAGGAAAGACTTGATTTAATTAGGATCAAATTAAAATATATTGAAGAATGCCTGGGTTATAATAACATCAACAACAATTCGCATATTTACGCAACCTCCAGTAAACACACACACATAAAGATTATGTGTGTGTGTGCTGTTTGTGTAAACAAAGGTGTATATTGGCTATATTTACAAACATAAATTAGCCCCCAAACAAAGAAAGAGTAGCAGAAGGATGGTCTATTCGACCGAATATATTGAAAATAAATTTCATTTCAAATAGAATGAGAGACTGGGGAGAACTAGAGCGACAGGAAATTATATTCGGTCAAGTTGGTATTTTCTCAAACATACAGGCACACCCACACTGATACACAAAAGGTCCCACCTGAGATTAATGACATTTTCCGGTTTTTGAAGGGAGAATACGACAAAGTCATCCATATTGAATCATCGGCCAGAATACATATGCGCATAAATTACCCACAATGTCACATATCTTAATTATAGATCTTTTATTGTTTATGTTGTAAATAAAGATTGCCTTTTTAGAAAATAAGATATGAGTTGTAATAATATATGCGCATAAAATCCAAAAACTTAGGGACACACACGCACACAGAGTGAGAGGCGAAAGCTAAATTCCAAAATGAAAGTTTTTCCCAGAATGGATGAATGTAGTTAGAAAAATAATATTGGCATACATTTATGCAACATAGTTGAAAACAAAAGCCATATTTACATAGATTTTCATAGTTTTTGTGATTGCCACCAATTCACAGTATGGTCATAGTTTTTATGATGAAAAAATTCAGACAATGTAATATTGAAGGACAAATCATATTTTTCAAAAAAAAAATTAAATCTATTTTCATAGAAAATTCATAGTAAAGACAAGGATGAAAGAGCCCAAATTACAGCAAAGTTATAAACTACATTATACAAATTTTAGTAAGGCCATTTAGAGCAGCATTTGGGTCTATCAATGTACCAAAAAATATATCAACAAAATATTCCCAAATAAAGAAAAAATTTAACTGAAGACGTAATTAATTAAAAAATTAGTTGACATATTTAATTTAAATTGTAACTGAAATAAACAGAAAAAAATGTAAGAAAGTTCGCCCAAGCCGAATCTTTTGTTCCCTCCACAATGAATCGGCTAAAAAGGTCTATTGAAGACTGCCCATCACAATTGAATTACTTGGGTTGTAGTAACAGTTATCGATGACAAGTCTGGCGTCTAGGTTTAGTTCTTTATCGGTTTAGAGGAGTCTATAAGTAATTATGAACCATCAACCAGAAGACAAAATTTCAACCAGATAGGATGAAATTTTCTCTCCATGAGTCTTCAAAAGTAAAATCTTGCAGGTAAGTTTACATTAGGGCTATATGGGTCCTATATATAATTATACACCGATATGGGCCAATTTTAGCACTATTATTAATAGGAGTATACTAACATCACGTACCAAATTACAATCGGGATCGGATAAAATTTGCCCTTCCAGATGATCTGGGCATCGGTTTATGTGGGGATTATATATAATTATGGACAAATTTGAACCAATTTTTATACGATTGTTAGAGGTCATTTTCTGAATTCACATTTGGTATGTGAAAAATCGGATCCAACCAAATACAAAATCTCCACTGGATTGGATGCAATTCGCTTTTCTAAGAGCCTCCGCAAGCCAAATCTGGGAGTCAGTTTATATTGGAGCTGTACCTAAAAGTGGTCCGAATGGCCCATTTACAATACCATCCGATCTACATCAATAAAAACTAACTTTTTTTGGTTACTTTTAGATCTGTTCTAAAATGGGCTTTCAAGGTCTCTCAATATGCAAATAAAACGACGTTATTTCATATTTACATCCGACGTTTCGTTGGTGATTTCCAACTTCTTCTGGGATGATTTTTTTATTGAAATATTTTGTCTTTTGTCATATTTTTTTAAAATTAATTTTAAATTGTAAAAAGCAACGGCACAGGAACACCACGACATTAAACAAATATTTAAAATAATTTCAAAAATAATTACAAAACTAAATTAAAATATCACGGATGTTTTTCCTTATGACAACGATCATAGACGATTGGACGTAAACTTTTGCCAAGTTTAAGGTGGATAGCTTGTTTCGTTCGGAAGTGATTTCAACCGACGGACGGACATCGATAGATCGACTTCACCACGATTCATAAATTATATATTATTTCCATGTCCCCATCTTTTGGTGGAGGATAAAAAATTAAGGCACTTGAGAACAGGATTTGAAATATTTACGTTTTTAATGAAAATATATTTTTTTTTTTAAATATAAATTTTAACATTTTAATTAAATCAAAATATATTTCCAATCAAGAATTTAATTGAAAGATTTGGTGGGAAATAATTAGCTTCTATATGAAAAAATGTTGTCGATTTCTTGTCTTTAAAATACGAATGACAATTTTGCTTAGCAAAGAAGATTTATTTCTCTGATATAAAGTTTTTTCCTTGTCCAAAAGCCGATAAACTTTTCAATGAAGTAGTTGTATCCTTATAGTTCAGCAATGGAACTTAGAAATGGGTATCTTTAAGATACTATCATACCATGAAAAAAAAATTTGTTTGAATAAGTTCATTTTGGCCTTAATAATTCATTCTTTAAAATTAATGAAACAGTATTTCAAATTGTTGACTCTCTGTACCTTGACTACAAAGTAAACAAATGTAAAGACGTTTTTCACTTGAAGTATAGCCTAATTTCTACTATTTACCTTACAAGGAAGATTTGAAAATTTGTTTTTGCTCTATTGCATTTTCAACAGAAATTTCAGCAAATATTATCAAATGCAGCAGCATTGACCATCTGAAACCTATGGACAGCAAATTGAAATCCTATAGGCCAATTGGCGTTCGCCAGCAGCAACATATTTGCTTAAACTCATTGAGAAAATTCGTTTCCATAAATCGAGCCCCATCGTCATTCAGGAATGATGCAGAAAAAAAATCTGTCATACCTAATGAAGTGGTCTACCAAAATAACAATCCAATAATATTTCATTACATACAAACCCAAAGGCTTATGCCTCCAATTCAATTCCTACCGAATTATGTTACGCCAATACCAAAAGAGGAAATATTTGCCACTAAGCCTTTTCCTGGCCTTAGATGTTTGTGGGCATGAACGTGAACTTAATTGTGACAAATTAGACAGCTGCAAATAAACAAAATACCATGTCCGCTTCCAACATCAATGGCAAAGAGAAGCGAAATTAAGCAAATGAAACGAAACTCAACTGAACTGAACTGAACAAAATAGAGTTGTGAATGGAATCGATTTGCACTGAAACCATTGTTGCCATTTCAGCTTAAAATAATATACCCAAAAGTCGAGAAAATTTTACCAAAAAAACTATAAAGTAACAAAAATCTTATTTGCAAAATGTTATTTCTATAGAAAATTTTGTCAAAATTTTATTTCTATAGAAAATTTTGTTAAATTGTATTTCTAAAGAAAATTTTGTCAATTTTTTTCTAAAGAAAATATTGTCAGAATTTTATTTCTAAAGAAAATATTGTCAAAATTTTATTTCTAAAGAAAATTTTGTCAAAATTTTATTTCTATATAGAAAAATTTTGTCAAAATCTTATTTCTATAGAAAATTGTGTCAAAATTTTTTTTCTAAAGCAAATGTTGTCAAAATTTTATTTCTAATTAAAATTTTGTCAAATTTTTATTTTTATAGAAAATGTTGTCAAAATCTTATTTCTATAGAAAATTTTGTCAAAAAATTATTTCTATAGAAAATTTTGTCAAATTTTTTTTTCTATAGAAAATTTTGTCAAAATTTTATTTACAAAGAAAATTTTGTTAAAATTTTACTTATAAACAAAATTTTGTCATAAATTTATTTCTATAGAAAATTGTGTCAAAATTCTATATCTAAAGACAACTTTGTAAAAATTTTATTTCTAAGAAAATTTTGTCAAAATTTTATTTCTATAGAAAATTGTGTTTATATGCTATTTCTGTAGAAAATTTTGTCAATTTTTTTCTAAAGAAAATATTGTCAAAATTCTATTTCTGAAGAAAATTTTGTCAAAATTTTATTTTTATGGAAAATTTTGTCAAAATTTTGTTTGTATAGAAAATTGTATCAAAATTTTATTTCTATAGAAATAAAAAAAATAAAAATTTTGTAATTTTTTTTCCTAAAGCAAATATTGTCAAAATTTTATTTCTAATGAAAATATTGTCAAAATTTTATTTCTAAAGAAATTTTGTCAAAATTTTATTTCTATAGAAAATTTTGTCAAAATCTTATTTCTATAGAAAATTTTGTCAAAATTTTATTTTTTTTATAGAAACTTTTGTCAAAATTTCATTTATATAGAAACTTTTGTCAAAATTTCATTTATAAAGAAAATTTTGTTAAAATTTTATTTATAAATAAAATTTTGTCAAAATTTTATTTATGTAGAAAATTTTTTCAAAATTTTATTTATAAAGAAAATTTTGTTAAAATTTTATTTATAAATAAAATTTTGTCAAAATTTTATTTTTAAAGAAAATTTTGTCAAAATTTTATTGCTGTTGAAAAATTTGTCAAAATTTTATTTCTAAAGAAAACTTTGTCAATTTTTTTCTAAAGAAAATTTTGTCAAAACTTTATTTCTATAGAAAATTTTGTCAAAATTCTATTTTATAGAAAATTTTGTCAAAATTTTATTTCTAAGAAAATTTTGTCAAAATTTTATTTCTATAGAAAATTGTGTCAAAATGTTATTACTGTAGAAAATTTTGTCAATTGATTTTTTTCTAAAGAAAATATTGCCAAAATACTATTTCTCAAGAAAATTTTGTCAAAATTTTATTTCTAAAGAAAAATTTTGTCAAAATTTTATTTCTAAAGAAAAATTTTGTCAAAATTTTGTTTCTATAGAAAATTGTATCAAAATTTTATTTCTATAGAAATAAAAAAATAAAAAGTTTGTAAAGTTTTTTTTCTAAAGCAAATATTGCCAAAATTTTATTTCTAATGAAAATGTTTTCCAAATTTTATTTCTATAGAAAAGTTGTTAAAATTTAATTTCTATAGAAAATTTTGTTAAGTTTTATTTTTTATAGAAAATTTTGCCAAAATTTTATTTCTATAGAAAATTTTGACAAAATTTCATTTATAAAGAAAATTTTGTTAAAATTTTATTTAGAAATAAAATTTTGTCAAAATTTTATTTCTATAGAAGATTTTGTCAAAATTTTATTTATAATGAAATTTTGTTAGAATTTTATTTATAAATAGAATTTTGTCAACATATTATTTTTAAAGAAAATTGCCAAAATTTTATTTCTAATGAAAATTTTTTCAAAATTTTATTTCTATAGAAAATTTTGTTAAAGTTTTATTTTTTATAGAAAATTTTGTCAAAATTTTATTTCTATAGAAAATTTTGACAAAATTTCATTTATAAAGAAAATTTTGTTAAAATTTTATTTAGAAATAAAATTTTGTCAAAATTTTATTTCTATAGAAGATTTTGTCAAAATTTTATTTATAATGAAATTTTGTTAGAATTTTATTTATAAATAGAATTTTGTCAACATATTATTTTTAAAGAAAATTTTGTCAAAATTTAATTTCTTTAGAAAATTTTGGAAAAATTTTATTTCTATAGAAAATTTTGTCAAAATTTTAAGTATAAAGAAAATTATGTTAAAGTTTTATTTATAAACGAAATTTTGTAATTTTTTTTCAAAATTTTATTGATGTTGAAAAATTTGTCAAAATTTTATTTCTAAAGAATATTTTGTCAATATTTTATTCAATTCAATTGTCAATTGATTTTTTTCTAAAGAAAATATTGCCAAAATACTATTTCTCAAGAAAATTTTCTCAAAATTTTATTCATAAAGAAAAATTTTGTCAAAATTTTATTTCTAAAGAAAAATTTTGTCAAAATTTTGTTTCTATAGAAAATTGTATCAAAATTTTATTTCTATAGAAATAAAAAAATAAAAAGTTTGTAAAGTTTTTTTTCTAAAGCAAATATTGCCAAAATTTTATTTCTAATGAAAATTTTGTCAAATTTTTATTTTATAGAAAATTTTGTCAAAATTTTATTTCTATAGAAAATGTTGTTAAAATTTAATTTCTATAGAAAATTTTGTCAAAATTTTATTTTTCTAGAAAATTGTGTTAAAATTTTATTTTTATAGAAAATTTTGTCAAAATTTTATTTCTAAACAAAATTTTTTCAAAATTTTATTTCTACAGGAAATTTTGTCAAAATTTTTATTTCTAAAGAAAATTTTGTCAAAATATTATTTCTGAAGAAAATTTTGTCAAAATTTTATTTCTAATTAAAATTTTGTCAAAATTTTATTTCTATAGAAAATTTTTTTCACAATTTTATTTCTAAAGAAAATTTTGTCAATTTTTTTTTCTAAAGAAAATTTTGTCAATATTATATTTCTATTGAAAATGTTGTCAACATGTTATTTCTAAAGAAATTTTTGTCAAAATTTTATTTCTAAAGAAAATTTTGTCAAAATGTAATTTCTATGGAAAATTTTGTCAAAATTTTATTTTCGTTTTGTTTTGTTATTGTTGTTTTTTTTAATCATTGTTGTTGTTTTTTGATTTCAGCTTAAAACTATGCATTGACTAAACTACAAGTGTAGCTTAACCAACAGAGGAAAAGATTGTTTGTCAAATTTATTTGGGCAAAGCCCTATAGACTGCAAGATGGTTGGATGGACGCACGTTTCGGAAAGAGATATGTTTGTACGAATTTATTTCGGCATAGCCGGCTTATCATGTAAAACCTTTTTTCGGAAAGTTCAAGTGTGGTTACTTTTGGGTTTAGTGAACTGTCTGAATTTATTCTGATAATTGGTTGATAGTTTTCCTGCAAGTAGAGGATGCTGATGAGGAATGTGGTAATTCCGAATTCTATCAACTGTGGCAACCGTTATTGAAACGCTAATCGATATTGAATTTGATACCGTTAGCTGAAAAGTGAAATAGCTGAAAAGACAAAATTCAGTTTGCTGCTGAAGTTTTGCTCGGCGGTCATTTTTAGGTTGATCAGACCAATGCTGTAATGGTATAAATTAGGAAAAATATTTAGAATCTGATAGTCAGACATTTTAAATTAAAAGTAAGAAGGCCAAATATGTTAGCTTGAAAATGTACAGTCTAATGCAGACGCAGACAATTTCGCATAACCTATTTGCAAACCCAAATTGTCTTATGTTTTTTTGAATTCTAGCATCAACATTAGCAATGGCTACAGCGACGTAATCAATGTGAAAATGTCGATCAATTTAAATGTCAAATGAACGGCAGCTCTCTCCCACCATAGGACGTGGTCCCAACTTCCAATATGTAAGTGTGTGTGTCTGTATGGTAGAATTTCAAAGGATGTGACTCAAGGTAGACTGTTTGACTATTTGGCAGGCAAAAGACTAAATGACTAACCAAACAAATGGCCAGTGGTAGGCAGAATGATAGGCCTCATGGTTGAATGCAATCAAAATTCCAAATTGACAGACCGTTATGAATATTGTCAAAGTCAATGATTAACAATAGAGATCCAGTATAACTTCCGGTCCATCGTTCTTTTGGACATGCATGTATTTGGGTAATTCGTCGTATCTTTCCTTTGTTTGTTTGTTAGTTTGCATTTCCATGGGCTGAGCTGAATGCATTCTCACTAATAGTAATTGCAACTAGCAGAGTTGAAGGCCTTTATGATGTATGATTGAAAAGGAGTGAATACATATGCACGTCCGCAGATGAATGTGTATGTTTGTATGTTCAATTGACTGATGATGTGTTTGTATTGGCTAGTGTGGACATATGGAAATGTGAATGAGCCAAGCACTGCATGGAGTTACGTCGAACATAATTTATCGCACACAGAACACATGCTTTTGTGTGTGTGTGCAAACGCATTAGCTATGTTTATTTTATGTGTATTGAACCATATTTTATTATGGTATACAGGTACCATAGAATACTCTACAGAATACTTATAGTTTTGATTTTATATTTTTGATTTTACCCAAAGTCGACTAAGTCTTTGTATTTGAAGTTTATAGAAAATTACCATTTCGTTTACAAGACATCGAAATATCCAGCTATATGCGCAATTTATGATATCACTGAAAAAACAGTGAACCCTTTTCCATTGCAAAATGAACTAAACTGTAGTAATATTGACCATAATTTAGCCCTTAAGATTTTTTTCAACTTGTCTAGTTTATAATTTTCTTAAATTTTAGTTCATCTATAACATTGTATTTTAGTTCATTTTTACAACACCATAAGATTTATATTCCCCTACCAAGTTAAAAAGTCAGTATTATTTTGGTTTACTTGCTTATTTTGTGGGAAACCCGATAATAAAAATTGGTTAACAGTCTCTTTAAAATGTCGACGACTAAACTATTTTTAAATCAATCATTCCACAGTACAGAGAAATTAAATAATTAAAGGAACAACAAACCGTTTTACTATTACGAAAATTTTCATACATTAAAATTAAACTTTCTTTAAACAAAAGTACTTTATTATAAAAACTTATGATGAAAGTTCTTAATACAATGTTTTTTGTGAATAAAAATTATGACCACGTGGAACAGAGAGTAGTTCATTTGAATCCGCTGTTTGGATATTTTGACTTATCTTTTTTTATTCATCGTAGGTAATTTTTTCACATATCTTGCTGGAAAAAATGGAAACAATAATGAAAATTGTTAAAAATTAACACCATGCAATGATATATAATTTTTAATTCTTCATTTTAGCTTGTAACTTACCATATTTGGGGCATTTTATCAAATGGTGTAAGGAACTCAACTTTTAGAGAATTAGAGAAATAATGAATTAGAGAAATAATGAAGTATTCTAAATAAACTCATAAAACTGTGTTGTTATCGATGTGAAGGATATAATAAAATAAATATTCTAGTTGAAAGAAAGCCAAAGTTTTAATATAAAACTTACCAATTCTCTATTAAATTGTAATTGTATTGTTGTCCAAATTTATTTGGGTTACTCTGAAATTAAATATTAATTTTTTACATTAAATAAAATTATTAAATAGGTTTCCAAAAAATCTAATGAAAAAAAATAATAATATCCATAAAAAACCAAATATTCTTGATAACCCTAGATAGTCATCATTCGCCAAAATGACGACACGTAATTTATTTTCGATTTAAAATGCATTTTAGTCTATTGGGAAATGGTAAATTTAAGTTATACTAATTCGACCGTTTTATGAATTTTTGTTTTATACTACTTAAAACCAAATTGAATAAGAAAATAAACTCAAGTTTGAAATGAGCCGTAGTCAAAATGACGAAGGATGACGTTAATGTACAAAAAATAAGGATGACTGTCCAGGGCTAAAAGAAAGTTAAAGAATCCTTACCAATTCACTATTAAATTACAGGCAAAGGAGTACTAAAAATTTGTCCAAATTTTTAAGGGGTTATTCTGAAATTAAATATTTGTTTTTACATTAAAAATATTACATTGGTTTCCAAAAAATTTGATTAAAGAAATACTAAAATAAGGCATTAAAACCTGTAATTTTGATGATAAAAAGGTCACAAACACGTAAATATTCTAGTTGAAATAAAGCCAATTTTTAAAAGAAAACTTACCAATTCTCTATTTTTTCAATTTCTTCGAATCCATCTGGAGTTGCTCTGAAATTAAATATTGTTTTTACAACAAAAAAAAGCATTAAACTGGTTTCCAAAAAAATTAATTAACAAATAATAATATACATAAAAAATATTCTTTTTAAAAGAAAGTCATATTAAAAAAATACTTACCAATTTATGAATAAACTATACGCAGAGTTATAACAAAAATTTTCCAAATTCATCTGGAATTGAATATTAATTTTTTACATAGAACAATAAAAATTTCAATACACTTTCAATTTCAACATATTTTCCTAAATATTCGTAATAACTTTTTTCTAAACTACCGATAAAATATTAATAACTTTCATATAAAAGATTTAATAAACAAACACCAATATACATATGTCTCAAAAATCCAAAATATTCCATGTCTTTATATTCCCTTGTTGCATACCAGCTAAAAAGATGCAACAGCCCACGCCAACGCCAACTATACAACTGAAGCATGCCAAACAAAACCAAGCAAAGCCAAAACATTCCTACAACAACAAAAACACATGTGCCTTTATTGAAAACAATACCTCATCCAGCCAAATAAACCATCCGCGAATAACAAACACACACACACACAAACCACTAAATGGACAAAAATAAAAACAACCCCACGCTCATGTATACACAACAAAACTCAAATAACATCATCTTTACATTAATCACATTCCACTATGCCGATAAAGATCTTTGTACTATGCATTAGTTCATCGCATCTGTTGACAATTTACTCTAAGAATAATATTCGTAAAGGCACACCAGTTTATGAACAATGAAACATTTAACTTAAAATTTGCAAATTTTTCAAGAAATGTTATCTACCATTTTTGACGAAAATGTCTATAAATTTAATTACATGCGAACTAAAAATATTTCATTGGGAAATTTTTTACCAACAATTATTAACCATAGGAATTGTCAGTAAGAAATTGCTATCCACTTTCAAGTTCATTTTTCGTAAAAAAATATTTTCTCATACAAAAAAATCTTATAGTAAATTGCACTTATTATTTACAAAATACTTTACATTTCACAAGTAGTTTTATAGCATGACAAACGAGTTTTTAACTACCAGTTAAGAAATTTTTTAAGGAAATTTCCATCGTATTTTGTAGGCCATGAACTAAACGATTGCAACTTAGAATTTGTAAAATTTCCTCCCGAGTAGTTAATTTTCGTTGAAGATACGAAAAATGAACTAAAATTCTGGAAAATTCTTGTAATAAATTATTGTAAAAATTTTCTTAAATTTACGAGACACTTTTTTTTCTGTGATATTTTTGTCAAGGTAGAACAATGTAACAATGTCCATCTGTCTGTGTTTTTATGGCGCTACAATTTGCAATATATTCTTTTCCTGAAATCACGTAATAGGCTCATCGATCCAGATTTGGATATATTCTCCATTGAAACCGATCGCCCTTCTAAATACCACAATTCAATTTTAATCGAATTAAGAAATAAAGCCTGTTAATAAAATGATTGCGATTTTTTCCTTCTTAATTTGGTGTTCGGTCGAAGGAGGGATTGAACCCACGACCCTTGGTAAGCAAGACTGGCATTATATTAAATAAAGTTGCTTTACTCTTGGGTGCCGAAAAGTATGCTATATAAATATGATGATCGAATAATTTCTTCTACATTATTTGTATTACTGAAAAAGGTGCTTAGAACTAAAAAAATCTCTTGGGAGTGAGAACGATGTGAGGGAAGAAGCAATTAGCAAAAAAAAATGTTAGTCTGCATGAAATTGTTTTTATATTCTATAAAAGAAAAAAACGTTTATCACAAAAATAATATACTTTTCTTCCAAATAATGAGAAGTTTATTATACAAAAAAAAGGGTCGCTAAAAAAGTAGTGAAAATGTTCTTTTTTGACTCGGAAGTGGTGCAAAATTGACACAGAAGCCATGAATTTAACATGTGCTTGTCATAGGACGGATGTCGACCATTTCAACAGGCGTTGCACTGAATATGCATCACTTCTCAAGATGTGGTCCAAACTCTATGTGTTGGATGTGAATTTTAAAATTGTGGGATATTTTGCCAAATAAGTAGTTTTTATACCCTCCACCATAGGATGCGGGTATATTAACTTTGTCATTCCGTTTGTAACACATTGAAATATTGCTCTAAGACCCCATAACGTATATATATTCTGGGTCGTGGTGAAATTATGAGTCGATCTGAGCATGTCCGTCCGGCCGTCTGTTGAAATCACGCTAACTTCCGAACGAAACAAGCTATCGACTTGAAACTTGGCACAAGTAGTTGTTATTGATGTACGACGGATGGTATTGTAAATGGGCCATATCGGTCCACTTTTACGTATAACCCCCATATAAACGGACCCCCAAATTTGGCTTGCGGATCCTCTAAGGGAAGCAATTTTCATCCGATCCGGCTGAAATTTGGTACATGGTGTTAGTATATGGTCTCTAACAACTACGCAAAAATTGGTCCACATCGGTCAATAATTATATATAGCCCCCATATAAACCGATCCCCTGATTTGGCTTGCGGAGCCTCTAAGAGAAGAAAATTTCATACGATCCGGCTGAAATTTGGTACATGGTGTTAGTATATGGCTTCAAACACCCATGCAAAATTGGTCGAAATTGGTTAATAATTATATATAGCCCCCATATAAACCGATCCCCAGATTTGACCTCCGGTGCTTTTTGAGAAGCAAAATTCATCCGATCTGATTGAAATTTGGTACGTGGTTTTACTATATGATATATAACAACCATGCCAAAAGTGGTCCATATCAGTCCATAATCATATATAGCCCCCATATAAACCGATCCCGAGATTTGGTTTTGGAACCTCTTGGAGGACCAAATTTCATCCGAGTTAGTTGAAATTTGGTACATTGTGCTAGTATAACATATGGCCGTTAACAACCATGCCTAACTAGGTCCATATCGGTCTATAATTATATATAGCCCTCAGATAAATCGATCCCCAATCACACAAAAATTGGTCCATATCAAGTTCATAATTGTATATAGCCCATACATAAGCGACCCCCATATTTCAATTCTGGCTCTCTACGTATCGTGCAAAAATTCCATTTCGATTCGTAATTATTTGTACACCCAAAGAAATTTGTTAGTAGGGACAGCAGAAAAGTCTGCTAAAACAGCAGAAAGTCTGCTGAAAAAGGGACAGCAGTCACTGTTTGCTGAAATAGCAAACATTTCTTGCTATTTTTGAAGCTCGATTTCACTAAAACATGTTTTATTTTGGCTAAAACAAATAAAATGTCAACTTAGGAGCTATCCTAACATAATTAACATAATATTTTATGAATATCTATAGTATTTGACCAAAAATCTGAATATTTATCGAATTGAGGCATAAGAGCAAACAAAATGTTTGCTGATCGTATTTTGGAGCTTGTAAGTATATTACAGTGCAAAAATATACCAAAAACTACTTTTGGTTCTTAAATATGCTTTGGGGAAAAATTTATAACCTAAAAATTTTATAAATTGTTGTTCATTACGCCCTGAAGTACAAAAATATAACAGCAGACATCGACTGCTGTTTTTAGCAGACTTTTTTCTATGAGTGTAGACTTACCTACACAACTTTTTTGTCTAATATATACCACGTATGGACTAACTCACAATTTAGAAAACGATGATAAAAAGTTTTAAGATACCACAACCCAAGTAATTCGATTGTGGATGACAATCTTTCGTAGAAGTTTATACGCAATCCATGGCGGAGGGTACATAAGATTCGGCCTGGCCGAACTTACGGCCATATGTACTTGTTATAATGTTTTATGATTTTTAATGGACTCTAACGCTAGTCTGAAACGTTGACTTCAAATATTTTCACAAATTTGCAAATTTTCTAGAATGGATTTAGATTTTTTTCGACAAGATTTAAATAATTTGTACCATTTTATTAAGTTTTACTCTCTTTTTAACATATTTGAAATAAAATAATTTAAATATATGAAAAAAAGGGAGTTTCAAAAAAGTTAATCAAAATAACTTCCTGTGTAGTTAAAAAAATAACATTAAATAACATGTAGTTAAAATAAAGGGCATTTTTGGAAGTGCTTTTAAAGTTGTGCCTTTAGAAGAACTTCCAACTTTTTTTTCTTTTTTGCTGGGTTCCTTACAGCGAAAAGCAAATGGGTGAACGATATTTGTTTGTCTAAAATTTCTTTTGGGAGAAAAAAATTATTTTTTTTGTGTGTAGAATTAAATCGGGGTCTCTATATAATTATATACTTATATGGATCAATTTCTGCATGGTTCTTAGAGGGCATATTCTAACCTTATGTGCCAAATTTCAACCGGATCGGATGAAACAAAGCATATATACTTCCCATCCTATGATGGAGAGTATAAAAAGAGAACGTTTCTCACAAATGGAGTAGTGGACTCGTGAATAAATACATATGTCACAGTTGTTAGATTTCTACCAAAAATGCTAGATTTTTTACTGCTTGGTAGACTGGTAGAATTCTTGAAATATTTGTAGTTTTTGCAAAATATTCCTTTCCATATAAGAGAGTACTTCAAACATTTTTTAATAGAAATAAAATTTTGCCAAATTTTCTATATAAATAATATTATTTTTTTTAAGAAATAAAATTTTGACAACATTTTCTAAAGAAACAAATTTTTTTTAGAGAAATAACATTTTGACAGAATTTTCTATAGAAAAAAATGTTGACAACATTTTATAGAGAAATAAAATGTTGAAAAAATTTTCTATAGAAATAATATTATGACAAATCTTTTAAAGAAATAAATTTTTTTTGGGAAATAACATTTTGACAGAATTTTCTATAGAAAAAAAAAATGTTGACAAAATTTTATAGAGAAATAAAATGTTGACAAAATTTTTTATAGAAATAATATTATGACAAATCTTTTAAAGAAATAAAATTTTGACAAAATTTTCTCTGGACATAACATTTTGACAAAATTTTCTAAAGAAACAAAATTTTGTTGTTTTGGGCAAAGCTCTATAGACTGCAAGATGGTTGGATAGACGCACGTTTCGGAATTACCACATTCCTCATGAGCATCCTCTACTTGCAGCAAAACTAAGTGTGGTTCATTGTTGGGTTTAATAATTTTCTATAAAAAAATGACAGAATTTTCTAGAGTAATCAAATGTTCACAACATTTTCGATTTTACTACAGAAATAATTTTTATACCCACCACCATAGAATGGTGATAGGCGTATAATAAGTTTGTCATTCCGTGTGTAACACATCGAAATATCGATTTCCGACTATATAAAGTATATATTCTCTTGATCAGGGAGAAATTCTAAGACGATATACCCATGTCCGTCTGGCTGTCTGTTGTAATCACGCTACAGTCTTCAATAATGGGGCTATCGTCCTGAAATTTAGCACAGATTCGTTTTTTGTTTGCATGCAGGTCAAGTTCGAAGATGGGCTATATTGTTCCAAGTTTTGATATGGTCCCCATATAAACCGACTTCCTGATTTGGGGTCTTGGGCTTATAAATATGTTTATGATTTCTCTAAAACTCAAACAAAATTGGTTATCTAAATCTGATCTAGTCTTCATAGGTAGAATCGGGTTGAACTGATTTGCTTGGGAGAAAATTTGTCATCAAACCCCCTAAAATTCTATATATTATCAACTAACCCGCTACGACGAAGAGTTTTCAAAGTAAACTATTATATTTGGTTCATGGTGGTGGGTATTTAAGATTCGGTCCGGCCGAACTTACTGCTGTATATACTTGTTTTAAATAAGATTTGTTTTCTTTAGTAGATTTTTGGTAAATTGTTCTCAAAATTTGGGTAGATTATTTTTGGCGCAAATAGCAATTATATTCGTGAACCCGACTACTTGTTCAGACTTCGATCACATCCTTAATTTTATCGGTATTGGGAGCAAAATGTAAAAAATTGTTAAAAATTTAATGTAATTAAAAAGTGGCACATTATGGGGCAGCAAAACAGATTCTCAAAAGTTTGACTGCTTGAAAAAGTGTCAAATGTGCCACTAAAGTGGAACAATGGTAACACTGGATATACTAAATACCATAATTATGATATAGCCGTCATATATACCGATATCCCAATTTTCCTTTTTCTGCAAATTCGAGTATATATGTTAATAATACCAATACCATAATTTCCTTGTCTCAGAAAGCTTGTATATATATAGCTGTAGAAAATTATTATATTTGATCCATGATGGTGAGTATTTAAGATTCGACCCGGCTGAATTTACGGCCCTGTAAACTTGTTGCCATTAGCGTTGTAATTAACAGGATTCGAAGAATATTTAATTCACCAGGATTTAATTCGAGAGAATTATGGTGTGGTATACAACTATTTTTACATAATTTCTACTGCAGCAAATGAATTATGGCAACATGGGCAAGATTCTACAAATTGAATATCACAGCCCATATACGAAATTCTGAAGTAAATTCAATATCAAATATTTTGCAATTTTCATATCAAAAATCATGTGAAAAGCCTACAGCCTATAGCTGTTGTGTCACAGGAGCACTGTAGGGTTTTGTTTTCACTATTCGCCATATCATTAATAATTTCAGTTTTAATGTCATATCGTTGGAGTTTTTGCAGTTTATCCATTCGAACATTAACATCTGGTGCTATAGTGCAATGCATGTTATTGTTTGTAGTTTTTTTTATCTTCTTCATTCCAGCCTCTACTATTGATGAAAGCTAGACCATGTTGTGAACGCACACGGTCACCAATGATGAGCGATGACAGTCTCTGTTTGATGACATTTATTTCGTTCGTTCAAAATGGTCTGATATATGCACTGTTAGAAAAATATGTTTTTCATATGTTGCGATATAAACAAAATGTGTTTCGGGCACGATTTTAAACCACAATATATTTAAGTGCGAACATGTAATGTTCCTAAACTAACACTAAATGTTTGGGACATCTATGTTAATATGTTAGAATATATTATGTTTGGGGCATCAATGTTTCATAAAAATCATATGTGTGAATACAAACATATATAAATTTACAAATTTCGACTAAACATACATATGTTGTGATATTTTATTCAAAGCGACAGAGAGAGTATAGAGAGAAATAGAGATGGAAACCGGGAGAGTTGACGAAAGATATCAATATAACACAGCAAAAGAGTCAAAAGAGAACAATTTATGTGAAACCGCTTGTATGTTGTTTCGGAAATCTGTTTTACGATAAGGCCAAAAATTTGATATGTTTAAGTCTAAATATTATTTAATTTGAATAAAGAGAATAGACATTCTGAACCAAGAGAATAGACATTTGAAAAACAAACAGCTTATGTTTTCGCCTTGAGAGCAGCAGTTTATGTATGTGTGGACATGTGTTTTGTTTATCATTTTGGCATTATGGGCACAATTTTTTTCTTGGTTCGTTAAAAGAAATCAGGGGTCTTCATAAAAATAACGAAAGGGCACTATACACTTTTTAGAGTTGGGACAGTACAATGAAATAAGGAGGAAATAGTGAAAAATTACACAGTAAAATGTAAAAAAACAAACTTTAGTTCCTCTTTATTAAAAAGTAGTCCACGAGGAGTTGACGGACACCATCAAATATAAAAGCGGGCATTAAGTTCGAGTTTTACAGCTAAAACAATTTAAAAAGTTGATTTTCTTTAAAATGAATTATTAAAGAAAAATAAAAGGAATTTTAGAGCGATGGTGTTAAATGCTAGAAAAAAACTGTTCACTCCTAAATAAATTTATGTTTATATTATAAAATTATGTATGTATGTTTATACTCGACTCCACGTTCTTCTTTTGTTAGTTTTTGAATTCCTTCCAAATTTTAAAGTTTTGTACAAAAACAGTTTTTATCCAAAAATCAGTCAATTTCGTTTATATCAAGCACTGTTACTGACTATAAATCTTTAATAACGCACATTTCGAAGTTTCATTGAAAAAAAATTAATATAGTATAAATATAAATGTGTAAATTAAAAAAAAAAAAAAAAAAATTCGGTCGGAGCAGGGATTGAACCCACAGCCCTTTGCATGCAAGGCAGACATGCTAACCACTGCTCCACGTGGCAAACAAATGTATGTTTCTGTTAAATAATGTTATGTTTGCATGGGCTCGTGGGCGCTGCAAACTATGCTATATAAATGTAACTTAAAACGATAATTATCTACTGGTGACTATAACAGCTACGTAGCCCAGTGGATAGTGTGTTGGCTTACAAACTGTATGGTCCTCGGTTCGATTCTCCGTGCAGGCGAAAGGTAAAATTTAAAAAATTTATAAAAGTGAATAATTTCTTCAACATTATTTGTATTACAGAGAAAGGTGCCAATAACTAAAAAATTTCGTGGAAGTGAAAATTACGAGTATGTTAGGGAATGAGCACAATCGTGTTTGGGAAAAATTCTTCCAAGCATATAATATTTTTGGCTCAAAATGCTTCCAAACATATAATATGTTCACATAAAACAAACATATTAATGTTTCGGCAGTATGCAATAATATATGTGCTTCCTGCAAAATATGTTTGGAACATATGTTAAAGAAGCGATTTTTTTTGAGGGTGTGGCGGCTTGTGTTGTTTACTTTTTTGTCTAGGAACGTTTAAGGATGACATTGCTCTTTTTTCCACCAATATCACTGCCATCATCATCGGTAGCATAATCACTGTCGAATAGGGACTAGTGTTACACAATAAGCGCATCATTTCGTTTATGATGTGAAATATTTTTAGAGGTTCTGAGTAGGATGGGGGAAATGTTGTGTCTGATTACCAGTGAAGCTTCCATTATGGATTTCATGCGAATAGCCTATGAGATATGATATCGAATTGAATTAATATGACATCTATCAGACTCAGACCCGCATAGCAGGGAAGGCAACATATGCCGATGACAATCACATATTCACTGGTGATATGTCATTGCACATGTCAACGTAACCTCTAAATAAAGAGACACAGAGGTCAGCTAGTTAAACAGTGGCCAATGCCGATAGATGGCTGAATACATGGCTGTTGTAAAAATGAAGACCCTCTATATGTTGTTGTGCTTATATGAATTTTTAATGAACCTGCCATCCATCCATTTGTGTGACGAAACAAAGAAACAAGAAAAGTGCAGCACGGAAACCCGCTTCGAGTTGTGATGGAAGAATATCATCAGAATAGTGTGGATATTTACATAGTATTAGAATTCGCGTTGCATTAAATGGATTCTATTGGTAAGTAAATCGAATGAATTGTAATACGACTATAGGACACGGGGGTAAATGACTTCTGTCGAAATTTCAGACAGATTGGACTCGCATTCGGGTTTTAACAAGTGCACGCACAGAAAAACCATGTTTGGACATGGATGCCGCATCCATTTAATGCTTATCTAGAGCATGTAATTACCGCGAAAACCATGTATTTTGTCTTTGTAAAAATAGTTTTCGAGCGAAGCAAAATGTATGGTGGCAATAAGCATTTGAATGGTTCTCAAATACCGCAAACATGTTCTATCATTTAAATGATAGAATTTGAGACCATTAAATGGTCGGGAAACTCATGTACCGGACTATTCAATTTTTTTTTTTTACTTTTTTACAGGGAAAAAAGTATGTTTATAGGTTAAGTATAGACATGTCTAGAACCATTACATGGCCATAAAGACCATTTACATTTTTTCGTGACCATTTAATTTTTTAACTTTTTTGCAGCGAAAAGAATTTTATAAAAACATTGAGCAGGTACACACGATTTTCATTTTGCGCGTCAGTCGTGTGTTGATTGTTTCTTGGAATGAACGGAGAATACGGATTTACTGTGTTTTGTATTAATTTATTTATTCAAAAGTAGCACGTGGTTTTATGTGAACACAAAAAAGGAAAGTTTAGTTGAAAAAGATGTACCTGTTTTTTGTTCTGCATTTTGAAATATGGGATAATTTATTTTTATTTGCAGTTACAGCAGCGTTTGTTCATTTGCACGACGCAAATATGGAATGATTACTTATTATTGAAATAGAGCCAAAATAGAGTGTGCAAAAATATATGATGTTTGCTTGAACGGCATTATAAATACAAAGAAACAATGAATTAGTTTATAAATAAATAAAAACAAATAAATAAAGTTAATTTTGTGTTTTCTTTTCTCAAGTGGCGTCCTTTTTTCGACGATGAAAAAAGTTTTTTCATAAAGATCAAAACATTTTAGGTTGTGACCATGTTCTTTTAACTAGAAGAAAAACATTTTTAATGAATACCATAACATTTTAAATCGTGACCATTGTCTTTTCATTCAAACAAAATTCTTTTTATTAATATAATAACATTTTAGATGAGGACAATTATATTTTTCTTAGAACCATGTTCACTGAGCCAACATGGTTGCAGGTTAAAATGTTACATGGTCGCTGCAAAAATAGCTCCTATCATATTACTTTGCTTTTCGAATATGATTGTGAAAATCATGTTTCTTCTTTGCGTGTGAAGTTTTTGGAAGATACATTAAATAGCGTTTGGTTGCTCTCACCATTCTCGTTGTTGAAACCAAACGGCAAATGGAGCCATGCAAAGGGTCTTTCCAATTATAGCCTGATTTCTATTCTATATATACTTACAATTACATTCGAGCTTTCTTAGAGAAGAAAAAGACATAATTTGTATTATTAAGTTCCCAGCAAAAAAAAAAATTTGGAAGTTCTTCCAAAGGTACAACTTTAAAAGCATTTCCAGAAAATGCACTCCCAATGCTGTTCGTTATTTTAACTACCCAGGAAGTTCTTTTAATTCAATTTTTATACCCTGATCCACACTGTGGAACAGTATTATAAGTTAGTGCATATGTTTGCAACACCCAGAAGTAGACGAGATAGACACATGGTGTCTTTGGCAAAAATGCTCAGGGTGTGCTCCTGAGTCGATATAGCCATGTCCGTCTGTCCGTGAACACATTTTTATAATCAAAGTCTAGGTCGCAGGTTTAGTCCAATCGACTTCAAATTTGGCACAAGTATGTGTTTTGGCTCAGAATAGATCTCTATTGATTTTGGAAGAAATCGGTTCAGATTTAGATATAGCTCCCATATATATATTTCGCCCGATATGGACATATATGGCCCCAGAAGCCAGAGTTTTACCCTAATTTGCTTAAAATTTTGCACAAGAAAAACAATTAGTACTATAGTCAAGTGTGCCAAATTTTATTGAAATCGGTTCAGATTTAGATATAGCTCCCATATATATCTTTCGCCCGATATGGACTAATACGGTCCCAGAAGCCAGAGTTTTACCCCAATTTGGTTGAAATTTTGCACAGGGAGTAGAATTAGCATTGTAGCTATGCGTGCCAAATTTGGTTGAAATCGGTTCAGATTTAGATATAGCTCCCATATATAGCTTTCGCCCGATTTACACTCATATGACCACAGAAGCCAATTTTTGGCTCCGATTTAGTTGAAATTTTGCACAGAGAGTAGAAAAAGGATTGTAGCTATGCGTGCTAAATTTGGTTGAAATCGGTTCAGATTTAGATATACCTCTCATATATAGCTTTCGCCCGATTTACACTCATATGATCACAGAGGCCAATTTTTAACTCCGATTTAGTTGAAATTTTGCACAGGGAGTAGAAAAAGGATTGTAGCTATGCGTGCCAAATTTGGTTGAAATCGGTTCAGATTTAGATATATCTCCCATATATAGCTTTCGCCCGATATGGACTAATACGGTCCCAGAAGCGAGAGTTTTACCCCAATTTGGTTGAAATTTCGCACTAGGAGTACAATTAGCAGTGTAGTCAAGTGTGCCAAATTTTATTGAAATCGGGCATTCGCCCGATTTACACTCATATGGCCACAGAGACCAATTTTGTGCTCCGATTTAGTTGAAATTTTGCACAGGGAGTAGAATTAGCATTGTTGCTATGCGTGCCAAATTTGGTTGAAATCGGTTCAGATTTAGATATATCACCCATATATAGCTTTCGCTCGATTTACACTCATATGACCACAGAGGCCAATTTTTAACTCCGATTTAGTTAAATTTTGGCACAGGGAGTAGAATTACCATTGTTGCTATGCGTGCCAAATTTGGTTGAAATCGGTTCAGATTTAGATATAGCTCCCATATATAGCTTTCGCCCGATTTACACTCATATGACCACAGAGCCCAATTTTTAACTCCGATTTAGTTGAAATTTTGCACAGAGAGTAGAATTACCATTGTTGCTATGCCTGCCAAATTTGGTTGAAATCGGTTCAGATTTAGATATAGCTCCCATATATATGTTTTTCTGATTTCGACAAAAATGGTCAAAATACCAAATTTTCCATGTAAAATCGCCACTGCTTAGTCGAAAAGTTGTAAAAATGACTCTAATTTTCCTAAACTTCTAATACATATATATCGAGCGATAAATCATAAATAAACTTTTGCGAAGTTTCCTTAAAATTGCTTCAGATTTAAATGTTTCCCAAATTTAGAACTACAAAGTGGTGCAGGGTATAATATAGTCGGCCCCGCCCGACTTTAGACTTTTCTTACTTGTTTTTCTACTAAAATTACTCAAATCGGCCGTAAGTAAAAGCGCGTAAAAGGCGTAAAATTGAAATACTTCGAAATAAAATGTGTATAAATCGCCGTTCATAAATATTAAAAATCCAAAGGAATTGGACCTAATCACCAAAGGATTTCCTAGGGATTTTTCCAACCAGAGTAAGAATTCATAAAATGGTACAAATCATTTAAATTTTGTCGAAAAAAATGCTCAATCCAATCTGAAAAATTTTGAATTTATGAAAATATTTGAGGTCAAACGTTTCCATTAAAAATTATAAAAAAAAATTATAAAAATTATTTATTTGGCAAAATATCACAGAATTTTTTAATTTACATCCAAAACATTGAATTCGGATCACACCTAAAGAAGTGATGCAAATTCAGTGCAATGGCTGTTGAAATTGAGGACTTCTGTCCTATGACAAGCCCATATTAAATTCATCGCTTCTGCGTCAAGTTTGCCCCATTTCCGGATTCAAAAACAACATTTTCATCACTTTTTTGGCGACGCTTTTTTGCTGGGTTATTAAAAATAAAATGCCCGAAAATCAATCTACACAACTTCCATCATAGGTTAGGCGAATTCCCACAGCCCTTACTATAGGTCTGCCGGGGGGAAATGACTATTTTTATACCCACCATCATAGAATGGTGATGGGGGTATAATAAGTTTGTCATTCCGTTTGTAACATATAGAAATATCGATTTCCGATTATATAAAGTATCAAGGAGAAATTCTAAGACGATATAACCATGTCCGTCTGTCTGTCGGCTGCCTCTTGTAATCACGCTACAGTCTTCAATAATGAAACAATCGTGCTGAAATTTTGCACAAACTCGTATATGTCTGCAGACAGGTCAAGTTCAAAGATGTTCTATATCGGTCCATGGTTTGATATAGTCCACATATAAATCGACCTCCCGATTTGGGGTCTTGGGCTTATAGAAACCATAGTTTTTATCTAATTTGCCTGAAAATGGAAACCTGGAGGTAATTTAGGACCCTAAAGAAGTGTGCCGAAAATGGTTAGTATGGGTCCATGTTTTGATATAGCCCCCACAAACAAAAAAATTTCACGAAAATTTTTCCAATTAAAATTTTAATTGAGTTTTAAAAAATATTCAATTAAAACTTTAATTGATTCAACAAATTTTTTAATTGAAACAAAAATCAATCACAAAAATAATATTAGCAATTAATTTTTTAATTGGATCAATTAACTTTTTAATTGACCTTCAATTAATTTTTTAATTGATACTATCATTTCTGTGATTGAAGACATTTCAATTAAAAATTAATTGGATCAATTAATTTCGTGATTGAATCAGAATTTTTTTTGTGCATATAGAGCGATCTCTCTATTTTACTTCTTGGGCTTGTAGAAGATGTATTTTCAATCCGATTTGCCTGAAATTGGAAATCTGGAGGTATTCTAGGACCATAAAGAGGTATGCCGAAAACGGTGAGTGTCGGTCCATGTTTTGATATAGCCCCCATATAGACAGATCTCCCGATTTTACTTCTTGGCCTTCTAGAATCCGTAGTTTTTATACTATTTGTTTGAAATTGGAAATCTGGAGGCTTTTGAGGGCCATAAATATGTGTGTCGAATATATTGTGTATCCTTACAGTTTTTGATATAGCCCCCTTATAAACCGGCTCTCCGATTTGGGGTCTAGATTCTAGAACTACAACTATATTTGCTGAATATTTTGTGTATCCGTTCACGAATTTCGCATAGCCCCATAAGACCGATCTCCCGATTTAACTTCTTGGGTTTCTAGAAACCGTAGTTTTTATCCGATTTACCTGAAATTGTAAATATATTGGTATTATAGACCCACAAAAACGTGTATCGGATTTAGTCTTTATCGGTCCATTTGGTAAAGCCTCGATATAGACCGATTTCACGTCTCGAGGGTATAGAAGGCGCACTGATCGTCAAAATTGCTTGAAACCAGATTTTACTTCTTGTAATGATTTAAATTATGGGGGTAAAAAAATCGACATATTTTAGATTTTAAATCAAGGCTTTCTTTCATCATTTTCTTACACACTTGCAAGAGATGATTCCTCTGATATAGTCTTTATAGGTAAAATCTATAAATTTATCTTCGTGAAGGGCGTGTGCGTGTTTATACCCTTCAGTACTACTGTGGTACAGGCAGAGATGGTCTGTATCAAGCTATTTTAGGTTTGCGACTGTTGTAAAGCTGTAACCGTCACATACGCGTCAGTCCTTTCAGCTAGGCATCAAATGATATCCAAGATGATAATATGTGCGAAGAAATTTAAATTCTCAAGAATATTCATAAAGTTATTAACGAGTTTAAAAAAACTTGAGAATAGAGTTATTTCAATTGGAGACTCCAAGCCGAAATTACAATGAACTACTTGATGGTGCAGTAAACGTGACGGTCGGTATTCGTTTATCTTTTCTTTCCAAAATTTCTGCAGAAACTGGAAGGAAGTATTACTACTTGAGTCTTGCAAAAGTGAATTTTTGTTATAGAGAGAATTTTATAAAATCACGTTTTGGCTTATTAGAGCTAATTTTCATACTAATTAAAATTTTTCAAAATTGTAGCTACACGGTTGAAAAAGACTGTTTTTCATATGTTTGGCTATAAACATTATATGTTTGGAACACAATTTTTTAAACACAATATTTTTGAGTGCAAGCATATAATGTTCATAAACTAGCATAACATGTTTGGGACATATATGTTAAACATAATATGTTCTAATATTATGTTTGGGACATAAAATGTTTGTAAATATATTATGCTTGGATGCAAACATATATTAATTTAGAAATAGCCTATAAACATATATGTGTTTAGTAGCTTGGAGCGCTATTTAACAGGGAGCGATATTGAATTAAGTTGGTGGTTGTTGCTTGTTATTACAAAATTAACACTTTATTTTTCCTTGGGCAATTGATCAGCTACTTCTTTGATCCTTACAAACTGTGTGGTCCGCTGTTCGAATCCCCGTCCGGCAAAAGGTAAAATTAAAATAAAAAAATCATAAAATTGAATAATTTCTTCTACAATGTTTGTATTACAGAAAAAGGTGCTAAGAACTAAAAAATCTCGTGGAAGTGAGAAAGATGTCGGGGAATATACAATTGGGCAGAAACAAAATTTTGAGCATTCAGGTCGAAAACCTACGTTGTTAGCACCTATATTACCTGTTTATTTTCATAATTCATTATGATTGTAAATATATACATAAATAAATAAAATGTTGAGCACAATATTGTTTGGGAGAATTTTTTTTAAGCATATAATATTTTTGGGTGCAAAATGCTTCCAAACATATTATATGGTCACATAATAAGATATTGTTTTTTGGAAGACAACATTATTGAATTTGGATGCAAAAATACAAAATGTTTGGAACTTAGACTACCCAAACATATATTGTTTAGGCCAATATGCTTTCAAACATATTATATATTGGTAGAGATCAAACATATAAATGTTTGGGCAATACCCAAAAATGTATATGCTTGAAGCAAAATATGTTTGGGAGTATATGTTACAGAAGCGATTTTTTGAGGGTGTAGTCATTCGCTGATGCAACTAAGGCTTAGGTGGACATTATGGACCACGCAAACCAAGAGTAGTTTGAAGTTGCGAATGAGAGATGTAGAACTAGTAAAGTTTTGAATAAATACATACAACATTAAACATTTTTCATCCCTTTATCGGGGAGTCCAACTAAATTAAATTTAAAAAAATATTCACAATTTCTTTAATTCAAAACTAGGTTTTTTACATTAGTTTTACGACTTTTGCGACAGGCCAACCCTGGGTACAGGGTATAATAAGTTTGTGCATTTGTATGTAACGTCAAGAAGGAAAAGTCAGGGACCCATCGTTTCGTACCGATCGTCTTAGAATTGAATTCTGAGTCGATTTAGCGATGTCCGTCAGTCTGTCCGTCCGTTTGTTTGTATATGTAATTTTGTGTGCAAAGTACAGCTCACACGGGAGCCACCGTGGTGCAATGGTTAGCATGCCCGCCTTGCATACACAAGGTCGTGGGTTCGATTCCTGCTACGACCGAACACCAAAAAGTTTTTCAGCGGTGGATTATCCCACCTCAGTAATGCTGGTGACATTTCTGAGGGTTTCAAAGCTTCTCTAAGTGGTTTCACTGCAATGTGGAGCGCCGTTCGGACTCGGCTATAAAAAGGAGGTCCCTTGCCATTGAGCTTAACATGGAATCGGGCAGCACTCAGTGATAAGAGAGAAGTTCACCACTGTGGTATCACAATGGACTGAATAGTCTAAGTGAGCCTGATACATTGGGCTGCCACATAACCTAACCTAACCTAACAGCTCGCAGTTTAAGTCCGATCGTCCTCAAATTTGGCACAGAATTTTACATTGGCTCAAAGACAACCGCTATTGGCTTTGGAAAAAATCGGTTAAGATTTAGATATATCTGCCATATATATTTATCACCGATCTGGTCATAATTGACGTATTTATCAACGTATTTTCTCAAAATTTCGGCCAGCCACATATTTTGGGGCTTTCGTAAGATGTGCAAAATATCAGTCAAATCGGTTCAGATTTAGATATATCTCCCATATATATCTTTCGTCCGATTTCATCTTATATGGCCTCAAAAGCCAGAGTTTTGCCCTGATTCGCTTCAAATTTTGAACAAGGAGTACATTTAATAGTATCATTAAGTGTACCAAATTTCGTTGAAATCGGTTCAGATTTAGATATAGCTCCCATATATATTTTATGTCCTATTTTCACTTACATGGCCTCAAAAGCTAGAGTTTTGTACTGATTTGCTTCCAATTTTGCATTTTCAAATTTTTTGTTTAATAGTATTGTTAATTGTGCTAAATTTGGTTGAAATCGGTACAGATTTAGATATAGCTCCTATATATACCTTTCGTCCGATTTCGACTAATATGGCCTCAAAAGCCAGATGTTTGCCCTGATTTGCTTAAAATTTTGCACAAGGAGTACGTTTAAGAGTATAATTCAGTGTGCTAAATTTGGTTAAAATCAGTTCAGATTTAGATATAGCCATTAGCGTAGCTAGACAATTTTCCTAGGGGGGGCTATAGCCCCCCTAGCTAAAACTTTATAGACTGAACTTATAGGTTCAACTAATGTTTTATTTCATAAAATTGAATAAAAAAATAGACATCAAAATAACTCGACAATCAATTTATAATAAAACAACTAAAAGTACCCTACGGGAAATTGGTGCAAATTGCCACAGACGGACCTAGCACAGAACTGGTACCTGTGCTCCAGTTAGTTGCAATTTTCACATTTAGTGAAATAAAATTATCAGAATAACCTTTTGTTCGACATATTTCAAAAGTTTTTTTTTTTTCATTTCGGGTTCGATTAGGAGCCCAAATTGAAAGAGATTTCTAAGAGTTTGTCCGAGACTGGTTCCTGAGGACCTGTTTATGGGTTGCTCCTGCTAAATTGTCCCAGGACGTGTCCTTTGGGATGAGTCCAAGACGCGTCCTAAAATGTAAGTTTACTCCGTCAATGACAAACCCATGTTAAAGTGGACGGTCCCTTCCATCAGAACTGGGACTGGTCCATACACACCAGGGACTAGTCCTGTACCAGTTCTGTGGTTGATCCATTTCCTGTAGGGTAGTTCCACACCTTTCCCAGCAAAAAATTGGGAGTTGTTCTAAAGGCACAACTTTAAAAGCACTTCCAAAAATGTCTTCACAAAGAAGTTAACTATTTTAACTACACGGGAAGTTTTTTTACTTCATTTTTTTATATTTTAATGCGTCATTTTTTGTTTTCTTTTTTCAAATAGTTTAAAAAAAGAGTAAGAATAAATAAAATGGTACAAATTTTTCAAATTTTGCCACAAAAATGCTAAATCCATTATAGAAAAATCGATATTTGAAAATATTCGAGGGAAAACGTTTCAAACAAGCGTTAGAATGCATTAAAAAACATAAAAAAGTATAAAAATTATTTATTTGGGAAAATAGCACACAATTTTTAATTCACATTCAAAACACTGAATTCGGATCACACCTTAAGAAGTGATGCAAATTCATTGCAACGCCTGTTGAAACTGTGGATATTCGTTCTATGACAAGTTCATATTACATTCATCGCTTCTCCGCCAATTTTGTACCACTTCCAGACCCATAAAGAACATTTTCACTTCTTTTTTGGCGACGCTTTTTTGCAGCATTATTAAGATATTAATTTATGAAAGAATAGTTTTAATATCAATTACTATTTTTTATTTAACTAAATCATAAGTTCAACCACAGCTTTATTTCATAAATATCAGACTTCTACCACAACCCAAGTAATTCGATTGTGCATGAAAGTCTTTAGTGGAACTTTGTGCGTTGTACGAATATATACTTGTTTAATTTTTATAAAAATGTAAAATCGTAAATAGGTTTTCAAATTCTGGGGGGGGCTAAAATTTTTCTTGGGGGGTCTAAGCCCCCTCCCCAGAGGCCTTCCTACGCTTATGGATATAGCTCCCATATATATCTTTCGCCCGATTTAGACTCATATGGCCTCAAAAGCAAGAGGTTTGACATGATATGCTTCAAATTTTGCACAAGGAGTACGTATGAGTAGTATCGTTAAGCGTGCTAATTTTGGTTGAATAGCTCCCATATATATCTTTCGGCCATTTACACCCATATGACCACGGAGGCAAAATTATTCTCTCATTTATGTTTTTTGCTGAGATAGCAGGATTATTATTTTAACTTTGCATGTCAAATTTGGTCAAAATCGGTTTATATTGACATATAGCTGCCATATATATGTACGCCAGAGTAAGGGAAGTATGGTAGAATGTTTCATATTTTAGTTTTGTTCTTTCAGTGTACAAATCATCAACTTAACGTAAGAATATCTATCTCTATTACTTTTATTCGTATATTCCTTAATTAGTATTATTCGTTGCAACACTTAGACTTAGACATATGTGACGTATGTTTCTGACAACTCGATCAATAAAAACTACTCAATGGGATTGTAAGACATTTATTTGTATTCTTAGCGACATATCATGAGATTGTCTTAGGCCATGTGTATGCGTGAGTAAATTTTTATAAATCTCTGATTTTTATTTGTAGATATCTGTGTGTGTGTGTGAGTGTGTGTCGGAGGTTCTAGTTGCCTGGCAAGTAGTGTGACATGGATACACTCTCGCCTGGTATTCCCATGGGGTTCCGAATATTTTTACTATGTATGAGTATGATTTCTATGTGGGTACGTGTATTTGTTTAGGTATCCTTGTGACATGAGTTATTGTTACTGACTGTGGCCATGTTGGCCATTATGTTATCCTTATAATGACAATGGCCATGCTGGCCATAGAAAGAAATTACTTTAATTTGTGACAATGACCGCACTCAGTTGGCCATTGCGGACAACAGAAGTTGTCAACAAATCTCAAAATAATTATCATTGATTTTAATCTTCTTGTTCGGGACGGTGTTGTTGGCTGTGTGCTCTGTTCAAGTCATAGAAAATGTTCGCCTTAGAGGTTGCGTGTGTTTCTATTTTGGAATTCTCGCAATCACAATCTGGTCTCCTGTTGCAGACATTTTTCTGTGTGTGTGTGTGTGCGCGCGTGTGTGATGTTCAGCCTTTTGAGGTGGACACGTACAAACTGAAAAGTGGACAAGCTAACAATTTGGCATTACTTATGATTCAGATCAGCCGCTTTGTAATCTAGGCAAGATTGTATAATGGTGTATCATAAATGTTTGTGGCATGTAATTTTCTTCTATTTTCATTTGATGTCAGATCAAGAGAATATGAATTAAAGCTAATAGAAAATTGTGATAAGACCTTTTCGTGATTTTGTAAAACAAAAAATAGCTCAAATAAACAAAGTGGCATTAACTAAGAGAACCAACCATGAAAAATAAATTTAAAATTCTTATAAAAAAACAAACAATCAGAATTGGTACAAATTTCCACTGAGGAGCACCAACAGAACAATTTTAGCATTAGTTTTTGCAGTAATTTGTAAATTTTGATATATATCGTTAAATTCTATACTCTCTTGATATTAAAATTTTATTGGAACTGCATATTTCCTGAAGTACATTTTTAGTGACGGTTTCCATGCTCAAAATGAAACAGATCTTGAGAGGTTGTAGGGAGCCACCGTGGTGCAATGGTTAGACTAACCATCAAAACGAATCTTAGACTATATTTGAATCTTTCTTTATCTCTAAGCCAAAGTTTTACAAATAATTTCTTTAAATTAGAAATGTTTTTCAATACTTTAAAGAAAATTAGCCTTATATCACAAAAATACCAAAGGGACGCAAAAATTAAATTTTAAGTAATAATTTTATTTTTATGAATTTTTAAATTTTAAGTAGTAAAATTAAAAAAACAAGTAAATACGACTGTCATCCACAATCGAATTACTTGGGTTTTGGTATCTTAAAACTTCTTAGCATCGTTTTCTAAATTGTGAGTTGGTCCATACGTGGTATATATTAGACAAAAAAGGTATGTATAGGTAAGTCTACAAATAATTACGAATCGATATGGACTTTTGCACGGTACGTATACAGCCAGAATTGAAATATGGGGTCGCTTATAAGGGGGATATATACAATTATGAACTTGATATGGACCAATTTTTTGTGATTGGGGATCGATTTATCTGAGGGCTATATATAACTATAGACCGATATGGACTTAGTTAGGCATGGTTGTTAACGGCTGACTGGGATGAAATTTGCTCCTCCAAGTGGCTACAAAACCAAATATCGGGATCGGTTTATATGGGGCCTATATATGATTATGGACTCATATGGATCACTTTTAGCATGGTTGTTAAATATCATATAACATACTACCCCACGTACCAAATTTCAACCAGATCGGATGAATTTTGCTTCTCCAAAAGGCACCGGAGGTCAAATCTGGGGATCCGTTTATATGGGGGCTATATATAATTATGGACTGATATGAACCAATTCGTGCATGGTTGTTGGATACTATATACTAACATAACGTACCAAGTTTCAACCGAATCGGATGAATATTGCTCTTCCAAGGGGCTCCGGAGGTCAAACCTGGGGATCGGTTTATATGGGGGCTATATATAATTATGGACCGATTTCGACCAATTTGTGCACGGGTGTTTGAGGCCATATATTAACACCACGTGCCAAATTTCAACTGAATCAGATGCATTTTGGTCTCCCAAGAGGCTCCGGAGGTCAAATCTGGTTATCGGTTTGTATGGGGGCTATATAAATATTGACCGATGTAGACCAATTTTTGCATAGTTGTTAAAAACCATATACTAACACCATGTACCAAATTTCAGCCGGACCGGATGAAATTTTCTTCTCTTAGAGGATCCGCAAGCCAAATCTGGGGATCGGTTTATATGGGGGCTATATATAATTATAGACCGATGTGGACCAATTTTTGCATGGTTGTTAAAAACCATATACTAACACAAGGTACCAAAGTTCAGCCGTATCGGATGAAATTTGCTTCTCTTAGAGGCTCCGAAAGCCCAATCGGGGGATTGGTTTATATGGTCATTAGAGACCATAGACTAACATCATGTACCAAATTTCAGCCGGATCGGTCCATAATTATACATAGCCCCCATATAAACCGATACCCAGATTTTGCTAGCAGAGCCTCTTAGAGAAGCAAATTTCATGCGATCCTTTTGAAAGTTGGTACGTTATGTTAGTATATGATATCCAACAGCCTTGCAAAAATTGGTTTTTATCCCCCCATATAAACCGATCTCCAGATTTTGCTTGCCGATCCTCTCGGAGGAGCAAATTTCATCCTATGCAGATGAAATTGGGTACGTGCTGTTAATATATATATATAGCCACTAACAACCGTGCAAAAAATTGGTGTATATAGGTCCATAATTATATAACCCCCATATAAACTCAATCTCCAGATATGACCACTGGAAATTTGGTACGTTATATTAGTATATGCCCTCTAACATCCATGCAAAAATTAATCCATATCGGTCCATAATTATATATAGCACCCATATAAACCGATCCCCATATTTGACCCCCGGAGCATCTTGCAGGAGCAAATTTCATCCGATTCGGGTGAAATTTGGTACGTTGTGTTGTCGATACACACAAAAATATTTTTTTCTGATTCAATCACGAAATTAATTGATCCAATTAATTTTTTAATTGAAATGTCTTCAATCACAGAAATGATAGTATCAATTAAAATATTAATTGACAGTCAATTAAAAAATTAATTGATCCAATTAAAAAATTAATTGATACTATTAATTTGTGTGATTGATTTTTATTTCAATTAAAAAATTTGTTGATTCAATTAAATTTTTAATTGAATATTTTTTAAAACTCAATTAATATTTTAATTGGAAAAATTTTCGTGAATTTTTTTTCTGTGTACCCGTAAGAACCAAAATTGGTCAATATCGTTATATACAAATACCCAGCAAAAAAAAATTGGAAGTTCTTCTCAAGGCACAACTTTAAAAGAACTACCAAAAAGTACCCTCCCAAAGATGTTCTTTATTTTAACTGCACAGGAAGTTCATTTGAGTCAATTTTTTTATAACCCTTTTTTTTAATATTTTTAATAAGAAATTTATTTATATTTGTTTCAAATAGGTTAAAAACATACATAGAATTAATAAAATCGTACAAATTATTTAAATTTAGCCGAAAAAAGTCAAATCCTTTCTAGATAAATTGCGAATATTTGATGACTAACGTTCCAGACAAGCGTTATAATGCATTAAAGATCATTTAAAAAAATTACAAATTATTTATTTGTCAAAATATCACAAAAATTCTTAATTTAAATCCAAAACACGGAATCCGTCTTATGACAAGCCCATTTTAAATTCATCGCTTCTGTGCCAATTTTGAACCACTTCCGGATTCAAAAATAACATTTTCACTACTTTTTGGCGACGCTTTTTTTGCTGGCTAGTTATATATTATATGACTGTAGTTATATATAGCCCCAGATAAACCATCCCCAGACATTACTTTTTGGGCCTCCTGGATAAGCATATTTCATTTAATCGTGCTATAATAATTGTATATAGCCCCCATAAAAACCGACCCCCATATTTCACGTCCGATTCGATTTTTTAGTCTAACATATACCCCGCATGGACTAACTTGCAATTTAAGAAGTTTTAAGACCTCGACATCGGCAAGTGTTACTACAACTCATGCAATTCGATTGTATGAAAGTTTCTACGCAATCCATGTTCAGTCTTGTTTTATCTTTGAATTTCTTAAAATTCCTTAAGCGCGAATGATTAATACAATGTACTCAGTACAATGGGCGTATGAGCAATGTGAATATACATTCTTCATACTCTCGATTAGTAAACCATTAAATATATTATTATACCCTGCGCCACACTGTGGAACAGGGTATTATAAGTTAGTGCATATGTTTGCAACACCCACAAGTAGACGAGATAGATAAAAATGCTCAGGGTGGGCTCCTGAGTCGATATAGCCATGTCCGTCTGTCCATGAACACATTTTTGTAATCAAACTCTAGGCCGTAGTTTTAGTCCAATCGACTTCAAATTTGGCACAAGGCTCAGAATAGAATCCTATTGATTTTGGAAGAAATCGGTTCAGATTTAGATATAGCTCCCATATATATCTTTCGCCCGATATGGACTAATACGGTCCCAGAAGCCAGAGTTTTACCCCAATTTGGTTGAAATTTTGCACTAGGAGTACAATTAGTAGTGTAGTCAAGTGTGCCACTCATATGACCACAGTGGTCAATCTTTTACTCCGATTTAATTGAAATTTTGCACAGGGAGTAGAATTAGAATTGTAGCTATGCGTGCCAAATTTGGTTGAAATCGGTTCAGATTTAGATATAGCTCCCATATATATGTTTTTCTGATTTCGACAAAAATGGTCAAAAAGTTGTAAAAATGACTCTAATTTCCTAAACTTCTAATACATATATATCGAGCGATAAATTATAAATAAACTTTTGCGAAGTTTACTTGCTTCAGGTTTAAATGGTTCCCATAAATTTTACTAACATTGTGTTCCACCCTAGCGCATTAGCCGACTTAAATTTTGAGTCCATAGATTTTGTGGAAGTCTATCAAATTCTGTCCAGGCCGAGTGATATTTAAATGTATGTATTTGGGACAAACCTTTATATGTTGTATAGCACCCAACACATTTGACGTATGTGATATGGTATCGAAAATTTAGATCTACAAGGTGGTGCAAGGTATAATATAGTCGGCCCCGCCCGACTTTAGACTTTCCTTGTTATTTATTTTTTTTTTTAAATTCTAAATGTATCGATAGACAGACCGAAAGTCACATCTTGGGAGTTTAGAAAATTACTCTCCATTGAAACAACTAATGTGTAGAACTTGAACTCCAATTACCGGAATCATAATCGGTGGTTTGGTCGCCAGAATGGTAGAACTTTCACCGTAACACGAAATATTTCTATTAATGAAATCTATGGCTACTAGATTATTTCAAATAAAACTAAATTAGTTGCCACACTATTTTTCCTAACATTTTACTTCACCCAGCTTACCTTCCAAAAATATAATGAATT